>NW_027362769.1:139868490-140493490 GCF_046119375.1 Phyllobates terribilis | reverse complement strand
AAGCCAGGCTTAAAAAAAAAAAAATAAAAAAAAAACAAAACACAATATATCTATTCAAAACAAAAAAACAAGTATGAAACAAAAGCACCAACATATATTCTATTATCAAGCGTAATTTTTTTTTTTTTTTTTAATTGGTCTTTCTTTTATTTTTCAACCCAGGCTTGCTGACCTCTTTGTCGCCTCTTTTGAACCCTCCCCACCCTACAACCTGGGGTCATCAACTAAAGCAAACAGATTACAGAGCAGAAAGAAAGAAAAAAATCCCATGTAACAGTCAATGTTTGCAAGGGCGATAAGAGTTAGGGCCACTTTAGTAAAAACACATGGAGCGGACCTTATTAGTCACATTTGCAAAAGTTTTAGATCCCACAATGCTCTAATTGGATTTCCAGTAAATGGCACAGCTATGAATGTCAAGTGATAGATTTCAAGTACGAAGAGCCATGTATTCTGTTCATGCATAGGAAATGAATGTTTACTGCCAAACAAAATGTTCCCGCCAACCCTCCCTGCTGGGATGGGATTATGGACATTGGATATTTTGTCTATTAACTCAAGGCACTTGGAGTACAGTGGTTGCTTCATTGGCAGCTGGGACGCTGAATAGGAGGTGTGGTGGGAGTAGACGTCCTTCTCTGTCACCCTGGATAGAACCCAATGATATACTGTACATTTCACACCCTTTAGGGCAATTTACAGAATGGGATGTGTAGGACACACAAGTACAATTACATCTGTCAATTTCTGCTCTGCACATTCCTACAATATTCTGATGGCAGATAGTTGTGTAGGTACGCCAGGACAGATTGCAAAAATAAGTATATACAAAAGTGTCTACACCGTTTTTAGGTTTTTATAGTACGTAAAAGGTTTACCAGTTCCCCAAAGCACTATGTAGCGGGTCAACCTTTTACTTCCGATACAAAAGTAGGAACGTATTAGGAGAAACACTTATTTCAAAAGAGGAGATTTTATTTAGAATGATCCAAACAAAGTATTAACATATGCCACACAACTGGCCCCATCTGTCACACTTCCAAACGTAAAAAAAAAAAAATATTTCACAAAAAGGAAAAAATGTATACAAGTAGGAGATTCTTCAAAAATATAAAAAACTCTTTTGGCACATATATGTGCCCTATGAAAAATATAAGACATTTTCTAGCTTTCCACAATTATTCAAAATAAAAGTCCAACAGACCAAATACAAAACAGTAACAACTTTTGGAAACATTATCTACTAAAAAGTCATTTCCACTGTTGCTGTCCAATTGGTTACATTTTTTTTTAACCATAAATGCAAGCATTACCATTAAAAGATCAAAATTTGCAAATTGGAGTTGTTACATATTTTTGATCAACAGAGTGAATCTTATTATTCAATCCGACTGGTTGGAAAGCTTAGCATTGTAAAAAAAATACATTCTCTACAAAAATTCTACTTATCTATATTAATAACAGAGTTACTTTAAAAGATAAATTGTTTCTTTTACGCCAAAGATTAAACAAAAGAAAAAAACTCTAATTTTTACTTTATTTCTAAATCTGTTTTTAACTCCTCATTCAGCAATATTGGAGAAATGTTTTTGTTTTTTTTTAATCAACATTTTCTTGCCAGCATTCTTCTCTTTTTGCTGCTTTCTTACTTTTTCAGCCTACATTTTTCTTTACTAGAAGCATATGTTCCCATCAATAAAGGTAGACAGGAAATCCTACAGAATGGAAAGGACTTTACGGGTCAAGAAATCTTTGGCAATGAAGAGCCTTCCAGGAATGCATAATGTCTGTTCACATCATAATCTGCATTCTGGAACTTTAAGGACAGCCTTCACTACAGTCTTGTCAAAAGGAATTTAAAAAGGAAAAAAAAATTAAAAAAAATAAATTCCAAAAAAAAAAAGTCTATAAACCAGATCACTAGATGAGAGGATACAATGTATTTTATTAACTTGATATTCTAAAAGTATTAATTTACAAACAAGCCAATCTGTTCTCAACTAAATTCTTACGTAGGTACCGAGCAATTAAGCCCTAAAATGTGTGACCCCTCTAGAGAAAGCTCAGCACCTGTCATCTCTGGACACCTTCTCCATCTAGAATGCATTAAAAGTGTCAAGCTCCCAAGTGATGCAGAACGAAAGCTGCCATATTAAACTAGACAAAAAGACAAATATATTATGGTTATAAAGAAACGTGATACCTTCTGCTGGAACTGCATCACTTATGATGCAAGGAGAGTCCACACCCCTAAATGCACTCACGTTAACATTTAATAGGTGGCCCTCTGAAACGCGTCAGTAAGTCCGTACCACCCAGAATGTAGCAGATTTTTATTTATTTGTTATACTGTTTTATTACATTCTCCAGTAAGTCTGGTTTTGATTTGAACAGTCACGTATAAACAGCAGTCACGAGAGACCATCCCCCTCCACATTTATTCCCAGGCTATGAGCAGAGGGCAAAGCTGTCACCTCTCCCTTAATGATGAAACACAAGCACAGACTTCAAGGAGAAGTCTAAAATAATTAAAGCAAATATTTATTAATGGGCAGCACGGTCGCTCAGTGGTTAGCACTGCAGCCTTGCAACGCTGGGGTCCTGGGTTCAAATCCCACCAAGAAAAACATCTGAAAGGAGTTTGTATGTTCTCCCCGTGTTTGCGTGGGTTTCCTCCGGGCTCCTCCCACACTCCAAAGACATCCTGATTGGGGCTCACAATCTAGATTCCCTATGGGGACAGCGATGATACTGTCTCTAAAAGCGCTGTGGAATTAATGGCGCTACATAAAAGTAAAAAATAAAAGATCACACAAGACCACTTACTATTATGTACATACAAGCAACATTAACCGTCAAAAATTGAAAAAAATGCAATTTTTTTTTCCATTCATACTGACGATATCCATCTTGGCTTTTACCTATGCAAGTAAAGTTTTCCCTTATCTTTATAAAATCATATATAAAACGGTCAATAAAAAAATGATTGTGCCGGAGACTGTCACACGGATGAGACTTTCCTGGAGCAAGTGCAGGACAATACAACACAATTGATTGGCGACCCATCAACCCTTGTATGGAAACTGCTAGCCAAATGGGAACATAAAAGAGCTTTGAGACCAACGTCACTGGTACCCTGGCAGAATAATGCCCGCACATTCATTTTTGGCCCATTGCAAGAAGCAAAAAAAAAAAAATGTAAGTGCTGCTGATTCACAGAGCCTCCTGGGTCTCTGAATATATGCACTGAATCTTATCTGCATAGACAAGACTAGGCAGAAAACTCACATCCGCACACAGTACAGCCCTTCCAGTAAGAGGCCTCACCCTCAGCAGTTTTTTTTTTCTCTGCATCTCAATGGTGCTCAAGACAACAAATACAGGAACATAGACAACGTAAAGGGTGAACCACCTAATTAAAGAGTTACAGGTGGAGTGAGAAAATACTGTACACCCCAACTAACAATTTGCCCTTTACAGTGTAGCTACAGAGGGCAGGGTGTGTTTCATACAATGGCATTTTATGGGTTTTCCCTTTGTTGCACTGAATGAAGCAACAGTTTAAGTGAAAATATTAATAAAAACAAAAAGTAACAAATGAATAAACAAAAATGGCAACACATGTGTTTATATAAAAGTTTACTAAACAATATATCAACATTTACATTTGTTTAATAAAATAAACAAACTAAAACAAAATGCATCTCTAAGAGTTTCCAAATATATTGAAACATCTGTAACAATCTTGTATTCACCACTAACCATCCATACACAATCATCTGTACTAAGAAAATGCAACTTGGTGTTATATCCAAAATTTCACCCATACTAGTATGGATGGTTATTATAATATTTACTGGATTGAACCATGAAGATTGCATTGGATCTGGCAAGAGAGATTCAACAACGACATATTCTAAATGAGACAAGCCATTGCTGTAATAAAAGGCAAGGTGACCGCAGCATATGCCCCGAATATATTACTGTATCTGTGACATAATGAAGCGTACATCACCCACTGTTCAGATACATTGGGGAGAGCAGATCACTTACAACCTTCACTGTTCATATGATGAAGATGATCAGAGCCCATGGACAGTACACAGCCAGCAGGACATATGATCACAAGGATTTTCCAATGACTCAGGTTCTGCAAGGCTGGATATACTGAGTCTAGAAGAGAACTCTATAGTAGCACAGTTATAATTTATATACACACACACGTATGGACCATGCAGAATAGGGGATGTGGTTTATAGATTGTCACATTGACTATAGGGATATAAAAGGTCCATATATATATTTTTTTTTTATAAACCAGAACTGTATTTTAGATTATTGGAGTATATATAATCCAACTCTGTGTTGGACCTTTATTTTCCCAGTGTCCATATGTGACAATCTAGAAACCACATCCCCTATTCTGCATGATCCATACAGAAAGTTGGATGCTATATGTATTATATCCAGCAGATCTGATGGTATATGGTCTGCAACCATACAAGACCCAAGTATTTTGCCCACATACATACAATATACAAACTATATCCACTATCACAGTTAATAGACAGTCAGGACATCCCATACTGTATACCTATAGCAATGCAGAACACCAGTGGATACATGTATATCACACTGTATACAATCAGATCAACAGCCTATCCATCCTCATAGGAACTCATAAGATCACATCTGTACAATCAAGGCACGAAATCTGCTAGACATCCTGGAGATCAGTGCCGAGGATCTGATATTACAGATGTGAAGATCACAATTCTATAAAGCAATATGTCCTCCCCTCCAGGGTAACCCAGGAGATCACATCATCAGATCTGCCACCACATCTGTACAATCAGCCAGGCATCCATGAGATCACATGTGTATGATAAGATCTCCAACATGCCCTCCCTATAGTAAACACATCATCAGATCTGCCACCACCCTCATCTGTACAATCAGATCTGCAACACATCTGTACAATGAACCTTATGATCTCATGTCCTGCAGATTTCAACACGCCCTCCCTATAGTATCACTCATCTGTACAATCAGTACACGAGATCTGCAAGACATCAATGAGATCCTATGACAAGGATAAAAATCTTCCAACACAGTCATGAAAGCACATCATCACAGATCTGCCACCCTCCTCATCCGTACAATCAGATCGGTTGCATTTCCAGACAGGATATCACTTCTGCACACATCAGATCAGACCTGTATAAAGCAATAAAGATCTTTTATGCAGAAAGCAGGTCGTCAGATCAGAATTGTACGACCAGATCAGCAGATGTGATGACGATTTTCCTCACCTGCTTCCTATACGGGGTTCTCACAGGGTTACTGCTACTTGGAAAAATCATTCCTGGTCCGGGCTCGGATCCCGCAGCCTCGCTGTGCCCGTGTGTACCCTCCAGCAGAGATAAAGGCAACTTTGTATGTAAGTTTCCCCAAGTCCGCGCCGCCCGGGATGCAGGCGGCCACCGAGCACACCGGCTGTCTCCTGCACGTCTGCCCGCACAGCACGACACACGGCCCGGCCGAGCGACAACTGCAAGCCCCTGTATTATTATTATTGTGTGTGCCCCTGGCGCTCCGCTCAATTGGCCGACACTGTCATCAAAGCGACTTCATTGATCTGCCAGAGACTTCCCCGCAGAGCCGATCCCACCTACCACGGGGCGTACCAACACACGGCGCCGGGGGGAACCGCCTGACTACAGCGCCCATTGTCCTGCAGATAATCGCTCATTCAGTCTCTATTCACATACTTACTATACTATACATGAGACTGACTACACGAGCTGCCGATAACCGCCGAATCACCCCGACCAACTAGCGTAAAACTGCAGCAGCCTCTGTGAGCCACCCCCCCGGAGGGGAATGGTCGCGTCTTCCAGGCATACCACACATTCCTCAGTGCAGCCATCACCTCCTTCCTGTACTCAGCAGTGAGAGCAGCGAGCAGGCGGCTCAGAGAGGGAACTGCTGGGGACTGGCTGCAGCGCTGGAGGCAGATCTGGGGCCACAGAGATGGACGGCCTCCTGCTACTCTCATCCACTCTGCAGGCAAATCAGAGCACTCCTCAGCTGCTGCAGAACTGCTTGAGAAGCTCAAACCTGAATGCACTTATCCAACTCCTGAAAAGGGTTACTTCTAAAGTTATTATTTATTGGGAGCCCTGAGCAAGTCTGTTTCCTCTATGATGTTCCCATCAGATCTGGCACTCTGTGCAATCAGATCTGCAACACCTCCACCCACATAACACATCTGTACAATCAGATCTGCAGCGCATCAACCCCATAACACATCCATACAATCAGATCTGCAATACATCCACCCCAGAGTAAGGCTATGTGCCCACGTTGCGGAAAACTTGCGCTTCATTTCCGCATGTCCTTTCCCGGAAAAATGCATGCGGAATTTCGCAAGCGTTTATCGCACGTTTTTCGCGCGTTTTCGACATGCGGGATTACTTTGCATTTTTTATTGCATTGCAAAGGCAATTCCGCATGCGTAAACGCAAAATTAATTGACATGCTGCGGATTTTTAAGCGCATCAAAAACGCTGCGGAAAAATTTGCAGCATGGGCATAGAACTTGCGGATTCTCATTGGGGACCATGGGGTGCGGATTACCAAGCGTTTTACAAGCGTTTCCACTGCGGAAATTCCGCATTAAATACGCTTGCAAAATGCTACGTGGGCACATACCCTTACACATCAGTACAATCAGATCTGCAATATGTTCACCCCATAGTAACACATCTGTGCAATCAGATCTGCAATACAGATACCCCATAACATATACATACAATCAGATTTGCAATACATCCACCCCATAGTAACACATCAGTACAATCAGATCTGCAACACATTCACCCCATAGCAACACATCTGTACAATCACATCTCGTCAACCGCTACTCAGATGCCTCTTCCCTGTGCCAGTCATTGCATTGGTTGCCCATCCAATATAGAGTTCAATTTAAACTTATCACCCACAAAGCTTACCCACAAAGCGCTCCATGCTTCAGTACCCCCCTACATCTCCTCCCTTGTCTCAGTCTACCACCCTACACGTGCCCTCCGTTCTGCCAATGACTTTAAACTAAAATCCTCCATAATCCAAACTTCCCACTCCCGTCTCCAAGATTTCTCGCGCGCTGCGCCAATTCTTTGGAATGCATTATCCAGGACAGTTCGATTAATTCCCAATACCCACAGTTTCAAGCGGATCCTAAAAACCCATTTCTTTAGACTGGCGTATCGCCTCCACACACTATCTGTCCGTCCCAGTTTTCCCCCATATTAAAATCTTCAATTTCAGGTTCATACCAACCATGCACTTAATAGCCTCGGTCAGGACTGCACACATACTACAGGCGACCAGTCCATGTATTATTATTTATCCTATTTAGTATATCAAGGCTGCATTATACAATATATGTACTTTTTACCTTTTGTGTTTCCCCCATTTCCTCATAGACTGTAAGCTCGTGAGCAGGGCCCTCACTCCTTTCGATATGAGATATGCTTATTCTGTATTGTCTGTATAAGTCCCCCCTAAAATTTGTAAAGTGCTGCGGAATATGTTGGCGCTATAGAAAATAAAAATTATTATTATCAGATCTGCAATACAGACACCCCATAACATATCCATATAATCAGATTTACAACACATCTACCACATTCGTACAGATCTGCAATATGTTCACCCAAACATCTTTAATATCAGATCTGCAATACATCTAGCACAACACCACATCCATACAATCAGATCTGAAACACAACCACCCCATAACACATCCATACAATCAGATCTGAAACACAACCACCCCATAACACATCTGTACAATCAGCTCTACAACACGTCTACTTCATTATAAGATATGTGCAAATCAATTTTACATCTCATCTAAGCAATGAGATCTTTGACACATCGCACCCATAACATCTACACAATCAGGTCTGCAACACATCTTCCCCACAAACTCATCTATTCAATAAGATCTCCAGCTCCTCTTCCCTATGTAGTAAACACATTTTATGGCATCATTCCTGCAACACGTCTCACCCGAAACATCTGCAATACAACATCTGTACAATCTACCCATTCACACCACATCTGTACAATTAGATTTGCAGTAGCGTGTTCTGTAATAATCAGATCTGCTAGATATCCTTCTCTTCTAACACATCCCTGTTGGGTTCTCCAATTTTAAAATTGCCTATAAAACCTATTCATTGCAAAGAAGCAATGGCCACGGGAGTCTCATGTAGATGTAACCTTTGCAAATGTTACAGTCCTGTCCATTCTCCAAAATATAAATCTCTCAGTCATTGCAAATCTGGAACTTAACAAATTCTACCATTGCCTTCAAGAGAATTGAACTGATTGAAACTTCTGCAACTAATCTAAACCCTAGTTTGAAACCAATGTAGGACAGAGGAAAGTAAATCTAAGCAATCTGGAGCCTTCGATGATGTGATATAGTGGGACCCATTGTAGGTTTTGCTCCAAACATAATGGAGAGGAATTTAAAGATTGTATATAAATATAAAGGTTTCTTACCTTCTGCCATTTTCTCAGAAAAACGCTAAAGTTATGTTCACACGTGGTGCATAAAATGCAGCAAGTAGCTGTTTTTGCTGTGTTTTTTTCCAGATGTGATTTGTATACAGTGGACGTTAATAAAGTTAGTTTTATTTACCAAAAATGCAGCATTGTTTTCTGTTTTTTTTCTTTTGCAGCATCTTTTTATTACTTACCATTGAGAAAAAGGACCGAAAGAATTGACATGCTTCAGATTTGCAAAACCGCTGCAGTGTTCACCAACAAAAAAAAAAGAAAATCTCATGCAGATTTTAACTCTTACAGCTTTTGCTGGTCCTGTAAAACGCAGCTTCTTTTCCTCCAGAAAAAAAAAATGCACCAAAAACACCACATGTGAACATAGCCTTAAACTCACTATGAATATAACCAAGGGTATGTTCACACATTGTGTTTTTGATGCATTTTTTTTTCCCGCAGGCAAAACCTGCTCTCGTCAGTAAAGAAGCAACATCAATAAAGCAGGTTTTGCTGAGATTTTGCTGCGTTTTTATTAGTGTACATTTGTCTCTTATGCTTGCTGATAAAGTTTAGTGCATAAAAAAAATAACCTAATTCAACTTCATCAGGTTTTGGTACCATAAACGCAGCCAAACCTGATGCGTGTTTTGCACTACCCATTGCTTTCAGAGGGTGAAAAATGCTGCAAAAACGCCGAAAAGAAGGGACACTATGCATTTTGCAAAAACACAGCTCTGACAAAACAGTCTTGGAGGAAAAAAACAAAACAATGTGTGTGTATGAGATTTCTGAAATCTCATAGACTTTACTGGTACTGTAAAACACAGCTATGTAATAAAAACATAAAAAAATGCTGCAAAAACGCAGTTTGTGAACATAGCCTAAGGCGTTCAAAAATTGCAAATTTTTGAAGGTAAAATTTTATTGGAAGAGTTTTTTTTACTTCTTCCTGAAGCTTTTTTTTTGCAGGCATTTGATTTGACAGCACCTGGTTTGGAGCAGCTCCCATTAGAATATGATTAAAATAGACGACAAGCACTTTATTTTTTCTTGCTCAAAAGGCATTTTCAGAGTCTCAAGGTAAAAAAAAAAAAAAAAAAAAAAAAAGGTTCAAAGGTCTCTTTTTTCAAATTGCAAAATGTTTTAATTTCTATTGGAAAACCAAAAGAGTTTTCAAAGCATTAATGAAGTTTTTGGAGTAAAACAAAAAAAATAAAAAAAATAAAAAAAATTGTTGGAAGCGGTTCGATTTTTTTGGTTACTTGCAGGTTGCATGGTGATGCGTTCACCAGCGTTATCCTGTGCTGTAGCAGCAGTATAGGGCGATCTTTGGTTGTGTGATTTGTGTTGTGGCTAAAGCTGCAATCCCAGCACGAGTCTTATATGAAAAAGGGTGACAATATTCAGTGACTGACATCAGTCCAACCTTCAAAAAGTTCCGCAGCAGCTGCAAATAGCTGTACTGCACTAGACAAGTGGTCTTCATGGTGGCCTAATTGTTAAAAATCACACTAGCTTAGCTGAGGAGGGGACAGTGACCACCAAGGACAGCCTGCCCTTGGTAACCGATTGGCTGAAGTCCCCCCAGAGCTCATCCGTTTCATTTACATGGATGCTCCCCACCATATGTTAGGGACTTACCTGCCATTAAACATTATGCCTTTCCACCCTTAGAAAAAAACATAACGCCTTCTTGTAAGAAGAGAACGGATAGCGATGAAAACCAGTTGCAATCTGCCAGCGTGCTGCCTGCTGCTGCAGATCTATTATTTAATTTGCATAGGGGATAGACTAGATAAAATGGATTTATGGGATCAGTTGTCAAGGGCACGCTATCCCTATTAGAGGTCACATGGATTGCTCTGCTTTGAAATCCACAGACAGAAAAGGATTTAATTTTTTTTTTTTTTTTTCATTGCGAAATCCAAAACCAGCTGTAAGCTCACGGCCATGGAGGCGTACAAAAAACCCAAAACCCTCACATCATATTTATAGGTTAAAGAAATGTAGCTTGAGATTATACAACGACATGCTTTTCCTAGGCATAAATAGGAATATGAAAAACAGACACAATGAGCAGGCTGGTAAGCAGACCTATTGGAGCTTATAAGGTCACTGAAGCTGGAAATTAGATTAGTTTCCATACAGCGTGATATGAATGGTACAGTACGGGCACACAGGCAGATATTAATAATACCGTAATAAAAATACCTGTGGTTTTGCATGCTAAAAAGGAAAAATGGGTTTGCAACTATTAATCTTCCATCTCTGTAGCATTCTGGACTCATTTTTTTTAAACAATGCTGCAAGAAAACGCTGTCATAGGGGGACAACCATGCATAACTTGCTGTATCATGTCTATGCAGACAAGTTTGGGTCCCAGGAGCTAAGAAGTTGCTGTAATTTTTAGTGGTTAAAGCACAGCTCTTAATATATTGCAGTAATCATATTATATAGCACTGTGTACTTGCAATTTCTCATTTTACTTTTCTACCCAGCTAATTCTTCTCTTTTCTCTGCTTTATGTAGAAACAGGAAGTCTATTTTACCTGCATTTATCATTCCCCTCTTCAACTCCCCCTTCCAGGAATTTTTGCAATGATGACTCATGCTGGGAAAAGAAGAAGAAGGGGAGGAGAGAGAGAGAGAGAGAGAGAGAGAGAGAGAGAGAGAAGAAGAAGGGGAGGGGAGAGAGAGGGAAGAATAAGGGGAGGAGAGAGAGGGAAGAAGAAGGGGAGGAGAGAGGGAAGAAGAAGAAGAAGGGGAGGAGAGAGAGAGAGAGGGAAGAAGAAGGGGAGGAGAGAGAGAGAGAGAAGAAGAAGGGGAGGAGAGAGAGAGAGGGAAGAAGGGGAGGAGAGAGAGGGAGGGAAGAAGGAGGGGAGGAGAGAGAGAGGGAAGAAGAAGGGGAGGAGAGAGAGAGGGAAGAAGGAGGGGAGGAGAGAGAGAGGGAAGAAGGAGGGGAGGAGAGAGAGGGAGGGAAGAAGGAGGGGAGGAGAGAGAGGGAGGGAAGGAAGAAGGAGGGGAGGAGAAAGAGGAAGGGAAGGAAGAAGGAGGGGAGGAGAAAGAGGAAGGGAAGAAGGAGGGGAGGAGAGAGAGGGAGGGAAGAAGGAGGGGAGGAGAGAGAGAGAAGAAGGAGGGGAGGAGAGAGAGAGGGAAGAAGGAGGAGAGGAGAGAGAGGGAGGGAAGAAGAAGGGGAAGAGAGAGGGAAGAAGAAGGGGAGGAGAGAGAGGGAAGAAGGGGAGGAGAGAGAGAGGGAGGGAAGAAGGAGGAGAGAGAGGGAGGGAAGAAGGAGGGGTGGAGAGAGGGAAGAAGGAGGGGAGGAGAGAGAGAGAGAAGAAGGAGGGGAGGAGAGAGAGAAGAAGGAGGGGAGGAGAGAGAGAGAGGGAAGAAGGAGGGGAGGAGAGAGGGAAGAAGGAGGGGAGGAGAGAGGGAAGAAGGAGGGGAGGAGAGAGGGAAGAAGAAGGGGAGGAGAGAGAGGGAAGAAGAAGGGGAGAAGAGAGAGGGAAGAAGAAGGGGAGGAGAGAGAGGGAAAAAGAAGGGGAGGAGAGAGAGGGAAAAAGAAGGGGAGGAGAGAGAGGGAAAAAGAAGGGGAAGAGAGAGGGAGGGAAAAAGAAGGGGAGGAGAGAGAGGGAAGAAGAAGGGGAGGAGAGAGAGGGAAGAAGAAGGGGAGGAGAGAGAGGGAAGAAGAAGGGGAGGAGAGAGAGAGAGGGAAGAAGGGGAGGAGAGAGAGAGAGGGAAGAAGGAGGGGAGGAGAGAGAGGGAAGAAGAAGGGGAGGAGAGAGAGGGAAGAAGAAGGGGAGGAGAGAGAGTGAAGAAGAAGGGGAGGAGAGAGAGGGAAGAAGGAGGGGAGGAGAGAGAGGGAAGAAGGAGGGGAGGAGAGAGAGAAGAAGGAGGGGAGGAGAGGGAGAGGGAAGAAGGAGGGGAGGAGAGAGGGAATAAGAAGGGGAGGGAGAGAGAGGGAAGAAGAAGGGGAGGAGAGAGGGAGAAAGAAGGGGAAGAGAGAGAGGGAAAAAGAAGGGGAGGAGAGAGAGGGAAGAAGAAGGGGAGGAGAGAGAGGGAAGAAGAAGGGGAGGAGAGAGAGGGAAGAAGAAGGGGAGAGAGAGAGAGAAGAAGAAGGGGAGGAGAGAGAGAGGGAGGGAAGAAGGAGGAGAGAGAGAGGGAAGAAGGAGGGGAGAAGAGAGAGAGAAGAAGGAGGGGAGGAGAGAGAGAGGGAAGAAGGAGGGGAGGAGAGAGAGAGGGAAGAAGGAGGGGAGAAGAGAGAGAGAGAAGAATAAGGGGAGGAGAGAGAGTGAAGAAGAAGGGGAGGAGAGAGAGGGAAGAAGAAGGGGAGGAGAGAGAGGGAAGAAGAAGGGGAGGAGAGAGGGAAGAAGAAGGGGAGGAGAGAGAGGGAAGAAGCGGAGGAGAGAGAGGGAAGAAGAAGGGGAGGAGAGAGAGGGAAGAAGAACAAGCAGGATTTTTTTCCTTCTGTTTTCCCTTTGGATACAATATGCTGATCTTTTTCAGTGCTGTGAACATGGAGAATTTTTTAAAGTAAAATAATTGTCCAAGTCAGATTTTCTGTCTAAGCATCAAAATATATGCCTCCGAGACTACTGAGTGCTGGTCAGGAGGCTCGCGGCTTGTCCGGGCAGTTCAGTCCGTTCTCGGATGGTGAATATTGGACATGTAAAAGATTTCAACTTACTGGAGATTAGTGAAAAAAAAAAAAATATTAATTTCTCTGTAATTGTGTAGTGCCCACATATTCTGCAGCACATTATATTATGTTTGCATTGTGGCCAGATAAAAGGAGGCCAACTGAAGGGTCATTTCCAAAATAAGTTATCCCCTATCCACAAGATAAGGATAACTTTTTGCTTACTGGGAATCTGATATCTGGGACCCCTAGTGCCCTGAGAAAGGGGCGCACAAACTCCAGAAGCGAGTTCTGCAGCTTGGTCTTGAATGGAGTGAAGGTGCCCATGTTTGACCTCTGCTCCGTTCATTGTCAACGAGACTGCCGGGAAAATCAGAGTGCTAAATTGGACTTTCTCCGGCAGCCCTATAGACAATGAATAGAGTAGAGGGCACCTCCACTCCATTCAAGACACGGCTGCAGAGCCCCATTGTAATGCTAATGCCGGCGCCCCTGCACGGTTCCCCTTCCCATTCCATGCAGGGATGCCGACATATTCACCACTGCAGCGGCACAGTCACCTACCTGTCTTTCGGGACATGCCACTGCTTTCTGTGCACGACGCACAGACTTCCCTAGCTGCGTGCACATGCTCCCCTGCTCTTAAAGGGGGCAGCGCTCAGAGTTTGAAAATGCCCCCAGTCAATAGCTGGGAGGTATCTTGTATAAAAGGCACCCTCCCCAATAGGTAGGTGCCTGAGCAGTGTTCTCCCTTTAGTGAGTGTTTGTGCAAATAGTGAGTTGTCAGGTCCCAGTCCCTGTACATGAATCCTCTGGTCCTTATGTGGCCAGAGCCTGAACCCGAACCTTTAGTCCTTGTGTGGCCAGGGTCTGAACTTGAAACTGCATCTGGCGGTACCCGAATCATGAAACCGCATCTGGTGGTATCTGAACCTTGAAGCTGCTCCGGCGGTACCTGAACCTGCACCTGTGTCAGTCCCGGTTAGAGAGTTCCAGAGTCCATACTATGGGAGCCTGTTCCAGGATCTGAATACAGCCCTGTCTGTGACTCCATGTCAGTATCCGCTCTGCCTGAGGATCCAGAACCTGTGCAGTCTGAACAGAGTCTGTATCCTGTCTTGCCAAGTTACTCCAAGTCTAGTCCGTGTCAGCGTACCTGACCCTTGGGGGCTACCTAGGAGTGGTACCTGGCGGCTACCTGCCGCTCAAGTCCGACTCCACAGTCAGGAGCTCCAGGGAACACCAGGTAGCTCCTTAGCTTGGCCCCCTCCTGGGCAAGCCCTGCCCAGTGGGTCCATGAAGCACGTGCACCACCTGTATGCATGACACCCATTCTTGGGATCGCTAGAGGTCCCAGCAGTCAGATCCCTAACAAGCAGCAAGTTATTCCCCCCACCCCCCCACATCTAAAAGATCTGGGATAACCTGGTATTTTGGCAACAACCCTTTAACCTCTCTGTAGTTTTTGGTGTGGAGAATGGATTAGAACCCATGACCTTAAGACTACAGTGCAATAGTGATGACCATAGAGTGACAACTTTAATTAAATTTTTTTATTTATCAATATTTTGAACATTGATTTAAAGTTTACAGATTCACAGCATCTTCATTGCCAAGGAAGAAAGAACACAAAGTAAGAGACATAAGACAAGAGTCACCGGTGGATTTGTCACTGATGAAAACAACTTTAGGTTTCAGGATGATGAAACAGTGAAAAGGGGAACGGCTACACTAACTCACCTAACAATTAGCGGCCACTAAGTTTAGCTCTTACTCCCTAGGATATAATGCTGTAACACAACCTCCTCAGAGACACTCTCCTTAGTAAGCCGTATTCAAGTGATCAGTGTGCTTAAGATTATAAAACATGTACTAGAATATATTTTGTCTACAATGTATATGTAAGATATTCATACACTGAATGGCATTAAAAATAAGGTTTACTACTACTAGGCTCCATAAAAGGCTCAGTCACACGTTAGTGATTTTTTTTTTCAACATATGAGAAAAGTCAAAGGATCATAAGTGTTTTTGATCAGTTTTTACCATCAAAAGTTAGGTCAGAGATTCTTCAGTTCAAACAAAGTAAAATCAGCGGTAAAAATGACCCAACAATAAGATTTTCCCGGCCAAAACAATTAGTGCAATACACAACTTTCATAGTTATTAGTTTGTTTGTTTTCCTTAAGAAGGTGGGATAATATAATTTATTTTTATAATATTATATATAATTATAAATTTATTTTTATAATATTATATATAATTCTAAAAATAAATTATATTATCCCACCTTCTTAAGGAAAACAATGTACATACACACACACACACACACACTTACTTGTCGCCATTCTCTGTACTTTTTTTAATTTTGCTGGGCTTGCTTGTTGTATAACAGGTTGTAGCATTTGTTGATACCATTTTGGGGGTAATTGGTTTTTTTTGTGGAAGGTACAACAACTGAAAAACAGCAATTCTGGGAGTTCACCACATGGGTTAAATAACTTACATTTTTATAATCATTTTCATAGATTAAACTTTTGCAGATTTAGCGATATTTAAAAATGTAAAGAATTTCATTTCGTAAGGCAAAATTTAAAAAAAAAAAAAAGAGGGGAGAGGCTTTGAATTTTTAAATTTTTTATTTTTTTACTTCTCACTTCATTTTTTTTTCCAAGGGAACCCATCACATGGAAAAAAACACTAACCCCATATCTGCAGGTTAATAGGTTCTGAACCTGCTTGATGCTGGCACTTTTAGAGCCCCGCTGCAAGGAAGAAATTAACTTTATTCCTCCCGACAGGCTCGCTCTTTCAGCCATAGGGGTTGGCGCCCATACAGGTTCAGTCACTGCTCTGTGTATAGCGATTGTCAGCTGTAACCATGCTCCCTGCACGGACATGGCATCCCATAGTCTCCCTGCGACTGAGTCACTGCAAGTGCCGATGCACGCGCTCAGTGGCAACCAAGCCTGCTGTTTAACCATATAGATGCCGCTGTCAATCAAAGCTAGCTTTGTTTGCTCCAGTTACAAGCAGTACAACACAGCCGTCATCTGCTGCCTATAGAGCAGGCATAGCTCCCGAACCCAATCCGTGCATGTGGGCCCTCACATGGATGTACAATTACATTTGGTATATATCAAGGGGTTAAGACGCCCTAATAGGTCTCATTTCAGACATCAGCGTTGCTCACGCGTGTTGTATCAGGTTTTTTTTTCTCACGGATACAACACAAGTCTATGGTTCCGTGAAAAAGCACATTCAGAAAATGGATTGCATCAGTGAGCCGTCCGTGTGTTGTCAGTGTTTAACATTGCAAAGTATAGGAGAAGCTTTGTCATTTATTTATTTCTTTAGCCATCTGTGAAAAACACTGATGACACTGGTGCTATTTTTCATGTACGTGTGAACAAGGCCTTAGGGAGTCCAAAAACTGACCATTTTTAATTGGGATGCTGAATCAGATTTTTGTGCATATTCAATCCATGTGATCGTTTTCGCCATCCGCGTGGCTTTTTTTTTTTTTTTAATAATTAGGTTTCTTCCAATTAAAGAGACAACATTCGGATGAAACATGGATGACATGCGATTGCCATTTCGTGGACTCCATTTTGTTCTGCAAATTTGATCAGAAACAAGAGTGTTTTTTTGTTTTTTTTTGTCGACAATCAGTCTGCAAAATAAAAATATGAATGTGTCTAGCACCATAGACTAGAACAGATGAGGGATCAGTCTATGGGAACACAGATTATTAACTACATGAAACATAAGGTATACACGGACCTCCTCACCTCCCAAACAATACAAACATTAAAAACGTAATTTTTTCATCAAAACATTGTATTAAGCCAGCGTTAATATGGCACCACCTAATAGATTTGCCATTAAAGAATCTCTGAAAATGTACAGGATCTGTAGTGGCGGCCATTTCCGGCTTTCATTATCACCATAGAGATAACTAAGGGCCTTCCTCGGCTGTACAGTTATCGGCACCATCACCAGTATCCGGGCCATTGTAACGGTAACTGTCCAGCGTGAACGCAGAAATACATGAACAGTAAGAAAACCAATGGACCACGCATCATTAAGAATCATCTTTATTGGCGACATGTACAACATACAGCAGCCCACGACCCAAAACAAAAAGAGCTGTTGCCAGGCAACAATTACATACCCCACCGAATATATTGATGGAATGGTTTTCCTAGACAATCAGATCATCAAACCAATGAACAGTCTCAGTATTTTGAAGAATCATGAACAGGCTGTAAGGCTTTAACATTTCTGTTCAGTAATTTCTTAAAAGTGGTATTTCATCCTAAAATTTATGGTGTATCCCCCCCCATAAGTGTATAGTAAATGCAGTTCCCACCAAATCGGGCTTGCATGTATCTCAAGAACGGGGCCCGGTCATGTGTCACTTTCAATGGAGAGGTTGTCAGATTTCCCATACAAATGTAGGGCTCGCTGGTGGAATCCTAAATGCAATATATTTACTGGCACATCCATAGTATATGCAATAAAAGTACAAGTTGAATATATCCCTTTTCCCCCCTAGTACTTATCAGGGATTTCTCAAATGCTGAACATTATCTTTTAAAGGTGTTGTCTCAAGTTCTATCGTTATCCCCTATCCAACACTTGAGGGTTTGACTGCAGAGAACCTCTCCAATCCCAAAAGCCAGGGCTTTGAAAAGCACCATGTGAATGGAGCCATTGGCGGACACATACAGAAAAGGGCCCCTGTGCAAGAATATATGGGCCCTTTGCAGCCCAAGAGCTCCTAAAAATACAAATTGCACCTGCTTTGGAGGTATAAATGGGCCCCCTGACATCTTGGGTCCCTGTGCGGTTGCATAGGTCGCAGCAATGATATGTCCGCCCCTGAATGGAGCCATGGTTGAGCATATGCACATCCGCTGTATTTAGTCTTATAGGGAGTGCTGAAGAGTAGACCAGCCGAGTGCAGCGCTCCACTATCTCAGACGGTCCCATTAAGAATGAGCGGCAGTGTATATGAGCGATCACTGCTACATTCACACAGAGCCCTGGTTCTTTGGATCTGAGGGGGTCCCTACGGTTAGTCCCCCAGCGATGAGAGATTTATGCAGGGGTTTTTTGGCCTTTTTTTCCAGCTTTTGAGAGGTGTGAGGGAAAATCCTCTAGCTAGATTTACTTTTAAATCCATAGGAAAAAAAAAAAAATTACACATCTCCCCCGTTTGAGGTTTGGTATAGACCACTCTGTCCGCAAAAAGACACGGTCTCTGAAACAGACTGTAGGGAGTTAGTTCTATCCATTAAAAACACTTACAGTATATGTGAAAAGCTGACGTCTGAATGAGCCCTTGATTATGGTATTAAAAAGCCTTGAAAATGTCAATATAATTCCATTCACCTGCCTGATCGAATATTGGGCATGGAAAGAAGCAGCAATCAAGCCCGGCAACCTTTCCACCTATCACGTGTAAGGAGATTGACATATTGCCCGCGTTTCCCCCTTGAAGAACAACTATATTGTTATATTATGTGTAACATACCTGGCGGCGTCCTTGCATAGTGGTCCATCTCCCACTGTGCAAGAGCGCGCACTTGATCTCCTGTCCAGAATGTCTCTCTGGCTTCCCTCCATGCTGTCTGTTTGTGTCTGTTTCTGCTGCTTAAGGGCGGCGCCCGATCACTTCCTGCTTTTTGTACCTGCTGTGGGTCACACCCCTTGTGCGTCCTCAGCCTATTGCTGTCTGTCACCTGGTATATAGCTCAGCTGCTCCCATCTATCCCTGCCTGAGCATAGTGTTTCATTCAGTGTGTGCTTGCACTCTGAAGGTGCCAGGTCCCGTTCTGTGTTCTCTTGTCTGCCTATCCTGGAGGCTGTATTTCCAGGCCTGTCTGAACACGCTCCTAGCCTGTTCCTCCTGCCTTCTAGGGGCCGATTACCTAGACCTGTTCCTGTATCTTGTCTGACCTGTCTGAACACGCTCCTAGCCTGTTCCTCCCGCCTTCTAGGGGCTGATTACCTAGACCCGCTCCTGTATCTTGTCTGTCCCGTCTGAACACGCTCCTTGCCTGTTCGTCCTGCCTCTCTGGGGGCCGTATTCCCAGACCCGCTCCTGTATTCCGCTGCAGTGTTGGTCTCCTCCGTACACTCAGTTCCAGTCTGAACTCTCTCCTATCCTTTACCTGTTTTGCCTCTATGTCCGTTCCCTTCCTTTTTCTGCAGAGTCTGAACTCGTACCTAACTCCTGCTTGTTGTCTCTGTACTCCCGTTTGTGAGTTTGTGGTCCACTCGCTACTTCTCTGCTAGTACCCTGTGGGTGTCTGGCTCTTCCTTTCCCTTCCTGTCTGTTCCGTGTGAACAGAGCCCTGTCCCCCCTACTCAGCCTTGCCTGCTCTGACTCCTTTGCTCACCGCTCCGGCGGTTCTAGCCTGCTCTGACTCCTTTGCTCACCGCTCCGGCGGTTCTAGCCTGCTCTGACTCCTTTGCTCACCGCTCCGGCGGTTCTAGCCTGCTCTGACTCCTTTGCTCACCGCTCCGGCGGTTCTAGTCTGCCCTGCTTCTGCCCGCTGCTCCGGCAGTCCTGTCCTGCCCTGCTTCTGCCCGCTGCTCCGGCAGTCCTGTCCTGCCCTGCTTCTGCCCGCTGCTCCGGCAGTCCTGTCCTGCCCTGCTTCTGCCCGCTGCTCCGGCAGTCCTGTCCTGCCCTGCTTCTGCCCGCTGCTCCGGCAGTCCTGTCCTGCCCTGCTTCTGCCCGCTGCTCCGGCAGTCCTGTCCTGCCCTGCTTCTGCCCGCTGCTCCGGCAGTCCTGTCCTGCCCTGCTTCTGCCCGCTGCTCCGGCAGTCCTGTCCTGCCCTGCTTCTGCCCGCTGCTCCGGCAGTCCTGTCCTGCCCTGCTTCTGCCCGCTGCTCCGGCAGTCCTGTCCTGTCCTGCCCTGCTTCTGCCCGCTGCTCCGGCAGTCCTGTCCTGCCCTGCTTCTGCCCGCTGCTCCGGCAGTCCTGTCCTGCCCTGCTTCTGCCCGCTGCTCCGGCAGTCCTGTCCTGCCCTGCTTCTGCCCGCTGCTCCGGCAGTCCTGTCCTGCCCTGCTTGTGCTCGCTGCTCCTGCAGCCCCGTCCTGCTCTGTTCTTGCCCGCTGCTCCTGCAGCCCCGTCCTGCTCTGTTCTTGCCCACCGCTTCGGGCGTTCCCTCTCTGCTGTGGTTGTCTACCGCATCTGCGGTTCTGTGACCCAGTCTGTACTGGGTCTTAACCTTTCTGTGCTCCAGCCCGTCCTTTCGGCCAGTACCTCCCTGCCTGCATACTCGCCTGTATCCACCCATCTGCATACCTGCCGTGTTTGCTTATATCCACCAGTCTGTGCCAGCCTAACCTGCCTGTTCCTGAGTCCCAGTGTGTACTGGGTCC
Organism: Phyllobates terribilis; assembly: GCF_046119375.1. Taxonomy (NCBI): domain Eukaryota; kingdom Metazoa; phylum Chordata; class Amphibia; order Anura; family Dendrobatidae; genus Phyllobates; species Phyllobates terribilis. The sequence continues at coordinate 140,472,887 of NW_027362769.1, read as the reverse complement.
TATCCCGCCTGTGTTCCTACCTGCTAGTGCCTCCCTGTCTGCACTCTAGCTGTGCTTGCCTGTACCCCTCTACCTGTATTGTTCCTGAGTCCCAGTGTGTACTGGGTCCTATCCCGCCTGTGTTCCTACCTGCTAGTGCCTCACTGTCTGCACTCTAGCTGCGCTTGCCTTTACCCGCCTGCCTGCATACCAGTCGTGCCTGCCTATACCCTCCAGTCTGTGCGCCAGCCTAACCAGCCTGATCCAGTAATCCCTGTGTGGGTCAACCCCCGTGTCCGGAGTTTGACCTGGAGTAGCACCTGGTCCCTCTGCCCGGTTTCTCCCTGGTGCACTGGCGTCGTATGCCGTCGTGCCATCTTGGTCGGATCGGCCAGATACTTAGTCACGCCCCTCCAGGCACTCTCCGGTTCATGGTCCAGTGGAATCACTACAATCACACGCACACGCCGCTCAGCCCGGGCGTGTGCATAACAGCATGCTCAGGCCATGGTTCCCGTTGAGCCCCACGGCCTTCGCTCTCTGAGAAGTTTTCCAGCGAATACATGCATTAAAATAAATAAATAATTTTTTTTTTTCCTTTAGCTGAGTTCCAGGCGAATTACGCACCCGTCCAGATGGATCTATCTGCTCTCGTTCCCGCGGATCCGCTACGTTATTATGGGGATCCTAGACAAAGTCGTGCATTTGTGGAGCAATGCATGCTACACTTCAAGTTCTACCCTCTATGTTTTCCCACCGATCGGGTTAAGGTGGCATTCATTATGTCTTACCTGGCGGGTGATGCCTTGGAATGGATCAACCCCCTATATGAAACACAGGATCCGATCCTCCTGGACCTAATGGCCTTCCTGGTGGCCTTTCTAATGGTCTTCGATGATCCTAACCCGGAGGCTCCTGCTGAAGCTTCACTTCCCAATATCCCGGAGCAGCCCCAATGGGTAATGTGTGTGGGTAGCGCAATAGTCCTCCAGCCCAATGAGACTACTGCCCACCCGGAATCCTCACAGGGTGACTACGCTTTCCGGAATACTTCTCCCAACCTCAAGAGGCAGTCCAGACGTGCTAGACGTAGAGGCAAGCCGTCACGCCAGGGTCTGTCCTCCATGAGACCTCCTGACCCCAACCTTGAAGTCCCTACTGAAGCTTCATCTCCCTGTATCCCGGAGAAGCCCCAACGGGTAATGTGCGTGGGTAGTGCACCAGTTCTCCTGCCCGAAGAGACTTCTGCCCATCCAGACTCCACACAGGAGAACTTCCTGCACCCGGCATCAGATGCTTCACCCACTTTAACCGGTGTGCTTGTCCAAGGATGCTCCAAAGCTGTGGTTACCTCAGAGTCTGTGCACCTCTACTACCTGGCGGAGGACCCCCTGTTGCCTCCTGAATCCTCCGGGATACCACTCGATGACAAATGGAGAGAGAATTCTCTACACCCGGTACTCGATACTTTGTCCGCTTCGTCCTGTGAGCCTGACAATGGGTACCCCAAAGTGGTAGTTACCCCCGAGTCTCTACACCCCTCCGACCAGGCGGAGGACCTCCAGTTGTCTCCTGAACCCTTCGGGGTGCTACCTGGTAGCGAAAGGACAGAGACTCTCCTATACTCTGTACCTGATACCTCGCTCGCTTCGTCCAGTGAGTCCAACCTAGTGTACTCTGAAGCAGTGGTTACTCCCGAGTCTCTACACTCCTCTGACCAGGCGGAGGACCTCCAGTTGTCTCCAGAACCCTTCGGGGTGCCACCTGGTGGTAAATGGACAGAGACTTTCCTATATCCTGGATCTGATACCTCGCTTGCTTCGTCCAGTGAGTCCGACCTAGTGTACTCTGAAGCAGAGGTTACCCGTGAGTCTCTACACCCCTCTGACCAGGCGGAGGACCGCCAGTTGTCTCCAGAACCCTTCGGGGTGCCACCTGGTGGAGAATGGACAGAGACTTTCCTATACTCGGTACCCGATACCTCGCCTGCTTCGTCCAGTGAGTCCGACCTAGTGTACTCTGAAGCAGATGTTTTCTCTGAGCCTCTGCACTCTTCTGACCCGGCGGAGGACCTCCAGTTGTTTCCTGAATCCTCCGGGGTACCACCAGAAAACAGAGACAGTGACTTTTCCTCATTATGTACCTGATAACCCGTCTATTTCTTCCTGTGAGCTTGACAAGATGTACCTCGAAGCAGAGATTACCCCCAAGTCTCTGTCCCCCTCCAACCCGGTGGAGGACTTCCAGTTGTCTCCTGTACCCTCTGGGGTGCCACCTGAAAATATGTGGAGAGAGACTTCCTTGTGTGCTGTTCCTGGTACTCCACCCGTTTCGTCTGTTGCTAAGGGTGGCTGGATGGGAGGTAGCATTCTAGCTACCCAGAGGAGACCAGTTTTTCCGGTGGACAGGGGAAGTGATCTCTTCGAAGTGAAGAATTGGCCCTCGAATTCCCTGCGGAAGATTCTGGCAGGCCTGAAGAAGAGGGGGCGTAAGGGGGGGGGTACTGTAACATACCTGGCGGCGTCCTTGCATAGTGGTCCATCTCCCACTGTGCAAGAGCGCGCACTTGATCTCCTGTCCAGAATGTCTCTCTGGCTTCCCTCCATGCTGTCTGTTTGTGTCTGTTTCTGCTGCTTAAGGGCGGCGCCCGATCACTTCCTGCTTTTTGTACCTGCTGTGGGTCACACCCCTTGTGCGTCCTCAGCCTATTGCTGTCTGTCACCTGGTATATAGCTCAGCTGCTCCCATCTATCCCTGCCTGAGCATAGTGTTTCATTCAGTGTGTGCTTGCACTCTGAAGGTGCCAGGTCCCGTTCTGTGTTCTCTTGTCTGCCTATCCTGGAGGCTGTATTTCCAGGCCTGTCTGAACACGCTCCTAGCCTGTTCCTCCTGCCTTCTAGGGGCCGATTACCTAGACCTGTTCCTGTATCTTGTCTGACCTGTCTGAACACGCTCCTAGCCTGTTCCTCCCGCCTTCTAGGGGCTGATTACCTAGACCCGCTCCTGTATCTTGTCTGTCCCGTCTGAACACGCTCCTTGCCTGTTCGTCCTGCCTCTCTGGGGGCCGTATTCCCAGACCCGCTCCTGTATTCCGCTGCAGTGTCGGTCTCCTCCGTACACTCAGTTCCAGTCTGAACTCTCTCCTATCCTTTACCTGTTTTGCCTCTATGTCCGTTCCCTTCCTTTTTCTGCAGAGTCTGAACTCGTACCTAACTCCTGCTTGTTGTCTCTGTACTCCCGTTTGTGAGTTTGTGGTCCACTCGCTACTTCTCTGCTAGTACCCTGTGGGTGTCTGGCTCTTCCTTTCCCTTCCTGTCTGTTCCGTGTGAACAGAGCCCTGTCCCCCCTACTCAGCCTTGCCTGCTCTGACTCCTTTGCTCACCGCTCCGGCGGTTCTAGCCTGCTCTGACTCCTTTGCTCACCGCTCCGGCGGTTCTAGCCTGCTCTGACTCCTTTGCTCACCGCTCCGGCGGTTCTAGTCTGCCCTGCTTCTGCCCGCTGCTCCGGCAGTCCTGTCCTGCCCTGCTTCTGCCCGCTGCTCCGGCAGTCCTGTCCTGCCCTGCTTCTGCCCGCTGCTCCGGCAGTCCTGTCCTGCCCTGCTTCTGCCCGCTGCTCCGGCAGTCCTGTCCTGCCCTGCTTGTGCTCGCTGCTCCTGCAGCCCCGTCCTGCTCTGTTCTTGCCCACCGCTTCGGGCGTTCCCTCTCTGCTGTGGTTGTCTACCGCATCTGCGGTTCTGTGACCCAGTCTGTACTGGGTCTTAACCTTTCTGTGCTCCAGCCCGTCCTTTCGGCCAGTACCTCCCTGCCTGCATACTCGCCTGTATCCACCCATCTGCATACCTGCCGTGTTTGCTTATATCCACCAGTCTGTGCCAGCCTAACCTGCCTGTTCCTGAGTCCCAGTGTGTACTGGGTCCTATCCCGCCTGTGTTCCTACCTGCTAGTGCCTCCCTGTCTGCACTCTAGCTGTGCTTGCCTGTACCCCTCTACCTGTATTGTTCCTGAGTCCCAGTGTGTACTGGGTCCTATCCCGCCTGTGTTCCTACCTGCTAGTGCCTCCCTGTCTGCACTCTAGCTGCGCTTGCCTTTACCCGCCTGCCTGCATACCAGTCGTGCCTGCCTATACCCTCCAGTCTGTGCGCCAGCCTAACCAGCCTGATCCAGTAATCCCTGTGTGGGTCAACCCCCGTGTCCGGAGTTTGACCTGGAGTAGCACCTGGTCCCTCTGCCCGGTTTCTCCCTGGTGCACTGGCGTCGTATGCCGTCGTGCCATCTTGGTCGGATCGGCCAGATACTTAGTCACGCCCCTCCAGGCACTCTCCGGTTCATGGTCCAGTGGAATCACTACAATCACACGCACACGCCGCTCAGCCCGGGCGTGTGCATAACATTGTGTAATGTGAATAGTGCTATATGTTAATGATGGGTGTTTATTTGACAGTAGGGAAAGTAAGAGTTAATGGTTGGGACTAGCCCAGCCATTAACTGTCAAAACAGTTCCTGTCAAAATGGCAGAAAAGGGCCCATAGTGTGTAGAAAGCAGACTTAAGGTCTAATATGAGTAGTGCTACATGACGTGGGTGTCCCTAATGAGAGAGGAGACAGACCAAGGATAGTGAGATCCTAGTGGAGAGAAAGAGAGAGAAGTGACCAAAAGAACAAAGTAATCGATTGGAGACAAGTCCAGGGTCAATATGCCTACCAGAATTTATACCTAACAGACGTAATGGGCCTAGACGGTACAGAGTATGTAAGATGAAGAGAGTGCACCAGGTGGGATTTTCAGAGCATCAGAGACAAAGAAGATAAGTACCGGCCATACTGGCTCCCTAGAGGGGAGACAACATGCAGAACTGCGAGTGGAGACTAAAACTCTGTAACTGAGCTGAGCAGTGATGAAGTAGAAAGGAATGTTAAAGACAGAATAAGCAAGTAAAGAGGAAGGAATTGATACTGTATCTGGAAAATGCTCGGTATTGTAAAGGAAACGCTCATCGAGATGTGTGCCTGCTATCTGCTGTTTATAATCCCCCCCCCAAATTATCATCGTTCAGTAAAAAGTTTATTTTTGACTGGTGGTCTCCCTCATTGAAATGTCAAACATCTGGTGCTGGCCAACCAAAGTCATTGGTTACATGTGGACTGAATGGGTGCAGCACCCTCACAACACAAGTCGACACACCCAGCCAGGACCCCCATCTTCATGTAACGTGGTGGGGCGCAAGAGAAGAGTACCTCGCTCACGGCTAGCCCCACTTTAGACATACTCAGGCTGGCGAGGGGAGTTCTAGAAAGAATGTACGTCTCTTGTCTAATTTGTCCATACAATATAGAATAGAGATATTTCCCGTGAAGATCTGTTTGAATCCATTTTGGCTGAAAAATTTCATCAAAAATTGTGTAATAGTTTCCGGCTTTAGAAGCCATTTGCAGTCGTAGTTTATGGTGTTCTGCATCCAAGACCACTAATCATTTATCAAAATGATCATACTAACCTGCATTCAGCGGAACTCCCAGAGGTTCTGCAGCAGTTGTAATGTATAATGAATGACTCATTAGTATAACCCAAGGGTAGATGGTGGTGTAATCTTAGGGCAGAGTTTCTCCACCTTTTCTATAATGAAGAATAGTTTGACCATTCATTGGAACCATGCATTTAGTAAAATCATAGGTACTGTATATAAAAAGTTGTCATTTAACTCTTAGGGAAAGTGGGTTTTTTCTTTGTATCATGTGAAGTGTTAAGATGTGGTAGGTTTACCAGCAGTACTGTAGTATGAGAAACCACAGAGGACAATGTGGTATCACAATGCTGTAATGTTCGCTAAATGTAACAATTAGATGATGATGTGGTCCAGGATGAATAATATATTTGCCAAGTGCAAATTGACATCTTACTGGGGGGGTGCCTTCTCCCCAAAATTCTTACAAGTGGTTAATATTTCACCCCCCAAGAACTGGTGTCATTTCATTAGTACCCGAGAACCAAGTACCTCCAGGCGAGCGTCCGGCACAGGCGGGGCAATAACGTCGCTGCATTGTGCTACCTGTGCTGGCCCGCTCTGCATGCAGGGAGAGGAGGTCTTTCAGATTGCTTGAGAATATAGTTAATTTTTATGAGGTGTAGCACAAAGGTAGCTTTATTACTTTTGAAAGGGTTTATGGGACATCATTACTTTTTAACGGGACACTAGGGAGGCATTGGTCTTAAAGGGGGCTCACTGGGGTCATTATTACTGGGTCAGGGGCTGCAATATTTGCATTGCCCCAGGCACTGCCAACTACATCAAGTAGTCATGGTCAGTCATGTGCTTATATTATATAAAGGAGAGTCAAATATAGGGCTAGGCTTAAATATATCTGTAAAATGGACAAAGGTGAATTCAGCCAACAGCTATCTGAGAACCATTGCCCCATCCCTCCTTCACCCACTTTCAATGGGCAGAGGGGAGTAGAGTTCTATCAGACACCAGTGAGGCTCATCTCCCATGATAACAAAAGAATTGGGCATGTTTAAATCCAACATGCCGGATTCTTCCCCCCCCCCCCCAACCTTTGTTACCAGGAGAGAGTCAGGACACCCCCATACACATTTGATAACTTTATTATCTTCATCTAATTCATGGTGGGTCCTCAAGTGTAAGGACTTCTCATTGTAGCCGCTCTCCACTGATTCTCTATTTGGACATCTAAGAGTAAGTTTTCTAAAGCTCTGTTTATGAATCTGTTGAGGTTGTCTTTGGACAGTAAGAATACTAAAGCATGCAGTCCTATTCTTGACATCCAAACCTTGAAGGAACCCAGGTGGCTCTCATGTCATTGGGGACATATTTTGGATCGGCTAAGTATAATTTGGTCACCATTTTGATACTTTCACTCTATAGCACCATTTCATTATGTTGGAAAAGCAGCTATGCATTAAGATCAGTGGGGCACCCTTACTGCTTGAACCTGACCAATTATAATGTGTCTGGCTCAATGTAAAAAATCTATTAATGGAAATCCCCCTTGAAAGTCATAGTTGGCAAGAAAGGGACTACTTTCCTGGGAAAAACCTTTATGTTGATGAATTGCATCATGCGCCTACGTTAGATACCGAATTAGGACATGACGACTAGGTTGAGCACCCTGGAATTACCATTACACAAGTCATTTTTTAATACACTACTGGAAGTAGCATCACTGACACTTCCTTATTTCTGTGACTGGATAAGTACACAAGCCTACAGTGCTACGTACACCCAATTAGAGGAATCATCATTTCCTTTTACTTCTGTTTAAAAATTACAGAATATGAACAGCTACCCAACACACAAAAGATGAAGACATTACCAATTCTGATAGTGTATGCGTCAGTCGCCTTAAGACTAACAAAAGGGTGCAAAAATTTCATGCCTCCCCCTTCTACTGTCAAAATGAATAGTGTTGCCTATGCAGACCCCATGAGTTTATCATCCCAGTTGTTGCCTATGCAACAGCCAATGACAAAGTCCAGAGTATACTGGTGAGCTTTGTCATCTCAGTCGCTGCATATACATTGTGTAGCAGCCGATGACAAACTCCACTCGTTTGCTGCTCTGCATAGTCAGTGCCGGATGGGGACCAGAGCCGAATAGCTAATGAATAAAAGCCATATCGAATTATATGTTTTTCCACATAAAGCAATACAGTATTAAATCATTAAGAGCTGCTGTTACACTCTAACCCTAATTATTGTTAGGGCCAAGTTTAGTGTTTGGGATAGAGATATGGTTAGAGCTAGATTTAGGGATAGTGCTAGTATAACATTTTAACAATAAAGTTAACTTGTGTTTTAAGAAAAAACTAGTTTTTTAATTTACCCTCTAGTTTTCTTTTTCCATTTCTACTGACATCTGACAAAACATGTTTGGGGGATAAGGAGATGAATACTGGACTGATGGAAGGGACTCGGAGTGCAAATAGTCCAAAAGTTTAGGGGGTGGGGGCGGTTGCTATATGGACATACTTATGCCTTAGGGGTCCTATGTACAACATAGCTTATCCGTAAAGCGGACTAAAATGAATAAAACATGAAAGTAAACAAAACCCTGATTTTTGCACTCATGGTCTCCATTCTCAGTTAGCCAGAACTGTATAAAAATAAATAAATGTCTCCCTTATAAAAATGGTGTTGCAAGTAGATTTTTATGATATGCTATATGGAACGCTCAATTTTTAAATAAAAAAAAATTCCATTGGGATTTGATAAAGTTTTGGCGCCCATTATAGAGAAAAAAAAACAAAACAAAAAACAATGAAGATCTCCACCTCAATATTCATGTCAGTGATACACTAGGGCGGGTATTGTGTCAGACATCCACCAGCAGTGGAGAAGTGGTTTGGTTTCCCCAAATCCTTCATTTTTGGAAACGTCAGTAAATAATTTAAGTATAACCTATATTCTGCATGCCTTTAACTATTGAGAGTGAGATTTTGAGCAAAGTTTACCCCACATAATGCTTAGATTACAATGAAGAAATACTGATCTAGGTTATGAAGGAGAATTAGTAATATGTCTAATTATAATGTATATTGAATCCTGTTCTCAGTTCTCTGCACATTTTACCATAATGGTTTTGAGTAGTGTGTGATCTACAGATTCTCGGTTATTTTTAGCCACTTTATTCCCTGTACAATGAATGGAATTACTAGACTCCGGATTGCAATTATTGTAAACTGCAGAACTTTTTTTAATGAGCCAATAAAAATCAGGACATCCTTTAAATGCTTTGTTATGGAAATCAGAATATATTTTATGCAAAGGCATTTCTAATATCTGTCTTAACAAGGTTTGAACCAATTTGCATATCCCATCATTTTGACTACGAGCCGTGGGGACATCATTGTCCTATGTTGTGTTCTTCTCAATGGACTGCAGTAATAAAAAAAATAATGTCACCATGTTGCACTTCGGAAGATCACTTTTTACAAGGGTTAATCCTATTCTTACTCCCTTTCCTCCTCGTTCAGAGATAAGGGACACAAGCCGACATCACCATTCTGCCACCAATAGTCATCCTCATCTGCTGATGGCATCATTCTCGTCATGGTTTGCTATAGCAGGTCCCTTCCTGCTCGTTTGATGGTACTGTATTACATGCAGCCCGGTTATCGATTCCTTTTTTGAAAAGTATATATAAAATATTTCAGGTTCTACATTATGTGATGGAACGTTAACCCAAAGAACTAGTCAGATTACAATATGTGGGGTCGGGAAGGAAGCTTTCCCCCAATATGGGACTATTAGCATCTGCTTCATGGGGTTTTTGCCTTCCTCTGGATCAACACATTAGGTTATAGGTTGAACTGAATGGGTTTGTGTCTTTCTTTACTCTCTTCTTATGAAACTAAGATAATCACATAAAAGTATACTGGTCACCGCCTTCCACAAAAATCAAAACATTCCTCTCCTGTTGCTGTTAGTCGATCAGCTACAGCCTTTTCTATCCCTTACCATTTGATGGTATGGTCAGTCACATGGAGTCCAGTCAACAATGCCACAATCACAGAAGTGGACTGGTCACTGCCCGCCATAAAATCAGCTCACTCTATTCCTGCTGCAGTAATGGTTCCCAATATTTGATGGTTTTATTCCTACCCATTATAAGGTCACATAGAGCCCTGCCATTGCTTACATAATCACATACAGTACAGACCAAAAGTTTGGATACACCTTCTCATTTAAAGATTTTCCTGTATTTTCATGACTATGAAACTTGTACATTCACACTGAAGGCATCAAAACTATGAATTAACACATGTGGAATTATATACTTAACAAAAAAGTGTGAAACAACTGAAAATATGTCTTATATTCTAGGTTCTTCAAAGTAGCCACCTTTTGCTTTGATGACTGCTTTGCACACTCTTGGCATTCTCTTGATGAGCTTCAAGAAGTAGTCACCGGAAATGGTTTTCACTTCACAGGTGTGCCCTGTCAGGTTTAATAAATGGGATTTCTTGCCTTACAAATGGGGTTGGGACCATCAGTTGTGTTGTGCAGAAGTCTGGTGGATACACAGCTGATAGTCCTACTAAATAGACTATTAGAATTTGTATTATGGCAGGAAAAAAGCAGCTAAGTAAAGTAAAACGAGTGGCCATCATTACTTTAAGAAATGAAGGTCAGTCAGTGCAAAAAATTGGGCAAACTTTGAAAGTGTCCCCAAGTGAAGTTGCAAAAACCATCAAGCGCTACAAAGAAACTGGCTCACATGAGGACCGCCCCAGGAAAGGAAGACCAAGAGTCACCTCTGCTTCTGAAGATAAGTTTATCCGAGTCACCAGCCTCAGAAATCGCAGGTTAACAGCAACTCAGATTAGAGACCAGGTCAATGCCACACAGAGTAGTAGCAGTAGACCAATCTCTACAACAACTGTTAAGAGGAGACTTTGTGCAGCAGGCCTTCATGGTAAAATAGCTGCTAGGAAACCACTGCTAAGGACAGGCAACAAGCAGAAGAGACTTGTTTGGGCTAAAGAACACAAGGAATGGACATTAGACCAGTGGAAATCTGTGCTTTGGTCTGATGAGTCCAAATTTGAGATCTTTGGTTCCAACCACCGTGTCTTTGTGCGACGCCTGTTTCCCACCGTGAAGCATGGAGGAGGAGGTGTGATGGTGTGGGGGTGCTTTGCTGGTGACACTGTTGGGGATTTATTCAAAATTGAAGACATACTGAACCAGCATGGCTACCACAGCATCTTGCAGCGGCATACTATTCCATCCGGTTTGCGTTTAGTTGGACCAGCATTTATTTTTCAACAGGACAATGACCCCAAACACACCTCCAGGCTGTGTAAGGGCTATTTGACCAAGAAGGAAAGTGATGGGGTGCTACGCCAGATGACCTGGCCTCCACAGTCACCAGACCTGAACCCAATCGAGATGGTTTGGGGTGAGCTGGACCACAGAGTGAAGGCAAAAGAGCCAACAAGTGCTAAGCATCTCTGGGAACTCCTTCAAGATTGTTGGAAGACCATTTCCGGTGACTACCTCATGAAGCTCATCAAGAGAATGCCAAGAGTGTGCAAAGCAGTCATCAAAGCAAAAGGTGGCTACTTTGAAAAACCTAGATTATGAGACATATTTTCAGTTGTTTCACACTTTTTTGTTAAGTATATAATTTCACATGTGTTAATTCATAGTTTTGATGCCTTCAGTGTGAATGTACAAGTTTCGTAGTCATGAAAATACAGGAAAATCTTTAAATGAGAAGGTGTGTCCAAATTTTTGGTCTGTACTGTAGGTTAAAAGGTTGTTTCATCCCATGAAGTCAGCACTCTCCTCTCCTGCTGCTCCCTTAATTCCTACGCACTTCAGATGACTGATAACTGGCAACACACAAGAACTGTTGCCGAACAAATATTCAGTCTAAAGCGATCGATCAACTACACGAGCTCCAATACTTACAATAGACAAGTCCCTTGCACACTTGGTGCAATCCTCCACAAGGTTGCAGCAATACAGAGAAATCCAGGAACCAGGGTACCAAACATCCTCGTTATGGTAACCATTTGTTAAAAAAAAAGGAAGAAGAAGCAAACCTCACCAACGTTTCGGCTGTGCAGGGCCTTGATCTCTTTTTTATGGAATGATAAAGGCCCTGTGTGACTGAAACGTTGTGATTTTTCTGTACCAATAAAGTTACCAAAAGGAGGATATCTGGAGCCCTTGCTCCTGGAGTTTGACACACAAGCTCTCAATATGTACAAAATCACCTCCATCAGAGTCTTATCTTCCCGAAAGACAAAAAGTATAGATTCCAACTTTGGAGTTGAAGCCCCCATACATACTAGATGGTCAGCCTCTCCTTCTGTGTGTTTTACCAATTATCTTCCAATGTTTATGGAGACTTTACGAATAGACCGCTTTATCCAACCATAAAATAGGCATAAATATAGTACTGAAGGCAAGGAAATCGCATGAACCACTTATTAACGTGTTGGTCTTTCAAGTCATCAAGGGATTGCCAAGGTATTTTATAAATTTTAGTTCTCTATGAATGTTGAGGATTCCTTGATTAGACTCAATAACGGTCTAAATCAAAACTGTATGTGTGACCCATTACTAAATCAGGAAAGTCTCATTTTCACCCATTCTTGATGAATGATATATCTAGCTGTCATCGGCAGATATGGACTTCACTCACAGAGAAAAACAGAGTTAAGGCACCTTCTACCACAGCATGCCGTAACCGGTAATTATGGTTCACTGGCTCCAGTCCTGAGCTCTACTATATCTCAGCAGTCATCTCCGTTTGATTAAATTACAATCAAGTCAAGCAGCTGCCTCTTGTATAGGAACCAACATCAGCCTTGCTGTCAAAACGTCAAGGATAATATATAAAAACAGTATTTTTATTTATGGCAGTGCCTTTAATTATTTAATATTTTATGCATGTCACGCTGTTTTGCTCTTTTTTTTTTCTTTTTTAACTACCTATATCAGTGTATGCCAATAATACATATAAACAACTTAAAATGGTTGAAAGTATTATAGTATTACTAGTTAGTTATAGTATGGAATAACTAAAAGAATAAAAATAATGAACGATTCACTAATTGTATCGCATCAACGATTGGTTTGGGCACTATATCATCTACCTTGCTTGCTACCCTGGTAGCATTAAATTGCATAGCCAAATTAAAAAGCCCTGGATATGCTTGTATAATCAGTGCATTAGGTCAGTTCCTCTAAATAGAATTCACTCACTTTACCTTTTACGGCTAATTTAAAAGGTTCGCCCAACCATTAAATATAAATTATATAGATCAGTGTGGCCCACAGACCGGAACAGTGAAAGGGATTTATGCAGTAGCATCCCGACATTTCACTTTCTCCAGTATCTGCTTCCTCGGGATGCAGATACCAGTGAATACAATAATGGAACAGGGAGCATTCTGCTCCCTGTTCCATCATTGAACCTGTACATCTGAAAGCACAGCAGGCGCAATGTCACCGCGTTGCATCAGCTATGCCCCAGTACATAAACTGGAGCAACAGGGTTGGGTTAGGTTTTTTTATTTTTTAATTTACATAATTCTAGGGTGGCAGCATGGGGAAGACATACTGTGTAAGGAGGCAGCATACAGTGTGTGGATCATCATACTGTGCGTGGATCATATTGTGTGGCGAGCTGTTGATCAAAATACAAGGGCTGAGCAACAGGAGCAGTCTGATTAACAACATAAACAGCTGTAAGTGATATGGTTTTGATTATCTGCTATAGGCAAGAATACATGTTACGATAGACCCCAGCATAACTTTTATTAGTAGCCACTAGTTAACATATTTAATTCAGCTTATTATAATTTTAGATTTTTGATCACTTACATAGAGAAGAATTAAGTTTGGCCAGTGGTTCGGCCTACACAAACAGTCACAGTAGCTCATGTGGCCCCTTGGGAAAGTTGCCCACCCCTGGCATAGATCATGAAAAAAAAATTTTGCACTTTATATGTTGTGACAGAGTCATTAGTATGGTATATGAGGGGAGGTATGTGTCGCACAGGTTGCCAGCCTGTGTGAACTGAAACCAGTGTACTTTCTGCCAGCATGTTATATGCTGGTGGGTTAACTCACTTAAAGGGCGTGGTTTTAGGGAATGACATAGAGATGGGAGGGATGTCATTCCCCATACCTCCACCCCAGGGTGTGGCTGAGCATCGTTTAAATGTTCAGTCCTGTTTTTTTCTCTTTGAGTTGTGTTTGGAGAGGCAAGGTCTCCAGACTGGACAGTCATAGCTCAGGAGAGAGCTGAAGGCTGGACATAACTTGTGTGTGCGACCCGCACACACATATATGGACTGTGCTACAGTTTATCTTTTGTTTTGTTGCTTAGCCAAGTAAGGCTGTATTTATTTAGCTGGAGTGCTGGGCTTTAGGCTGTTAATAAAGCCTGCAAAGAAAACCTGGGTTCCTGAGTCTACTTCCGGAAGTGGCCGAGCGAGGCGTCCTACCACAATGTAAAAAAAAATAAAAATAAACTAAACTAAAGGTCTGACACTCCCTTACATAGTATGGAGCCACCTGTTATTCATTGTGCATGTAAATGCGCATGTCCACCTGATGAACTGCTACACACGAATGCTCGTTCATGTTCCCAACAGCCAAGTTTCTGCATAGTGATGCATGGTTTACTGCAGAGTATCCAATAAAAATAACTTTCTGCCCTGCTGGTCAGGGAAGTAGCAAAGCCTCTGCATGACAAGCTTTAACTGCGGAGATTCCATCTGCACAGGAAGTAAGGAGGAACTGTTGTCAGCTGCCAGAGGCGGAAGGAGACTTATCAAGAGACCATTCTGGGGAGGGGCAGATTATATTTAACACCTTCTTTGCTTTTAAAGAAAGTCAGTTTCTCAGGTCTTCAGTATCAAAATGATTCATGACATAGCACCTTTAAAAAAGGTGTATAGGCTATGTCATTCTTAAGATGCTTTGTGCAAATTGATTTCAGTTAAAAGGCCAATCCAAAATGGTTTTAAATTTTTTTTGCCAAATGGTCTTTTCCTGCAATAAAATAAACCACCATACAATAGAGAAGACTGAATAATATAGGCCATTGTTAATGTATCAGTAAGGGATCTTGTATTCTGCACCTTACATCCACTGATAAAAATCAAACCTGTCTCCTGATCTGGAAATACAGTAGAAAAAAAAATAAAAGTTATAAAAAGGAGCCTGGAATTCTTTAGTACAAGGCATTGTAAGGCTGCCATTCTGTGCATAAGGTCACCAATTGGAAATGACCCCTGTTATTCTAGATCTCACATCAGCCGACACAAGGTTAGAGTTGAACTGACCTCATTACTTTCCTGAATTAAATCCAAATAAGACACTGGGCAGTTTTAAGATGTTTTCGTTTGATCCATTGCTTTATACTTTATTTTATACCTGTTAAAAAAAAAATATATAGCAAAAAGACAAAAAAAAAACACAAAACTCATTTCTTATCTCCTGCATAGGGCTCTGTCCACTCCGGGTCTTTGGGATACATACTTGAAGGAATCAATGAGTTTAGACTCTGTATTGTAGCATACAACATCCCAGTGATTTTTAATATGTCTGTCAGGTTTCTATTCCCACTCCTACCCCAGATCGTATTGGTCTGCAGATCAGGCCATTTTGTCCAACAGAAATAAAGAGAACCCAATCAAAAGTGAATTAAAAACAACACAGTGTGAACAAAGCCTTCTTTAAAACCAAAGGAATCATCTTTGTTCATCTCCAAATTCAAGTTGGTGGACACATCATCATTGGCATTTTATGGTCTTGTCGTAGACCATCTAGTTTTTTTTTTTTTTTTTATAAAATAGTTAAACCAAGTAACTCCTTCAATCGGTGCTGCTGATTCTGGGACAGTTTGCCTTTTTCTTCTGAGCCCCTTACTTCCAAAGTTATGCCACATCCGGTGATAAAAGTGCACGTTTTCCCCTCAGCCATCAGGGCATATACCACAGAACGTCGGTGGTGAGCGGCAGCCATGTTTTGATTTCTTTTTCTTCTCTGATGTTGGCCAAACACCCACAGAGAAGTTCTGTGGCACATGCCCAGTTGGATGAATTGAAAGTTTACATCCATTTCCAGGGGGCATAACTTTGGAACATAGGGGCACAGAAGAAATTATATACATCTTATTCCAGTGAGAGTTCTTCTTTAACGGCCCCTACCCTATATCTCAGACTAGAGTGGCCGAACCCCTCAACATGATCGGTTAACAGTATTTATAGGGGCCTCTTAACGCTCTTGGAATTTTAACAGCCAAAACCTTTTGAAGAGATGAGTTGCCACTAGAGGAGTCCGGCAGCAGCTCGATCGGAGCACCGGCACGCTCATGCGTACAAGCGCTCATGCATACAAGAGTATAAATTGAGCGTGTGTTGTCCGATTTTTAATCAGACAGTGCACTGACCCATGTTATTCAATACAACTGTTCAGATGAAGGTGTTTTTCTTCGGTCCGAATGTCCGTGAGGAAAGGGAGGGAGGATGCAGCATGCACTACATTTTTCTGAGCCTTGGTTGAGAATCGCTCGTTCAAGTCTGGATGTGTAAAAAACAAACAAAAAAAAACACGCAGGTCCCACACGGATCATCTGCGCGGCATCTGATTTTTATATATACATTTCTATTATTATAAAGCTAGGAAACTACTTGATCATGTACATTTTTCAATGTAGGTGCATGAAAATAGATCACACAAGGATGATAGAAAAAAAAAAAAAGGGGCCAAGTTTTCTGGATGAAACTCGGACAATCTCTCATACGCTCATCTGCAGCCGGCCCAAGAGTGAGGAGAGAGATGATGATCATCCACCTGACAGCCATTTTATATTATAGGGGGTTGACCACCTTTAAAGGGATAATAACCCCACCCCCACCCCCCAACACACATACTTACAGTGGTTTTCCCACTTACAAAGTTGATTTTAATCAATAGATCTTGGAATAATAATAACTTCCACAATTAGATGTGTTTAAATAAAATGTTCCTGTGCTGAGATAATGTTATAAATGTGCCCCTGCTGTGTACTGTGTAATGGCTGTGTCTGACCGTGCAGGAACATGGTCTGATCATACCACATCTCCTGGGCAGGGGGGGGAAGCAAAAGAGTATACAGACATTACAGCACAGGATCACAGCTGATTCTTTTTGTGATGCTAAATATATTTCACTGCCTGTTTGTTTTTGTTTTTTTAAATAATGTTTAACCTCAAGGCAAGAATCATTTGCGATCCCCGTGCTGTAATGTCTGTATACTCTTGCTTCTTCCCCTGCCCAGGAGATGTGGTATGATCAGACCATGTCCCTGCACAGTCAGACACAGCCATTACACAGCACACAGCAGGGGCACATTTATAAGATTATCTCAGCACAGGAACATTTTATTTACACACATCCAATTGTGGAAATTATTTTTAATCCAAGATCTAGAGATTCAGATGTACTTTGTGGGAAATAACCTTTAAACAAATGCATTTGAGGTCAAATAATTTTTGGCATAGTCATGTCCTTGGGCATTCAACTTTGATGTGGTCTGTGATTGAATAAGCGGAAAGGAGTTAAGAAAAAGACAAATAAGGGTGTGTGCACATTGAAGTTTTTTGTTGAGTTTTTGGAGCAGAAACACTCCAAAACCCATGAGTTTTCATTGGTGAGCTTCTGCTCCAAAACTCCTGAAAAAGCACTTAAATGAAAAAAATAAAAATAAATAAATAGTCCTGATGATTCAGGCAATTTCAGCTTGGAAATCACTCTCTACTTTATATGAAAAAAGTAAAGGGGGGAAAAAAATAAAACAAAACAAAAATACCCACCTACATCTTTAATGGGGGCCTTTACACAGAGTTCAAAATCTCCATTTTAAATGGTAGACCTGAATTTTTGCTCCCTTGGCATGTGTACTAAAGCACAATTCACAAGTGATATTTCAGAGCAGGTGTGATTCACAGGGCTGTCCATTGACCACGTAAGTATTCTTTGGCTGCTGGACTGGAGCCCTGGGAACTACGTCCTACCTAATGGAATACGCAGCCACTTTTTCGATTATGCGCCACGTCATTTTTGCAGATTGATGCACATCTGACTTTGCGCCAGGCCGGCTAATCAAAAGAAGAGCCGCGAATATAGTCAGGTAAGAGGCAGATCTCGGGGCTCCTGTTCAGTGATCAGAAATTACTGACGTAGCTGATGTATCGGGTCCCGAGAATCGATTTACACCCACACACCTGGGCACAATATAATGCAACAATTTTGCTATGGGGATGTTTCATCCACTTCAATAATAAAAGCGGATTCCAAAAAATATATATATATCAAATCAGATTGTGATACTTAAAAAAATGTATGCATCACAATCTGGTTTGGACTTTATTTTATTTTCCTGGACATGGTTAGGAGGGCTGCCATCTTTACTGAGCCACCATTACCTGCACTGGGATATACACTTTATAGTAGCTGTATAGGGTCTGAATATGTTCCTTGACTTCCATGGGTAAGTTTTCTTGCCATGCTCTGTGCAGGGGGTTGGGGGCTTGGGTGTTAAGCGGTAAACTATTGTTAACGGGTGGATCCTGTGTTTCTATATATAGTTCTTACTTTTCCATTTTAATTTTGCCTGTGAAGATATTTCCACAACTGCCAAAAAAGTTATCTTTACAGAACAGAAATATTAATCTAAATATTAGGCTTAATGGGCAAAAAAATGCAAGATTTTAAGATTATTTTTCAATCTAGAAGTTTTGAAAAATATACTTAACAAAATTAGATTTTAACAATATATTATTTTCTATTGACACATTCCCTAAAAGAGAAAACAGTCAGTCAGCACGATTTGTAATATAAAGTTAAGTCATGGCTGTAATGGCGCTGTAATACTGAGGAAATTGATACCTTTGGTGAGGAAATCCACTTTGTGGTTCTTCTTTAATCACCCTTTGAAGTTTTCTGCTAATTAGATTTCGGTGCACAGGGTCCGGACTGTGCACTGGGTCTTCACCTCCCTGTCTGTGATTCCCGGACCCTCTGCCTGCCGTCAATCTGTGAATGACTTGCTTCCTCTCTTTGAATGACAGATAACAGATTTCAAAGACCGGAGACAGGCGGAGGGGCCGGGAATCACAGACAGGGAAGAGAAGACCCAGTGCACAGTCCGGACCCTGTGCACCGAAATCTAATTAGCAGAAAACTTCAAAGGGCGATTAAAGAAGAACCACAAAGTGGACTTCTTCTCCAAAGGTATCAATTTAATCTGCATTATAGCACATTCATTGGATGCCGCAATAAGGACCAAGAAATTTCACTTTTTTTGTTAACCCCAAAGCTGGAGGTATGAGAAAACACAAATCCTTGCTATATGGTATGGTGCATATTAAGTGGTCATTCCAGTGAGGTTTGCTTTTTTTTTAACCCCATATATTCTGGATAATAGATATGAACGATATCAATAACTGAGCTTTACCAAGGCTTCCATATCCTACGTTAAAAGGGTTTCTCCATCCACATTCATTAGCACATTCTGCCATTGCCCCGCGATGTCATTAGATGTTGGAGAACATCTGTAAGACAGCTTCTTATGCAAATATGGATGTAGAAGAGCAGGAATGCTTGTAGTGCTGCTGGCAGCTAGATTGATTGAGGAAAGTATCCCCCCCCCTCCTTCCAGAAAGGGGTCTCTTCCCAGGCAACATCCTGTTCATGAGAGATTCCCGGGGGACAGTTGCAGCTGTGTTACGAAATAGAACACAAAACTGGCCGCATAGTTTACACATATGGTACTGTGCACCGGGGGAGCGGAGCGGGAGGCTCAAATTCAAGGATTTATGCCATATTCTTCACGTTTAGAGATAGTCTGCCCAAGAACATTTATTAATCAAAGGGTGCTCTAAAATAATAACATAATAATGTTTAAGGAGCTGATGTTAAAAAAAAAAACCTCGCATAACTCCAAACCTGTTATCTGATGGGACAGAGTAACATAACATCCTGGCCTCTTCCAGGAAACTTTCTTGAGTCTCAATGACAAAGTTCACTATGACCATGTGCACAGTTTTTTTTTTTTGGAGGTGGTCAAAAATTTATGAGCTTTCTAGTGGAAACCGCTTCTTCGGAATTAGAATTTTTTTTTTTTCCTCACTAGTTGTGAATTTTCAGAGCATAAAAAAAAAAAAAAAAAAAAAAAAAAGATCACACAAACAAAACCACAGCTTCTGAACTCCTTCTGACTTCTGCTCAAAAAAAAATTGCAAGAGAACTCAGTGTGAACACAACCATGGGGAGTATCTAGTTTCCTAAAACATTTTTTTTTGAACAGTGTTCCCCCCCACCCTTCCAAAAAATTTTTTTTTACAGGCTTTACTTTAGACAGTGCCTAGTTTGGAGTGGATTCCATTAGGAACCACCTGCAAGAAGTGACATGTACTTTACACTCCTCACCAGACATTTTTCAAAACCACAAACTAAAGCCCCCCCCCAAAAAAAAAAATCTTAACCACAACAGAAAAAGTCTTAAGTGTTTGAGTGACTTGTCAGGGATTTTTTTTTTGGAGGGGGCAGACCAACGCCTCAAAGCTCCGTGTGCCCATGTCCTAAGTTTCCAATACTTTTTCAGCATGTATTTTATGTAACAAGCCCAATTTCAATGGAAAAAAAAGCTCCAGAACATGTGTAATGTTGCTTTCCAGGAAATGTATATACAGCTGTGTTTGTATATAGAGTGATGTCCGATACTTAAAAGGGATGATGTTGAATACAAGGGACTCTATACTTCAACATCTGTTACATGTTCCGGGATTCAGCTGGATGATGTTCTCCTTAGCACAATAGATGTTTGCTTAAAGGAGAAAAAGCTTTAAATAACTATCGATCCAAAGTCAAACTTTATAGCCTTCTTATTAGCTGAAGTCACAATATTCAGACACCACAGGGAGAGGATATTATTATATATTATAGCGCCATTTATTCCATGGCGCTTTACATGTGAGAGGATATTCCATAGAATGGGTAATAAATTTTGGCAGTCAGGACCACTGTCTCCACCGACATTTTTAGAAAATGTATGTTTAGTAAGCCATATGTTACCAATGGGAAGAAGGAAGTGAGCTGCTGACAATCACCTCTAGCGGTGGCCTACAAAGGGATTGGCCGTGTAATTCAACATGCCCGATCCTTCTCTCTGTCAGAGGAGAGATGAAAGGCTTGGTAAAGATTATTCTATTGGTCAATGAGAAATTGTTGTGTTTGACCATTTATTCTTACTTGAAAGGGAGCATCGCCTTTACGATGAAATGACCTCCATACACAATAGAGTGATCGTCCGGCTGATCTCTTCTTCTCGGCGTTCAATCGACAGTGAGATAAAAGTTGCTGCCACCTTGGCATGGTTTTATTTTACTAAAAACAAATGGATCAGCATTAAAATTCCAAATAAATCTCTTCCCCGAGAAATCAGGAAGCCCCAATATATTTAACCAAAATAGGTGGGTTCGGCTGATTTTTTCTTTTTAGGTAATGTACATGGGAGCGCCCAGTCCGGGAATTAAATCAACAAGGTCGCTTTGGTTGGCAGGCGAATTAAAGTTCTTACATTTCTACAAGTTTTCTCAGGATACACCATCGACTTCTGCCCATATAGTTTATCCCCTTTATGCACCCTGCCGTACATGTACGATTAAGTTGTGCATGTATGGATCAGGTTCAGGAGCTGTGCCCCCTCCATGCAAGACAGGTGTCAGCTGTAAACAGTCCGCATCTGCCCATAACACCATAGCTTGGTGATAGCTCCGATCGCTGCTGCTTAATCACTCAATCACCGACAGTGGCAGTTAAATAGTGCGATCTCCAGTGAAGCGCGCGTCGGTGCCCACTGAACATTGAACCAATGTGATAACATCTCAATACTCCTCCGAAGCTCAGCTATAAGTTAAGCTTCAAAAGAAAACAGCGATTTATACCGCAATACTCCTAGTATAGCAGCATATAGTATAAACAATCACAGGTTAAAGTCAACTTAGGAGGAATTTAACTCACCCCCATTTTCATGGTAAAAAAAAAACAAAACAAAAACCACAATTGGTATCACCAGGTCCATAAAAATCCAGTTTATGTCAAAATATAAAAATGAAAACATTATGAGCGCTGAAAAAACAAAAACGTCAGATTTGAGATTTTTCAGTCACTGAAGTTTCCACCGCCAGAAATGCAAAACAATAAGTCACATGCACCCTAAAATGGCATCAACGAAATCAAAAGCTTGGCACGCAAAAGAAACAAGACCTCATACTGCTGTATCAGCAGAAAAATAAGAGTTACGGGTTTTAATTCACTTTCAGATTTATTTATTTTTTGTAGGCGAAAAAGAAAAGGGGAGGGGTGGGAGGTTCATCATCCAAACACTCAGCCCGTGGCGCCCGCATGCATGAACTTTGGCCTTGGTTGTGCTCTGGTGCAGAGTGTGGCAAGCTGCTGCTTTACTCCTGTGCATTTCCAGTGAGAACAAAGGATTGGTAATCTTGAAATTTCGACATGCCTGATCATTCTTTCATCCAGCAAAGTCTGTCAATCAGCATGATGTCGGAAGAGCAGCCGGAAAAGGAAGAGCAGCTCTGTTCACATGAAGCAGCAGAATCGCTGACAGGAACTGTTCTTGACTGCTCTGAACAGGCGCCGGGTTGAACAAGAAGGTTGTTAGTAACTAGTGTTGAGCGAGCACTAAAATGCTCGGGTGCTCGAAGCTTGGGCCGAGCTCACCGTGATACTCGGGTGCTTGACCCGAGCAATGAGCCCAATGTTAGTCTATGGGAGACCCGAGCATTTTTGCGGCGGCACCCCCGGCAGTCTGTAGAAAGCCTAAAAATTGCCCAAAACGATAGTGACAGTGCTCAAATGACATGGGGATCGCCCCAGGAAGCATTTCTGACCCCCAGGTCACTGCTGTCAACAACGTGGTCAGAGGTATTAAGCCACTTTTAAGGGCTCACAATAAAACGTTCAAAAACGAAACAAACTGCTTTCCTGTGAAATGTGTTAGAGAACTTCTTTTCCAGGGTAAAGACTTGTGTATAAGGTAAAATAAATAACCAAAAACAAAAATACTCCTCCACACCTTGGGCTATGTTCACAAGTAGCATTTTTTATGCATTTTTGCACTTTTGTATTGCTTTCAATCGTGAAAAATGCATTCACCGGGAAATGTCATTTTAACATTTTACAACCTTATCAAGCCATGTGCTGTGTGACACATGCATACAGTGCTGTAAAGACATGGGAACAGCATGTGTGGCCCCCTGCTATTACAGGTCCACAGGACCCAAAAAGGTGCATGGACGGACTTCTCCACAAGAGGCCCTCATTACATAACAGACACCTCCACCCTTCCAGCTCATACCACCAGAGGGAGCCCGTTAGGGATATATATACTGGAGGGTGGAGTTAGGGAGTCAGAGAGTGTGCTGGCACTGAGATCAGTGAAGAAGCAGCATGTGAGCTGCTGTGCTGAGGGCCAGCCAGGGCCTAAAGCACGCGCTGAAGCCCTGGGGGCCTAGAGCGGGGCCGGAGGCAAGGAGAAGAGTGAGAGGAGTTATGGGGGCTGTGGAGCATCTTAGGCTCACCCCAGAACACAAGCCGGACACCGGGTCCGCGCCTACGGGGTCCTCTACGCCCAGTAGGAATAACCGGTATACCAGGAGGATTCTAAACCCCTGGTCAACCTGAAGCTACAATCATTTAAAGAACTAGGAACCATGAAGGCCCCAGCATCCAGGGATAGTGGTAGCCAGAAGAAAGTTCTTACCACCAAGCATGCAGGTGAAGAGAGTGAAAGAGTACAGAAGCTAGGCCTAGTTTCAGGCTGGTCTGAAGCTTCAGAGTGAGAGGAAGAAACAGATCAGGAGGCCTTATACCTGCTCACTGGGGAGAGTCCAGAAGTGCACCCTTCCTATCAAGTACCCTGGACCGTACCTGCCGTCTACACCAGTAAAGGTACTGAAGCGAACCCCCTGTGTGCGTATCTGTTATTCTCCCCTGGCACGGCTGGGCCACCTCTCACCTGCATCCCTTCCATCAACCCTGCACCGGGAGCCCGCTCTGCCTGTGGCGAGCAGAAACATCCCAGCTGCCATCCGATCACCCCCGGAGGTCTGCAGCAGCGCTGGTACCCATTACCAGGAGCCACAGGTGGCATAACGAGACAAAACTGTTAACAAAACGCCTTTTAAAGAGTGACCCCAGAGGACGGGCCCCGGAGCCGACTGCCGTGACATCCCACAGAAGGTCAAGGCCCGGGTACCGAGTAACCCCCGTATCCCCCTGGGCGCGTCACATGGGGAAGACCCCTGGAAACCGAGGTCACTGCCTAAAAGTGTGCCCATCAGAAGTGATCCTTGCCGCATCAGAAGATGCAGACTTGCAACTATCCCAGTGCAAGTCCTTGTCCCAGGGCAGTGTTCAATTGTAACTCCTCCATTCCTTTCAATGCAAGCGCAAGTATGCAGCCTGCCACCCACCCACCCCCAGGCTGCAGTACCATACTGCTTGCTTGCACTTGAAATTGGGCCTTTTAGGCATGTGGAGGCGGAATCTGGTCACCACGTCATGGCTGCGTCGGCGGCCTGGTATCCATACTCAGTCCCCAGCTGCACGGCGGCCGGGTGTCCACGCTTGGTCCCCAGCCGCCCCTATTTGTCCCGGTGCGCCTTATACACAAGCGCGCATACCAAAACATTACCTGTGCCCTCCACAGTGCATTTAGTGGGAAGGACAGCCTAACCACAAACACGTGGACAAGTGAATGTGGCCAGGGATGGTCCATCTCACCGACTCCTTCACACTGGGTTAATATTGTGGAAGCCGGGACACGGTTGGACACTGGGATGCAACACGTCCTCCAGACACAGAGGATTGCGGGTCCTGGGTCAATCAGGCTTCAACACAAAGTTCAGAAGGTAGACAGCACCAGTGGTCGGCCTCCTACACAACGAGTAAATTATTCCTGATCATGAAGCCATCCATCTCCTTAGCTTTCTGTTCCTTGGAATGCAAGCGCATGTATGTAGTAGCGACTAGGCCTGAGGTGGTCAGCGTTTTGGCGCATATCCTACCTCCTCCGAGGATTGCTGGATGTTTTCCTGCTACTATCCCAGTTCTATGACTCATGTTAAAACAAAGCTTCAGGTGATGAATGATTGATGAGGTGGTGGCAAAGGAGAAAGAGCAGGAGGAACAGGGACCATTCACATCAATATCAGGCCAGTCAACCACACATGTCTTGTAGGATATGTTTCTGCAACAAAAGAAGCGGTTCGGCTACAGTTATAGGGCATACAGTTAGTGCAATGTAACCAAAAATTTCGAAGCACTCCAATGCCCCTTGGAAGTGACATGGAGGTCAGAGGGCCTTAACTAAACCATTTTTTTTATAGCAACTGGGTCTCCTGTACACTGTTGGCCTAAGCAGTGAATGGAAGGCTTTCCAAAAATTATGAGGAACTGCAATGCCCCTTGAAACAGACGTGGATTACAGCGTACTAAAAACCTTCTACCCATTATTAGGGAGTGGGTCTCCCTTAGTGTTCGCCTATGCATTGAAAAGCAAAAGCTGACTAAAATTAGGAGGAAATGCAATGCCCGTTGGAAGAGTCATGGAGGTTAGAGGTAATTAAAAACAGCATTTCAATGCCCCTTGGAAGAGCTGTGGAGTTCAGAGTGGTTTAACAAGACGGTTTTAATGCCCCTTGGAAGAGACGTGGAGGTCACAGTAGCTTAACAAGACGGTTTTAATGCCCCTTGGAAGAGACGTGGAGTTCAGAGTGGTTTAACAAGACGGTTTTAATGCCCCTTGGAAGTGACGTGGAGGTCCCAGTGGAATAAGAAGACAATATCAATGACCCTTGGAAGAGACGTGGAGGTCACAGTAGCTCAACAAGACGATTTTAATGCCCCTTACAAGAGCCATGCAGTACAAACATTATTCCCATTATTGGGGAGTGGGTCTCCCATAGTCTTTGCCTATGCCTTCCAAGCAAAAGCTGCCAAAAATTAGGATGGAGGAACTTGCAATGCTGGCAACACGGACCACGGTCACCCTGGTGGTATAGTGGTGGTGGAGGCTGAGGATAAGGAGAAGAGCAAAATACAGCCGAAATGAGGAAGCGTATACCCATGTGTCATTGTGAAGCTGTGCATGGGAATACACCTCTCGAAATAACACAGCGGATTTGTGTTTATGTTTCTCTGCTGTCATTTGGTGGTGATGAGAAGTCTGGCCCAATCCAGCCCTTGTTCATTTTGATAAGGGTCAGCATTGTCAGTTGACAGGCGAGTGCGCTTATCAGTTATAATTCCCCCAGCGGCACTAAAAACACGCTCCGATAACACGCTAGCGGCAGGGCAGGCCAGGACCTACAAGGTGTACAGAGCGAGTTCATTCCAAGTGTCCAGCTTGGATACCCAATAATTAAAAGGCACAGAGGAATCACGGAGGACGCTGGTACGTTCGGCAAGGTACTCCCTCACCATCTTTTGAAACTTTCCACTCCTTATGAGAGTACCCCGCGCCTCAGGGCCTGTAAGCTGGGCGGGTCTCAGAAAACTATCCCAGAACGTTGACAGTGTTCCCCTGCCTCTGCTGGATTGGAGTTGCGTCTCTCTCGCCTGTACTCCTTGGTTGGGCAACGAACTGTGACCTCTGCCGCTAGCGTGTTCAGATGGGAACCTTTTTTTAGCAGTTCTGCAGCAAGGGCCTTCTGGTACTGCCCCATTTTTGTAGACCTCTCCTCCTCAGGAATAAGAGTGAAAGTTCTCCTTGTAGCGGGAGTCTACAAGTGTCACCAACCAGTAATGACTGTCACCCAACATTTTGACAACGCGAGGGTCACGGTTAAGGCAGCGTAACATAAAGTCAGCCATGCGTGCCAGACTGGTAATGGGCAAGACTTCCGTGTCCTCACCAAGATGACGACTGACCATGCTCTCCTCCTCCTCCTCCCCCCTGTCCTCAGGCCACCCACGCTGATCCGACGGTATGACAGTTGTACAGGTACTACCATCTACAGCGCATGATACCAGCTCCTGGTCTTCCTCCTCCTCCTCTCCCTCATTGTCCCCCAATGCACATTGGGATGAGATGAGGCTGGGCTGTGTGTAATCGCCCATTACGGGTTCTTGATCCATCTCATCATACTCTGGCTGCAATGCCTCCTCTTTAATTCTCTGCAGAGAGCGTTACAAAAGACAGACAAGTGGGATGCTGACGCTAATGATGGCGTCATCGCCACTCACCATCTTGGTGGACTCCTCAAAGTTTGTCAGGATGGTACATATGTCAGACATCCAGGTCCACTCCTGAGGTCTTATGTGTGGAGTCGGACCTGAATATCGACGGCCTTGTTGCAGCTGGTACTCCACAACTGCTCTCTTCTGCTCACAAATCCTTTGCAACATGTGGAGGGTAGAGTTCCAACGAGTGGGGACATCACACACCAGTCAGTGTGCCAGAAACTGCAAACGCTGCTGTAACACAGCAAGGGCGGCGGAAGCTGTAGCCGACTTCCGAAAATGAGCTGACAGGCGGCGTACTTTGACGAGCAGATCTGGCAACTCGGGGTACGATTTAAGAAACCGCTGAACCACGAGGTTAAGCACATGAGCCAGGCATGGTACGTGTGTGATCTCACCTCGCCTCAGAGCCGCCACCAGGTTACGGCGATTGTCACACACGACCATGCCTGGATATAGGTTCAGGGGTCTCAGACACAGATCTGCCTGCTCTTTCACAGCTGTCCACAACTCACAAGCAGTGTGAGGTTTATCACCTAAGCTTATGAGTTTTAGCACAGCCTGTTGCCGCTTGGTCTGAGGCAGTACTGCAGTGCTTCCAGCTTGTAACTGATGTGGTGATATCGGAGATGGAGGCTGAACATGAGGAGGAGGAGGAGGATGATGAGCAGGAGCTGTACACTGTGGGGCAACTCTGACTGACATAGGGCCCGCAATCCTCGGTGTGGGGAAGATGTGTTCCATCCCAGGGTCCGAGTGGGTCCCAGCTTCCACTATGTTTACCCAGTGTGCCGTCAGGGAGATGTACCGTCCCTGGCCACAAGCACTTGCCACGTGTCCGTTATCAGGTGGACTCTCCCAGTAACTGCGTTGTTGAGGGCACGGCAGATGTTTTGGGTCACGTGCTTGTGTAGTGCGGGGATGGCACACCGGGCAATATAGTGTGGGCTGGGGACCGAGTACCGAGGGACGGCCACCGCCATAAGGTTGCGGAAGGATTCCGTTTCCACCAGGTTAAAAGGCAGCATTTCCAACGCAAGCAGTCGGGAAGTGTGCGAATTTAGGACTGTGGCCTGTGGGGCGTTGACTTCGAATTTCCGCTTTCGTTCAAAGGTCTGGGATATGGACAATTGAACGCTGCGGTGGGACGTGGATGCTGTTTCTTGAGAAACTGCCATAACAAGTGAAGACTGAGAGGAGGGGGCATCTTTGCATGCAGTATGGACAGGGAATTGCCTTGCACGCACAACAGGGGGTTCTCTTACACGCAGAACAGCGGAAGAAGCAGTGGTGATACCCGCTGACACTGGTCGTGGACCCTGGGGTTCGCCCCACAAAGTCGGGTGCTTTGCTGACATGTGCCTGATCATGCTGGTGGTAGTCAGGCTGGTAGTTTTGTCACCCCTGCTGATGCTGGCCTGGCAGGTGGTACAAATGGCCTTTTTGGGGTTATCAACAGAGTCTTTAAAAAAATTCCAGACTCTGTACTGGCAACGTCACTCGTGTTGGTGTTACGGGGAACGGTTGCCCGCCTTCTGTCTGCGGCCACCACACTGCTTCTTCCTGCCTGTTGGGGTACTCAGCCTCCCTCCCCCTGTGTGCTGCTGGCCTCGCTCTGCGTGTCCTCCTGCCATGTTGGGTCAGTTACTAGATCATCCACCACCTCCTCCTCCACTTCCGCACCACGGTCCTCCTCCTTACTTCGTGGTAATTGTGTCTCGTCATCGTCCACCTCTTGTGACAAATTGCCAGCGTTGCCTTCCTGTGGCCGTGGCTGTTCAAATATTTGGCCATCGCTACATGGGAACTCCTCTTCCACCACTTCAAGCGGAGTAGGCGAGGGGCCCAAATATGGAAATGGACCAGTGAACAGCTCTTCAGAGTGTCCAACTGTGGGATCAGTTGCTGTCTGATGACACTCGGCATGGTGGGAGGAAGGAGCATCAGGGTGAGGAGGAGTATGCAGTCGAGACTCACGGCTACTAACGCTTGACAGTGTGGAAGACAGACCGGAGGTGGTGGTGCCCAGGTGACTGGAAGTATTATCTGCTATCCAATTAATAAACTGTTCACACTGATCAGTTCGCAATAGTGGTGCTGTTCTGTGCTTCCCTAGTAATTCGTTCAAGAACTGGGAGCGAGAAGATGAGGGTGGTTGGTTGTGGCACATTTTCACCTTGGCCACGGCCCCGTCCTCTGCACACACCATCACCAGAATGTCCAGTTCCACGTCCCTTGCCATGCGCCTTGTCCATTGTAAATGAAGTAAAATAGCTTACACTCACACTATCAATGGCAAAACGGTAATAAAAAGGAGATTTGAACCGTGGAAGAGGAAAACCACAGTTCTAGTTATCTGGCCTACACCAGACTCTGTTAAACAGATATATTTGTGTCTGAACAGTCAGCGAGACACTCAATTTTTTTTGTTGGGGGTGGGGGGGGGGAATACCAAAAGGTTAATAAGACAGTTATAAAAAGAGGATTTAGATGAAAAAAAGGATTTTTCCTGGCCCCTGAGAACTGGGGCTAAGTCTAGCAATTTGACCAGCAGGAGCACACAGGACTGTAATGCAGTGTTTGTTGGTATAACCACTGCGTATCCTATACAGTCTACCTGCCTGCCTGATATCTGGGATGGATATTAGTCCTCAGAAGGACTGTTTGTTTGATTTTGCAGGCTTTACAGACCCTACACTACCTATTTCGCAGTATAAATCTCTACCTAGCTCAGCAGCACTGATCCTACACTGTCTGATCCGGAGCGACTGTGTCCAAGATGGCGGCGCCCGGTTTTAAATACTCGAGGTGACGCTGTGCGGCCAGGCTATCACTGTAATGCCCACAACCAACATGGCTGAGGCATTACAGTGACTGGCTGGCAATCCCTGCATGTTCATTGGCTCTGTAAAGAGCGCCAAACATGCAGGGCGGAGACCCGAGCTCCCGCCCGAGTAACCCGAAAATGCTCGGTTGTCGCCGAATATCCCGAGTAGTGAGATGCTCGGGCGAGTACCGAGCCGTATTGAGCATGCTCGCTCAACACTATTAGTAACCCATAGACCCATAGTAAAGAAAGAAAAAAAAATTATATAGATTTTTATTAGCATCTCCCTACGGTCTTATAGAAGGGCAGTTCCGAGGGTGGAACCATATCTGTGACATATATAAGGCATATGAAAATACATAGTCTTTATGAGACAACCCCTTTAAGTGCCTGCAAGCTCCAATGGGATGCTTAAAGCACACCTGCCATTTTAGGTGACTGTGTGAACATAAAGAATAACTATATTTGGCCACTATGTGACTTGTATCCTGCATTTTCCTTCTTTGCAGGTTCTAATTTTTAGTGTTCTCCAAGCTAGTGGAGTGGAGACGAGCTGCTCGGAGGTCTTCCATACACACAGACATGAGGGATTCCTGCTTTCTTGTCTCTGTGTAGCGCATGTTCAAAAGCATCAGCAACAGTACTGAGCAGTGTAGCTGTGAATACCACACTGGTGTGAGATAAAACACTTACTAGAGAGCTGCAGCCTGAGTCCAATGAATCTAGGATGAGGTAAATTAACGCGAATATTTGAATGCAAAATGTGGAAGGACAATTTAATTAGAAGGTCTAAGATCGAGTTCTGAAGAGGAGTTTTTGTCTCTGGGTATTTTTGCAGTGTCTTACAGTTCTACCAAAGTGAATAGGATGTATAGAAATCTCATGTACATTGCTTGCATAAACTGACCTGTGGTTTGAGTTTTAAATCTTGTGGTCATGCTGTGTTTTACGTGCAGATTTTCCCCCGCTGCGTAAACACATAAAAACCTCATGCAATCTGAACAGGGCATCAAAGTTTTGTCAAAGCTGAGTACCAGAAGTATAAAAAACAAAAGCAGCTTAGTTTAAAACATGACACCAAAAATAGACAAAGACCGCAGCATCAAAAATGCAAGTAACCTCATTTATGTAATAGGGGCAGAAATTCTGTAACATCAAAAATTCACCAAATACTTATCATTGGAATGTAGCTTAATGGTAACTAACCATGTGTAAATAAAATGCTTTCTGGAAAGCTTTCTTGTAGATAGTGTGAAAGGGGAAGGGGGGGGTGGCGGAGAACCCCCTACCCCCTCCCACAAAAAAAAAAAAATTATATATATATATATATATATATATATATATATATATATATATATATATAACTATTGCAGAAAGAATTCCAGAAAATCAGAAGATAACGGATGGTCATTGTGGTTATCTAAAATAAATGTTGATAGATTTTACACAAGAAACATTTGTTATGGTTGCAGGTGCCAATTTTCATGAACCCTATAATACTTCTGTTCTTAAAGGGGCACATTAGTCTAATCTGGAAATTGATTTGCTGTAAAAGTAACCAAAAAAATAAAATTTGAAAAAGGATCAGATATAATTAGTTCTGTATTCTGACAAAGATGGGATTAGCACTTGCTGCATAAAACAGATACGCAATCTATTAGATATGCATGTTAACCCTTGTAACAGGAGCCCAAGCCCAGAAAAAAAAAATCCTAATTGCTCCCAAATACGAGCAGACTGTAACTTGACTCTTATGAGAATTGCTCACATTATGTCAGTGGGAAAATATGTTCACGTCAAACACTTTCACTGAGTGCCTCCTCTCAAATCTTGCGGGATATTTTCTGATGTGATGCAGGCCCCGAACAAAAGTCACACAGATCAGAAGAGAGCAAGTCCAGTCAGTTACCTTATACCTTAATAACAGACCTTCATGGCTGTGAGCAGAAAGACCCCCGCAGCACATCCAGGGAAGGTTTTGGTGCGGATTACACTTAAACACTTCCAGCTCACCTCAGTTTAACGCTCACAAAAGTTGTTAATGTTCTCAAAAGTTTTTCAAACTTTTATATAAATGAACATTGAATGAGTTTTACCTGGCTTAAGGGCTGAGGGAACATTTATTTGAAATACTTGAAGGAAAAAATTATTAGGAAGATACATATCAACTAAAAAGGCCACCATTTAAATGTGTAGTAAGGGGGACACAAGGGAAGTGCCTGAAAAATGGAGTAAACCATTTCCTAGACCCTTTAAGTTTTCCCTGTTTTTATTTCCCCCTGGGATTACCCATCGCTCTGCGTTTGCAAATCATAAACAATCCTAGAAGTAGGACTTTCCTTATAAAATGGCTGTTTAATCATATTTATCCCATACAGAGCTACTGAAAATTTATAAGGTTTACCTACAGGATGAAGTTACAAGGGGGATCTTTTCTACAACACCACATATTCCAGACCACTTTTTCCGCAATGACAATCCACAGCGGAAATTTCCGCATGTGCACAGCCATGGGGGGCTATCATTGGGGGCCATGGGGCACGTATTACCAAGCTTTTAAGCATTTCCGCTGCGGAAATTCCGCGGCAAAAGCATTTGAAAAACGCATAGTGGGCACGCAGCCTTATGGCCTGCTATACTCATCTATGAAAATCCTAATCCTGTGTGGCCCTGAAGAAGCTCAAGGTTTCACCTTAACTGCTTACTCAGTTAGTGCTGTTCCCAAGCGCCAGGTGCTGAACGCTGCCCTCATCATTGTTCCTTGCTTGCTCTGTGATCAGCACGAGCAAGGGGCAATGTTGAGAGTAGTATTCTACTCCTGCAGTGTCCCTGTGTAATAATAAGAATAAAATAAAATCCTTATTTGAATGGGTCTGCCTGTGTCAGTGTCTCCAGTATGTGTGGAAATTGTCACCACACGTATCGGAGGTGTGAAAGAGCTCGAAGAGTTTGGAATAACTCCTTTAACTCCCTAAGTGAATGCATCTATGCTAAGCCTATGCTATAGACTTGATATAGAGCATTTTCTTACCATTGTACATATTCTCCATCTACACATACTGGAAGAACAGAGCTGCCACCACTTGGCAGCATTGCGGAGGGGCCTTTGGTTAAGAATAATAAGTGGCAGATATGCAGATGCAGAAGGGTTTTGATTCCAGTTTTGTATTCTGCACAAAAGACACAGCAGTTATGCAACACGCTTCTCTTTAGTTGCTATAGCGGTAGTCAAACACCCCCAAGCATGTGCCTGCATTGTCTAATGGGAAATCCAAGTCCTGCCCAGACATGCAAATCTAAGATCTAAAGAAAACACAAGGAGGAAGAAGAATGTTATAGAAAAGCAGAATAAGATAATGTCAGGACTGATTATTCCTATTAGTATCATTATTAAAATATAGGACTATGAATAAAAAAAAAAATATATATATACATAGGCAAAAAAGATTTTATGGCAACCTAAAGTTAAAAATATAGGGAAGAATGTCTTATTAACCCTTTGGTATGTAAATGCCCCTTTACACAGGCCAATAGCTGAACAAGTGTTCTTATAGCAACAATTAGCTTACAAAGGGCTGTACACATCATTTATAGGATCTAAAATTGAGGCTTCATGCAAGAGGTCAGGTTTTTTTTGCTTGTTTTTGGCAGTCAAAATTTCTCCCATTTTTTTTCATCCAAGCTACGATCTAAATTACCCATACTATAGGTTTGTGACGGGTGCCATCTGGGTGCTGTCAATTTTTCACATTGCAATGGGAGACGAGAGAGGCCTTCTATTTTTTTTCCCCCTTTACATGTGAGAAAAAAAAAAAAAATCACTGATTGTGAAGACGGACACTGATGAAAACTGGTCAAGAAAAAAAAACAAAAACAACAAGAAAAGCACAGACATACGAATAAGCTGTCTATGTGCTGGAAGCTTCACGTAGTCTGAATGAGAATCGAACAATTGTAATTACGATCATTCAATTTTGCATACCTCCTAGTTGTTCTAGACCCAAAAGTTATGTTTTATTAGGCCACGGCCCCCTATCAGTATTTGGTCAGTATTTTTTGGGAGCCAAAACCAGGAGTGGGTGATAAATGCAGAATTGGTGACTTGTTTCTATTATACCTTTTCTCTGATTGTTCCTCATCTGTTTTATGCTCAGACTCCTGAGAAAAAATACTGACCGAATACTGATAGTGGGGCCGTGGCCTTAGGCGTATTATTTTGACGAGTGTCCAAATTTGGAGCTTTTTTTTTCTTCTCCCAGAATGAAACAGTGCCAAAATTAACATTCTACAAACCCCTATCCACCACTTTGTGAATAAAATAGAATGTGCAAAAATAATTATATATACAGTACAGACCAAAAGTTGGGACACACCTTCTCATTTAAAGATTTTTCTGTATTTTCATGACTTTGGAAATTGTACATTCACACTGAAGGCATCAAAGCTATGAATTAACACATGTGGAATTATATACTTAACAAAAAAGTGTGAAACAACTGAAAATATGTCTTATATTCTAGGTTCTTCAAAGTAGCCACCTTTTGCTTTGATGACTGCTTTGCACACTCTTGGCATTCTCTTGATGAGCTTCAAGAGGTAGTCACCGGAAATGGTTTTCACTTCACAGGTGTGCCCTGTCAGGTTTAATAAGTGGGATTTCTTGCCTTATAAATGGGGTTGGGACCATCAGTTGTGTTGTACAGAAGTCTGGTGGATACACAGCTGATAGTCCTACTGAATAGACTGTTAGAATTTGTATTATGGCAAGAAAAAAGCAGCTAAGTAAAGAAAAACGAGTGGCCATCATTACTTTAAGAAATGAAGGTCAGTCAGTCCGAAAAATTGGGAAAACTTTGAAAGTGTCCCCAAGTGCAGTTGCAAAAACCATCAAGCGCTACAAAGAAACTGGCTCACATGAGGACCACCCCAAGAAAGGAAGACCAAGAGTCACCTCTGCTTCTGAGGATAAGTTTATCCGAGTCACCAGCCTCAGAAATCGCAAGTTAACAGCAGCTCAGATTAGAGATCAGGTCAATACCACACAGAGTTCTAGCAGCAGACACATCTCTACAACAACTGTTAAGAGGAGACTTTGTGCAGCAGGCCTTCATGGTAAAATAGCTGCTAGGAAACCACTGCTAAGGACAGGCAACAAGCAGAAAAGACTTGTTTGGACTAAAGAACACAAGGAATGGACATTAGACCAGTGGAAATCTGTGCTTTGGTCTGATGAGTCCAAATTTGAGCTCTTTGGTTCCAACCACCGTGTCTTTGTGCGACGCAGAAAACGTGAACGGATGGACTCTACATGCCTGGTTCCCACCGTGAAGCATGGAGGAGGAGGTGTGATGGTGTGGGGGTGCTTTGCTGGTGACACTGTTGGGGATTTATTCAAAATTGAAGGCATACTGAACCAGCATGGCTACCACAGCATCTTGCAGCGGCATGCTATTCCATCTGGTTCGCGTTTAGTTGGACCATCATTTATTTTTCAACAGGACAATGACCCCAAACACACCTCCAGGCTGTGTAAGGGCTATTTGACCAAGAAGGAGAGTGATGGGGTGCTACGCCAGATGACCTGGCCTCCACAGTCACCAGACCTGAACCCAATCGAGATGGTTTGGGGTGAGCTGGACCGCAGAGTGAAGGCAAAAGAGCCAACAAGTGCTAAGCATGTCTGGGAACTCCTTCAAGATTGTTGGAAGACCATTTCCGGTGACTACCTCTTGAAGCTCATCAAGAGAATGCCAAGAGTGTGCAAAGCAGTCATCAAAGCAAAAGGTGGCTACTTTGAAGAACCTAGAATATAAGACATATTTTCAGTTGTTTCACACTTTTTTGTTAAGTATATAATTCCACATGTGTTAATTCATAGTTTTGATGCCTTCAGTGTGAATGTATAATTTTCATAGTCATGAAAATACAGAAAAATCTTTAAATGAGAAGGTGTGTCCAAACTTTTGGTCTGTACTGTATATGTCTTTTTCATAATAAATTAGTGCACAATATATTCTTTTTACTTTCCATTTTGTTTTACATCATTTGTGTCAAATTTAATATAATTCATTTTTTATATTTCAACAATTCATTCTCCATATAAAGTGCCAAGTGACCAAATTAATAATAAATAGTGTCAGGTGCATCTCCTAAAATGGGGGTACAACTCATCCTTCAGCAATCTCACATATTACATATTCTTTGTTTGTCACGCTGTTCTCGGCGTCCTCCACTCCACACTGAGCATGTCTACCATGATTCATCTTGAATTCCGTCACGTGACCGGAGCACTAATTTATTATGAAAAAGACATATATGTTAATTAATGGTAATGATGACAATCACAAATTGCACCTATAAATGTTTCACCATTTGCACTTGAACTCTGCTTGAGAAAGGTTCTGTGAACCGAAACATTGCCATTTGGGCTCAATAAAGTCCATTTTTTCTAAGAACTGAATTTACTTGGAGTGCTGCCTTAATATATTTTTTCTATTAAGATGCAACTTGGACAGGTTGCTTGGAGGCCTGGCACCCACTGTGAGTATATGTGAAATGGTGCTGTTCCTATATATATATATTTTTTAAAGTGTGAAAGTGTGTATTCTGGAGCATAACATGCGTTAAGAAAATAAAACGCAAAAAACCCCAGTGTGATCATACCCCAAGGCAGATCTGCTCTAAAGTCCTCATCAAAAAACTCATCCCCATTTATTTCAGTGGAAAAAACATCTTGCCGTTGTGTCATGTTTCTGTTTCGTTTCCCCCCAATGTGGTAATGAAAGATTTTTTAATTGGGGGGTGGAGGGGGAGAAGTTTCCTGAAATATAAGGTATATTCACACAAGTTATTTGCACTAAAACTTTTTTTTTTTATGCCAAAAACACAAGAAACAACAACCAAAGACTGGATCCATCTCTTTCGTACTCCATGTTCAGGACTAGAGTTGGTGTGAATTGATTTACACTACCCAGTCTATCGGCCACATCCGTAATCTATGGCTGCAAGACAGGAGCCCCGAGAACATCTTTTGATCAGTCGGCCTGGTACCACGTCATCACTGTGGTACGACGTCCATGTGAAACCGCACCAGGCCAGCTAATCAAAAGAAGGCGTTGAGGATGGCAGGAAGTAGAAGGTGTTTTATGGGCTCCCATTCAGGGGCCACAGATTAAAAAGTGGCTGATGGACAGGATCCTGTGAATTAATTCACAACCACTCTACTTGGAGCCTATATTTCTTCTATATGGATCCAGTTTTATATGGGGATTTGTATGGACATTAAATGGTCAATATGATGTAGTCACTCCTTCCATTGTGTATGGCTGCACAAAAATTCATGTATACATATATGAAATGGAATTAAAAAAAATAATATTGTAAAATGGGTCATACTGAGGGACTTTCAATAAAGTACTGTCAAATAACACCGCCATTACAAAAAGTCAGTTTGACAAATTGTCGGCCATGCATTGGACAATTTTAAGTGCAGTTATTGTGAAGTGAAACCATCTATGTAAAAAACAAGAACAGTTCAGCCGTGGAGCTCACAGAAGAAGGATACGGAGTGCAGAAGTGTGTAGCACGTCAACATACTTTTCATCCTGAGCATCATGGATGGGTTTCCTTGGCTGAGCAGCTGCACACAAGCCTTAGATTGCCAGGCAGTATCGCCTAGGCATTGGCTGGAGTGGTGTAAAGGACACCATTATTGAATGCTGGAGTAGTGGAAATACTTTCTCTGGAGAGATGAGTTAAGCTGCACCATCTGGCACACTGATGAATGAATCTAGGTTTGATGCCAGGAGAATGGATCGTAGCCAGAGTTGGATTGAGCCTGATCTTGACCCTCAGACACTAAAGTTCTCTGGTCCATTCTGCAGGTCCATACACAGGATGGTTTTCTTTGGCAGACAAAATCCCTCCCCTCCATCTGCAAAGATGGACCCGTAAATAAATGCTTATATATTAACAGTGTAATACAGGGGCTCTTACCCAAGTGCTATTGAAACTAAGTCAAACTATTGTCCAATTGCTCTTTACATTCCTAAGACACTGTAGTCATCAGGTCATGTAATATTCTGTAGGCATCCTTAATTTCAATATTAAAGATTTAATTAAAAGTAAACACCGGGTGTGACTTCCAATGTGCACATTTTTACAAGCAGAATATCGTAATGAAATCTCCTTTTAATTAAACATAGTAAATCACGTTGGTGTGTTCTTGGCTGATGTGGGTGCAAGTTAAAAGTTCAATGTATAGTGAGCTTCCTGCACCAACTCATCCAATGGCTCCAGCTCAAGACCCCCAGGTTTATAATGAAATTCAAAGTTCCAAGGTACAATAATGATAAAGATAAGTAGGGAAAGGTATGAATTTAGAAGGATTAAGATATTGTCTCCCAAAGAAATCTTCTGTTTAAAAGGAAATAAGATGATCGATGCAGAATCGGCTTCTTAATTTTAACCTACCATACAAGGCAAAGACTGTATCATATGGTGTTTACGTCAAGAGCTGCGGCCATACATCTCTGGCGGTAGCTTATCGCACCAAGAACAAAAAGACCAAACATATTGGACCCTTCTGTCATCCTTCTGTTGGGGGCACCAGTCTGATGTATAGGGGCATATATTCTCTTTGCATTTGTTGTGCCAAATAGCCATTCATTGACAGGCAAACGTGTCAGATGTTTTAAGGCTATAGGGTACACGGTTAAGTATTTACGTAAATGGTGAATACATTTAATGTGGATCTGTACAGCCCATTATCTATGATTATAGAGAAAAACATATTTCCCATGTGAACAAAGGATTGAGCAAGTGTTGCCATAGGTGTCTGCCAGTGCTCATCTCACCATGTAGCTACTGATCCGTACCGAGCTGGCATGGACAATTATATAAGGTGGAGATTTTCTCCTTTTTGTTGTTTGTGTGCACTAATTGGCGTAATTGAGATGCAACACCCTTCTGTCAGACTCCCTGTCTTCCACCTGTAAAAACTAGTGTGTTTAGCTTCTTGTTAGGGGAAATTTACATATCAATGTGAGTGTACTTGCCTACCTTGAACACATCATAGGAAGAGAGCAATCACTGGAGAAGGACATCATGGTCAGAAGTATAGAAGAAACAAGGCGAGGAGAAAGACCAGCAACCCGATGGCTTGTTACTATTAAAATAATGGCGGAAAAGACCCTGCCCGACCCATCTAGGCTTGTACAAGATCAATTCTCCTACAGATCATTCGCCCATCAAGTCGCCATGGCTCGAAATCGAGCTGAATAATAATATTATCTTATTATTATTATTATTAATAAAAAAATCCATCATCCAAGAGAAATAGACTGACTTTTTCCATGTGTTATCTATGTTACATCCTTCCCCCCCTTCAATGAAGCAGGTATATTGTCTGAACATTTTTATTTTAATCTATTAATTTATTTCAATGGATCACCTAAAAACATTGTTCCATCCAAGCTTACTCTTAAGTACAAAGTACATCTTCATGATGTTTTATAAAGATCTCCATAGACTTTAAATGGTCGTCAGAATGGATTAGATTAGGATGTGCTCAGCTTTACTCCGAGATCCATGAATACATTCATACAACTCTACCAGTCTTTAAAGGAAAGAGAAGCAAAACAAAAACATAACACAGGATACGTAAAAAGCACTAGGACATGTTACACAGATGTGTGAATGCTGCCTTACACCTTTGGATGTGGTTATTCCATCAAGGCCACATCATGCATGTAAAATACATTATCACTGTTAATAGACCAGAGGGGAACCATAAATCTCTCCTTTGCATTCTATGTAGAACAGAAATTAAGGATTTCAACCTCCCATGAACTGATGTTAGTTATCCCTCACCACCACAGTGGATGGACCTTCAGTGTGCCCCCTTTTTCTTTTCCATAAATTTTGTTAAGACCTCCAAAGCTCCCTTTTACAAATGCAATGCAGTAATACACTATCAAAACATTCAACCACATATAGCTTAAAAAAAAGCACTCCTCCTCCTACCAGTTTTTATCCTCTTAATATATTGCAGTTATCATATTATATAGCACTGTGTACTTACAATTGCTCATTTTTCTCTTCTACCCAGATAATTCTTCTCCTTTATCTGCTTAATGCAGAAACAGGAAGTCTCTTGTCCCTGCATTTATCATCCCCCTCTTCAGCTCCTGACCCAGCAGCTCCCTTCTCCCCTCTGTCAGGGACTTTTGTAGTGACTCATACAGGGAAAATTGACCTCCTGTTTTTATATCGAGCTTAGAAGGATTCAGCTAGTCAG
This sequence comes from Phyllobates terribilis, assembly GCF_046119375.1. Classification (NCBI taxonomy): domain Eukaryota; kingdom Metazoa; phylum Chordata; class Amphibia; order Anura; family Dendrobatidae; genus Phyllobates; species Phyllobates terribilis. Next base: position 140,432,991 of record NW_027362769.1, on the reverse strand, counting down.
TTTTTAATCACATGATGTCATAGAACTAATGGAAAAGAGAAGAATTATCTGGGTAGAAAGGCAAAATGAGCAATTGTAAGTACACAGTGCTATATAATATGATGCCTGCAATGTAATCAGAGGATAAAAACTTTCATGGGAGTGCTTTTTTAAGCATTCCCTTAAAGAGTATTGGGAAGTTTTTCTAATAGAGCTGGTCATCTTATCCTACTTAATCGCAGGAGGATAGATAAGAAAGGATAGTTGCTGCCCAGGTTTGTCCACAAAAAAAAAGAAAAAGAAAAAAAGCTTTGATATGTTCCACCTGCAATTCTGCATAAATTAAACTTAGTAGTGCAAGTCTGTTACTATGTTTCCACCAATCTCCCCATTTCTCAGTGCAGGCAGCATCACTTTTGTCCATTCGAATGACAGACTGGTTCTGGTGTATGAAGGGGGCTGGCTAACAGCACATAGCAATAGCTAAACCACTAAACCAACTCCTTGTCTGAACATCAGCAATGACAGTAGGTGGGGGGGAGGCTGGCTTAGCCACTGAAATAAGCAGCCAGCAACCTTCCCACATGCTTTTGACAATATGCTGGTCAGATGAAACTGTCTTCTGCGTTTGCAACATCTTTAAGGCATAGAGGAAAACTGTCAACAAGTAGGTGAACGGGTGCTGATGGATGTTCTGTCACCATTTAGTACTGCGAGTATTAATTAATGGGTAGTTAAGACCAGCAGCTCAGGCAAAACCTGTTAGGGTCTGTGCACACGTTGTGTTTTTTATGCGTTTTTGCTACGGCAAATCCAAGCAGATTTGACCCCAAAAACGCATTGCAAATCTTATCCCAGCATTTCCTATGGGAGTTTGGAAGATCTGTGCACATGATCAGGAATTTTCCTGACAGGATTTCATGTGCGGAAAAAGAAGCAGCATGTCCATTCTTTGTGTGGATTAGCCTGTGTTTTTCCTATACAATGCATTGAAAAAAAAAATACGCATGGCAAATCCGCAGTCAAACGCACAAAAAACGCATGTAAATGCAAAAAAACCCATCAAAAACGCACGGAATTTCCGCAGCGTTTTTGATGCCAAGAGCTGCAGAACCTTGCAGAAATTTCTGCAAGCAATTCCTGATCGTGCGCACATAGCCTCAATCTTCAATAGCGTACGGTCTGTAGCAAGCAGGATGCCGGTAGAATGGGGAGCTGTGTGCTCCTGAAGATAGGAACGCGAGATAACTCCACGATTACAAAGCAAAAAGTACAGTGTTAATAAGAACAACACTTATTGAGACAAGTGCACCCTGGTGCACTCAAAGAGCTTAGTAAAGATAATACTCCAAAAAGCTATCAGCAGCTTTTAGCCAAGCAATTGTGATTTCCAGGATGCAGTTAAAACAGCAAAAAGGTAATATAGATATAGGATGAAAAAAGTAAGCAAAGTCTAAGGTTCTTGGTAATGCTTGAACGTCTGTATCAATGACAAAAGAAGTACAAGGCACTACAGGAGGTCTTCTGCTGTGTGCAAAAAAGGAACTCAGACAGGATACTTTGGCTGCACCTGGATGCAGCAGACTGTAAAGTGCTTATCTTATTGTAAAGATAGCCATAATCAACCTAAGGAGGGTCCTGATGAAACTGTGTACACAGAAGCAGCTGGTATCAATGAGAACAGGTCTTGTGAAACAGTAAAATATTGCGCTGCACACAGGCTGTGCTCTTACCTGTAAGCCTCCTAACTGTATCATAGGACTGCAGGCATTCGGTCTATTAGTTAATTTGGCACCATGTGGCAGTAAGCTGGACAGAGGGTAGCAGTGTTCAGCCACAACTCAACTCCAATAATTCAACTGTTCAGGGGTATTCTGTATAAGCCCCTATTTAATGTGCATCTGTTTCAGTAATGAGCGGTCGAGATCAGACCCCTGTTTGAAGTCCTGTCCCACCAGGGTGAAAAAGGCCTATAGCGTGGGTCTGGGTCTTATAAATTAGTGGACCCCTCAGGCTATATGACGGAACTAAATTTTACAAGTGATGAATGATATTTGGGAGTCCCATTACAGATTTTGCATTGGGGCTTTGGAACATGGGTCATCATTTACTGACCATCTTATGTGTTCTCATCTTCCAGACAATTTAGAGTCTGAGTTTCTAAATGATGAAATCTGGGGTCTGTATGATCTGAATATTCAAGGTCTGTAGCATGAGGTCAGAATTATAGGGTCTGATCTAGACTTTGGTCTGTATTATGTGGTTAATGGGATATAGCCTGGGGTCTAATCTAGTTTCTAAATATTTGGGGTCCAATTTATGTGGTCAAATAATTTTGGGCTCAAGTCAAGATAAAATGGGTTATGCAGGCTGTATAAAAATAAAAACCGCAACCCCAAAAACTGTAAGGCTCTGTTCCTAGTGTCCTGCGGTTATCCATTTGAAATGGATCCAATATTAATTCTTTACTGTATATGCATGTACCAACATGTCAGTGTGGGGGGTCCGCATGCGTGAAGGGGGCTCAAGTGTGGAGCTCTCAACACACACGGTGGATGCCAGCATCTTTCTATAAGGTTATGTGCACACCGCCTGGAAACTACCAGAAGAGGTGTTAAAAAAAAAAAAGCAAAAGTTGTTCAAGAAAACTTAATATATGACGCTTAAGGAAAAACAACCATCTAAAAGATACCGCGTGTATATACCCTAACAGGGGTGGCCGTAACCATGCGCCAATTGATGCTGTTAACTATTTAGATGTCAATCTCTGACAGTGGAATTTAATTCACCATTGTGACATGATCATGGGGGTACCGATAGATTTCTGTGGTATCTGAGGACCTGCTGAAGGTCCCCCGGCTGTCATCTTGTTACTCCTCTGAAGCCCATCCACATTCTGAGTTCCAAAGGAAGCCATGATCTGCACTATATACTACAATAATGTGACTAATAATATATATTTTCAAATCACCCCCACTTCCCCACTCCCCATTACAAAGAAAAAAAACAAAACATAAAACACGCCCGATATACCATGGGTCTTGTAAAAAGGAGAGCAAAAGAAGAAAGCACAAAAATTAGAAGTCACCTAGTCCTTAAAGAGGTTGTCCACTGCTTTTACATTGATGACTTATCCTTAGCCTTTAATGTCTGATCGGCTGGTATCTGACAACCGGCACCCCGCCGATCAGCTGTTATTGGTGTCGGCAGTCGCAGGTACTCACTTGCTGAATTGCTCCGTCCTCTGGAAGTGGCCGCCGCAGGGTACTGCACATCCGCCTCCTATTGATTTGTATAGGAGTTAGATGTGCAGTACCAAGTCTCGGTCACTACCAGAAGACTGAGCAGCTCCGTAAGCGACTACTTCCGGCCGCTGACACCAAGCTGATCGGTGGGGTACCAGTTGTCAGATCCCGGCTGATCAGACATTGGATAAGGCAAAGGACAGGTCATCAATGTAAAAGTAGTGGACAAACTCTTTAAGGGGTTAAAAATAGATGCACACTTTACTTTCCATTTTTGTTTCGTTTGTGGAGGATCTGTTTAAGACTATTGTTTGGGTAATCCACTCCCGTTACACGGTCCTCAGGACACTACACAAGGAGCCTTTTTGGAAACCTTGTCCAATGACAATTTACAGACAATGACTCAACAATTGGGACGTAGAAGACATGATTTACTGGAAGTCTCAGAACTCATTGCACTATGTCCTTATGGCTCCCATTAGCATTTCTTCTGGTTAACCGGCCTGGATGCTGGCAGAACCATTATAGTATATGACCCAAAGGCAACCACTTGAAAACAACAGCTTTAATGACTGCTACAACCATTTTATTTTAGGAATTGGGGTCAGGCTCAGCTTCCAAACACACACTAGTTCTCAGGTTGTGCACAGAATCGCAGATCAGGATATATATACCTATATACCTAAAAAAGATTGAGCTACAATGGCAAAATTGGTCCCATTTCTGAAAGATAGCAGCCATATTTTACTAATCCAACACCATCCATTCTAAAGTATTTTAGGTCCTATTCACACTGGTGTAGTGGAACTTACCTTAGGGTCTGTTCACGATACGCAATTCATTGAAAAAAAAAAAAAAACATAAAATCCCCCTCCTCTCCCCAAAAAAAGTCAGAAAGAAAAAAAAACAGCCACCCTTACCAATACCTGGTCACTGGGGTAGACATATCATCATTGCAATCTGTACAGCCGCACAGGGACCCATGATGTAATAGGGACCGGGACCATATCCATACAGTGAATTCTTGGACTCATAAAGGCCAACATTTTGTTCTTACACAGGTGTCCTCTTAAGTCTCTGTTCACCCCTGCCTGGTCACAATACTAATGTACTGAAGGATGCAGAAAGTCCCCCATGATAAAAGGCAGAGGTAGCACAGGTGCCAAATACTGATGCGCAACCTCTCACGCACCTTCCATCCAAGTCAGGGGGGAGTGATTGCAAAGTACTATTTTTTTTGTCCCCTTGGGGGCATTGAACCTGCAATCATCCGATAGGGTATACTATATACTGCAGTACTACAATACTGCAGTATATAGTAACAATCAGTCTCCTATGAACACCAGCCACCCCCATGTCATGTCAAATGGTGGATGGGCGTTTGGAATGACGCATCCCCAGGTCTGCAAGCTATAAATGCCTCTGTTAGAGATTAACAGCAGCAGTTAAGGAGTTAACAGCAGCAGGCAGAGCTTAGCACCACTAGACAGATGATGGATGAGCAACAGCCATCATCTCCCGGCAATAATGCAGGTTCAGCTTCTGAGCCTGGTTTAAAGATAGGAACTCGACATATGATGTAATAGTATGTCATATGTCAGGAAGAGGTTAAAGAAAAGTCCTGTTTGTACTAAGTGTGAAGGCTACAGCTGATTAGCAGTTACTGATTGGCTGCAGCCCTAAATTTTTTTTTATGCCAGGAGACTTTTGAGGAACCCAGTAACACATAAGAGCAGTGCAGGCAGAGAAGGTGAGGATACATTTTTTTTTTTCTTCTGAGTTCCTCCACCCTGGTCTAATAGATGAAAAGTTTTAGGCTACGTTCCCACTATCAGTATTTGGTGAGTTTTTGATGTTGCATATTTTCTGCACCTATTATATGAATTAGGTTACTTGCATTTGTTCAGTACTTTTTTTTTATCGTGTTTTTGACGGTCTTTTTTTCTCTCGTTAGTGTGACCTGTTTTAAGCAAAGCTGCTTCGTTTTTAATACTTCCTGAAAAACTCACCAAATACTCATCGTGGAAACTCAGCCTCAGGCTATGTTCACATGCAGCAGTTTTGCACGTTTTTTTATTTTTTTTTTGCAGATTGGGTGCGGATTACATATGTGCTACGTCTAAAGTACGTGTTTATTAAAATTTAGTTTCAATCACGAAAAATGTTTAAAAAAAAAAATGCAGCAAAAACCCCCATGGTGTTTTTCACTTTCTCATTGCTTTCTATGGGGGAGAAAATGTTGCTAAAACACTGAAAGGTTTGACATGTTTCAGATTTCAGAAACGCCTGCAATTTTCCAATTCAGTCAGGAAAAATAAAAACAAGTGTGTGCACGAGATTTCTGAAATCTCATAGCTTTTGCTGGTACTGTATTAGGCTGCGTGCCCACTATGCGTTTTTCAAGCGTTTTTGCCGCGGAATTTCCGCAGCGAAAACGCTTAGTAATACGTGCTCCATGGTCCCCAATGATAATCACGTGAAGTGTAGCCCCTATAATTTAACTTTATTCTAAATTCACCCACACTCTTTTCAGCCCCATTCATAAATCTTTTACATAGTCTATGAATGATTATCCTATGGATTTTTGCTACTTTTTGCAAACACTCCCTGACACATAGGAGCACGGTATGTAACATTGTAACATAACACAAGTGCTTGGTTTGTGAGTCAGTCCTGGGCAGCAGGGCATGAAATAGCAGAAAGTAATCGCTTACTTACAGTCTTCAGTTTGGGTTACCTTATCTGCCTGACTACTTGGAATGACACACACACAACAATCCAACATTATGTTAGAAATGCAAACAGCTATGCAAACCAATGTCGGCTGTGCAGTTTACAAATTCCTCAGAGAGTGACACAGTCTATTCTACGGCGTACATGCCTCAGTTCCTTTTGAGCTTCCGTTTTAGTCATTTCCTTGATTAAAACCAGAGAAAAGACACTACAAAAACAGCATGACGGCGAGGACGAAAAAGCTAGACAACCATTACAGCAGCTACTTCAGTTACCTTCTTAGTGGGGTTTAGGAGACGATAACCCTGTCCTAATCCGGTGTTTGGCACAAGCAGCAACGTTTATTTTTTTGTATTTTGGCCAAATAAAACATGCAAGATGAAGTTACAGGCGAATTCTGGGCTGTCTTATAGGGAATCTGCGATTCAGCCTTTTTGGAACGAGTGGGGGGAAAATAGAGGACTGCTGTAGGGACAGTGAGGTCAGGAACAGCAAAGGTCTCAGACTAAGGAGAGACCACCAACATCTCCCAGATGTAATGGAATCGAAATCAACATATATGACACATCACCCTCCATGTACCTCTCCTCTAGCCAAGGAAGGCCCATATAAAAGGAGTATCCAGGATAAGTGATAACTTAGATTAGCGGTGGTCCAGTTGCTGAGACCCCCCCTACCGATTGCCACCGAAGAGGGCACTCTTGGCCTCTGTCTTTATGACCACTGCAGCAGGACTGTAACTTAAACTTCAGGCTCCCCATTAACCATGTGCCATTTATAATACTTGTGTACTCCTAGTGACCATAAAGGTCTTATTACCTGGCTTTTTAATAACTTGAGTAAAAATATAATTGTCGCCAATAGTCTCAAATTTAGCAAGACTGTCCCTATTTTTTAAGGCCAGAAACCGGGCAGTATTTGTTTTGGGCACTATCCTCCCAAGCAATGGGGCAGCATTTTTTTCTGATACCTGTAGGATAAATCCCAAAAATAAAAAAAATAAAAATACCCCAGTATTAATAACACATCTTGACTTCTCCTCCACAGGCGAAATACGTCCTGAATTAGGATATCATTTTATGGTGGTGCCCAGAGGAGTCTGGAGCTTGTAGGAAAAGAGCCAGCAGCAAGGAAAGGTGAGTAATTAATTAACCGTGGTCTGATCTAGTGTTTAAATTAAGAGGTCAGAATCATACAGCCTAGGGTCAAAATTATGAGATCTGGAGAGTAATATTGAGGTTTGGTCCATATAAGCGGTCTGATCAAAATTGTGCAAAAATAATTCTATGGACCATGGCACCAGAGCCTCCAAACTTCCTACTACTTGCTGGCATCCCTGCCACCTCTTATGATTAGTTGGCCCTTGAGACGTATAGGTATAGAATTAATATCTGTTAATAAAATGATCAAACCCAATAGATGGAAATTTTTCCATTGGTTGCATCAGGTTTAGAACCTTAAGGTTAAGTTCCCACTAGGAGATTTTGGTGATGTTTTGATGCTGTGTATTTTCGCTGCTCAAAAAAATGCAGTGCCTTACAGTTCCAGCAAAGTGTATGAGATTAATAGAAATCTCCTGCCCACTGTGCTTTTTTTTAACTCTACATAAATTGACCTGCGATGCATGATTGAAATACACATGTGAATTCCTCTTGCGGATACACTGGGTTTTAAATGCAGATTTTCCCAAAGAAATTAATTAGAAATGCGCTAAAAGCAAATGTTATCTGCACATCTATAGATAGATAGATAGATAGATAGATAGATAGATAGATATGTGTAGATATATATGTATACAAAACAAAGCAGCTTAATTTAAACCATGGCCTGCCAAAAAGAGGCAAAAATTTCAGCATCAAAAATGCAATAAAACTGCATGTACAGAAAAAAAGCAACGAAAAATGCAAGTAACCTAAGTTGCCTAATAGTTGCAGAAATGCTTCAGAAGACCTGCACAGTCAAAAATTCACCAAATCCTCCCCGTGGGAGCGTAGCCTTAAGCAAAACTGTCACCAGAATTGTCAATGTAAACTGCATACATTATTAAAGAGAAGTCTTTGAATAAAACCGATATTAAGATGAACATTAGTCTATAAGCAAGAGCTGGAAAACTTTCAAAAAATATTTATACAGCAACCCTGTCATGGATTTTCTTTTTCAAAGTAAGTACACCAGCCTCATAAAGTTTGAGATCTATTTAATACTATAAACAGTTTGAACTCTAAATGTTGGTGATACAGTCCCTTTCCTTAATCTTCTTTTTCCAAAATTGCAGCAGACATTACATTATTATTACTACATTACAGAATTAGAGAATATGGTATTTCCAAAAAGCAGAATACTTTTTTTTTAGGAAAAAACAAACAAACTTTGGACATGTTGTTACAATCAAAGTCCTGGTGATACAAAACAATAAGGACATCGGTTGGATCAGGGATGTTGTCAGCTTTAAAATCGACAGGGGCCTACAAGCGATTACGGGAATCTCTCCCTTTTTTGCCCCCCACCTCGGTCGGGTCCCTCTGCGATGGCTCCCTGCTATTGCTTGCTAACGCTAACCCTGAACTTTGTTGTGTACAGGATTCGCCACTCGGGTTCATGCATTTCCTGGATACACAGCACAGTTTACATACTACAATGAGTTACTATTTGCCTTGTACTGAGCGCACACAACCGTCATTTATGAGTACATGGAACTACTCATTAAAGGTTTCACACTTTTAAAAGTAGGAGGGATCCATAAGGATGTTACCAGGTGGAAGATTTATGGCAGCTTTTTAAGTTATTCTTGAGTCCTGAGCTAATGGACTAAGCAGAAACTTCAAAGCTTCATTCTGTAAAATGAGTGGCCATGGAGTTATCAGGTTCTCAATGCTGTGACGCCAGTTTGGCCAGAATGGCGTGCATGGTTAATATCACATGAATAAGTCCCCGGCACTGTGTGCAAATGTTTTACCAAGTTTTTTGTCATTGTGCTGAATATGATTTTCACAAAGTTTTGGTCCGTGTCCATTCTTACAATCAGTATGGCATCTGTTTTTCTCACATACAATTTAAAAAAAAAACAAACAAACAAAAAAAAACCTTTTTTCAATGTTTCCGCACCCATTAAATGGTAGAAAATGGACAGCAGCTCAGTGACAAATGGATGGTATATCTTGCTTTATTTATTACGACCTATTGATATTAAATGGCATGATTGGTCCAATACTTTGCTAAAGGCACTGACACTTTTTTTGTTTTCTTGTGGACACTCTGGGTCTGATTCATCAAGAGCGCCTGGGGTAGGGGGGGCCTGCTGGAGTCAGACGTTCCCATCATGAATCAGGAGCGCCGAGTGGTATGGCCGAAAAGGGCCCCTGTGCAGGAACAATATATGGGCCCTTTGCAGTCCAATAGCTCATTATAATGCAGAATTCCACCTGATTTGGAGGTGGTAGCGGCCCCTTTACCTCATGGGCCTGTGTACGACTGCACATGTTGCACCAATGATATGTCCGCCCCTGGTGTGCTCCCCTCTGGAAATCATACTGGAGTAAGATTTTTGGTGTCGTGAACACCGCTGCTTGTCATTCCCAGATCCTCCTCCCCCTGTTCCGTTCATTTAGGCCGAGTTGCGAAAAACTGGCATGAAGATCCGAGTTGCGGCTAAATTTTGCAACTTTTTAAAACTTTTAATCCAGAATTCTAACATGAAAACTTAGATGAATAGGGCCCTATTTGCAGAAAAACGTTCGCCTTTCAACAGCCCCATAGACTATAATGTGAATGTGTTCTGTTTGTGAAAAACATAGACAGAACATGTATGTGAAACACAGATGTCCGAATGCATCATATTTAAAAAAACTAAACAAAAAATTTTAAAAGTTACATTTTGACTGTGGACCTATATTGCAGCACCTGGGGCTCCAGAACAGAAGGTAATGCTGGTAGGGCTAGGTGCAGATGAGTGTATGAAAAACTGTTAATTTTCATACAAAAAAAAAGGTTTTTTTCATCTGTATTGTCATCCCTGTGCCTTCCAGGTTTCATCCGTATGGCATCTGTTTTTATACATCAACATCCAAAGACCTACTGATCGGGAAGTTAGATTGTGAGCCCCAATGGGGACAGTGATGATAATGTCTGTATATCGCCGGAGAACTAATGGCGCTATATAAGTGAGTAAAATAAATACATTTTAAAATATTGCAAGACCAAATACAGTTTCTGTTAGTAATTGCAATGTAGCCATAAAAATTGGATGCTATATGGATAATCCATTTGGGATCCAATTTGTATGTATTTTTTTTCTTTGCACACATATAGCATTGCATATTTTGGATGGGACTTGCCCACTTAGTTCTATATTTACACAAAAAAAATTGGATCCCATGATGCAATTTTTTTTTCATAAAGACACTTGATTGCGTTTTTTAACATGCTTTTTTATCATATTTTGAAGCTGGGTTTCTTGTTTCTTGTTGATAATAATAATATTCATTTATATAGCGCAATTGATTCTATGGCACTGTACATAAGAAGGGGTTACATACCAAATACAGATATCACTTACAGTAAACAAACTAACGATGATAGACTGGTACATGGGGGAGAGGAACCTGCCCTTGCGTGCTTATGTGGCGCCCCTGAGGGTTCAGTCGCCACAGAGGTACTGCACCTCACCCCGAGGTGTGGTGTCTCCTTCTCTCAGGTAAGGAGGGAGTGCTGCCCGGAACCCCAAACACCTGCATCCAACACTACACTGCTCCAGGCCGGCTGGAAGGGCAAGATGCAATGTGCTTTCTGCTGAGCCCTGTCCCTGGCTGGAGTGGGGGGAACCAAAGGTAGGGGGAACCAGTAGTGGATGTGGGTGGAAGAAGTAGTTAGAGGAAGAACTTGTAGAAGGAGATATAAATAGGGAAGCCATCTTAGAGAGTGTGTTCAGTCAGAGGAGGAGAGTGAGAGGAGCAGAGCCTCTGCAGGAGCTCTGCTCCAGAGGCGGGCCTAGCCAGTGAGGCCCAAGTCTGAAGAGAACAGTTAAGTCAGAGGGAGCAGTTCAGAAGAACAGCTCGGGACAGTTCAGAAGAACAGTCCGGGAGCAGAGTGTCATTAGGAGATCTGCTCCACAAGTAGTGCCAGGTCAGAAGGCCCTGGAGGGGAGCAGGGAGTAGGCTCCATTCTACAGAAAGGATCCCAGGGGGTACAGCGCATGCAGAACGGCACCCGTACGCCCCGCATCTGTCAGAAGACAGAGGGATTGCTGCGGCATTCTAATCCCCCAGGAGGGTCAAGTAGGTCCCGGATCCGACGTACTGGAAGGACTTCAGAGCACCCGAGCGGGATTGAGAGTGGGCAGCGCAGAGCAGGAGGGAGAAGGACCAGAGTAAAGACGGTCAAAATAGGAACACGAGAAAGTGGGGTTCTGCCAGGTACACCCGAGCTGCCTGAGGAAGGACTAAACCCCTGCCCGGTGAACGCAGTGCGACGCGAGAGGCTTGCACCAGTACAGTGCACCTGTGGACTGTCTAAGAACTGTGGGTAAATCTTGGATGACTGCACTGAGCTGCCTACGCTCCTTTATCTCGCCAGTGCCATTTCCCTCCCTGCACTACAACACCCAGCGCACCTCCATTCATCTACACTGCCCTGAGGCCTGCTCCACCTGTGGGGAGCCGTTCCATCTCCAGCTGCCCTAACACCTGCCTCGGAGGACTGTCACAGCGCTGGTGATCCTCACCAGACACCACAGGTGGCGTCACGATTAATCCCAAAATCCCCCATATAATAGAAGTTCCCCTTTTGAGTGACCGCCCTGGGCCACGGGCCGGGCCGACAGACGGCAAAGGTCATGGCAGGCTGTAAGCTTGTTTGGTATAGATGGGTTTTCAGGTTCTGTCTGAAGGATCCAAGTGTGGTGGATAATCGGACTTGTTGAGGCACAGAATTCCATAGGACAGGGGATATTCGGGAGAAATCTTGGAGGCGATTGCGTGAGGAACGAAGAAGTGTGGAGGAGAGAAGGAGATCTTGGGAAGACCGGAGATTACGTGAGGGAATATATTGGGAGATTAGTTCAGAGATGTACGGAGGAGAGAGGTTATGGATGGCTTTGTAAGTCAGTGTTAGTAGTTTGAACTGAATACGCCGGGGAAATTGGAGCCAGTGAAGAGATTTGCAAAGGGGGTAGCAGAGGAGTAGCGAGGCGAGAGATGAACCAGTTGCGCAGCAGAGTTAAGGATGGACTGGAGGGGTGCGAGAGTGCTAGCAGGTAGGCCACAGAGGAGGATGTTGCAGTTGTCGAGGCGGGAGATGATGAGGGCATGCACAAGCAGTTTAGTAGATTGAGGGTTGAGGAAAGGACGGATTCTGGAAATATTTTTGAGCTAGAGGCGACAGGAGGTGGCAGGAGCTTTGGTGTGGGGTTTGAAGCAGAGTCAAGGGTTACTCCGAGGCAGCAGATTGTCGGTACAGGGGAAAGAGTGATATCATTTATTGTGATAGAAAGATCAGGTGGGAAAAATATGGGGGAAAGATAATGAGTTCAGTTTTGTCCACATTGAGCTTGAGGTAGCAGGAGGAGAAGGAGGATGTGGCTGCTAGACATGCTGGGATTCCAGACAGCAGAGAGATAGATCTGGGTGTCATCAGCATACAGATGGTACTGGAAGCCATGGGATTTTATGAGCTGTCCCAGGCCAAGGGTATAGATTGAGAAGAGTAGGGGTCCTAGGACAGAGCCTTGAGGGATTACAACAGAGAGGGGGAGGAGTGAGGAGGTAGTGTGGGAGTGAGAGACACTAAATGTGCGGTTAGAAAGGTATGAGGAGAACCAAGATAGGGCAAGGTCTTAGACGCCAAAGGAAGAGAGGATCTGTAGTAGGAGGCAGTGGTCAACTGTATCTAAAGCAGAGGACAGGTCAAGAAGGAGTACAGAGAATTGACTGTTAGCTTTGGCTGTAAGTAGGTCATTGGTGATTTTGGTAAGGGCAGTTTCGGTGGAATGGTGGGAGCGGAAGCCGGATTGTCGGTTGTTGAAGAGAGAGTTAGATGAGAAGTGGGGGGAAAGTTCAGCTTGAACGTGTTGCTCAAGGAGTTTGGAGGCAAATGGGAGCTGCGATATGGGGCGATAGCTGGACAAGGTGGTTGGGTCTAGGGATGGCTTTTTGAGGATGGGCGTGATTGTGGCATGTTTGAAGGCAGCAGGGAAGGTACCAGAAGATAGTGATAGGTTGAAAAGATGGGTTCGGGATGGGATGAGTGTGGGGGTGAGGTTGGGTAGGAGATGGGATGGGGTCGAGTACACATGTGGTGAGGTGTGATTTGGAGAGGAGACTAGTAAGGTCTCTTTCTGTGATGTTGGAAAGGGAGGTTATGGGGGTAGGGCAATGGTGTGGAAAACAAAGGGGTTGTGGTGGTCGGACAGTAAAGACTTGCAGTGTTTGGTCAATCTTGTTTTTGAAGTGTGTGGCAAACTCCTCAGCAGAGATGACGGAGGTCTGAGGGGGCAGTGGAGGGCGGAGGAGATAGTTAAAAGTGTTGAATAGCTGTTTGGGGTTGTAGGATAAGGAAGATATGAGTGTTGTGAAGTAGGCCTGTTTAGCAGAGGTGAGTGCTGATTTGAATACGAGCGTTGCTTGTTTGAATGCAGTGAAGTCATCTTGAGAATGTGTTTTCTTCCAACGCCGCTCCGCAACCCTGGTCGCTTGGAGGTTGGAAGGAGAGTAAATGCGGACAAAGTGAACTTCAAAAGAAGGGAGAATAAGGGAGGGAAGAGGAGGAGTAGGGCTAAAGGTGCAGTTGTTAGAGAGGAGAAGACCCTCTCCTCCACCATGTCTGTTACCAGGGCGAGCAGTGTGGGTGAAGTGCAAGTCACCGTAACACAGCGCAGCAGGGGAGGCAGTGTCGGAGGGTGTCAGCCATGTCGCTGTGATGCCCAGGAAAGAGAGATGACGAGAGATAAAGAGGTCATGGACAAAATGGAGTTTGTTGCAGACAGAGCGGGCATTCCAGAATGCTCCAGAGAGGGAGCAGGGGGGTGGGCATCAGGGGGACCGGTTTTGTGTAAGACAGGTTGTGGTAGTTTGCAGTTTGTTTGATGCGGTAGGTGGGGGAATTGGTGAAGGGTGCACGCTGTGGGGGTCCAGGATTGGGAGATATGTCGCCAGCAGTGAGGAGAAGCAGAGAGAGGGAGAGCAGGTGGGAGAAGGACCGTATCCGGCTTGTTTTATGTTTTGGTAGGATCGATCTGAGGTTGAGGAGCAGGTCTGTAGATGAGGTCAGGTGGGGAGGTAAGAGGGAAGGAGAGATGATTTGGTTAGAGGGTGCTGGGGTTTGGGGATAGCGAAGGAGAGTGAGGATTAGTTGGGCAAAAACAGTAAGGGCATATGTAAGTATAATGAATGTTTAGGCTGCGTGCCCACTATGCGTTTTTCAAGCGTTTTTGCCGCAGAATTTCCGCAGCGAAAACACTTAAAAAACGCTTAGTAATACGTGCCCCATGGTCCCCAATGATAATCCGCATGTGCTGTGCACATGCTGCGGAAATTTCCGCTGTGGATTATCATTGCGGAAAAATACGCAGCATGTCCATTACCTGGCAGGAAACAAGCATGTAAAATCCGCATGCGTTTTTCTTGCCAGGGAGAAGCGGAAAAAATCGACAGCATTGCTGCATCATGGGCACATAGCCTAAGTGTGAATGTGAAAGAGAATCTAATTTCACATAGTAAATAGGTATCCATACCTTCTGGTCACTTCTGGCCCATTTCTGGCATATTTCATTTTTAGCCCCTTAAAAAGCAACCCTTTGATATGATATGTCAAGCTTTAAATAAAGCTTCTTTGTTTTTGATACTTCCTGTTATTTGACTTTGACAAAACTTTTTTGATATATTAGTGTGCGGATTACATGTGTTTTAATGCAGCTCTAATGCAATTCTATGGGAAAAATCCACACATAAAACTGAACATATCCGCAAGAGAAGTAGACATGTTGCAGATTCCAAACACGCACCGCCAAAAATTTGAACCCAGGACCCCAGTGCTACAAGGCTACAATGCTAATCACTGAGCCAACGTGCTGCCCCTTTAATGCGGAAATACAATAAAAACACATGCGGATTTTCTGCATCTAATGCAGTTCTACTGGGAAAATCTGCACATAGCCTTATAGGTATGTTCAGTTTTATGTGTCCACGATGCAGAAAATATGCAGAAATTCTCCTGAGCATTTCTGCACCTCCTTGGCAGAAAAAACGCATACGTTTTTTCTGCCAGGGAGAACCGTTTTTTAAGCGTTTTTGCATGCATTTCCGCATGCATTTTTTTCAAACGCTTTTCCAAGCGATTTTGAGCATCACTTGGAAAAGTGCTTGACAAGTTAGTCATACAATATAAATCCATGCCCGTTGCATGGATTTATATTGTGTGACCAACGTTTGCTGCTTTAAATGCAGCATCAATAGTAAAAAAAAAAAAAAAAAAAAAAAAAAAAGAATAAAAATGTAAAAAAAATAATTATGCTTACCTCTCAGGCGACTCCCGGTCTCCTTCTCCAGTGGCGTTGTCTGTCCTCGGCGTCCTGCTGTGTTCTGAAAGGATCTGCGCTGACGTCATTTAGTCAGCTGACAGGTCACGCGACCACTGACGTCAGCAGTCGCGTGACCATCACATGACTAAATGACGTCAGCGCAAGTCCTTTGAGAACACAGCAGGACGCCGAGGAGACCGGGTAAACCGGAGAGGTACTGTAAGTATGATGTTGTTTTTTTTTTTTATTTTTTACATTCTATTCTTTTTTTACTAATGGTACCCGGATCAGATGAGTATCCTCTTCTCCAGACCCGGGTACTATCCGTGCATTGAATCACATAACATCCACATGTATACGTTCGGATGTTATGCGGTTCAATGCAAGTCAATGGCGGCGATTTCGCCACGTTTATGCACAAGAAATGGTTGTGCTGTGAATTTTTCCACAATGATAATCCGCAGCGGAAATTTCCGCAGTATGTGCACAGCACATGCGGATTATCATGGGGAAACGTGGCAAACTTGACATGCGTTTTTAATGCGTTTTCGCGGGGGAAATGCAGCCGCAGAAATCCATTAAATCCGCATCGTGGGCACACAGCCTAAGAGAAATTGACATGTTGCAGATTTCAAACACGCACCGACAAAAACTCATTGTGGGAACTTAACGTTAGGCTACTACTTCATTCACAATCAGGGCTGGACTGGCCATCTGGCAATTCTGGCAAATGTCAGATGGGCTGGTCCAGCCGTGGGCCTCATTGTCTGGTAAGCTGTTAACAGTATTGGCGTCATGAGGACACCGATACTGTTAACAGTTGTCACTTACTCCGGTAAGCTTCCGTCTGCGACCTGCCAGAGACACGAGATGCACTGTGACACCGGATAGAAGACGAGACAGAGGCTGCGGAGGACGAGGAGTCTGGATTAGGGAGTATCACATAATATAATGCTATATTGCACTATTATTATTGCGGTATTATTATAATTCAATCTCATACAGCTGTATTAAAAATATTGGTCTTGCAGTAAATCTTAAATTTTTTTCCCAAGGCTGGGTAATATTAGTAATAGATGTCCCCATCTGGGGCTCAGGGACGGGTACAGCATGGGCCTGTGTGAATTCAAATGCCAGGGCTAAATTTCAGTCCCAGTCCATCTATTGAGTACAATTTTTGTGCAATTTTTGCCCTGGTACATAAGCCAAAAACTTTAAAAGGGTATAGAGGAAAGCATGAAACGAATTAAGTAATTGCAGCAACTGAATGTGTGAGACATTTGTGCAGTCAGCAGTCCTACTAGCGAGCCGCTTACACATCAAACAGGAGAAAACCACAGACGAGGATGTGTTTCATTTGATATGAACGTTCAGTCTCCTACATGGACAACTCCTCCGTGTGACTACTAAACAGACAGGGGTCATAATGTCATCCCTTTAATTAGTGTATACCAGCTGGAGGAGGGGGGGTATAGAGACCTCCACAGTGGGGGGAGGGTACAAGACCAAAAGGAATGCAACAAAACCCCTCACCCTTAACAAATTTTTATCTTGGAATGCCAAAAATTTTCACTTCATCCGGAAAAGCAGAAACATGCATGCGACTCATTGCCTAATTATATTTTAATTCTGAATAAACCGTAAAAACCAACCCATTAATTTACTTATTGAGAATGCGCCTTGCACTTTTTTTTTATTCAATGTTTTCGCAAATAAATAGCTGAAGACCGCAATTATACACATCAAAGAGAATGACAGCATGACAGGCCGGGCAGCAAGGTAATTAAGTGTCACTTAATTACTGGATATTTTCTTTACAGAGGTCTGTCACATAATAATCTTGAAAATGTTTATCTATCTTCTGAGCGAAAAAAACAAAAAACAAAAACTAGACCATTGTAAAAAGCCAATGTCAGCCGCACACGAGGGCCGGCGGATGATAAATTGTAATATTAAAATTTATCAAAACGAAAAAAAAAAATGGCTTTGTTACCAATAGCAACCAATCACAGAGCAGCTTTCATTTTACCACGGCTGTTTTGAAAACGAAAGCTGAGCTCTGATTGGTTGCTATGGGCAACAAAGACAGCATTTCTTTTAGCCAGAATTCTGGCTGAAAATACCTTTAATATTTTTGTAAGTTGCACAAAAATATTTTGACATTTGGTATTTACATGCCAGTCTCAGCCTGCTACGCCAATCTGGACATAGCATGCGCCCCCGCACCTCAAATTCTTGAAGCGTTGCATAACTAACTACAGAAATGTATGATCTATAATTATACTCGTATTTTATATTGAAATACATATGCTTCCTTATTACATAAATGGGATGAGAACAGGGTCTAAACTCCTTGCAAAATTTTGAAATTGCAGTTTTACCCAAAACTTTGACTCCCATGTCACACTGACAGGGGTCCAGATACTAACTTAAAGGGGTTATCCACTCTTTTTTTGTTTCTAAAACCAGGCCTAACATGGTAAAAAAAAAAAAAAAAATTAAAAGAATCTATTCTTACCTTTCCTGCTCTTCTCTAGTGCTGACCATGCTCCCTCTTACAGTAGGGACAGGCATGTGACCACTGCAGCCAGTGATTGGCAGCAGCAGTTGTCATGTGTCTCTACAACCAGAAGAGGATGTATAGAAATGTGACCGATTTTTGCTTCAGCTCAAAGAGGAAACAAAGATATTCAACCTTGCTAAGCACTAAGCAGTCACGCTAGGGTACACATGTCAAACTCTGGCCTGTCGGCCAAATTTGGGGTGATTATATTTGGCCCCCAACACGAGATCTGCCACCCTTATGTGGGGCCATTATTCTGTGTGGAGGACTATGGGGGGCCCATTATTCTGTATGGAGGACTATGTGGGGCCCATTATTCTGTGTGGAGGACTATGGGGGGGGCATTATTCTGTGTGGAGGACTATGGGGGGGGCATTATTCTGTGTGGAGGACTATGGGGGGCCCATTATTCTGTGTGGAGGACTATGGGGGGCCCATTATTCTGTGTGGAGGACTATGGGGGGCCCATTATTCTGTGTGGAGGATTATTGGGGGGGCTCATTATTCTGTGTGGAAGACTATCTGGTGCTCATTGTACTGTATGGTGAACTATGTGGGGCCCATTATTCTGTATAGTGGTTGATCCGCAACTTTGTCCAAGATTTTAATTTTGTCCCTCTGTGTGTTTGAGTTTGACATCCATGCGCTAGGGGATGGAGAAAATCTACAGGCGGGTCTACTAATAATTTACTCTCTCGTGCTAAGATACTTCCGCTAAAACTTTGCCACCTGCACTATCTTTACAGTGTTGGTGGCTGAGAGTGGAGGGCATAGTAGACCACTTTTTGTGGCAGTCAATACCAAGATGTGTGCATTGATAACTGTAGGTTCTCACTGTGTTGAAGATCTCTCATGATTATGCTAAGACCCCTTAAAGTATGGTAAAGAGATTAATCCAAGACAGAAGAAACAGTCCACCAAATTTATAATAAACACTCAAAGTTCTCACACGAGTTTTATAAGTGCATGTTCCTAATCAAACTTCTCTACTCTTGGAAACTACTCAAATACTTTCTCAGACACCTTGACATCCAAATGGCCCTTTTATAATGTTTACCAAATACTATAAGCAGGTCAAATAATTAATGGTGCTAATTCAGACTTGTCAACATGGCATTTCCCATGGGAGAGACGTAAAGCACAAAGGAAGCTTTGAAAGCTGGAGCAAGCTTTGGACCTGTTAATACAGACAGTGTGTAGGTTAGGAACTAATAAAAGATGGTGAGGAATTGACTGGGTTGCCGGTTCTTGTGTCTGGTTCCTGCAATCCTCGAGAAGCAAGGAAAATTCCTTACCTGTAATAACATATACTGAATATTCCAAATTGTCTCTAGTAGAGATTTCAGTGCACTTTACAGCAATAAATTTTCTCTTATGTAGAAGTAATATTTATAGGGTTAATCCAGGAATATTTTACATTATTTTATTATATTTTTTTACTATGGGCTTAGTAGTAACCTCCTGCCTGTTCTACCTGGCGACAACACAGAGCGGTCATCGACCGCTCCTGCTGGCGATTCAGCTACTCAATGTCAAAAGACCAGCTCTTCCTCTTCCGGCCTTCTCTGTTGATGGGGCGTGAATGCTGACGCCATGCTGATTGATAGCCTGCTCCCCGCAGTTAGGCGGCAGGGAGCCAGCTGTCAATCACACCAGGTAAAAGCAGAGCAGAAGAGAAGCCGCTGCTCTCTAGACGTGACTTCAGTAGAAGCCATTGAATCACCAGCAGGAGCGGTCAGAGACCATTATGTGCTGGCATAGATTGGTGGTGGACACAATAGGCAAGTAGGTAGCAAGTACCTGCCTGTTAGTTTTTAGGCCAGTAGTGATTAAAAAATAAAAAAAATAGTCCTGAATAAACCCTTAAGGAGGACCTTTAGCAGTGTATTTTATATACCAGTGACAAAGTCACTGGCAAAGTACTGGAGCTGAGATTGCTAGCTCCTGTAATTAAAAATAGAGAAAACGCTATGTAAACTCTCGTTCCCTTTTCCTAAAGGAATATCGACGATATATAACCATACGATCCTGCCTCAGTCCTTCCAAAAAAACTTCCTTTATATACTCTTGGGAAAAGGAACTTAACATTTCTTTGGCGGATGAAGAAGTCGAATCCATTCTTACTAATTCTCACGGATTCTCCAGGTGCATATCTTTGCAAGAGAATTCGTACAAAATATTAACACGGTGGTATAGAACGCCAGAACTTTTATGCCATTATGGATTGTCTGACTCTAACCTTTGCTGGAGATGTAAAGCAGGGGTGGGGAACATGTCCCATTTATTTTGGTAGTGCCATAATATTAGACCTTTCTGGGTTAAAATAGAGGAGACGCTGAAAGACCCAGGTTTGATAAGGGGTCCCTTGTCTCCGAAAGAAGTTTTACTATCCTGCCCATCTCAAAATTTTAAACCTAAAAAACATGATCTGCTCCCTCTACTGTTCGGGTGGCGAAATACCTGATCCCTCTGCACTGGTTGCAGGTTACACCCCCCACTCACGTTGAGTGGTTGAATAAGGTTGACATGATTAGGCGGTTGGAGGAGCTCACTAGTTGGGAGACTTCCCGGCATTCCTGTTTTCTTGAGGTTTGGTATCCCTGGAAACCTACCTGGCCGGTTTAGCGGTTTTGTGGGTTAAAAGTAATTACTACTTATTCTGTCATATCTTGAGCACCTCCTTCTCCTTCCCATTACTGTTTATCTCCTACCTCATTCAGGTTGTTTATTAATCTTGCCAACGCGCCGCAACACACATAACTTTGTTTTGGTATGTGATGTCTCTCATACATTATGCTCCCTTGCATTAATTCTTTTCTCATACTTTATTCAGATGATATTCATTTCCCTAGCTTAGGTCACTTGTTGTCTAGGTATACTAGCTTTAGTTTTGTATTTGTCTTGTTACATATTGTTTCAAGTGCTTGATTTGTTCCATTGAGATACTATTGTTTTTTTATTGATAGTTATGATATCTCAATTTCCTTGTCTATAATTCCATATGCTGCACTGATGTCATTTGTTTCTGTTCTATTTACTTAGATAAAGAAGGTTTAAAAAAAACTTAGAGAAAAGATTCCAGCACACGAAGGAATAAGGGGTTAATCAGCCATCTTTAGTGCTAAGATGATTGAACACCTGTAGAGTGGGAGGTCAGAGGATAAAATTCACAGCCTTTAGAGCATTTGGTGTGGGATGGGCCTGGAGGTGAATTTGAGAGCTGTTTGTGACTTGTCCAGGGGGCTATATGGGGGAGACTCGGTACCCAGGCCTTGACCTTCTGTGGGATGTCACGGCAGTCGGCTCCCGGGCCCGTACCCTGGGGTCACTCTTTAAAAGGGATGTTAGTGTACAGTTTATCTCGTGACGCCACCTGTGGTTTCCGGTAATGGTTACCGGCGCTGCTGCAGACCTCCGGGGGTGATGGGATGGCAGCTGGGATGTTTCTGCTCCCCACAGGCGGAGCGAGCCCCCTGGGGCAGGGTTGATGGATGGGATGCAGGTGAGAGATGGTCGGGTCAGGGGGAATGACGGACACGCACACAGGGATTCGCTTGAGTACCTTTACTGGTGTAACGGCAGGTATGGTCCAGGGTACTTGCTAGGAAGGGTGCACTTCTGGACTTCTCCCCAGTGAGCGGGTATAAGGCCTCCCGATCCGTGTCTTCCTCTCTCTAAGCTTCTGGCTAGCCTGGAACTTAGCCTAGCTTCTGTGTTGTGTTGCTCTCTCACCTGACCGCTTGGTAGTAGGACTTTTCCTTGGCAACCACTATCCCTGGACGCCGGGGCCTTCGTGATTCCTAGTCCTGTATTTGATGGTAGCTTCAGGATGATCACGGGTCTGGAAGCCTCCTGGTATGCCGGTCTTCCCTACTGGGTATAGAGGACCCTGTAGGCGTGGACCCGGTGTCCGGATTGTGTCTTGGGGTGAGCCTGTAATGCTCCTCTGCCCCGTTAACTCCTCTCTCCTTGCCTCGGCCACACTCGGGGCCCTCAGTACAGCAGCAGATGTGCAGCTCCTTCACTGGTCTCAGCGCCAGCACACTCTCTGACTTTCTGACTGCCTAACTCCACCCTCCAGTTTATATATCCCTATCAGGGCTCCCTCTGGTGGTATCAGGTGGAAGGGTGGATGTGTCTGTTTGTAGTGAGGGCCTCTTGTGGAGAAGTCCATCCATGCACCCTTTTGGGTCCTGTGGTACCTGTGGTAGCAGGGTGCCACATTTGCTTCACACATGCTGGATGTATAGAGATTGCAGGTCTCCTGGATTGAATGCCTTTGCTAAAGGACATGGAAGCTGGACTCTAAGCCAGGTGGGCTAACCAGCACTATTGTATGGACTTGTTAATTTATGTTTTACCTTGTGCCGGACAAAACCTGTATTTACGTTTCCTGGTGATGTGGTTTATGAGGATTGCAATAAACCAGTTGCACTTTAAATAGGAACGGTTCCTGCGTCTGCCTCTTTAAGAAAAGCTGAGTGAGTCACTCTACCATATATATATATATATATATATATATATATATATATATATATATATATATATATATATATATATATATATATATATATATATATATATATATATATATATATATATATATATATATATATATATATATATATATATATATATATATATATATATATATATATATATATATATATATATATTAGTGTGTGTGTGTACATTATACATACACACCTTTTTTTACCTGGTGTAGTGTTCTCCTGAATATGACTTTAAATCTGCACCCATCTATTCCAAAAAATATGGCTCTTCCTAATCTGCATGTAAATCTGGTTTTGTTATAAAAGAGGGTGTGGCCCTCAACTCCTCTCTGTAGGCATCTTCATAAGGATCACGCTCCTTTGGTTAACTAGACTAGATTTATATACTGAAAAGAAGTGGGAGCCATGTCTCAGCAATGGAGAGGCGCAGGAACAAAAGCAAAATACCAGATTCACAAGAACGGCGGTATTTACGGTAGATAAAAAAAACTAAATAAATAAATCATGCTTATGGCAAGTGACAGGTCCTAAGTAAGTGTAAAGAAATGCAATAGGTTCTAATCTATGTAAAAAAGTTCATGATTAAAGATACAACCGCTCACCTTTTCAGGTTGTGTGAGAAACAACACTTCAACAGCCTGAAAAACCAGAGGCAGCAACTTCCATGAACAGTAGATTTGAGTAGCAGGATTGGAAGTGTTTCTGCACTCTCCGGATTACGACACAATTAGTGGTATGATAAAATTGTAGGTTTAGGCTGTGTGCCCATGATGCAGAAATGCTCCGGATTTTTTCCTGAGCGTTTCTGCATCTCCCTGGCAGAAAAAACGCATGTGGATTTTACAGGCGGATTGTACATGCGGATTTTACATGCGTTTTCCTGCCAGGGACATGCGGATGTGAAGCGTTCTTCACATGCATTTCCGCATGCGGGTTGACAAGCGCTTTCCAAGCGATTTTAGCATCACTTGGAAAGTGCTTGTCTACTTGGTCACACTATATAAATCCATGCAACCGGCATGGATTTATATAGTATGACCCCAAAGAATGGTTAAAAATAAAAAAAATAAATCTATACTTGCCTTCCGATGGCCCCCGCAGTTTTGCTTCGCTCCGTCCTGGCTGCTGACAGATCGCGGTACACTGAAGGACCTGCCGACGTCAGCATCGAGTGACCCGTCACATGACTATGACATCAGCGCAGGTCCTTCAGTCCATCGCTAGCGCAGGCATGAAAGGACGAGTGCACCGGGGGCCATCAGAAGGTAAATATAATCTTTTTATTTTTTTTTTTATTCTTTTTTTCACAGTTTCTATGGTACCCGGGTCCGGAGGAGAGTCTCCTGCCTCCACACCCGGGTACCATCCGCACATTGGAACGCATGGAATGCGCATTTACATATGCAGTGATGTGGAATCCATGCGTTTCAATGCAAGTCAATGGCGTCGAAAACGCAGCAAAATAATTGGTAGTGCTGCATTTTTTTTCCGCAATGATAATCCGCAGCGGAAATTTCCGCAGCATGTGCACAGCACATGCGGATTATCATTGGGGAACATGGCAGGCCTTCTACCATGCGTTTTTTAAGCGTTCCTGCAGCATTTTTGCCGCTGCGGAAACGCTTAAAAAAACATATCGTGGGCACACAGCCTTATTGTCAATGAGTTTCAAAGTCCACTGACTCCTCCTTGAGGACAACCATCTATATATATAATCGTCTTATCCCATCTGTCTGTCTGTCCTGGAAATCCCGCGTCGCTCATTGGTCCGGCAGCGGCCAATCAGCGCCGCGGGATTTCTGAAAAAAGATGGCGGCCATTAGCGGCTCATCTGCGGGATGGAGATGCAGCCGGGAGATGACCGGCGCGAGGTGCTCATCTCCCGGCCGGTAGCAGCAGAAGGACCTCGACCGCCGGCGCCGCTGACCTCCATGCGGAAGGGAGGACCGGGGAGCGGCGCTGCGGGTCAGGATACTTCTGCTGCGAGCGGCCGCTCATCTCCCAGCTGCTCTCAGCGGAAGTAGCCGCACAGTCAGCGGCGCTGACATCGATGCGGCTAGGGTGTCAAGGGAGGACCGGGGAGCGGCGCTGCGGGTCGGGATACTTCTGCTGCGAGCGGCCGCTCATCTCCCAGCTGCTCTCAGCGGAAGTACCCGCAAAGGCAGCGGCGCTGACATCCATGCGGAAGGGAGGACCGGGGAGCGCCGCTGCGGGTCGGGATACTTCTGCTGCGAGCAGTCGCTCATCTCCCGGCTTCTCACAGCAGAAGTAGCCGCACAGGCAGCGGCGCTCCCCGGTCCTCACCAATACGATTCCGCTCCTCACCAATACGATTCGCTGATTGGTCGCGGGCGGAGAGTGCGACCGATCAGTGATCTTAGCGCTAAACTTAAACACCGCTCTGCTGATGGGTCGCGGCTGCTGCCCGCAACCTATCACCGATTTGGGCGCCACATTTAAATAGCGGCCGCGACCAATCACCGATCTTGGCGCCACATTTAAATACTGCTGTGCTGATTGTTCGCGGCTGGCGTCCGCGACCAATCAGCGAGATTGGCGCCAAATTTAAACAATGCTCTGCTGATTGGTCGCGGACTCCAGCCGCGAAAAATCAGCGAGATTTAAACAACGCTCTGATCTCCCGACGGCAAGTGTGAACGGAGGACCGAGGAGCGGCGCCGACGGTCGGCATGCTTCTGCTGCGAGCAGCCGCTCATCTCCCAGCTGCTCGCAGCGGAAGTACCCGCACAGGCAGCGCCGCTCCCCGGTGAACAATCAGCATTATTGGCGCCAAATTTAAACCCCGCTCTGCTGATTGGTCGCGACCGCCTTGCGTGACCAATCAGCGATTTTGGCGCCAAATTTAAACACCGCTCTGCTGATTGCGCCCTGTCGACCGCATACATATTCTAGAATACCCGATGCATTAGAATCGGGCCACCATCTAGTACATAAATAACCGGTTATTTATGGTGGGACACATATTACAAAGTTGTAATAGGTAGTGTGCAAAAGTGTTAAGTCTTTTAACCTAAAGGCCAAGACGAAGGTTCACTGAGTGCATTTGCCTAATATACACTTATTACCTGAGTTAATTTCAGGCGGTCAGAGAGATAAGGTTGGATCTACAATTGATTGTGGTGCACAAAGATCCAAACAGCCGACATCAGAGTTTTTGCCGATACTGCTGGAGGGCAGCAGTTCTTATTTGATTATTACAAGCTGAGATTTAGTTAAAAAAATGTGTGAAGTTTGCTACAAATGCTAACAAGATACAGAGCATGCTTAGTTGTCATGTTATGGCATCAAAAGGGATTGCCATTCCATTTTTATGATCTGGAAATAAGTGAGTTGACCTTCTGAGAAACAACCCAGAACTGCCTTCAAATGAATGGCCACCATGTAATGCATTAACAACATATCTAGTTCACCATAATGTGATCCAAAAAACACAAAAAGAATTGTCCTAAAGCCAAATTGGATACAATTCCACACCAAACCTAAAAAAGGGGGTGGACAAAAGTATTGGCACTGTTTGAAAAATCATGTGATGCTTCTCTAATTCGTGTAATTAACAGCACCTGTAACTTACCTGTGGCACCTAACAGGTGTTGGCAATAACTAAATCACACTTGCAGCCAGTTAACATGGATTAAAGTTGACTCAACCTCTGTCCTGTGTCCTTGTGTGTACCACATTGAGCATGGAGAAAAGAAAGAAGACCAAAGAACTGTCTGAGGACTTGAGAAACCAAATTGTGAGGAAGCATGAGCAATCTCAAGGCTACAAGTCCATCTCCAAAGACCTGAATGTTCCTGTGTCTTCCGTGCGCAGTGTCAACAAGAAGTTTAAAGCCCATGGCACTGTGGCTAACCTCCCTAGATGTGGACGGAAAAGAAAAATTGATGAGAGATTTCAACGCAAGATTGTGCGGATGGTGGATAAAGAACCTCGACTAACATCCAAACAAGTTCAAGCTGCCCTGCAGTCCGAGGGTACAACAGTGTCAATGAAAAGGGACTGTATGGTAGGATACCCAGGAAGACCCCACTTCTTACCCCGAGACATAAAAAAGCCAGGCTGGAGTTTGCCAAAACTTACCTGAGAAAGCCTAAAACGTTTTGGAAGAATGTTCTCTGGTCAGATGAGACAAAGGTAGAGCTTTTTGGGAAAAAGCATCAACATAGAGTGTACAGGAAAAAAAAAGGCATTCAAAGAAAAGAACACGGTCCCTACAGTCAAACATGGCGGAGGTTCCCTGATGTTTTGGGGTTGCTTTGCTGCCTCTGGCACTGGACTGCTTGACCGTGTGCATGGCATTATGAAGTCTGAAGACTACCAACAAATTTTTCAGCATAATGTAGGGCCCAGTGTGAGAAAGCTGGGTCTCCCTCAGAGGTCATGGGTCTTCCAGCAGGACGATGACCCAAAACACACTTCCAAAAGCACTATAAAATTGTTTGAGAGAAAGCACTGGAGACTTCTAAGGTGGCCAGCAATGAGTCCAGACCTGAATCCCATAGAACACCTGTGGAGAGATCTCAAAATGGCAGTTTGGAGAAGGCACCCTTCAAATATCAGGGACCTGGAGCAGTTTGCCAAAGAAGAATGGTCTACAATTCCAGCAGAACATTGTAAGAAACTCATTGATGGTTACCGGAAGCGGTTGTTCGCAGTTATTTTGGCTAAAGGTTGTGCAACCAAGTATTAGGCTGAGGGTGCCAATACTTTTGTCTGGCCCATTTTTGGAGTTTTGTGTGAAATGATCAATGATTTGATTTTTGCTTCATTCTCTTTTGTGTTTTTTCCTTGCAAGCAAATTAAATGAAGATAATAATACCAAAGAATTTGTGATTGCAATCATTTTCAGGAAGAAACTGAGTATTATCTGACAGAATTGCAGGGGTGCCAATACTTTTGGCCACCACTGTATGTGCTCTCTATCACTCTTGAGTTGTTTCTTTGCTCAACATACTCAAGTCAATACTTAATAATAATAACAATAATAAAACTTAAAAGGGTTGTCCTGACCTCTAGTATTAATGACTTTTAGGGCTTGTGCACATGGCTGTATTTTCGGTACAACTGCAATCCAACAAAACATCAGATCGCACTTGGACCAACGTTATTGGGGCAGTGCAACTGTTAGATTTTTTTTCCTCGGACCTAGGAAAAATTGCTGCATGCCTGAGTTAGATATATTTAAACCGTTCTCGACCATGCAAACCATCGGACTGCACCTGGATGACATCAGGCTTTTTTTTTTTTTTTTTAGTCCATCGTCTCCTCATCCGAGAGTTTGATCGGAGAGTGATTTGCATAATCGACCTGGATGAGGGTATACACTTTCGACTGCACCTAGCCTTAGGATAGGTCATCAATGTTAGATCATTTGGGGGCTGACACTCCCACTGATCAGCCTCTATTAGCCCACTGGCAATGAGAACAATGTCTAGCGGCTGCATTAGCTGAATATGTGGGTGTCATTTGTTGGACCCCACACCAATTTCATACTGACCTATCCCAAGGATACATCATCAATATTATTTGCCCGAACAACACCTTAAGATACAGTCATTACCACAAAAATAACAGGCCACAATGCTTATATTTGTGATGCTGTTTTGTTGATACCTCTGCGCCTCCTCTCTCGAATCTCCATTTAATTTAATTAAACTCCAGATCTTTGGAAAAGGCTTTATTGTGTCGAGTAACAAAGCAACAAATTGTGAGCGCTCGGTTTTCTCATTTCATTGCTTAGATTCAGCCTTTCAGAAAACTAAATTAGAATTCAAAACACTTTAAAAAGTTTTTTTTTTTCTAATGTGAGGGGACATAGGAGGGGTTAATAAGAAAACTGTTAATTCAACCAGCGAGTAATTAGGCTGCCTGATTACTAACACTCATCCTGCTGTGTTAATTTCTCTCTAATAGTCCATAATTAATTTCCTTTTTTTTTGAGTTTGTGACTTAATGCACCAATATCCACACATGTGTTTAAGTAAAACAGTCGGTGGAAGTGCAGGGACCATTATTGCTGCATTTTTGTTAATTGGAATGAGAAAGGGGGAACGTGATCCTGGTTTTAGTGCTACTGAAAAAACAGAGGGGTTTCTAACTGTGAATTTAAATCACCACCAAACTTAGCTCCGGTAAATGCATAAGGAGCTACCAGCTGTAATCACAGCTAATTATAAAACTCTGAGGCCAAGCATTTCATAGACTTGTCAGGCTGTATCCCTTTGGAGAATGGGCTTATGAGAGATGGGTATAGTTAGAGAGCTATACATGGAGAAAAATGAGTCAATTTGGTAAAAAGTTAATTTATTTGATAACCAGAAATTGAGATTTGCTAAACCCTTTGAAGCCTTATTTAGAAGGGTATCTATCTATGTATGCATATATAATATATACATCTATAGCTATCAACCCATCTGTGCATCAGGGAGGACTTTTCACCAGGAAAAAAGTTGCCAGTTTTTGATTTTTCTTCTTTGTTTTTACTCAGGAGAATATAAAGAAAAAATTATGGGTCTAGGAAGGTGAAAAAAAAAATAACAAAAATTATACTCACCGCCCATTCCTCTGTAGTCAGAGCTGGATCCCCCACCAGTCTGCTGAGATCAACATCCATCTGGGGCCTCAAATGAGCGCTGCAGCCAATCAGCAGCTGCTAATCATCTGCAGCATTCACATGTTGTCTGAGTAGAAAAAGCGATGACACCTTCACTGGATCTGTGGGGGACACAAGGCTGACTATGGAGGAGCGCTACCAACTGGGTGGGTGAGTGTCCTTTTTTTTTTTTTTTTTTTTTTTTTATCCTCCATGGAGGGGTTTTTCATTATTAGACCACTCCTTTAAGAACTTGATGGATGAAAAAATTGCTGAAGATCATAATGAAATATATATTTTTCAGACTTCCAAATCAAAGGCAGGAATTGTTTTTTATATTGATATTGACTAAGGGGTTTTCTTGGTTCTCTGATGCCTAGGGTTGGGCGTACAGATTCTTTTCTTCTTTCATAAAAGCTAAAATATACTTTTTACTCTAGAATAGTTAAAGGGAACCTGTCACCAGGTTTTTCCCATATAAAGTAGGGCCGTCTCCTGAACGACCTTATATAAAATGCGGTAGAATGTTGTATATGTGTCCCCAATGCACCATGCATAAAATAAAAAGTTATTTTATTATAGTCTCCTAAGCCGCTGTCCGGTCCGATGGGCGTCGTTGGTCTTGATCTGGTTCCTCCTCTCTTCTTACGATCACCGTCCTCCTTCTCTGCTTCATGTGGATGACTCTTCCTATGTCATCCACTCAGTGTCCTTCATCGGGATCCTTTGCAGGTGTACTTCTCTCTGCTCTGCCGAGGGCTGAGTGAAGTAATATAATGTGCATGTGCAGGGCAAAGAGTGCCAATGTATATGTACTATAGTGTTTTGCTCTGTCCTCGGCATGGCAGAGAGAATAACGCCTGCGCAAGAGCACGATGGAGGACAGTGTGGATGGTGCATGACACGTCAGCCACATGAAGCAAGATGGAGGATGGCGATTGTAGGAAGAAGTACCGGATCAAGACCAGCGACGCCCGTCGGACCGGACCGCAGTGTAGGTGAGTATAAGAAGTCTTTTTTGTGTTATGCACAGCACATTGGGGATATATATGCATCATTCTAGAATGCTGTATATGAACGCGTACAGGTGCTGGCCCTACTTTTATATGGGAAAAACATGATGACAGGTTCCCTTTTAACACAATATTTTTTTTCTTTTAATCTCAACACTAACCTTAAGGCCATGTTCACACACGTTCAGTATTTGGAAGCCAAAATCAGGAGTGGAACAATCAGAGCAAAAGTATAATAGAAACACTTCACCACTTCTGCATTTTTCACCCACTCCTGGTTTTGGCTTACAAATACTGATGTAAAATACTGACCAAGTACTGAACATGTGAATGTGGCCTAATGCTGAAATACTGAGTGAGAATCTGCAGCTGCATCCCCCTCCTATTCATCTTATTGTTAGACTAGATAGATGAGGACTTGAGAGGTGACTGAGGAGGTTAATAGTACGCCGTAGACTTTTTATCTGCTACACAAAGCGTCTAATTTCCCCAAATATTACAAAGTTTCATGTATCAGCAATTTCTATGGATTTGGCCTTGTGGGTTCAAGTGACAAAAATAATCACATAATTTACCGCATCTTCTAAAATCAGAAAGGGAAGCCTGAATGCAACATTTCATTTTTTTTGCATTTGGACACTAGACAATTGCACAATTTTTCTACCAGTGAAATGTTCAGGTCAGGTAAAAATTCCTGACTGTCCACAACTGTGCATCTTGTATTTCTGCCTGTTTGGAGACTTGCCTACCTTTTGTAACCTGGCTAAGAATCTGGGAGGTCAATCTTTACTACTGGAGTCTCCCCTCCCCCCCCCATATAACGCATGTATGAAATTACAGATTCTTTTAAAGGTTTTCAACCTGTGGCTTTTAGACCACCACAAAATTCTTTGGCAGATTTGACTATTCTCACGTTACACATATTTTATATAGTAAATTAGTTTCATAAACACATTTGTGGATCAAGAACCGAAACCAGAATGAAAAAAAAAATACTAAGAACAAGATCCTTTCATAGTCTACACCAAAAAAAAAAAAAAGTGCAAACTAATACTTTACATGAAATATGTTTGACTAAGGAAGGAAAATGTCTAGTTGTAAATTACATTCAGTTGTAATTTCCAAGCTCCAAACTAAGCAACTTCTGCCCACTAAATGTCAAGCTTTCCCAAATAATGAGACTTCCAAGACAGCTTTTCAGAACATATGTTCAAAATATTTCTACTCAAAACACACAAAAATGTTTCACAATTACGGAATCAGGTTTCGCTTTGAAAATCTTTCCAGGCTCCGTTGCTGAATCACATGTGGTTTCGTGAAAGTAAATTTATCCTGAAATAAAATAAAAATATACTGAAATCACGAAAATTGTGCTATTCTATACCCGCTGAAACACATTTATTAATATTATACGGTGTTATTTTAGAGGTAATCACATAAATCTATCTAGGTATCGGTTACGTTCTTCACTCTTCGCTCTTTACTTGTGCATCTCGCTGCTGGAGGAGCGCGCTTTCACGCTGCTGTGCATGTTAAAGAAGGGAATGGGGCCTCTACAGAGGAAATGCCACAAGCTAAAAATCACAGGAAGTAATCAAGACCACAAGAGACATATACTCTAGAATGCACATCAAGGAGTTTAGGAACAGGAGAAAAGAAAACAAAAAGTTACATTTACATGGGGTGTTCAATTGTTTCATCCAACGTTTATAATATTATTATTTATTATGCTTATATAGCGCCATCATTTCCCAGGGCTGTACAGACATCATCGGCACTGTCCCCATTGGGGCTCACCATCTAGATTCCTTATCAGAATGTCTTTGGAGTGTGGGAGGAAACCGGAGAACCTGGAGGAAACCCACGCAAACACTGGGAGAACATGCAAACTTCTTGCTTAATTGTCCTTGATGGGATTTGAAGCCAGGACCCCAGCTCTGCAAAGCAACAGTGCTAACCACTGAGCCACCATGCATGTCCAAAGCATATAATTTGGACCCCGACCAATCACTCCATTCTGCAAGCCAAAATGGCTAGTATATTTGATGGACTAGGCCAGAGGTGCACAACTCCAGTCCTCAATGGCCACCAACCGTGCATGTTTTCAGGACTTCCTTAGTATTGCCCAAGTCATAATTTAATCACCTGCACAGGTGATGATTCTAACACCTTGTGCAATGCTAAGGAAATCCCGAAAATGTGCACTGTTGGTGGCCCTTGAGGACTGGAGTTGTGCATCTCTGGGCTATGCTGTGTCTTGTAATTCCCAGTCCTCTTGCCTTGCAGATCAGTGGTACGTGGGTGTTCAAGATGTGATGCTCCCTTCTATTCAACACTTATGGGATATCCGGTTAAGTGAAAAGAAGACAATACAGAAGACCAAAGTGTAACATCCCTTGCGGCGTGCTTGCATAGTGCACCACCTCCCACTATGCAAGACCGCAATCTTACCTGTCTGTCCAGTCTGCTATTCCTGCTCCAGTGCATGCTGTGTGCATGTCCCTTGACTGACTGCTTAGGGGGCGGCGCGGTTACTTCCTGATTCTTATAGCTGCTGTGGGCGCACCCCTAATGCATCTCCAGCCTATTGCTGTGAGTCAATGGATATTTAAACCCCCTCCACCCAGTAGGAGGTGCCTGAGAAACTCTTACCTTCAGAGGGCTCCTTGCCTCTGATGTGCCAGGTCCCGGTCTGTTTCTTGCCTGTCCGCCAACCTGGGGGCTGTATTCCCAGGCCTGTCTGAACTATCTCTTAGCCTGTTTGTCCGCCTCTCTGGGGGCCGTATACCCAGACTCGCTCCTGTATCTTGTTGCAGTGTCAGTTCCTGTCTGAACACTCTCCTAGCCTGTTTGTCTCTGTGTCCGTACCTTCCCTTTTCCTGCAGTCTCTGAACCTGCACCTAACTCCTACTCGTAGTCTCTGTACTTCTGTTGTGAGTTTAGAGTCTACTTCACTGCAAGTACCTTGTGTGTATCTGGTTCTGCTTGTCCCTTCCAGTCTGTTCAGTGTGATCAGAGCCCTGTCCTCTCTGCTCTGCCTTGCTCACCGCTCCGGCGGTTCCTCTCTACTCTGCCTTGCCCACCGCTCCGGCGGTTCCTTCCTGTTCTGCCTTGCTCACCGCTCCGGCGGTTTCGCCCTGCTCTGCCTTGCTCACCGCTCCGGCGGTTCTTCTCTGCTCTGCCTTGCTCACCGCTCCGGCGGTTCCTCTCTGCTCTGCCTTGCTCACTGCTCCGGCGGTTCCTTCCTGCTCTGCCTTGCTCACCGCTCCGGCGGTTCCACTCTGCTCTGCCTTGCTCACAGCTCCGGCGGTTCCTCTCTGCTCTGCCTTGCTCACCGCTCCGGCGGTTCCTCTCTGCTCTGCCTTGCTCACTGCTCCGGCGGTTCCTCTCTGCTCTGCCTTGCTCACCGCTCCGGTGGTTCCTCTCTGCTCTGCCTTGCTCACCGCTCCGGCGGTTCCTCTCTGCTCTGCCTTGCTCACCGCTCCGGCGGTTCCTCTCTGCTCTGCCTTGCTCACCGCTCCGGCGGTTCCTCTCTGCTCTGCCTTGCTCACTGCTCCGGCGGTTCCTCTCTGCTCTGCCTTGCCCACCGCTCCAGCGGTTCCTCTCTGCTCTGCTTGTCTACCGCATCTGCGGTTCTGTTCCTGAATCCCAGTCTGTACTAGACCCTATCCAGCCTGTGCTTCAACCTGCTAGTGCCTCCCTGTCTGCACTCCAGCCGTGCTTGCCAGTATCCTCCTGTCTGCACTCCAGCCGTGCCTGCCAATACCCACCTGTCTGTGTGCCAGCGTAACCTGCCTGCTCCTGTATTCCCCGGTGTGGGTCAACAGCTGTGATCGGGGTCTGACCTGGAGTAGCACCTGGTCCCTCTGCTCGGTTCCTCCTTGGCTCACGGAGTCGTTAGCCACCGTGCGACCTTGGTCGGATCGGGTAGATACTTAGTTATGCCCCTCCAGGCACTCCTCGGTTCATGGTACAGTGGGATCACTAATCACGCTCACGCCAGTCAATCCGGGCGTGAGCGTAACGCAAAGTTGAAGAGAAGACTATACAGTATGGGAAACCAAAGCTGCATCATGGTTCGTGAAAACCCTTGGCAAAAAGATTGGGGTTCCTTCTTCAGTAACCGTGTCTAATAATGCTTGGGTCAGCTTGATAGTTGTCTGAAAATCCCATTTACACCAGCCCAATGTCTGTTGTATTTTACCATTCCAACTTCTTTGTTGGCCAAAAGTAGAAAACACTGCAAATGTGTCACTCACAGTGTAGGAAAGACAAAGTGCAACATGAAAGGATGAGGGAAAGGGAGCCCAGACACTAAGGACAGAGGGGGTAGTGACCTCCTAGGCTGATCTGATATCACCCTGTCCTTCAATACTGTCCCTATATTGGTTGCTCACCAATCGCCGAGCAGGAACCTAAAACCCTGTCTCTCGCTAGAGCTAGGGTCTCGTTAGGGAACTGAGAGGGATGAGCGCTAGTCAGTCTCCACTAAAGACATAAAGACAGACACAGGGAAGTAGCTTGGCTTGAGTAGACTTCAGAGAGATTGCATACGCGTCCTCTTAGAACTAGAGAGGAAGTAAGAACTGCACTTGCTCCAGGCCTTCACAAGGGGTCATGTGAATATCACCAGCACCTCCCTCTAGTAACAGGCAGTATTTAAACACCCAGCCTTGTTGTCAATTAGCCAGAGGGAGGTGGCTGCTGGGTCCTAGAGTGAGACTGCTACGAAGGTGTCTGTAATGCCAAACGTTGATCTCCTGCAACCAACTGCAGGGCGACTGTCTGTCACTTCTGACACACCCGTGACAAAATGTCTGACAGTTGCTTGTCCATTTATTATTGTACTATGGAAATTTAATTTGAAGACTCAATCCCCTGCATCTCTTCTAGTTACTAGACACATGGGGCATCAAAGCTCTGGTCAAAGAATAAAGGGATCCAACCCAATTGCCTTGCTATATGGAGTGTGTCTGGAAAGTGCATTGTGAAAATATGAGATGGCTGCAACTAGACAGCTGTCTGTTGGCCAAACCATATAATCTCTCCCAGGAGAGCATAATATGGCTGACATCAGAAGCTCAAAGATTGATTATACCTTTAGGTATATGAATATAATGTACCATAATACAAAACATGTTTTGAGAACTGTGACATGTACTGTTCAACCAGGGACTTCCTCTTTCCTGATAATGTTTTCAAATTAATAATAAATTGAG
This sequence comes from Phyllobates terribilis, assembly GCF_046119375.1. Classification (NCBI taxonomy): domain Eukaryota; kingdom Metazoa; phylum Chordata; class Amphibia; order Anura; family Dendrobatidae; genus Phyllobates; species Phyllobates terribilis. Next base: position 140,397,601 of record NW_027362769.1, on the reverse strand, counting down.
AATGGCATTAGTCAATATTGTGGGAAGTTGGGACAGAGGTAAAATTAGGAGACTGCTATCACATGGGTCTCATAGGAAGCTCTGACATCACGGTGACCTGGCCACTCTCACCCAGCAATAAATACCCAACCATCTATTGCAAAACATTTTCCTGAACTTTAGCACAGTGGTGATGCAAAAAAATATGATCTACTTAAATGAGTGACAAGCAAAATGTAATTAATTGTCATTTGCATTTTGCTCTAAAACTTGTATTGAATGGACCCTATCTGCAGACAGGGTTGAGGTGGTCAAAAGTGACATTTTTTAGTGGAATTTGCTTTATGAAACTCTAATTCTTAAGGGTATAGGCACCTGACGTATTTCTCAGGATGAATCCACTCAAAAAAGTGTTGCAAAAATTAACTTAATGCACAGCAATGTCAAAACAATAGTGCTGTGCCCATGTTCTATCTTATGTCACTTCTTTTACCCTCTTCAGGGTTCAGAAACCTTTAAATGGTTAAAAAGAGTAGCATGGATTGTTCATACTTCAAGAGGCTTAGTTTGGAAGCCATCCACTCTATATACAGTGGTTTGAAAAAGTGTTTTTCCCCTTCCTGATTTCTTATTCTTTTGCATGTTTCTCACACCTAACTGTTTAAGATCACAAAACAAATTTAAATATTACACAAAGATAACACAAATGAACACAAAATGCATTTTTTAAATGGAGGTCTTTATTATTAAGGGAAAAAGAAATCCAAACCTACAGGGCCCTGTGTGAAAAAGCGATTGCCCCCCTTCCCTCTTAAAACATAAATTAACTGTGGTTTATCACATCTTTGGGAAGCTGAGTTCAATTTCCCTAGCCACACACAGGCTGGATTACTACCACACCTGTTCTCAATCAAGAAATCACTTAAATAGGACCTGCCTGACAAAGTGAAGTAGACCAAAAGATCCTCAAAAGCTAGACATCATGCTGCAATCCAAAGAAATTCAGGAACAAATGAGAAAGAAAGTAATTGAGATCTATCAGACTGGAAAAGGTTAAAAAGCCACTTCAAAAGCATTGGGACTCCAGCGAACCACAGTGAGATCCATTATCCACAATTGGCGAAAACCAGGAACAGTGGTGAACCTTCCCAGGAGTGGCCGGACTACCAAAATTACCCCAAAAGCGCAGTGAAGACTCATCCAAGAGGTCACAAAAGACCCCACAAAAACATGCAAACAACTGCAGGCCTCACTTGCCTCAGTTAAGGTCAGTGTTCATGACTCCACCATAAGAAAGAGACTGGGCAAAAATAGCCTGCATGGCAGAGTTCCTAGACGAAAACCACTGCTGAGCAAAAAGAACATTAAAGGCTCCTCTCAGTTTCGCCGGAAAACCTCTTGATGATCACCAAGACTTTTGGGAGAATACTCTGTGGACTGATGAGACAAAAGTTGAACTTTTTGGAAGGTGTATGTTCCATTACATCTGGGGTAGAAGTAACACAGTATTTCAGAAAAGGAACTTTATTCCAACAGTAAAATGTGGTGGTAGTGTGATGGTCTGGAGCTGTTTTGCTGCTTCAGGACCTGGAAGACTTGCTGTGGTAAATGGAACCATGAATTCTGCGGTCTACCAAAAAATCCTGAAGGAGAATGTCCGGCCATCTGCTCCTGACCTCAAGCTGAAGTGCATTTGGGTTATACAGCAGAACAATGATCCTAAACACACCAGCAAGTCCACCACTGAATGGCTTAAGAAAAACAAAATTAAGACTTTGGAGTGGCCTAGTCAAAGTCCTGACCTTAATCCGATTGAGATGCTGTGTCATGACCTTTTAAAAGGCGGTTCATGCTCAGAAACCCTCCAATGTGGCTGAATTGCAACAATGCTGCAAAGATGAGTGGCAAAAATCCCTCCAGAGCGTTGTAAAAGACTCATTGCCAGTTATCGCAAACGCTTGATTGCAGTTAATGCTGCTAAGAGCGGCCCAACTAGTTATTGGGTTTAGGGGCAATCACTTTTTCACACAGGTTTGGATTTCTTTTCCCCTTAATAATAAAGACCTTATTTAAAAACTACACTTCTTGTTTACTTGTGTTATCTTTGTCCTGTATTTAAATTTGTTTTGTGATCTGAAACATTTAAGTGTGAGAAACATACAAAAGAATAAGAAATCAGGAAGGGGGCAAACACTTTTTCCATGTTAATCCTCTTTTTTTTACCCATATGTAGAGTATTTTGAGTGGCTTTTTTTTTGTTTGTTTTTTTTACACTTCAGATTTTGATAAAGAGCCTGGTAGAAAAAAAGTGGGAGTCTTTCAAGCATTTTTTACTTGATCTTTGTGGTGTTTCTTGGATCGACTCCTAAAATCTCAAAAAGCTCCATCTGCACGTAGCCTTAGCATCAAAACCCAGAAGTTTATTCCGCACTTAAGTTCCTCCACCTCCCTTTGTAACACTGACCACACAGGCCAGAATGTACACACAAACCAAATATTAATGGCTAAGAAATGTACTCCAGTCAGTAATTGAAGCACATCTCCGTTATATACGTCACCTTTGGGCCGTAAATTATGGTTAATTTGTTGGCCGCTCTTGGTGACGTCCCTTCACACTTCCCATAAAATTGGTAGAACTAGATTAAAAATGCTAAGTCGCAAGATTGTTTAGTAACCTCCTTTTTTGAGCAACTTTTTTTCTACATTTCAGTTTTATGCCAGAATTCTAGCGTAAACTCTTTGATCGATCTGGGCCACTTTTTTTTTTGAAGGGGAAGGTGGGAGGTGTATTTTATTCTGCGACATGAGTAAATATAGAATTGTTGTATAGTCAGAATTGTCTCAACACCTAGTACAAAATTGCTATTTCTACGGCACTATAAATACAAGGCCTTATAGTCGCAGGACGGTTGGCCCCTGTGGTACATACACTAGTGTCACAAAAACTGAAAACTCGGCAAGGCCACAGTGACAATGGTCTGAACAGGTGCTCTAAATACACAGGCTGCTTTACTACTAAACCTGTGGACAAAGTTTTACTGTCATTTAACAAAACTACTGTGTATACTGTTGTTTAATTATATACTTCTAACAATTAAGAGACATTTGCGGTGATATATCTCCGCACTTACTAGGAGCCGCCGCAGTGATCTACATTAATGCCTGGTTGCTTCCTGTGAGTAACAGCTCATTTGCACTACAATTTATAACGTTCTTTACCCTTCCCCAATCCTAATGACATCCATTAATTCTATTTATTTATGAGAGTTCAGTGGCTGCACCTGAATCTTAAGCAAATTTGTATCCCAAAAATCAGACTTTCTTTTGAACTGCCTCTTTGACGCATATTGGCGAATTTTAGGGAATGTGTTAGTCGAAGGGCATTTAGATACATTTTTCAGCATGAAAATGAAGATTTACATGGACTGAATGTACAATAAAATATTTTTAAGAAAAAAGAAAATAATTTTATAGTTTTATAATGTGTGGTTAATATATGCGAAATAAGCTGAATAGTCTTGTGCTTTTTTATTGTGTTTATTGTGTCCTGTGCGGTAAGCGATATACAGTGGGTACGGAAAGTATTCAGACCCCTTTAAATTTTTCACTCTTTGATTGCAGCCATTTGGTAAATTCTAAAAAGTTCATTTTTTTTCTCATTAAAGTACACTCTGCACCCCATCTTGACTGAAAAAAAAACAGAAATGTAGAAATTTTTGCAAATGTATTAAAAAAGAAAAACTGAAATATCACATGGTCAGAAGTATTCAGACCCTTTGCTCAGACACTCATATTTAAGTCACATGCTGTCCATTTCCTTGTGATCCTCCTTGAGATGGTTCTACTCCTTCATTGGAGTCCAACTGTGTTTAATTAAACTGATAGGACTTGATTTGGAAAGGCACACACCTGTCTATATAAGACCTCACAGCTCACAGTGCATGTCAGACCAAATGAGAATCATGAGCTCAAAGGAACTGCCCGATGAGCTCAGAGACAGAATTGTGGCGGGGCACAGATCTGGCCAAGGTTACCAAAGAATTTCTGCATTACTCAAGGTTCCTAAGAGCACAGTGGCCTCCATAATCCTTAAATGGAAGAAGTTTGGGACCACCAGAAGTCTTCCAAGACCTGGCCGTCCAGCCAAACTGAGCAATCGTGGGAGAAGAGCCTTGGTGAGAGAGGTAAAGAAGATCCCCAACATCACTGTGGCTGAGCTCCAGAGATGCAGTAGGGAGATGGGAGAAAGTTCCACAAAGTCAACTATCACTGCAGCCCTCCACCAGTTGGGCCTTTATGGCAGAGTGGCCCGACGGAAGCTTCTCCTCAGTGCAAGACATATGAAAGCCCGCATAGAGCTTGCTCAAAAACACATGAAGGACTCCCAGACTATGAGAAATAAGATTCTATGGTCTGATGAGATGAAGATAGGACTTTTTCATGATAATTCTAAGCGGTATGTGTGGAGAAAACCAGGCACTGCTCATCACCTTCCCAATACAATCTCAACAGTGAAACATGGTGGTGGCAGCATCATGCTATGGGGGTGTGTTTCCGCTGCAGGGACAGTACGACTGGTTGCAATTGAAGGAAACATGAATGTGGCCAAGTACAGAGATATCCTGGATGAAAACCTCTTCCAGAGTGCTCTGGACCTCAGAATTGGCCGAAGGTTCACCCTCCAACAAGACAATGACCCTAAGCACACAGCTAAAATAACAAAGGAGTGGCTGCAAAACAACTCTGTGACCATTCTTGACTGGCCCAGCCAGAGCCCTGATCTAAACCCAATTGAGCATCTCTGGAGAGACCTTAAAATGTCTGTCAACCAACGTTCACCATCCAACCTGACGGAACTGGAGAGGATCTGCAAGGAAGAATGGCGGACAATCCCCAAATCCAGGTGAGAAAAACTTGTTGCATCATTCCCAGGAAGACTCAAGGCTGTACTAGCTCAAAAGGTGCTTCTACTCAATACTGAGCAAAGGGTCTGAATACTTATGACCATGTGATATTTGTTTTTCTTGTTTGATAAATTTGCAAACATTTCTACATGTCTGCCTTTTTTCAGTCAAGATGGGGTGCAGAGTGTACTTTAATGAGAAAAAAATGAACTTTTTAGAATTTACCAAATGGCTGCAATGAAACAAAGAGTGAAAAATTTAAAGGGGTCTGAATACTTTCCGTACCCACTGTAGCTACATTCAGAGGTCAACAAGTAGCCTTGGGCCCCATAGCAAAATTTGTAGTGAACCCTTCAACTATAGCAATATCATCAGAGAGCAAGTTCATGGTGTATCATGCATATACATATATAAATACATACACTTATCACATACATACATGCACTCATAAGAACGTATAACTACTGTAAGGCTATGCTCACACATCATGGTTTTTTCAGCGTTTTTTGCAAATTTTCAGCTGCCTTTTGCAGTACTAGCAAAGTCTATGAGAAACCAGAATTCTCTGTTCACACATCATGTTTTTTTTTTTGTTCCATATTTTGTGCCTTGCATGAATTTTTGGAAAATAGTGTCACTTCTTTCAGCATTTTTTCACTCATATGAAGTAAAGGGTGCTGAAAAAAATGCATCAGAATTTGCATCAGCGTTTTTGATGGTAAAATAGAACGGGGTTCTTTTTTTTTTTTTTTTTCACAGAACTTTACGTACTTGCATAAATAGAGACAGAACAACAGTGAAAAAAACGCTGAAAAAATGCACCAAAAACTCATAAAAAAGCACCAAAACTGCAAGAAAAATACTGAACAAAATGCCCCTGAAGGAAAAGTTTTGCTTCAGATTTGTGACGCAAAAAAAAAAAAAATGATGTGTGAACATAGCATTAGAAGGCAGAAGGTAAGGTTCTGGATAGCAGGTATGTGTTACCGAGATGGTTTTTAATTTGGCTGGATTTTGGGTTCAGGATTTAGGAGTGATGAAAAGAGCCTGGCCGGGAAAGGTTGCTCCCATACTCTAGTCCCAGTCTTAGTGGACTAATAATGTGCACTTTGTCTAGCTCAGGGAGTAGTAGTGTGTTGAGGCTGGAGAAAGACAGAGTTGGTAGATGGTACTGTAACTCGAGAGGTTTTTGTAATTAAGAGTTTGACGCTGAGTCACTTTTCACGGCCAGGCCGTGAGACGGGATAGTCAAGGAGTCCGAAGTCAAAGCCAGGAGGGTATGTCATAAACAGAGGGAAGAGGCAAAGGTGTAGTCAGATAGCGTTCCATAGATCAGAATACCAGGAGGAAAGCAGATCAGAGCAGAAGGGGTTAAACAGGCGAATGGTCAGAACAAGGTCCAAGGTCAGGCAACAGAAGATCAATAAACAGAACTCAAGGCACAGAACAAACCTCACACACTAGCTGAATGTACGTCTGGCTGAGATCTGGAGGAAACAGCTCAGTTAAGTAGCCAGGCATTCAACTGGAATAATGAACAACTGGAAGATAGCCAGTGTCTCCCAGTCTCAGAATGGACAGCTGAGCTGTCAATCACCACGCTGAGCTATTGCACACCCATGTACCAGATTGGATGGTCGAGCTGTCAATCACAGTACTGACAGCTCCAGCACGCCCCTGTACAAGATTGGATGACTGAGCTGTCAGTAACTGCATCCCAGACACAGTGAGGGGTGGAACCGTGACACCGAGTCGATGAGACCATACGATTTACTTTGCCATATCCATAAAAAGGACTGTTTTGTTATTTATCTTTGCTGAAGAAAGGACTGTTTTGGTTATTCATTTGTGCTGGAGACAGGCTGTTTTCCTATTTGGAGTTGTAAAGTTTATGCAGGGCAATAAACTTTATTTTGTTTTCATATAAAAACCCTGTGCTTGTGCGTATCCATGAGGCTACCTGGGAGCTGAAACCTCAACCATACATACATACATACATACATACATACATACATACATACATACATACATACATACATACATACATACATACATAATCCAGTTCAAATAAATACAACACACATTTTCACAGATACATAAATATTTCATAAATTTCATATATAATACAGATACACACACAACTCTTTAAATCTTACCGCACACCTCTTGTGCCATTTGTATGCCTGAATACTCTACCATACGTGACAGCTTCGGAATATATAGCTTCATGACACCAAGTCAGCGAATTCTCATTCAAACTGGCCTTAACCAGCTTTATTTTATCTCTCATGTAAACAAAGTACAAAATAAACCGAAGGTGGTCTGGTCGCTAACTATACATTACAACTTTCTTAAGATATCAGGCACAGGCCCACCACTACACAAATCAAAATAAACACATTAATTCATACCAGTCATGAAGGCTCCCACAGGCTCACTAGGCAGCCCGTTCACTGGACTGTTCTGGAGACGGAGTAGGGCCTTTCATGCTCTACCCACTCCAACAATCGTGTCCTTTCTCCAACATTTTCATCCTCTAAAGGAATAGAAAGGACAGTTTCTTTAACACAGCACATCCCAATCCTAACCTTTTATGCTATAATTCTACTGCATAGTAACGTAATTGCTACATATTATACATATATGCCCAAACATTCATCTCGTGTATGCACGAATTAGAGATTAGCAAATCTCTTTAAATTCCAATTCGCCAGTTTTGTTGAACTTTGCAAAAAAGTTCAATTCGTAGTGAGTTACTATAAAACCTCTAATTACACTAGAAAAAAATGTGTGTAATACTCTGAGGTCTCCTATGACTGTATTCAAACCTTTTCAAGGTTTTTAATGTGAACACAACCTTAGTAATGTCAAAGAGACCTCTGCATTTATGGCTGTGGGTAAACTGATGGTAGCTGTTTTTTTTTACCACTGTCCTGTCACACACACTATCTGGGATATTTATTCAGTGTTTTAAAGCCGTCTGTCTCTATCTCTATTACAAAGCTGTGGCCTCTACTTTCTACACTGTGTAAGGTGGCTTTCGGACGCATAATGGACGAGAGGTATGTATCACAGAGATGGTTGTCCTCTGTGATGTAACCCGGAGTATTGCTCTAGTGCACGTCAGCACTAAGAGTACTGATTAGTGAACCTAGGACCGGGTTATGGGCAACTTGGAGAGTTTGGCGGGTCCAGCTACCCACATACCTCACCTCTGGGTGTGGTTAACAGCCTATAAAATGGAGGCCGTTGTTTGGCACAAGGTCTGTGTGTTTGGAGGGAGAAGGCCTCCTGTGTGTTGTTGTCTCCAGACCAAACCAGGATACTGGATGCTACCCAGCCTGTGTGCCCACAGGACTGGCTAAGCAGAGACTTCCTTAAAGGACACTTTACTTTGTTTGCCTGAAATAAAGGCTGTCTTTTGTTTTTGGTTTATGAAGCAATAAACCGACATGGACATTTAAAGGAACATGTTTCCTGTTTGCCTCCCGTCGCACCCAAGTGAGTAAAAACCCCATAACTGATTCATCACAAACTGGCTGCTACATTCCCTGTCTCAGCTTTTATACTGGCTATTATAGTTGCTCTTGATTGACTATTCTTTATCATGCGATGTAATATCTGCAAAGCATTTTGAGGAAACCGTGCTTGAAGTCACGTGAGCCTTCTCTAGCTAATACAATCTTCTGTTTTTTGTAAAATGGCGGTGGGCATTTTTGCTTGTGATTTGAGTACATTGAATTGCAAACTGTTCGAATTTGCCAAGTACATCTCTAACGCACACAATTATAAAGACATACACATATATAAACCATTCATATTTGTGGCCATTTAATTTTCCCTGCTTCAAAGTTCAGGCATTGTACAGAACGTTCCTGTATGTATTAGCGGATGGGACTTCTCATACAACTTGTCACAGCGCCACCTATTTATCAACATAATAAAAAGACACGGAAATGCATGGTACTTCTTTATATTATGGCAAGGTCGTCTAGTTGCATCTTCTAGCAGCAATAATGGCTGCGTCAGTATAAGAATATCCCTCAACAGTGAGACCTAAAAAACGGCATTTAGTCCAATAATCGTCATTAATATGACAATGTTGTACAATTGCACCAATGCTGGTACTGCTACCCCCACCCCCCCCCCCACCACAGCAGCCTTGCCTTAATGTTCATTGAAAAATTTGCACTAATATCTTTTGGGGTTAAGATTTGATTAATACAAGAAGAAAGGAAAAAAAGTAAAAAGTGTAACGTCTAATGACCTACATAGAGAATTGAAATGAGCCATAATGAGGATTCTAGGTTAATATTAAATTATCCTAATGGATTTTGTGATGTTAGGTCCCATTAAAATTAAAACCTTATTCAGCATTAAAACTTTTTTTTTTCTTGTGGATTTCATAAGTCACATCAGGTAAAAAGGATGGATAGAATTACGACGTAATATATCATTTTTAAAGGGTAAGTATTAACTGTAAAGAAAGAAAAGTGAAATATTTTTTTCAGACACTTTGGATAATCCTTTTTTATATTAAGAGTACCCTTGTAAATTGATCACAGGATATCCTGTTGCTAAAACCACTGGGAATTAATTGTAATCCAGGAACGAGTGTTTAAATTCTGTGCAGCACCCCCGCAGGGCAAATTAAATATTGCTTAGTTGTAAATGAAATGTGTGTCCCAAATCCGAGTAGCCACTTCGAATTATAGATGAAAGTCCTAAACATTGATACCCTCTCTATTAACTCCTAATGGGGGTATTCAAAAAGGGAACACGAATGATTCACATATCCACATGAAAATTATCTCTTTAGAGAGGAAGAGGACTAGAATTCCATTGCCACCTATTGGAAGTAGCAATCCTACAAGTCAGTATCGAACCTTTTAACGAGCCTTGGCACATGACTTAGGATAAAAGTCAAACCAGAATCTCAATTTGCAGACACGGTGTTTCGGGGTATTGCCCCTCATCAGTGCAAAGTACGAGATCTGATTTAGCTGGGTGAGAAGCTAAGACTGGGATGTAAGGGGTAAGGTTTATCCTTGTGGACAGTGGGCTGCCAGGTCTGGCATGCCAGTATGAGGTGAACAGAGCATGCAAGGTGTTTTAAGTTTCCTCATACTGGCATGCCAGACCTGGCATCTCATTCTCTACAAGGAGAAACCTTACCCCTTAGATCACATATCCACAGAAATTGTGCAAGGTATATAAGAAAATTCTCACATATTCCCTATAATATCTACGCTGCATGTTTTTCAAAGAAGGAAATTACTTTGCAGCTTTTAAGAGATCTGAAGCCTTAAATTCACACTTATCTGAAAATGGTTGCATATCTATGAGCTATGAAAGCCATTCTAGGAATGATTCATTCTTGCATTGAAAGTTGTTGTCTGACTTAGATAAGCCTGATGCAGAGGGGGCTCATACCTATAATGGTCGATGGTCTATGGCATAATGCACATGTCTGGTTTTCTGTTCTGACTGTGTGGTCGGCACAAAAGCACAGAGACCTGTCCGATATTGACCTGAGTGTTGGATCAAAATTGCCATTGCAAGTCTATGGATCTGTGAAAAAAATCAGACACCACTTGTATGCCATCTCTGTGTTCTGATACTGGCGTAGTACCGCTGGAAACCAGTGGCCGAAGGAGCACGAGCAGAACAGCAAGCGGTAGTAGAAGTTCTTGTAGTTAGCAAAAGGAGTTGTAGGAAACAATCCGTAGATGGGTAAGAACAATCTAGGTAAGAATATTCAGGAGCTTAGAGACTGGAAACTAGGCTAAGGCTATGTACCCACAAAGCAGAAATGCTCTGGATTTTTCCTGAGCGTTTCTGCATCTCCCTGGCAGAAAAAAATGCATGCGAATTTTACATGGAAGGTAGAAGCGTTTGTGTAGCGTTCTTCACATGCATTTCCACGTGCGGGGTGTCAAGCGCTTTTCCAAGCGATTTTTAGCATCACTTGGAAAAGTGCTTGACAACTTGGTCACACTATATAAATCCATGCAAGCGGCATGGATTTATGTTGTGTGACCAAGTTACGATGCTGCAAATGCAGCATCAATAGTAAAAAAAACAACAACAAAAAAAAAACATTATACTCACCTTCCGATGACCCCCGGTCTCCTACTCCGGTGCATCCGGTGTCTTCGGCGGCTCGCGGTGTTCTAAAAAGGACCTTCCATGATGTCATTTAGTGATGTGACAGGTCACGCGACCGCCGACATCCTTTGACACCACCGCGAGCAGCTGAAGAGCCAGCAGCGCCACCGGGAGCAGACAGGGGGCCATCAGAAGGTAAGTAGTTGTTTTTTATTTTTATTTTATTCTTTTTTAACTACAGGTACTATGGTACCCAGGTCTGGAGGAGAGTCTCCTCTTCTCCAGACCCGGGTACCATCCGCGCATTGAATTGCATAACATCCACATGCATACTTGTATGCATGCGGATGTTATGTGGCTCAATGATAGTCTATGGTGGCCAAAACGCAGCGATTACGCAAAATTAATGGACGTGCTGTAGATTTTTCCGCAATGATAATCTGCAGCGGAAATTTCCGCAGCATGTGCACGGCACATGCGGATTATCATTGGGGACCATTGCAGACCTATTAACAAGCGTTTTTTAAGCGTTTCCGCAGCGTAACAGCTAGACACAATACTCAAGCAATGAAGGAGACATCCGTGCGGCTTTAAGTAGGCCCAAACAAGAAACAAGATGGATACCACAGGTTCAGAATCTGCCAACTTAGTAAAGGGCAATTGCAGAACATAACAGCTGCCTCCAGTGTTAAGGAGTGGGATTGCAGCACAATTATTAAGGGAAACAATTGCAGCCACTAGTGGTCAAACTGTAGAAGGACAACTGGAATTCTGACACCATGTGTGGTCCATTTTTGTAGACTGTTTGATAGGATAAGTTTGAGAAACCACGATCAAATTTTTTTTTTTTTCATCTGAGAAAAACTGGTGAAACACTGATGGTAAAAGCTGACACGGATGACACTTTGATGGAGTACTGATAAAAAGGAAAAAAAAATCTGGTGAAACTTGGACCTTATTTTCGTGCAAAAAAATAAAAAATCACTCTTGTCTGAATAAGCCCTTAGAGATATAGATTCAATAAAATGGTAAGCCTCCTATTTATGACTACAAGCCTGAGAAGAGAGATGTTGCAAAAAAAAGGCTCAACCTCTGGAGGACCCGATACATTTGTGCATTAGAGAGATGGTTCATTGATTTTAGCCAAACGTTCATGGGTTTTTAATGGGGAGAGAGGAGGAAGTATATCTCCCCTGAAAATGAAAGGATCGGATGTTGAATTCCCAAAGGCCCAATTCATCTCCTCTTAAACTTCATCAGTTGGGGAAGAATCAAGAGGCCTGCACATCCATGAGATGGTCCTGCTAAAGTTGGTGTGTTTGGCTGATTTTCAACTTCTGTGTATAGAAGCCTTTAGAATAGGTCATCAAGATCAGATCAGTAAGGGTGCAATGATTGTGCAGAACAAAACATCACTGCTCAATACACTATTGATTGGCCTTTTCCTGATACTACAGATCAGCTTCTATACATTTGTATCGGACCCCCACTATTCCAAGGATAATTCATCAATATCATAACTGTGGACAAAAGTTCAAAAGTAAAGTAGATATTATGATACTTTACTGTTAATGTCTGATAGCAGTAGATAGGATAAGTTTTCATTGACTGGGACTTTATAGACATTATCTTTATAAATTTCAAAATCAATTGGTATCATTTTTATTATTCATGACTTTACAATAGTTTGTTACAAACGATTCCTAGAAAATGTAACAAATGCCAAAGGTAGACCTTGCAAAACGCTCACCTTCATTCACGGGACATTTAGGGACTGAGTCCCAATCTACCCAGGAATGTCCACATATTTTGGGAGGAAATGTGGAAAAACGGGACAGTTAGAAGTTAAGACTAGAAAATGAGCGAACCCTAACTGTAAAGTTCAGGGTTCGTACCAAACACCGTCCGATGCTGAACTCCAAACACTGACTTCTCCTGGAAGTCTGTTTTACAGTTTGGGATTAGAGAGAGAGATTTTTTTTTCCAGCTCCTAAGTTCGGGTCCTCATTCTTTTCAATGGGGTTCAGGTTCAGCTTTAATTTCTGGCACCCGAATCAAACTTTGGACTAAAATTTGGTGGGGTACCTGTCACGCACAGTGTAGGAAAGACTAAGTGTAACACGAAGGGATGAGGGAAAGGGGGAGTGGAGACCTCCTAGGCTGATCTAATACCACCCTGTCTCCCCTACCGTCACTATATTGGTTCCTCACCAATTCCCGAACAGGAAACCTAAGCCCTGTAAATCCCTAGAGCTAGAGGCCCTGGATAGGGAAGCAGGGGGAGTGAGCACTGGTCAGTCCCCATTATAAACTAAAGACCACAAGGGAGACAAACACAGGGGGAAGAAACTTAGCTTGAGCCGACTTCAGAGAGATTACACCAAACGTCCTCCAAGCACCAGAAAGGAAGTAAGCTGACTGCAATAGCTACAAGTCTTCACAAGGGAACATGTGATTATCACCGGCACCTCCCTGCAGCAAACAAAATATTTAAAAACCCAGGCCAGGGTGTCAATCAGAGCAGGAGGGAGGTAGCCACTGACTCCTAAAGTAAGACTGATTCTGCAACCAGCTGCAGAACGACTGTTTGCTACATCTGACACACATGTGACAGTACTCAAACCCAAACTTTCACGGGTCCACTCATCCCTAGTTATGCTAATCAAAAAAGGAAAATTGGAGTGCTGACTTCATAAAATAATTACAATACTTTATTAATCATAGAAGTAAATACAGAATACATATAGTGCAGGTAGATAAAGAGAAAACAAAATCACCTGGGGAACCAGAAGTAAATATGGGATATTGTGATGAAATTGCACAAACCCCAGTAATAGTTTCCTATTTCAGGGAGTATATATGTCACTCAGGAAAATTAAAGTGCTTGTGAAACAAAGAAAAAATATATTAATGGTTTTATACAAATAAGGTTAACTGCCATAATAATATCATACCCATTTAATGCTAATAAAGTGCAAAATAGTCACCACTTACCCATCGAAATATAGACGCAAGTGTGGTGTTCCCAGGGGACTGCCCCGACGCGCGTTTCGCTTCTTCAAATGGGGGTATGTTTCTAATGTTGTCCTGTCAGTCTTATATAGATGTACTCATTGGTGATCAGCGAGTTAGCGCACGAGGCCCAGTCTGGAAATCAGTGTAACATGATTGGCTTCTCTAACAGAGCGCACGTATGAGAGAAAACCTCCCGATGACGTCACAGACATGCGCACCGTTAATTTGGAAGCCGAATGTGACATGATAGAGAAGGGTCAGCACAGTGCACTCACAAGCTGACAGCCATGTTTTTGGAGTACAGAGAAAACAGACCTATTACTAAATGAAAAAGAAAAACCTACAAGAAGCAAAATGAAAATAAACCCTGCTGTAAATAAATAAAAAGCAACTGCAATTAAATAAAATAGCGTTCTTAGTAACACTGTTTTTGATCAAAAATAGTATGAAAGCTATCCCACCAGCGACAAGGTGAACCCATTCGGGATAGAACCTACTCTGTCTAATATTAACCCCTTTCCAACCCTTGCCGTATTAGTACGCACATTTGCGTACCCCCGGTTCAGTGAGGGCTCCGGCGCTGAGCCCGCACTGAACCGAGCACATGTCAGCTGTAAGAATCAGCTGACATGTGCCGCTGCAACAGCCGCGGGTGGAATCGCGATCCACCCGCGGCTGTTAACATGTTAAATGCCACTGTCAATCTCCGACAGCGACATTTAACGCGCGCTTCCGGGTTGCGCCTCAGAAGCCCCGCCCACCGGCGACCCCCGTCACGTGATCGCGGGTCACCGATGGGCGTGCATGACAACCCAGGGTCTGCAGCAGACGCCTGTGGTTGTCATGATCTGGTCGCTATGAGCGCCACCTAGTGGTCGGCGCTCATAGCACAGGACCATTTCTGCTATATGCAGGGGATCTGCTGGTCCCCTGTATGTAGCAGAGACGATCAGACAACTGCTGCTTCTAGTCTCCTATGGAGACTATTGAAGCATGCAGTAAGTGAAAAAAAAATGTTTTTAAAAATATAAAAAAAATATAAAAGTTTAAATCACCCCCCTTTCACCCCATTCAAAATAAAATCTAAAAAAAAAAAAACCTCATACACATACTTTGTATCGCCGCGTTCAGAATTGCCCCATCCATCAATATAAAAAAAGAATTAATCCAATCGGTAAACGGTCTAACGAGAAAAAAGTTCTAAACGCCAGAATTACGTTTTTTGGTCGCCGCAAAATTGCAATAAAATGCAATAACGGGCGACCAAAACATCGGATCTACCCCAAAATGTTATCAATAAAAACGTCAGCCCGGCGCGCAAGAAATAAGCCCTCACCCAGCCCCAGATCCCGAAAAATGGAGACGCTACAGGTCTCGGAAAATGGCGCTATTTTTTTAAAAAAAATTTTCACCACTTAAATATAAAATAACCTATACATGTTTGGTGTCTACGAACTCGTAATGACCTGGAGAATAAGAATGGCAAGTCAGTTTTAGCATTCAGTAAACGTGGTAAAAAATAAAAAATAAAAAACAACTGTGGTATTGCACTTTTTTTGCAATTTTACCGCACTTGGAATTTTTTTACCGTTTTCCCGTACACGATATGGTAAAACTAGTAATGGCGTTGAAAAGTACAACTTGTCCCGCAAAAAATAAGCCCTCACACGGCCATATTGTCCAAAAAATAAAGACGCTAAGGCTCTGGGAACAAGGGGAGCAAAAAACGAAAAAGCAAAAACGACAAAACCCAAGGTTGCGAAGGGGTTAAAAACCTTACCATGTGTCAAAATTGACCTCTGTGTGAATAAGGGCAGACTGAGTCTCCAGTCCCAAACTGGGAACACCAGCCAAGGGAAACTTTTAGAGTAGGTTCTATCCTGAACGGGTTCACCTTGTCGCTGGTGGGATGGCTTTCATGCTATTTTTGTTCAAAAACAGTGTTACTAAGAACCCTATTTTATTTAAATGCACTTGCTTTTTATTTATTTACAGCAGGGTTTAGATTCATTTTGCTTCTTGTAGGTTTTTATGATTCATGGCCATTGTGAAACATGCACTTATGTGCTGCATGTATACCATTTTAACCCAAGCTCAAATTTTCTGTTTTTCTCTATTACTACCGTAAATGTTCAGCGCTAATGATTGCTGTGTTCTCTAAATAAAAGAAAGTGACCCAGAAGTGAAAACATAAGTGAATAAAGAAGACCCAAAAAGGGAAATTAAGATGACGATCACAGAAATGCATTATGTAATCCTCAATAAGGTTAGTGTAATGATTCCCCAGTAACAGAGAATATAAACATCAATAAGATAAACCTAAAAATAAATCCTCATTTTACAACACCCAACTATAATTATAGAAAACGTAATAGCTTCACAAGAACAACTGAAGTTCATTTGTTGATCAAGATGATATCAGTAGGCCGTCTTCTCATCACTCCACAGACCAAATAGAGGTCAAGGACACAATAAGGCAATTCGGAAACATTCGGACAAGACATGCAAAATAAAAAACACGAAAAAAAAGGCAACCAGATTAACCATTATTATAATTGTATATTATTAGAGAAAAGGAAGGCATGTTAATTTTTCGTTAAGACCTCTTATGCCACCATGAACACAATCAATACCCCGTATCCGTAAACTCTTCGGATCACAGCCATGATGGACCAGGAAATACTTCGGCAAAGTTCTAAGTGAGGAGACATCTTCAACTTTATGTGCACCCACTATGTCACGTACATGTTCATCTCTAGTTATGGCCTAAGTTTGGCATAACGTGTGAAAACACCATATATTGTACATTTAATTATTTATGGATGTTTACACAGTAGCAGAACTTTGGTGTAAGGCAGCTTGTGTTTTAGGTGGTAACGGAAGTACGAAAAAAACGGAGATTCTTCTTGCTGAGTCATAAAGAAGATTATCACTAAAAGTGATTCATTTAGTATTCATCGCTTTGCCTCCATACTGTACACCTTTTGTATTTCTCCAAGGAAACATATGGTTCTTGGCTCTTTGCTTAATTAATTCTGTTAACTGCTAGGTCATTAGAGGTTGTGCTAAGATTTAGACATTGGCATGGTGACTGACTTTACTAGACATCAAAGACATTTCCAAGACATTTGGATTTTCAGTAAGTGTTGTTTTTGTAAACAGCAAAATGTGTTGCAGACCCCTCAAGACACAAAGTAATTAAAGGCGATTTACAAACCATTTACACAAGCAGTTATCATTAACACTCAATAATCTCTTTACACTGGTCACTGCTGGACACAATTTCTCAACTTCTGTCCCCAAGATGCAATTTAAATTGGAATTAAAGAGAATGTCACCACTTTTCACCTAAGAAATAAAAGAAATAAAAACACGGAAGTATAGAAATCCTCTAAACTGAAGTCTAGAAGTATATATTGTGGTGGCTTCAGATTTTTAACTCCATATAAAGGATCCATATGAAGCCAGGTCAGGGTCAAAGGGTATGTACACAGCTGTATGTGTGACTTGCATTTTTACTATACACACATATATATATATATATATATATATATATATATATATATATATATATATATATATATATATATATATATATATATATATATATATATATATATATATATATATATATATATATATATATATATTTCATCTTAAAAAAAAAAAAAAAAAAAAAGGTTTGGCATATGCAGGAAAACAATTAAAACTTTCCAATACATATCTATTGAAAAAAAATTGTGTGGGGTGGGGAGTCAAACAAGAAAACACAGATCCTATAAAAAGGTCCACACATATATGTATGTTTATGTATATGTATCTAAGTCAACTTTTTGACATGGGAGAGAAACCACAGTGCCCCCATAACAGATTAAAACCAAGTAGCTTCTCCGTTCTTTATGGCAGAGAACTCTTTAGTAACTGGCATCAAAATGTGAAAAGTCACAAAACTTTTGTGCAACTCCATGCAGTACAAAATTTTGGGACTTTTCAAAGGTGTTTAACAACAGTTTTCTGACAAAAATACTTTGAATTGTCCTATTTTGACTCCATAAGTGTGTAGTGCTGTGAGTTGTAGGACACTTGAGACACCATTTCTAGACTGTCTCTATGTACCATTACTCACACAAAGCGATTTCATCAGATAGCTTGACTCGACTGCAGAAACATGTATGAAGATTCCAGAAGAAGGTTTATTTTCAAACTGAATTCTTGTAGTTATACACAATTACTGTAGCAGTAGCTGTAACAGTTGAATTAGGTAAAGGACGTTTCTGAACCACAGCTGCAAGACATGTGGCTTAAGATAGAAAGACAAAAAGAGACAGGGGCGCAATGTGAGGACACTTGAGATTAAATGAAAAGTAATTGGGCGCCAAAAGGCCACTCACCCCGAAGGTTGCGCAACCTTGCTCAACTATGGTAAAAGCCTGAATGCCGTGTTGTCTGGCTGGAGATGCAAAGGAGCCCAGCCAATTGTTGTGTCGCTCCCCAAACACTTCCTGGTTTGTCAAGTGAGTTGTCATGTGATGCAGGTCCTAGACGGCATGCAGGCAGGTCTTTGCGACAGCGGTGAATGGAAATGTCACTTAGCTCCTTCAAAATAGTAAGAGATATTAAACAAAACCAAAAGCAGCTCCACCAGCGGTCCCAAAGGGACAAACAGTAGAAAGTGATGCGATTATGCCAGTGATCTAAAGCGCTAGGGTGATGGATGGGGATAAAAAACGCTGAATAAGACAGGGGTAAATGGTCAATTGAGACCTTTTATTAGAAATCCTTGTATAATCCACAACGCGTTTCGACAGCACGCAGTCCGTCTTCATCAGGTGATACAAGGAGGTAGGCTTGGAAAGTTTAAAAAGGGTCCAAGAGATACTGATTGGACCATCAATTGATGACATAAAAGCAAGACAATTAACCCCTCATATTAAGATTAGAAACAGATAAAAAACTTCAACATTTAAACAACATAATCAAATAACCCTAAATAATAACCACAAATTTATAACCACAAATTTATAATTAAACAATTATCCCCAAAGAATATATAAACGAAATACTAATAAATAATAAAATTATTATCGTAACCGGGGATTCCCAGCCAGTCTCCTATGCCGGTACTTGCCCAGCCAAAAGTTATATAGCGGCTGCAATCTGACGAGGGCAGGCACATTCAGCTTAGAATGGCCGTTGACAATAAATACCCTAAAAAACTAACTTTATAAAATTTATCAAAATTTATTTTGCCACATTCACAATAGTGAGATTGTGGCCTTCAGGTGCTAATGTCCCCAATTTGAAAATCCAAAAACTTTCTTTTTTGATAAGATTCGATAAGCAATGTGATTCCTTTTTGTCTATTTGGTCAATTTTAAGAGTCCTCTTATTGGGATCCCTATGATGTACAGCATTAAAATGTTTAGAAAGACTATGCATTAGATACCCGTTCCGAATATTTTGCCTATGCTTATTCAAACGGGCATGCATAGTTTGCACAGTGCGGCCCACATACTGTAGGCCACATGTGCATTCTAAAAGATAAACCACATAAGTGGATTGACATATTAATCTATGTTTAATCAAAAAACTTTCCCCAGTCATACTAGATGTAAAATTTAGTGCTCCATCAATGATACTGTGACAACATAGACATTTGGAGCTGCGACATTGGTAACAGCCCATATTACCAATATTAGATTCATGTGCCGTAACTGTTTTAATAGTCGTGTTACTAGGTGCCACAAGATTTTGTAGACTCCTATTCTTCCTATAAATGACCATTGGCTTCTCAGGGAGAGTGTTGGATAGTATTGGATCAGCTCTTAAAATATACCAATATTTCTGTAATAGTTTATATATAGTATTGCGGGGTTGGCAAAAAGTTGTTACCAAACTCCACCGCGAAATATCATTAGATATACCTACAGATGATCTAGAATTCAGCACCTTATCAACACACAATTCTTGTGTGAGGCTTTTTGTTTTATTAAATGCATCTTGTAGAAGCCGCTTAGGGTAACCTTTTTCAAGAAAACGTTTTTTTAAAATGTGAGATTCATTAAAAAAAATCAGAATCTCGCGTGCAATTTTTGCGTATTCTCCAATATTGGCCATATGGTACGTTTCGAATCCAACCGGGGAGGTGTCCACTGTCAAACCTCAAATAGCCTGTTCACATCAACAGACTTAAAAAAGGTTGACGTGAACAGTCCCCCTATGTCATCGAACCGCACCAACAGGTCCAAAAATTGGATAGCTGAAAAAGACAGGGTGGCTGTAAACGATAAACCCCAAGGATTCTTATTGAGCTCTTCCACAAAGAGGAGTGCTTCATCCTCAGTGCCATCCCATAAAAAGATTAAGTCGTCTATGTAACGCCTATATAAAATGATGCGGGATCCACCCAAGAGGGACTGCGCAATGAAGACCGATTCAAATGGGTGCATGTCCAAACCCCAACATCCGCTTGCACATTAAGATAAGATAAGATAAGATAAGATATACTTTATTTATCCCGGAGGAAATTGCGGTATCACAGCAGCAGAACACAGATCTCGAACATGACACATATGATAACATAACATTTGGAATGCTTTAGACATTGCTTTTCAGACATTTGTTAAACACCCCCATAGCTGTTGGAACATTAGTCAACAGACCATGTGGGTTGGAGCAATTTATTCCTAATGTGTATGGGCACATTAAGATCTTAAAACTGCTTGGATTCAGGCTGCGGAAAATGCACAGAGTGATGGAGTGTAGCGTCGGGGTCCCTGCCTCCTGCTAGGCAGGGACGCCGTTCCCCTCACCTCTCCGCTCCGTGCCCGGCGTCTTCCTCCCTCTCTGCTGGCAGCGCACGCTGCTTCCCGGCCACTGTGCTTAGGGCGCGCGCTCCCCCTCTCTTAAAGGGGCCGCGTGCGCCGTCCTAAGGAGTCCCCGGCCAATGGCGGGAGGATCTCACCATATATAAGGCACCTCCTCCAAAATGGAGGTGCCCGAGCAATGTTGTTGCAAAGCCTATCAACTCTGCTTCAGCCCTCAGGTCCCGTTACCAGATACCTGCCAGTTACCTGCCAGATTCCTGCTTGATACCTGTCTATCTGCTTGCATTCCTGCCGTCCGACAGTCTGCCTACCAGCACCTGCCAGTCTGTCTATGGATCAGTCTGCCCGCTCACCTGGGAGCGCCCACCTGCTACCTGCCTGCTAGCCTACCTGGAGGCTTAGCATTCACTTGCTGTGACCACCTGCCTGTCCAGAGACTCTTGCCCGCTCACCTGGGAGCGCCCACCTGCTACCTGCCTGCTAGCCTACCTGGAGGTTCTGCTGTCACTTGCTGTGACACCTGCCTGTCCAGAGACTCTAGCCCGCTCACCTGGGAGCGCTCACCTGTTACCTGCCTGCTAGCCTACCTGGAGGTTCTGCTGTCACTTGCCGTGACCACCCGCCTGTCAAGAGACTGTTCCCGTCACTTGCCGTGTCCGTTCTGTCCTTCTACCCTGAGACTGTTCTTGTCACCTGCCGTGTCTACCTTCCCGCCTTCCCTGGGAGCCACCTGCCTCCTTACAAAGACTGCACCTTTGTATAATAGCTCAGAGGTTCCACCTCCCAGACCCTTTACATGGAGTAATAGCCTGCACTAGTGGATGGGAATACAGTCATGGCTGAAAGTGTTGGCACCCTTGAAATTGTTCCAGAAAATTAAGTACTTCTCCCAGAAACTATTGCAATTACATATGTTTTGTTATAAACATGTTTATTCCTTTGTGTGTATTGGAACAACACAAAAAAACTGAAAAAAAAGGCAAATTGGACAGAATTTCAAACAAACCCCTAAAAATGGCCAGACAAAATTGTTGGCATCCTCAACTTAATATTTGGTTCCACACCATTTGAAATAAATAACTGCAATCAACAAGCTCCTTACACCTCTCAACTGGAATTTTGGGACACTCTTCTTATGCAAACTGCTCCAGGTCTCTCATATTTGAAGTTGTAAACTTCTTGTTTATGTTGTGCACCGTGGGCAAAGGAACATCAAGTTCTCTAGAAATGGACTTGTACCCTTGAAATTGTTGATATTTTTTTAAAAAACTGGGTTCTCAGCTCCTCAGACAGTTCTCATATTTCTGTTTCCCATGCTTAGTGTTGCACACAGAGACAAACAATGAAAAGATTGGGTCAACTTCTCTCCTTTTTATCTGGCTTTAGATGTGATTTCCATATTGTCTACACCTGTTACTTAAAATTGTTTACCTGTAATTTTGGAAAGGTGCCAGCAATTTTGTCCTGACCTTTTTTTTGGTTTTGTGTGAAATTATGTTCAATTTGCCAATCTTCTCAGTTTTTTTTTGTGTTGTTACAATACACACAAAGGAGATGAACATGTATAACAAAACATGTAATTGCAATAATTTTCTAGGAGAAATACTTTCTTAAATTTCAAGGGTGCCAACACTTTTGACCATCACTGTACATGACAGCAGCGATTGCAAGGTTGCACAGTAAAGCTTTGCTTACAAGGTTGCTGGGTAATAGGTCTTCTAGCGGCTAAAAAAAGGGTCGTCCAATGTTTATTTAGCTTTTGTCAGGCATGAGGTTGCTATTTTTAAGATTTTTTTTTTTGTACCAAGTCTTCCGGATAGTGTGCATTTACTACCTATGGAAGCACATACTGACCAGGCAAAGGAATAGATTCAGCAGTGATTTTTACAGATTGAGTGATTACAGAATTACTTTCAGCAAACAGCTCCAATGAGAGATTCTCCATGATTACATTTCACTGTATAAGCCAATACATAATGCAATCAGAAAATACAAGTGGTTAACACAGCTGCAGAGTGAATGCTGCAATTATAATGCTCAGTAATAGAACTGTATACACAATCTCTGCCGTTGACAGGTTTTTCAGCAACAAACATTATTTCATTGGTCTTCATTTCTTTATATTGTTTATATCAGGAATATACAATGTTCATAGAAGACACCCAATGGTAAATTCAAAATGGCTCCCTGTCCTGATGCGTAATCATGCCTAATTGCACCTTTTCTGCAGACACTGGAGTTCTTTGCAGTTGTCACTCCCATTTTCCAGCGCTTGGAGAAGTCATATACTGGACTGGAAAAGGGTTGGTGTGAAGACACGGGGTCTTTCGTGTTCATGATACTACTCAGACAACACAGAGTGAGGATTAAACAGTGTGGCAATATTTTATTAAACCACTAAACAGACAATAAACATATAGAGCAGCTGCTGCAAATACCCAAGATGGTGCAAAATTACACAGTTTCACCCTTCCGGTGGCCCGCCAGGAATAGATCAGCTGCAACTTTGGGACCTCCAGGGCTAACTACTTCAACCAGTGGCAACCCGCTTTGGGTGGACACTCACAGAGAGGAAGTAGCGGCAAGCTTAGGAAGCGGAAAAGTCCATTGAGGTCAAAGGCCAGGAGACTTGAGGGTCCCACCCTGGCCACTCTGAACAACTCCATGAGTTCCAAGTGACCTCATTGTCCTAACCCAGCTTTCTCCGAGGGTCTCCATGGGTTCCAGGTGACCTCATTGTCCCAACCTGGTTTCGCCAAATTTATCCATGGGTTCTCTGATGGTCAGTGGAGCAAATCTGTATCCTTCCAGCCAAGGCTGTGTACCCTTAGGCTGGAATCCTGTAAAATCCAAATCTGTGTCTCTCTGGGTGGAGCCATGCTACCAAACTACTGTCCTGAAGAGTCCCTCTGATTCTTTGATTCTACTTTCAGCAGGATAGAAAACCCTTTTTATATTTACAACTGTGGCTCAGGTCATCAATCACAGGTCAGGGGGAAAGGTGCAGTGCTCAGATCTCCTTGTTTGAGCATTTAATCAATTTGCAAAGTTGGTATCCCCCTGCTCTTGTAAATCAACAACTAGCTGTCTTAGTATAATATGCAATTAGCATAGTAACAAACAATTGTTGCTCCCCAACACTGAGTCGCTGCCCTCCATACGATAAGTTCCAGTAAATACCAACTCAAATGTCAACATTCAGGTTTATACAAATACTAGTCTGTCCTTCTTGACCAGCTAAAGAAAAACATATACACTATTGTATTTGTGTTGACTTCTGAATGTATTTCTCTTGGCCTAACAAATCTAGAAGTCTGGCTAATTAAGATTAGAAGCTGTGTCGTCACAGTTGGTTTCATTGATATTTTGCTGGCAGTTTCAGTGGTGTTCCCAAGCCGAAGAGGGGCTTTGTCATTTTAATTAAAATGTTGGTAGTTTGGTAATGCAGGTTTTTTATTTTTATAGAAAGGGACAACTAACAAAAAGGTAATTTCACTTTCAGTGGTGTTGGTTAAAAGTCCAGTTGGGATGACCAACTTGTGACCATTTGTAGACAGTTGCCAAGGGCCATCAAAAACCAAGAATCTTCTTCTCAGCCTAGTCACTGCCCCTATGGTACGTATGACAATGGCCAGGAACCAAAATATCAGGATTCAGAGTTCAATAATAAAGTGAATTTTCCTATTCTTTGACTAACACTGAACATTAATCATAGTTTTACTGACAAGACTGGCAATACACTTGCCAAGAGATTTTTCTAGGAAACTGTTGACCCCGGAGAGATTTATCTGGCAAACAATGTGCTGCAGGAACAGAGGTAAAATGCAGACATTTGGGATACAAATCATGAGGAAAGCTGGGATAGAAGTCACCTTAGTGTCAATATGCCAAAAATGTTACCCTGCCATATATGAAGACACCAATATTATAACTGGCACATAATCATATTAAGACCAAGTTACAGATTTTTGCATTGAATTACGATTATGCCTCTCGGGCAAAGTTCATTAGGGCAAATGCTGGCTCTAGCTTTTTACATTTTGGCTCTGTTTTCATTCTTGTCTTTGTATCTAAACAGATTTAAAGCTCCCATATACGTTAGACTAGAGTTGGCCAATAGTCAGGATCGACTGACAATCTAATGTTTAAGGGCTGTCCTCCGACATATGATGTTGGAAGAGAGAAGGATATGGCATGCAAATTTCAGTGACTGATGCTTTTGTCTCTGGGAGATAAGCCACTGACAGAGAAGTCTAAAGCCCCCGTCTCACATAGCGAGATCGCTGCTGTGTCACGGTTTTGGTAACTCAACAGCGACCTCACCAGCGATGTCGCTATGTGTGACACTTTGCAGCGATCAGGCCCCTGCTGTGAGGTCGCTGATCGCTGCAGAATGTCCTGGACCATTTTTTTGGTCGTTGCCCTCCCGCTGGTCAGCACACATCGCTGTGTGTGACCAGTGGGAGCAGCGATCAGGCTGGTAACCATGATGAACATCGGGTTACTAGGGGCACACGCGCACCTAGTAACCCTTTGTTTATCATGGTTACGAGCCTGCTAAAGTGAGCGGTAACCTTCCGCTCACTGTAGCAGAGTGGTAACCATGATAAACAATGGGTTACTAGGGGCACGTGTGCCCCTAGTAACCCGATGTTTACCATGGTTACCAGCCTGCCCCTGCTTCAGCAGGCTCGTAACCAGGAGCAGGACATCATGGAAATATTCTTTCCACGATGTCGCTGCTCCCCTGATCGTTGGTGAGCCTGCCTGTTTGACAGCTCACCAGCGACCACATAGCGACGCAGCAACGATCCCTGACAGGTCGTATCGTTGTCGGGATCGTTGCAGCGTCGCTAAGTGTGACGGGGCCTTAACAGAAGTACTCTCGTAGAGAACATAGGAGTGCCAGGCTGAGCCGAATGTTCCTGTGTACTTGTGGAGTCGGGAAAGATAGTTGTTCGCCGAACGATCATTTAGTCAATAAGTTCTGATGTGTTTGGGTGACTTTTGCCATTTTTGTCAGTAATTGTGGGCAGATAAAGAGCTGTTCTTATCACACCCTGCATAGTAGGTCTTGGCATATGGCTTGGTGGCAAGTATTCAGACCAAAGGTAGACCGCCACTTTCTTGCCACATCAGTATTTAGGTTCTAAACCAGGGGTCTCAAACTTGGCTGGGTATATGGGCCGCACATGGAAAAAATTTGAATTTGGGGGGCCGCATTCTTTGTTCAATGTGACATTTTTAGTGATACCATTTTTTTTGTATACACCTTTTGAACATTTTTGCCGTGTTTATTTTTTATGGCTTGGGTCGTTATGGATGTGGCAATAATAAACGTGCACTTTTTTGTGTTTACTTTAGTTTACATATAAAACAGCATTTTTAGTGCCCAATATTTTTTCATGCTTTTATTTTATTTTTTATTTTTTTTACAATTTTATTTCCCCCAATTGGCCACATACAGTAATATTGTCTTACAATTAGCATCATATAGTAATAATGGAAAACATCTTGTAGTAATGTTCCCCATCCAAGTCCCCATCTTGTACTAATGTGCCCCATCCAGGTCCCCATCCTGTGGCAACGTTCCCCATCCTGGCGCCCATCTTGTACTAATGTGCCTCATCCAGGTCCCCATCTTGTGGCTCTGTGCCCCATCCAGGTCCCCATCTTGTGGCTCTGTGCCCCATCCAGGTCCCCATCTTGTGGCTCTGTGCCCCATCCAGGTCCCCATCTTGTGGCTCTGTGCCCCATCCAGGTCCCCATCTTGTGGCTCTGTGCCCCATCCAGGTCCCCATCTTGTGGCTCTGTGCCCCATCCTGGTGCCCATCTTGTACTAATGTGCCTCATCCAGGTCCCCATCCTGTGGCAATGTTCCCCATCCAGGTCCCCATCTTGTGGCTATGTGCCCCATCCAGGTCCCCATCTTGTGGCTATGTGCCCCATCCAGGTCCCCATCTTGTGGCTCTGGTCCCCATCTTGTGGCTCTGTGCCCCATCCAGGTCCCCATCTTGAGGCTATGTGCCCCATCCAGGTCCACATCTTGAGGCTCTGTGCCCCATCCAGGTCCCCGTCCTGTGGCTATGTGCCCCATCCAGGTCCCCGTCCTGTGGCTATGTGCCCCATCCAGATCCCCGTCCTGTGGCTATGTGCCCCATCCAGGTCCCCTCTTGTGGCTATGTGCCTCATCCAGGTCCCCATCTTGTGGCTATGTGCCCCATCCAGGTCCCCTCTTGTGGCTATGTGCCCTATCCAGGTCCCCTCTTGTGGCTATGTGCCCCATCCAGGCCCCCGTCCTGTGGCTATGTGCCCCATCCAGGCCCCCGTCCTGTGGCTATGTGCCCCATCCAGGTCCCCATCTTGTGGCTATGTGCCCCATCCAGGTCCCATCTTGTGGCTATGTGCCCCATCCAGGTCCCCATCTTGTGGCTCTGGTCCCCATCTTGTGGCTCTGTGCCCCATCCAGGTCCCCATCTTGAGGCTATGTGCCCCATCCAGGTCCACATCTTGAGGCTATGTGCCCCATCCAGGTCCCCGTCCTGTGGCTATGTGCCCCATCCAGGTCCCCATCTTGTGGCTATGTGCCCCATCCAGGTCCCCATCCTGTGGCTATGTGCCCCATCCAGGTCCCCGTCCTGTGGCTATGTGCCCCATCCAGGTCCCCGTCCTGTGGCTATGTGCCCCATCCAGGTCCCCGTCCTGTGGCTATGTGCCTCAGCCAGGTCCCCTCTTGTGGCTATGTGCCCCATCCAGGTCCCCATCTTGTGGCTATGTGCCCCATCCAGGTCCCCATCTTGTGGCTATGTGCCCCATCCAGGTCCCCGTCCTGTGGCTATGTGCCCCATCCAGGTCCCCTCTTGTGGCTATGTGCCTCATCCAGGTCCCCTCTTGTGGCTATGTGCCCCATCCAGGTCCCCATCCTGTGGCTATGTGCCCCATCCAGGTCCCCATCTTGTGGCTATGTGCCCCATCCAGGTCCCCATCTTGTGGCTATGTGCCCCATCCAGGTCCCCATCTTGTGGCTATGTGCCCCATCCAGGTCCCCATCTTGTGGCTATGTGCCCCATCCAGGTCCCCGTCCTGTGGCTATGTGCCCCATCCAGGTCCCCGTCCTGTGGCTATGTGCCCCATCCAGGTCCCCATCCTGTGGCTATGTGCCTCATCCAGGTCCCCTCTTGTGGCTATGTGCCTCAGCCAGGTCCCCTCTTGTGGCTATGTGCCCCATCCAGGTCCCCATCCTGTGGCTATGTGACCCATCCAGGTCCCCATCTTGTGGCTATGTGCCCCATCCAGGTCCCCATCTTGTGGCTATGTGCCCCATCCAGGTCCCCTCTTGTGGCTATGTGCCTCATCCAGGTCCCCTCTTGTGGCTATGTGCCCCATCCAGGTCCCCATCCTGTGGCTATGTGCCCCATCCAGGTCCCCATCTTGTGGCTATGTGCCCCATCCAGGTCCCCATCTTGTGGCTATGTGCCCCATCCAGGTCCCCATCTTGTGGCTATGTGCCCCATCCAGGTCCCGATCTTGTGGCTATGTGCCCCATCCAGGTCCCCATCTTGTGGCTATGTGCCCCATCCAGGTCCCCATCTTGTGGCTATGTGCCCCATCCAGGTCCCCATCTTGTGGCTATGTGCCCCATCCAGGTCCCCGTCCTGTGGCTATGTGCCCCATCCAGGTCCCCTCTTGTGGCTATGTGCCCCATCCAGGTCCCCGTCCTGTGGCTATGTGCCCCATCCAGGTCCCCTCTTGTGGCTATGTGCCCCATCCAGGTCCCCATCCTGTGGCTATGTGCCCCATCCAGGTCCCCATCCTGTGGCTATGTGCCCCATCCAGGTCCCCATCCTGTGGCTATGTGCCTCATCCAGGTCCCCTCTTGTGGCTATGTGCCTCAGCCAGGTCCCCTCTTGTGGCTATGTGCCCCATCCAGGTCCCCATCCTGTGGCTATGTGCCCCATCCAGGTCCCCATCTTGTGGCTATGTGCCCCATCCAGGTCCCCGTCCTGTGGCTATGTGCCCCATCCAGGTCCCCTCTTGTGGCTATGTGCCTCATCCAGGTCCCCTCTTGTGGCTATGTGCCCCATCCAGGTCCCCATCCTGTGGCTATGTGCCCCATCCAGGTCCCCATCTTGTGGCTATGTGCCCCATCCAGGTCCCCATCTTGTGGCTATGTGTCCCATCCAGGTCCCCATCTTGTGGCTATGTGCCCCATCCAGGTCCCCATCTTGTGGCTATGTGCCCCATCCAGGTCCCCGTCCTGTGGCTATGTGCCCCATCCAGGTCCCCGTCCTGTGGCTATGTGCCCCATCCAGGTCCCCGTCCTGTGGCTATGTGCCCCATCCAGGTCCCCGTCCTGTGGCTATGTGCCCCATCCAGGTCCCCGTCCTGTGGCTATGTGCCCCATCCAGGTCCCCGTCCTGTGGCTATGTGCCCCATCCAGGTCCCCGTCCTGTGGCTATGTGCCCCATCCAGGTCCCCATCCTGTGGCTATGTGCCTCATCCAGGTCCCCTCTTGTGGCTATGTGCCTCAGCCAGGTCCCCTCTTGTGGCTATGTGCCCCATCCAGGTCCCCATCCTGTGGCTATGTGCCCCATCCAGGTCCCCATCTTGTGGCTATGTGCCCCATCCAGGTCCCCGTCCTGTGGCTATGTGCCCCATCCAGGTCCCCTCTTGTGGCTATGTGCCTCATCCAGGTCCCCTCTTGTGGCTATGTGCCCCATCCAGGTCCCCATCCTGTGGCTATGTGCCCCATCCAGGTCCCCATCTTGTGGCTATGTGCCCCATCCAGGTCCCCATCTTGTGGCTATGTGTCCCATCCAGGTCCCCATCTTGTGGCTATGTGTCCCATCCAGGTCCCCATCTTGTGGCTATGTGCCCCATCCAGGTCCCCGTCCTGTGGCTATGTGCCCCATCCAGGTCCCCGTCCTGTGGCTATGTGCCCCATCCAGGTCCCCGTCCTGTGGCTATGTGCCCCATCCAGGTCCCCGTCCTGTGGCTATGTGCCCCATCCAGGTCCCCGTCCTGTGGCTATGTGCCCCATCCAGGTCCCCGTCCTGTGGCTATGTGCCCCATCCAGGTCCCCGTCCTGTGGCTATGTGCCCCATCCAGGTCCCCGTCCTGTGGCTATGTGCCCCATCCAGGTCCCCGTCCTGTGGCTATGTGCCCCATCCAGGTCCCCTCTTGTGGCTATGTGCCCCATCCAGGTCCCCGTCCTGTGGCTATGTGCCCCATCCAGGTCCCCGTCCTGTGGCTATGTGCCCCATCCAGGTCCCCGTCCTGTGGCTATGTGCCCCATCCAGGTCCCCGTCCTGTGGCTATGTGCCCCATCCAGGTCCCCGTCCTGTGGCTATGTGCCTCATCCAGGTCCCCATCCTGTGGCTATGTGCCCCATCCAGGTCCCCATCCTGTGGCTATGTGCCCCATCCAGGTCCCCATCCTGTGGCTATGTGCCCCATCCAGGTCCCCATCCTGTGGCTATGTGCCCCATCCAGGTCCCCGTCCTGTGGCTATGTGCCCCATCCAGGTCCCCTCTTGTGGCTATGTGCCCCATCCAGGTCCCCATCTTGTGGCTATGTGCCCCATCCAGGTCCCCATCTTGTGGCTATGTGCCCCATCCAGGTCCCCATCTTGTGGCTATGTGCCCCATCCAGGTCCCCATCCTGTGGCTATGTGCCCCATCCAGGTCCCCATCCTGTGGCTATGTGCCCCATCCAGGTCCCCATCCTGTGGCTATGTGCCCCATCCAGGTCCCCTCTTGTGGCTATGTGCCTCATCCAGGTCCCCTCTTGTGGCTATGTGCCTCATCCAGGTCCCCATCTTGTGGCTATGTGGCCCCTGTGCTGTTCTTCACACACATAAAATAGAAAAAAAAAAAGATGATTCTCACCTGTCCTCCGTTCCCTCGGCGGCCTTCCTGCAGATGTGGCCCGCAGGCACCACAGAGTCCGACCCCTTGACGATCCCGACCTGGTCCAGGAGGAGCCGCCGACAGCAGCGCTGCATTGCCGCACAGAGACTGTCTCCCAGCACAGCATTTCCAATGTCAGCCGCCGGCCAATCAGAGGCCAGCAGCTGACATCTGCATATGGCAATGACATCATACTCGCTGCGCCGACACGCAGATATCAGCTGCTGGCCTCTGATTGGCCGGCGGCTGACATTGGAAATGCAGTGCTGGGAGACGGTCTCTGTGCGGCAATTCAGCGCTGCTGTCGGCGGCTCCTCCTGGACCAGGTCGGGATCATCAAGGGGTCTGTGCCTGCGGGCCGCATAAAGCAGCCTCAGGGGCCGCATGCGGCCCGCGGGCCGCGTGTTTGAGACCCCTGTTCTAAACGAATAGACATGGTGTAACTCCATATGGTAAAATATCAGTGTTATTCTTCCTAGAAAGAGATTATGGTAGAGAACAATACCTCCATCTAAAGGAACATGTAATTTTTTATGTTGGATTCCATACGGGGACTTCTAAGACTTCTTTTTATATTATGGTTCCATACAACTCGACCCCTATACAATTTTATTTCTAGCACAGACATAAGTAAAACCAGCTCATTGTAAATGAAGCGACCGCCTACTTTCAGATGAAGTTTATTAATAAAGGCTTATAAACATTCATACAGTCCTTCCCGTGATTTTATGCTACTTAGAACCATTGCGAGCCTATCCATACTCATTACTGGAATAATATGTTCTCTTAGCATCGTTTCAACTGCAGTCTGTCTGTCTAATGAGTATAGATTTCCTGCAGCTAATAAAACAGTTCCTACTGCGTTTTCTAATGATAATCAGATTTTAAACCAATTTCCGGCCTTCACAAATATCAGTGTTGGTGATTAAACAAGTATTAGAATTTAGGAGTTTATGGAACCATTTTTTGCAGAGTCACAGTTAGAGTTGTGTTCGTTTTGTGCGCTCTGGTAAAGGGCTCATTTGACATGAGGTCAAAAGAAAATTTGTGGATGTACCATAGAAGCTAAAATTGGTTTGCATTATGTCCATCTTAAGTCAAGATGGGTGTAATGCAGCTGCATTTTAGTCTCCACAAATTTTTGTTCGACCATGGGTCTATTGACCTCAGCCAACAGAATCATAGATCCACATTATGCTGTCTTGCTGTTAATCTGGATTCTAAGTAACTAAATTGGGGCATATTTAGAATATTCGTGAGGCTCCCGGAAAAAGAGGAGACTTCCTAGAATCACGGAAGGGATGGTAAATCACCAGACTCCACCGAAACCTCCAAGGAAGAAGCGCTTTGGAAACTCTTTTCTGTATAGGGCCGGGATCTACAGTATGTGTATAGTTCAATAAACTGATATAAACTTCTTATTATCTGCATTTACTATGAACTATCAAATGATTATAATTTACTATAGATGTTATTATTTAGGATCTCCCCATTGTTGGAACATATTTATATATCCAGCTTATTCACTGATGGGTCAATATTTATGTATGTGATTTATTCTCTACTGCTATATATTTATGAATCCATTGTAGCAATGCCAGATAGGTTAGGGTTAAATCATAGCTCTTCAGGCTTTGATTAGTACACCTGGCTAGCCCTGCATATACACAGGCTAGGTATTCATCTAAGCCAGTCTGTTGGGGAGGGTGAGCAGACTGGTTGTTTCTGGATATTAAAGAGCGAAACAAGCCAGAATCTCTTTGACAAGAGTCTGCACAGGCCGTGTGCACCAAACTGCAAGTAACAGTGGTTTGCTATGGATGATACAGTTTTGTTTGGACAAGGCTAGGGATTTATGTTTATGATTTTGTTGTTTTGGTGACGTGCAACATGTGGAAAGCAATAAAAACTCCACGTATTTGGACCAAAGCTGTATTGCCTGTGTGAACGCTACCTAAGGCCTAATGCCTACCAGAGAGAGTGAATACCTACACCAGTTTATTCAGTATTGGTATAATTTATGCATATGGTATAGACTGCTGGTACATATATATGGGGTTTATTCATAACTGGTATATTTATGTATTCGGTATATTCACTGCTGGTATATATTTATATATCCGGTTAATGCACTACTGGTATATATTTATATATCCAGTTTATTCACTACTGGTATATATTTATATATCCGGTTTATTCACTACTGGTATATATTTATATATCCAGTTTATTCACTACTGGTATATATTTAGATATCCGGTTTATTCACTACTGGTATATATTTAGATATCCGGTTTATTCACTACTGGTATATATTTAGATATCCGGTTTATTCACTACTGGTATATATTTAGATATCCGGTTTATTCACTACTGGTATATATTTAGATATCCGGTTTATTCACTACTGGTATATATATAGATATCCGGTTTATTCACTGCTAGTATTTATTTATATATCCAGTTTATTCCCTTCTAGGATATATTTATGTATATGGTATTGTCTGCTGGTATATATTTATGTATGTTGTATATTCACTGCTGGTATATTTTTATGTATGCGGTTTATAGACTGCTGGTATATTTTTATGTATACAGTTTATTCACTTCTACTATATATTTATGCATATGGTTTATTCACTGCTGGTGTATATTATTTACTCTTACAGCACATAGGGATGTCAAATTTATGTTATAGAAATACAACTTAAGGCTTAATTCATTGACTTTGGTGGAAGGTCCCATGACCTGGCAAGATGATTGTATGGGGTCCAGATATTTCTCATGGCAGTCTAGTGAGTGCTACTATTTAGAATGATCACATCATTGTTGTCACTTGGTCTGGACATACTATGTTCTGTATCGTTGTAAATGAAAAGCAGGTTTGCTGTAAAAGGTGCAAGCTCTGGAATAAGGGAATAGCTTACCACTGGGACAACAGTTAGGCATCATTGTATCTTTAAACTAATATTTGATACGGGTTCATCATGGGCGTCACTCAGTCTGAGCACACAGAATATTGCATCACCTGGGGGTTTTAAGTTTAGGGAGGGGTCCATATCCTGAAAATCGATTAGGCATTATTGTGACTGCAGAAAGACTCCAAAAATGTGATCAACCTTGATGTAGTATTATTTTAGGTACCTGTATATATATTTTTTATGTATGTTTTTGTATACTATGAATATGTACGATGATTTTATTTCTGAAAATTGGAAGATGCAAACAGATAAGAAGTCTTATCTGCAGATTGGAAAGTGAGAAATGACAATATAAAGTGAATAATATCAGTTTTGCAATCTCAGCGTTTGGCGCTCGCTAGCTGCCACAATAATCTTTGTAAGCATGAGTGCTACTGTGCTGTCAATGCCGAGAGTGAAATGATTTCTATGAAAATGGAAAAGCTTTGTTGTGCTTTATTTTCTTTTTTTTTGTCTTTTAAACATGATACATGACAGGTAAAGAAGATATAAAATCCACTGTAGTACGGCAGTATGTGGGATCTGATGAACACCTCATCAAAATTTAAAACTGCTCCAAGGCTAAAACAAGGATGAACTAGTAAAGTAATAGAGGAATTGTGTCGTTTTTAGTCGAGTCTGAAGAGAAACGCCAACAAAAAAATTGGCATTCACATAATATAGTATAACGTGTTAGAATTAGGCTGAATTACAGAGAATGTAACAAAGGAAAATAGTCCAGAACAGTAGATTCAGATTTTCTTTACAATTTATTCTGGCCATAGGAGTGGTCACAATAGGTTTATATTTCCTGTTGTGTTTTTTTTTTTTCACTTTAATTCACTTTAAGCTTTACTGTGTAGACTGGGACAGAATGAGCACAGTCATTTTAATATCATAAATAGGGAAAAGTAACTTAAGAGGTTGAACATGATTAGAAAATTAAAAAAACTATTTGCTTTGTCTTAGAAACTGCGTCAGCCCTCTTAGTAGACTGTATGTATTATAACTCAGCCCCCCAGCAAGTAAATAGCTCATTCCAGATACAGTCCATGGACAGATTAGCTGCTGTTTCTGGAACCAACTGATCCATTTTTCTAATCCTGGCCAGTCCTTTCAATGAGACATGACATCTCTGTTGTGCTTTTGGAGGCCCAGATAAAGCAGGTCAACAAGACCATACCCTGCACACTGATAAGGCTCTGCATACAGCTCCAGTGAACCTCCATGGAGACTTTGTCTAGTGACACTCTCCTGACCATAAATGCCCATTTACAACCACTTTGCAATACCTCGAATACTAAGGGCTCATACAGTTCTCCGTTTTTCACATGCGTGTTCTATAAGTGGTTTTCACAGATAGAACATGTTCCCTTTGAAGTCTCTGGAGATGTTCACAAGCCCGTGATTTTTTTTGCCGCCTGTGTGTCCATGCAAAAATCACAGAGAGATCTGTTTTTTTTATATACATCATGGCTCAAAATGGCAGTGATAAACATTGCAATGTATAGAAGAAAACGACACAATTTTATTTTTCATACGTGAAAATCACTGATGGTACAAACTGACCAAACTCTGATGAAAGTAGGATCGAAAACACTGCTGACACTCGGACTGTTTTTGTCCTTATGTGAAAAATAATTGATGTCTGAGGACTAAGGGCTTGATGAAATGTTGCGCTTTTTTCCTGAGGGGAAAAAAACCCCGTAACGTTTTAGAGTATCAACAAAGTGAAATCTCATGTACATGCTGCTTAGTTTTCCTTGCAGATTTGAACCTTCAAAGCGTTTTTTTTTTCAAATCTGCTGTTTGTCAATTTTTTTCAACATTTTTGCAGCGTTGGGAAACAAAACAGAAGTAAAAACGCATGAAAACTCGTGTATTTTACACAGTGTTTTTAGGGAAAACACTTTAGTTTGGGCAACAGAAAAATCTACTGCAAAAACTAAACGCATGCACATAGCTTAATACCCATTTTGCATGTGCCCTTTTTCTGTTTTATTGGGTAAATCTATGGAAAAACAGACATGAAGAAACTCTTAAGGGTGGCAATAAAATATCCAAATGTCAATTTACTATAAAAATGCAACTCTCTAAAGCAGGGATGTCAAACACGCAGGAGGCCTAACGAGTATACAGAATAATGGGCCCCACATAGTCCTCCATACAGAATAATGGGCCCCACATAGTCCTCCATACAGAATAATGGCCACACATAGTCCTCCATACAGAATAATGGCTACACATAGTCCTTCATACAGAATAATGGGCTCCACATAGTTCTCCATACAGAATGGGCCGCACATAGTCCTCCATACAGTATAATGGGCCCACATAGTCCTCCATACAGTATAATGGCCCCCACATAGTCCTCCATACAGTATAATGGGCCCCACATAGTCCTCCATACAGAATAATGGGCCCCACATAGTCCTCCATACAGTATAATGGACCTCACATGTCCTCCATATAGAATAATGGGCTCCACATAGTCCTCCATACAGAATAATGGGCCCCACATAGTCCTCCATACAGAATAATGGGCCCCACATAGTCCTCCCATACAGTATAATGGGCCCACATAGTCCTCCATACAGAATAATGGGCTCCACATAGTCCTCCATACAGAATAATGGGCTCCACATAGTCCTCCATACAGAATAATGGCCACACATAGTCCTCCATACAGAATAATGGCTACACATAGTCCTTCATACAGAATAATGGGCTCCACATAGTCCTCCATACAGAATAATGGGCTCCACATAGTCCTCCTTACAGTATAATGGGCCCCACATAGTCCTCCATACAGTATAATGGGCCCCACATAGTCCTCCATACAGTATAATGGGCCCACATAGTCCTCCTTACAGTATAATGGGCCCACATAGTCCTCCATACAGAATAATGGGCTCTACATAGTCCTCCATACAGAATAATGGGCTCCACATAGTCCTCCATACAGAATAATGGCCACACATAGTCCTCCATACAGAATAATGGGCTCCACATAGTCCGCCATACAGAATAATGGGCTCCACATAGTCCTCCATACAGAATAATGGGCTCCACATAGTCCTCCATACAGTATAATGGGCCCCACATAGGGGTGGCAGCTCTGGTGTCGTGGGCCAAATCTAATAACTCTGTGGGTCAGCGTTTGATATGTGTGCTCTAAAGTAAAAGGAACATTCCTAGTAAAGCGGATGCACCAGGTTATGCCTAGTGCAGCTTTGAACCCCTGTGTCATGCGCTGTCCCCAGTGCCTTGCACTTTGCAGAACACGGTTTATCCATTTGCTCTGGACTACTCCTTTAACTTGCAGAATAAAGCCACAATAGAAATGTTGATATAAGAAACACAGATGTAACAACTCTCTGCAGAAGAAGCCTCAAAAAAATGGATCTACCCACAAAGCAGTATATTTGCAGGTTTGTGGTGACAGCTACAAACATATTAGTAATGGTTTTGCACTGTAAGAGCACAGTGTGGTGCAGCAGCGAGAAAACGGAACAAATGAGCCCTTGAGGGAAAAGCTGTAGAAGCGAGCGTGATCTTATCACCAATGCAGCAAGTTTATACTTTATACTAAAGCCTACATAAGATCTCTGAGTTCAAAGCGATAAACGCCTCTTGCATAAATGCTGTAGTAATTCCTTTCCATAAAGTTATCAGAATCACACCCTTTAACAGCAGTATTATAATACACATATAAAGAATTTCAGAGTTCCCGTAGCTTCTGGCTTCCCAGCACAATTCTTATAAGACTGATGTAAAACAGATGAGGGTTTCACTATCGATAATGTCAATTGGCGGTGAAATTACCAATTTGTGTTTCCTACTGCAGAAAGGGCGCAGGGAGAGGCTCCTGCTGCAGCCAGTTGTCTTACAGATAGACACAGAATTGGGAAGAGGAAGAGGTGGGGACATGCTTGATTTTATAGGATGCATAATGAAGATTTCTTTATAAGCTCCCCAATAATGACATTGTAACATCAAAAAGGAAAAGCCCTAGAATTATGGAAATCACACAATGGATTGACATGTTAATGATCTGCAAATGATTGAAGAAATGAAAACAAAATTTTGGAAACCTCTCAATTTATTTATTATCGAGAATGAGCGCCATGTGCAGAAATCCCCACACTTACAGCATCGGCTGCCATCAGTGAGAATATTAATGGTTGTCAGAGGAATGTTCTACTGCGCTGAATGCATTTGGGCAAATCATCAAGATCTGCTGCTGGCAGCTCCCTTTGAAATTATAGACCAATAACGGCCCTGATATTCTTGATGGGAGATAAGTCCAGAGACACTGTGGGCCATGGTAGAATGTTTAGGCCATGTAGTAAAACAACACCAGGCTGCATGTTGCTTTTAACACTGTGCCCAATTTCAAGTTGTACAAAAATTTTGTGACATTTTAAGCCAGAATTCTGTCATAACGTGCTGTATAAATTGGGGCCATAGTGTTTACCTATATGTGGCGCCCTGTGGGTCCAGTTGCCACAGAGGTACTGAATCTCAGCTAGAGGTGTGGTACCCCACTCTCAGGTAAGGAGGGAGCACTACCCGGGACCCACACACCCACATCCAACACAACACCACTACATAAGGGAAGGTCCAGATAGCTCCTAAGGGAGAGCACAGGCCTGGTCCCTGTCAGGAGGGTGGAACGAAGTAGAGGAGGTGGGTGTAGGAAGTAGTTTAGGGGAGCACTGACAGAAGAGTATAAAAGGAAGGGTGGAAACATCTAGAAACAGTTGGGCTTTGAGGAGTTGAGTTCAGTGGGTAAGGTGTCACACTGACTCTGCGTACAGGAGGTCAGGGGCCTAAGCTGACCCTAAGCTGGGGCCCTGACTAATCCCTCTACCTGGAGGTACTGTTAAAGGTACAGAGGTCCAGGCCGCCAGCGTAACCCCTACCTCCTGAGGATCCCTGCACCTCAGTAATCTAGTCCTGAGAAGGACCCCGATCACAACAATAGGGGACAGGAAATAATATGCCAACACTCAGTACTTACACGAACGAGACAGTACAAGGGTCAAACCAAAAACCACCTTGCATACAAAAACTACACCACAACTACAGAGGGAACACCATCGGGAAAGGAGATAAATGATAAAGCGAGGAAGGGAAAAACCACACCAAATACACTTGGCTCAGAACTCCAAAATACCACGATCCGCTCTGTTTGTCTGTATGAAATGCTTTCACCGACACTTCCCTAACAGACCGGCAGGCATTTGAAGGTGTCCCACTACTGCAGCATTGATTGCAGCTGGGCGAGGCTGGACCTCGTCTAGCACAGAGAGAGAGAGTTAACTCCCTCACTGCCGAAAGGAGGAAAGTCAGGAGAGAACATCGGAGCAGTGGGAAAGGCTCCAGAGATAGAAAGGATCCTAGGGGCATGGCGAGTGCGGGATGCCACCCGTGTGCCCGAGTTCACACTGACCGTGGAGGGATCAAGGACGCAGTAGGGGACCGGCCCCAGACTAGTGGAGTACTTTAAGACTCCGCTAGCAAACCGGAGGTTGCGGTATCTTCTTGTGTCGTAGCCAAAATCCACACACAATCGCTGAAAAGGTGGTCATATAGAACAAAGGGGACAGACCGGACGTCGCCCGACAAGGCCCGTGGCCACTGGCTCGGGACACTGTGTGTGAGGCGCAGGGGAGGAGGGTGAGAGCCAGCGCAGAGAGAGACGACCTGGAAAGGTACACAGAAAGGGGTCCCGTTCAAGTGCACCTAAGTTATCTGAGAGTTGGCTGGATCACTTCCCCGGAGAACATAGGACGACATGGGCAGTTATAATTCGGCGGTTGTAACCTGGAGCAGCTTGATAACTGTGAGTAAACACTTGAAGACTGCACCCCGCTGTGTCCTTCACTAATTGCTGCGCCTCCTGCCTTGCACTACACCAGCAACATCTACTTCATCAAGTCCTACAGTGGTGGCCAAGAGTATTGGCACCCCTACAATTCTGTCAGATAATACTCAGTTTCTTCCTGAAAATGATTGCAATCACAAATTCTTTGGTCTTATTATCTTCATTTAATTTGCTTGCAAGGAAAAAACACAAAAGAGAATGAAGCAAAAATCAAATCATTGATCATTTCACACAAAACTCCAAAAATGGGCCAGACAACAGTATTGGCACCCTCAGCCTAATACTTGGTTGCACAACCTTTAGCTAAAATAACTGCGAACAACCGCTTCCGGTAACCATCAATGAGTTTCTTACAATGCTCTGCTGGAATTGTAGACCATTCTTCTTTGGCAATCTGCTCCAGGTCCCTGATATTTGAAGGGTGCCTTCTCCAAACTGCCATTTTGAGATCTCTCCACAGGTGTTCTATGGGATTCAGGTCTGGACTCATTGCTGGCCACCTTAGAAGTCTCCAGTGCTTTCTCTCAAACCATTTTATAGTGCTTTTGGAAGTGTGTTTTGGGTCATTGTCCTGCTGGAAGACTCATGACCTCTGAGGGAGACCCAGCTTTCTCACACTGGGCCCTACATTATGCTGCAAAATTTGTTGGTAGTCTTCAGACTTCATAATGCCATGCACACGGTCAAGCAGTCCAGTGCCAGAGGCAGCAAAGCAACCCCAAAACATCAGGGAACCTCCGCCATGTTTGACTGTAGGGACCGTGTTCTTTTCTTTGAATGCCTCTTTTTTTTTCCTGTTCACTCTAATGTTGATGCTTTTTCCCAAAAAGCTCTACTTTTGTCTCATCTGACCAGAGAACATTCTTCCAAAACGTTTTAGGCTTTCTCAGGTAAGTTTTGGCAAACTCCAGCCTGGCTTTTTTATGTCTCGGGGTAAGAAGTGGGGTCTTCCTGGATATCCTATCATACAGTCCCTTTTCATTCAGACGCCGACTGATAGTACGGGTTGACACTGTTGTACCCTCGGACTGCAGGGCAGCTTGAACTTGTTTGGATGTTAGTCGAGGTTCTTTATCCACCATCCGCACAATCTTGCGTTGAAATCTCTTGTCAATTTTTCTTTTCCGTCCACATCTAGGGAGATTAGCCACAGTGCCATGGGCTTTAAACTTCTTGATGACACTGCGCACGGAAGACACAGGAACATTCAGGTCTTTGGAGATGGACTTGTAGCCTTGAGATTGCTCATACTTCCTCACAATTTGGTTTCTCAAGTCCTCAGACAGTTCTTTGGTCTTCTTTCTTTTCTCCATGCTCAATGTGGTACACGCAAGGACACAGGACAGAGGTTGAGTCAACTTTAATCCATGTTATCTGGCTGCAAGTATGATTTAGTTATTGCCAACACCTGTTAGGTGCCACATGTAAGTTACAGGTGCTGTTAATTACACGAATTAGAGAAGCATCACATGATTTTTCAAACAGTGCCAATACTTTTGTCCACCCCCTTTTTTAGGTTTGGTGTGGAATTATATCCAATTTGGCTTTAGGACAATTGTTTGTGTTTTTTCATTGAAGACAAATTAAATGAAGAGAATAATACCAAAGAATTTGTGATTGCAATCATTTTCAGGAAGAAACTGAATATTATCTGACAGAATTGCAGGGGTGCCAATACTTTTGGCCACCACTGTAAATACTGCCGTAGGGCTTAGCTCTGCCCGTGAAGAGCTGCACTATCTCTGCTGCGTCACCATCAGCTCCAGAGGATCTGCACCGCAGCGGTGGCCACCTATAGCCGCCTACCACAGATGGCGTCACAAATCTTTATTTGACTTTTCTTTATTTGACTGCCCTGGGCCACGGACCGTGTCACTGCCACCATGATTACCCTGAAAAGGACCGACCCGGCTACCGAGTACCCCACGACCCCAGGGGGCGCGTCATATACACACTACTTGGCGAAAAATAAGAGCCCACCTGATCAGTGTCATGGGTTTTCATTACATTGGGAGTCTTTTACTTTAATTTTTTTATAGCCATGGACAGTAATATGGAGTTACTGCTATAGCTGTTCACACTTTTCTGGAGACTGCACTAAATTTTAAAGGATAACTATGAATATAACAGAGATTGGACATAGATATTGGACAGTAAATTTTGATCCAGATGGAGTTTACGAAAATATCTGAATATCCAATGGTAATAATTCCATCTGGGGACAAAATCAACCAACCATTCAAATCTGGTTCGTTCCAGGAGCCCAATCAGGCAATTTAAATGGCAATACATTACACCCTCCATTGAGTTTATCTGGATTTTATGAAAAGGCTATAGATCAGAAAAGGACATGCTCTGCGTCTCATGGATCTCATTCTCAGATCTGTGATTGTAACGGATATGTGAATACATCCATTCTACTCAATGGCTCCATGTGCTGTCTGATGAAAAAAATCCACATAGCACTGGTTTTTCTTGTCCCCCCCCCCCCCCTTTTTTTTCCTCTTTTTTTGCCTATGTATATATGTATGTCTTTTCAGATTTGGTGTCATTATTAGCCTGAAGAAGAGACCTGAGCTGT
Source organism: Phyllobates terribilis (assembly GCF_046119375.1). NCBI lineage: Eukaryota > Metazoa > Chordata > Amphibia > Anura > Dendrobatidae > Phyllobates > Phyllobates terribilis. Next base: position 140,355,430 of record NW_027362769.1, on the reverse strand, counting down.
CTCGAAAGCTTGCTATGTTTACCATCTTTTCAGTTAGCCCTTAAAAGGTACTGTATCAACCACTGAGGACTCTCAGATTCCAATATTGTTCTATCTACTGGCTAACACGGTATAAATATTCTTTACCTTATCAAAATGGAGGATACCAGAATGTACCAAATCTTTATGGATTTAAAGACACTTCTGAAGAAACATGCACAACTGGACAGTGACATATTTTTCCTTTCCAAATGCAAGAAGGAGAATCTGATTCCCAAAGGACTCTGGATTACAAATCCACTTCTGCATACCTATAACACTCATTATGCACAAAATCTTTGCCACACGACCTCTGAGAGGCTAAGGAACCACCTTTTGCATGTCTTCTACAGCATCAAAAGTAACATCCAAGGGGAATTGGAAACACGGAGGAACACACTTACAGAAGCCATGGAACAGAATCTACAACATTATTACCATAAATTACAAACTCGTCTGATTCATAACAAGGAAAAGAAATTACATAGATTGCGCATCAATTCAGGACTCAATACAAACAAAACAAAGACAAATCCTGACAACTTGGACAACCACTCCTGTCAAGACACAAAAACATCTAATTGTGTCATCAACCTTTCGGATTACAAACCAAACAAAGTGGAACTTGCTGTGCTTTCTAGGGGACTCTCATTTTGTCCTACTAAAGCTCTGGATAAAATCGAACTGTGCAGTGACATGGAGGATTACTTCAGGAGACTACGCCTAAGGGAATTTTTCAGCGACAGAGAGAATTCCGAAACCAACTGGGCCGAAGGAAGAAAGATCCTGGCAACCAAGAAAAGGTCAGACTTTACACCTGATCCTAATCGTAACTTCCATTTGGATAACTATATAGACACTTTCAGACATTTGGTAAAATTCACCATTTTAGATAAACACAAGAGTCAACCATCCAACATCAATGTCCAGGAGAGAAGGGCCATACAATCTTTGAAAACCACCAAAGAAATCCTCATTAAACCTGCAGACAAGGGTGGTGCAATAGTCATTATGAACAAATCAGACTACCTGAAGGAAGCAAACAGACAACTGATGGACACACACTACTACAAGAGATTAGAGTCTGACCCCACACAGGACTATCACAAGGAACTAAACAAGCTGGTTTCTTGTCTACCTGACATATCCTTAAAAGCTGGTGACCTGATACCAGAAAGTCCAAGAACAGGCACATTTTACATGCTTCCTAAAATCCACAAATCAGGAAATCCAGGAAGACCAATCATTTCATGTGTGGGCACCCTCACTGAACAAATTTCTGGATGGGTAGAGGGTGTTCTCAAACCCCTGGTAAAAGAGACACCCAGCTACATTCAGGATACAACTGACCTATTGAATAAACTGTCAGCAATAGGTCCTCTACCAGAAGGAACCATCCTCGCCACCATGGATGTGGAATCTCTGTACAGTAACATCCCACACGAGGATGGATTGAATGCCTGCAAAACCTTCCTGGAAAACACAGGAATTGATGCTGACTCTGTGGTGAAACTTGCTAATTTCATCCTTACCCACAACTACTTCACGTTTGATGACAACATATATCTACAGGAGACCGGCACAGCAATGGGAAGCAAATGGCACCACAATATGCAAATCTTTTCATGGACAAGCTTGAAGGTGACTTTTTATCCTCTTGTCCTATCAGACCTCAGGCCTACTACCGCTATATCGATGACATTTTAATTATCTGGACGGAGTCTGAGCAGCAGCTGAAGACGTTCCATGAACACTTTAATCAGTTTCATCCCACCATCAACTTAACACTCAACTACTCATGCACTGAAATCACCTTTCTGGATACCATCATCAAGCTACGGAACAATGACATAGAGACATCTCTGTACCGGAAACCAATTGACCGTCCAACATACCTCCGATGGGACAGTTTCCATCCAAAGCACATAAAAAACTCTATTGTGTATAGCCAGGCTATCAGACACAATCGGATATGTTCCAACCCTACAGATAGAGACAATCACCTTGAGGACCTCAGAAAGACTTTTTTGAACCAGGGCTACCATCCAAGAGCAATTGAGAACCAGATTACAAGAGCCACCAGAATATAAAGGAATCATCTCCTACTCTACAAAACTAGAGAAGACAACAAGCGGGTTCCTCTCGTAGTCACCTACAACCCTAGTCTGGAGGTGCTAAGAGGAGCTGCACGGAAACTGCAACCACTCCTACAAAAAGATGCCCGACTAAAATCAATATTTCCGGATCCCCCACTCTTGTGTTTTAGACAACCTGCGAATCTAAAAAGCATCATTGTCAGAAGCGCCCTGTCCTCTCCAGCAGTTACAGGAACCTTTCCCTGCAACCAGAACAGGTGCAAAACCTGTCCATCTATAATGACAATGGACAAGATAAAGATTCCTGGGACAGATCAGGACTACAAGATCCCAGGTAACTTCAGTTGTATCACAAGCAATGTGGTGTATTTAATTATATGTACCACATGTCCTACAGGTGGCATGTACATAGGGGAGACTGGGCAGAAATTCAGAACAAGAATGAATTCTCATCGCCACACAATAAAAGAAAAGCATATGCACCTACCTGTAGCAAAGCACTTTTCCAGCCCTGACCACAGTTTAACAGATATGAATCTGCTCATCTTAAAAAGCAACTTCAAATCTCGGAGAGAGAGAAGAATTTGGGAATACAAACTGATAACAACCTTTGACACATTCAAAACAGGATTAAATGTATCACATGGATTCATGAGCTTTTATACAAAATAAATGGGCATTTGGGGATATCATATATTCATGTATTGTTATATAAATTTAAAGGACAACTGGTGATATCACATCTCCAAGAGACTCCATTTTGAGGACAACGAACTTTTGACATGTATGTGAACTCAATTGCTTTGATTTATCGCTTTCCACAACTCACTTAAGTATTTTCAGATCTCCACAGGTTACTAACCATATACCAATAATACAATTTGTTCTGCCTATCTTAGAATCTTGCTTTCACTTTCCCAGCTCCTCTCCTCCTCCCTAGCCTGACTCTGCTTTACGTCACCTGTCGTATTTACGACTGCACATAGCACTGATTTTTCTTTTCTCCCCCCCCCCCTTTTTTTCCCCTCTTTTTTTGCCTATGTACAGTACAGACCAAAAGTTTGGACACACCTTCTCATTTAAAGATTTTTCTGTATTTTCATGACTATGAAAATTGTACATGCACATTGAAGGCATCAAAACTATGAATTAACACATGTGGAATTATATACTTAACAAAAAAGTGTGAAACAACTGAAAATATGTCTTATATTCTAGGTTCTTCAAAGTAGCCACCTTTTGCTTTGATGACTGCTTTGCACACTCTTGGCATTCTCTTGATGAGCTTCAAGAGGTAGTCACCGGAAATGGTTTTCACTTCACAGGTGTGCCCTGTCAGGTTTAATAAGTGGGATTTCTTGCCTTATAAATGGGGTTGGGACCATCAGTTGTGTTGTGCAGAAGTCTGGTGGATACACAGCTGATAGTCCTACTGAATAGACTGTTAGCTGCTTTTTTCTTGCCATAATACAAATTCTAAGTAAAGAAAAACGAGTAGCCATCATTACTTTTAGAAATGAAGGTCAGTCAGTGCGAAAAATTGGGCAAACTTTGAAAGTGTCCCCAAGTGCAGTTGCAAAAACCATCAAGCGCTACAAAGAAACTGGCTCACATGAGGATCGCCCCAGGAAAGGAAGATCAAGAGTCACCTCTGCTTCTGAGGATAAGTTTATCCGAGTCACCAGCCTCAGAAATCGCAGGTTAACAGCAGCTCAGATTAGAGACCAGGTCAATGCCACACAGAGTTCTAGCAGCAGACACAACTCTTCAAAAACTGTTAAGAGGAGACTTTGTGCAGCAGGCCTCCATGGTAAAATAGCTACTAGGAAACCTCTGCTAAGGACAGGCAACAAGCAGAAGAGACTTGTTTGGGCTAAAGAACACAAGGAATGGACATTATACCAGTGGAAATCTGTGCTTTGGTCTGATAAGTCCAAATTTGAGATCTTTGGTTCCAACCACCGTGTCTTTTTTCGACGCAGAAAAAGGTGAACGGATGGACTCTACATGCCTGGTTCCCACTGTGAAGCATGGAGGAGGAGGTGTGATGGTGTGGGGGTGCTTTGCTGGTGACACTGTTGGGGATTTATTCAAAATTGAAGGCATACTGAACCAGCATGGCTACCACAGCATCTTGCAGCGCCATGCTGTTCCATCCGGTTTGCGTTTAGTTGGACCATCATTTATTTTTCAACAGGCCAATGACCCCAAACACACCTCCAGGCTGTGTAAGGGCTATTTGACCAAGAAGGAGAGTGATGGGGTGCTATGCCAGATGACCTGGCCTCCACAGTCACCAGACCTGAACCCAATCGAGATGGTTTGGGGTGAGCTGAACCGCAGAATGAAGGCAAAAGGGCTAACAAGTGCTAAGCATCTCTGGGAACTCCTTCAAGATTGTTGGAAGACCATTTCCGGTGACTACCTCTTGAAGCTCATCAAGAGAATACCAAGAGTGTGCAAAGCAGTCATCAAAGGAAAAGGTGGCTACTTTGAAGAACCTAGAATATAAGACATATTTTCAGTTGTTTCACACTTTTTTGTTAAGTATATAATTTCACATGTGTTAATTCATAGTTTTGATGCCTTCAATGTGAATTTACAATTTTCAAAGTAATGAAAATACAGAAAAATCTTTAAATGAGAAGGTGTGTCCAAACTTTTGGTCTGTACTGTATATATGTATGTCTTTTCAGATTTGGTGTCATTATTTAAGGGTGTGGCATGCCCTTTGTTGAGCTGATTGGTATATATGTAGCTTACCACGGGCCTAGGTGGTCTGGAGTTGGGACCCGGTCCTATTTGTCTACCCTTTTATATGCATTACTTCAACTTTGATATACAGTAAGGTTTTTAATATAGGCAGTATAGGTACCGTCCCAATTTAGGGTCACCTTGCCGCTGGTGGGACGGCTTGTATACTTTTTTTGATCAAAAATAGTTCACTAAGTACCCTATATTTATTATGCAATTTTGCTTTACATTTATATATAATTATGGTAGGGTATGAGATATATTTTTGTCTTCTTTTTTGCTAGTGTGAACATGCCTCTGTTTCTTGTATGTCTGCCATCTTAGACCTCAGTTCACATTGTCTGGTTTTTTGACTTGTTTGCATTCTGTGCAATTTAACGGTGTGGCATGCCCTTTGTTGAGCTGATTGGTATATATGTAGCTTACCACGGGCCTAGGTGGTCTGGAGTTGGGACCCGGTCCTATTTGTCTACCCTTTTATATGCATTACTTCAACTTTGATATACAGTAAGGTTTTTAATATAGGCAGTATAGGTACCGTCCCAATTTAGGGTCACCTTGCCGCTGGTGGGACGGCTTGTATACTTTTTTTGATCAAAAATAGTTCACTAAGTACCCTATATTTATTATGCAATTTTGCTTTATATTTAATTATGGTAGGGTATGAGATATATTTTTGTCTTGCTTCTTTTTTGCTAGATTTGGTGTCATTATTAGCCTGAAGCAGAGACCTGAGCTGTCTCGGAAGCTTGCTAGGTTTACCATCTTTTTAGTTAGCCATTAAAAGGTATCAACCACTGAGGACTCTCAGATTCCAATATTGTTCTATCTACTGGCTAACACGGTATAAATATTCTTTACCTGAAAAAAATCCAGTGTCTTCCCGTAATATAGGCTGGATGTGAGGTCTGTCTGCATCAAGGGTGCTGCTGTCTTTATTAGCTAATAAATCAGCACAGCTTCCATTTTGCATTTTTTTTTCATGTGCTTTCCTCCTTTTCTATAGTCTGGGTTTTCTGTCCTCTCTGAGACTGTAAATGGTTTCACCTCTCTTCACTCTCAAGATCTGTGTACAACAGCCTTCCCCTCCCTGCTGCAATCTCTAACACTGAGAGAAGGGAGGGCGAAGCAGAGAGACATCAAAACTGAGCAGGAGTTCCATTTTTCAGATGATCGGCTAAAGAATGTAAAGACTCCGCAGCAGCAAAATGGCAGCATTTTTTTAAAAATTAAGACTATTTAAAAGCTGCTTAACGTTCGTATTAATTAAGCATTTGAACAATAAAAGAAGATTTTGTACATAACCTTTAAGCATGACTATTAGTAAACAAAGAGATAATTTGATTGACAGTTGCTTTTCCCTTTAATCCAGTGGCAGTCAACATGCCTGTTGTTTTTAGGCTTAATTCTATGCAAAATTGCATAGTAATACCACAGTATATTTTGCCAAATGATAAACTTTCCATCTTTATGTTGCCTTTACGATGCTGCAAACATGGGTACATTTTATACCAGCCATAGGCATACATCAGGGATGCCTTATATTATTATATTTAGTGTTTAAACCGCCCCACCAGGAGAACCTAAGGCGTCCTTGTCTATTATTTTTATTACCGAGAACATGATCTATTTTAAGCATTTGCAAAGTGCAGTCTCACCTATATTAATTGGTCATTCCTAATATCTGCCGAGAGTGCGGTTCCCTGAAGAGAGGACCGAAAAGCAATTAGTGCTAATTATATTCAGTGCACTCCTCATTCTTACCAACAAATGGAAGTAACATTGTGCACAGGTCTTAACACATAGTAGTAATGACAATATTCAATATTTTACTGCTTATAATGTTACTGGACAATAATGTGTGTGTGTGTGTGTGTATATATGTATGTTTGTGTGTGTGTGTATATATATATATATATTACAGACCAAAAGTTTGGACACACCTTCTCATTTAAAGATTTTTCTGTATTTTCATGACTATGAAAATTGTACATTCACACTGAAGGCATCAAAACTATGAATTAACACATGTGGAATTATATACTTAACAAAAAAGTGTGAAACAACTGAAAATATGTCTTATATTCTAGGTTCTTCAAAGTACCCACCTTTTGCTTTGATTGCTTTGCACACTCTTGGCATTCTCTTGATGAGCTTCAAGAGGTAGTCTAGGGCCTATCGCTAGGGGCAGTCAGGGATTAGGTTTCCTGCTCGGCAATAGGTGCGGAACCTATTTAGGAACGTTAGGGGAGTCAGGGTGTTGTCAGATCTGCCTAGGGGTCTCCACTCCACCTTTCCCTAGTGTTATGGCTAAAGATGAACAGGTAAACAGACAAGGGAATACACTTATCTTGAGCAGACACCAGAGAGATCACGCAAACTATCCTCCAAGCGAACTCCAAGAAGACACTAGCCGACTACTAGTACTTCAAGCCTGGACAGAGGAAAATAGAGCTATCAAGGGTGACTCTCTGGAGAGACTGAAGGTATTTAAACATCCAGCAAGGGTGTGCCAATTAACAGCAGAAGGTAGAGGTAACAGCTAGGTCCTAGCGGGAGAAGGATATCACTACACTACAGAGATGAAAAGATCTAGGCGGTGCCTGCAGAGCCAAGAGCAATGACCTTCTACAGCTGGATCCAGGATGATTCTGTCACACCTGACACACCTATAACAACTGCATCCTATAAGTATACATACAGTAGAAAGTATCTAAAAAAAATTCATAGAGGCTTTTTATAAAATGGAGGAAAAAGGTACCAAAAACAGTTATTAAAGTCCACTCTATATCTGTAGAATGCACTAGCATAGAGTCAACCCAATTTGGCTCTTCAGGAGCATATACATGACTAGTTTTCCTTTTTAATATAGAGTAAAAAAAATGAAATATTTATAAAATTCCATACTTGAAATGAATTAGTGATGTGTACACCCCCGAAGAGCGAGATTGGATTGGATCTTGTGATAAAGCATTTTATAGTTTTGTTTGTTTTTTACAAAATTTTTACATGCTTAACATTTGTTTTTGACCGTTTTAATTAAAAAAATATGTCAAGACAAAGGGGTATGAAGGATTTTAAGAAAATGAAAAAACAATCAGTTATTCACTGAGAATAGGAAAGGTCCATATTTCTTGCTGTAAGGAAAATAGATTTTCCAGGGGCGGACACAGACTGTAGTGGGCCCCTGTGCAAGAAATTTTTGGGGGCCCCCCCCTGCGCTTCATAAGGCAACAAAGTTATGTAAACATAACCCCCCCATGTGCAGCTCTCATCCCCCCCATGTGCAGCTCACCCCCCCGATGCATCTCTCATCCTCCCCCCATGTGCATCTCTCATCCCCCCCGTGCATCTCTCACCCCCCATGTGCATCTCTCACCCCCCATGTGCATCTCTCACCCCCCCATGTGCATCTCTCACCCCCCCATGTGCATCTCTCACCCCCCCCATGTGCATCTCTCACCCCCCCATGTGCATCTCTCACCCCCCCATGTGCATCTCTCACCCCCCCATGTGCATCTCTCACCCCCCCATGTGCATCTCTCACCCCCCCCATGTGCATCTCTCACCCCCCCATGTGCATCTCTCATCCCCCCCATGTGCATCTCTCATCCCCCCCCATGTGCATCTCTCATCCCCCCCCATGTGCATCTCTCATCCCCCCCATGTGCATCTCTCATCTCCCCCCCCATGTGCATCTCTCATCCCCCCCATGTGCATCTCTCATCCCCCCCACTCCTAGTTAATTAATTGTATTTAAGAAAAATAAAACTTGTTATACTTACCCCCATGCGATCCCTGCAGAATCTTGGCACTCGTCCACGTCGCTGCCACCAGGCTCTCCTGACGTTCGGCCATGTGACGGTGCCACATACATAGCCAACAGCTTTTGTTTTGGCCAAAAGATTTTTAAAGCCGCCACCACGATAAGGTAGACTCTTCTGGCCGGGCCCTACTCTAACCTATTAAAATTTTCTTAAAATATCCAATACTCTTTTTAGAAATATTTTTATTTAGTTTTCTTTAAGGGAATGTGTCATATAAATTTTTTTTTAAAATGACCAATAATACCACATACAGGGAATACCGCCACACCATAACCAGACCACATATTACCACAACATAGTGACCGAATAATACCACACAGAAGGGAGAAAAACTGCGACACCATGACCAGACCACATATTACCACCACATTACTAATATTACCACCACATTACTAATATTACCATAAGTGTCATTATACACGGGAGCTCTATACATGGTATGTATAATGTAAGTGTCCAGGTAATCTAGTGATCACCAGTGACATTTTACACAGGAGCTCTGTATATAGTGTCAGTGTACAGGTAATACAGTGATCACCAGTGACATTATACACAGGAGCTCTGTATATAGTGTACAGGTAATACAGGGATCACCAGTGACATTATACACAGGAGCTCTGTATATATTGTCAGTGTACAGGTAATACAGTGATCACCAGTGACATTATACACAGGAGCTCTGTATATATTGTCAGTGTACAGGTAATACAGTGATCACCAGTGACATTATACACAGGAGCTCTGTATATAGTGTACAGGTAATACAGTGATCACCAGTGACATTATACACAGGAGCCCGGTACATAGTATATAGTGTAAGTGTACATGTAATGCACTGACTCACTGGTGACGTCTCTAGGTGAAGTCCTTCAGCTACGCTTTTCTCCTTCATCCAGCACAGACCGCCATCACGTCTTCCAGCCAGGACTCGTCTCTGCATAAAATAACACAGTTATCTAGAGCACATTCCCCAACTTCTACATTACGCAGCTGAATACAGACGTGCATCCACCATCAATATATGGTTAGTTATTATGCAACCTACCATTCCAAATATAAATTGTAATCCACCACGGTGCCCCCATTAACTGTAAATAGGCACTTAATATATAATTTAATTAGAACCTCTACTCTATACTTCCTGCTCCCCGCATTCATTATTTACATGCACCCCCTGCCCCAATTCATTATATCATGTCCCTGCTCTCCCCACCCCATCGTCATTTATCATTTACTCTCCCCCACCCCACATTCATTATGTGCAGCTCATTATCCCCCTACTCCTAATTCCCCCATGTGCAGCTCATTTTCTCCCAATTCCCCCATGAGCAGCTCTCACCACCCCCCATGTGCCCCTCTCTCATCCCCCTCCCCCACATGTGCAGCTCTCACCACCCCCCATGTGCACATCTCTCATCCCCCTCCCCCCCATGTGCCCCTCTCTCATCCCCCCCATGGGCATCTCTCATCCCCCCCACATGTGCACATCTCTCATCCCCCCCATGTGCATCTCTTATCCCCCTCCCCCATGTGCATCTCTTATCCCCCTCCCCCATGTGCATCTCTTATCCCCCCCCACATGTGCACCTCTCTCATCCCCCCCACCCCATGTGCATCTTTTATCATCCTCCTCCCCCCACGTGCACCTCTCTCATCCCCCTCCCCCCACATGTGCACCTCTCTCATCCCCCCCACCCCATGTGCATCTTTTATCATCTCCCCCCACCCCATGTGCATCTTTTATCATCTCCCCCCCCCCCCCCATGTGCATCTCTTATCTCACACACACACCTCCCATTTCCCCCACTCCTAGTAAATTGTATTTTGAAAAAAACAAAACTTGTTATACTTACCCGGCCCCATGCGATCCCTGCAGAATCCTGGCGCTCGTCCAAATCGTTGACACTAGGTTCTCCTGACTTCCGGCCATGTGACGGCGCCGTCACATGACCGGAAATCAGGGGAATCATGAAGGCGCTGCCGCAGGAGCGCAGCGCTGAGATGTCCCGGACCCGGCTCTTGGCATGGGGCCGGGGGCCCCATGAGGAGAGAGACTCACAAGAGGGGGCCCCCAACGGGGCTCCAAGGGGGCCCCTACCGGCTGGGCCCCACACTGGAGTCAGGGCAGACATGCCCTGATGGCGGCCCTGCTGGAGGCTGGAGGGGCCCCCTCTCCCTCGGGGCCCCCGTTCAATGAACCGGCTGCACGGGCGGTAGTTCCGCCCCTGAGATTTTCAGAACTGCAAAACAAACTAATGGATTTATAGATCTATGCGACAAAACCAAAGAGACTGCAGCTGCATACCCCTCCTTCCCCATCTAGTATTTTTAGTGTTTTTTTTATACAAAATTTTTGTCTGGAGAGGTTTTTGAATATTTAAAGAGGAAATTCAGGCAGGTAAAAAAGAATGACAAGTTCTTATTTGGTATATATTACCTGAACACATCTACAGACTCAAAGTTTCATAGGGTAGTTACCGATAATCTTCAACAAAAAGGGTCCAACAAAAAAAGGAGATATGAACAGATGTATATGGAAATAAGAATATTTTTTGGAAAGCTAATACAAGTGGAGACTGGACCACTCATGATTATCACCTCCATGTAACCAGTCAGTCTTCTCAGTGTGCTATAATAAAGCTGATAGAGATTAAACATAACTGGAAGATAACGCGACGACCTGCAGAACTAAGAGTAGAAATCTTATTTTATGTTGCATTATATTGATTTTTTGCTGCTTTCATATAACAATGTTATTGCGAAACTAAATTGAATCACAATGGTTTTTTTTTCTGCACATAAAATATAACCGCAAAGCAAAGAGCCCGATAACAAACATAAAACTGATATAAACAAGAACAATCGTGGCTATCCATAAACTTATACAGATGTCTATGTCTGAGAGCTCCATTGATAAAACAATATCATAATCTTAGATTCTTGCCAATTTACGGCATGATAAACTGGGACAGTTATACAAGTGTCGAGAACATACTATACAGTCGTGGCCAAAAGTTTTGAGACCGACAAAAATTTTGGTTTTCAAAAAGTTTACGGTTTCATTGCTTTTAGGTCTTTTAGTCAGATGTTTCTATGGTTACAATTTATACGTTTTTCTTACGTTTCTAAACTGTTATTGACATATAGATCAAGTTTATGGAAAGTCTCAATATTTACAGTGTTGACCCTTATTTTTAAAGACTTCTATAATTCACCCTGTCTGCTGAATATCAGCTTCTGAGCCAAATCCTGACTGATTATAGCCCATTCTTGTACACCCGCATATTAGGATTACCCACAGGTTCTTAATGAAATTGAAATTTGGGGAGTTTCAATGTTTTGTTCACAGAGCCACTTCGTTATACGATACTGTAATTTCCCTTGGGATCAATAAAGTGTATCGCAGCAGAATATAGACATGAACTACAACATAACAGTAGAATTTTGCAGGTATAATCTCATACATTCCTATTAGTGTTGAGCGAACATGCTCGACACTGCTCGGTACTCGCCCGAGCATCACGCTACTCGGGATGGGATGTTCGGCGAGCACCGAGCATTTCCGGGTTACTCGGGCGGGAGCTCGGGTCTCCGCCCTGCATGTTTGGAGCTCTTTACAGAGCCAATGAACATACAGGGATTGCCAGCCAGTCACTGTAATGCTGCAGCCATGTTGGTTGTGGGCATTACAGTGATTGGCTGGCCGCACAGCGTCACCTCGAGTATTTAAAACGGGGTGCCGCCATCTTGGACACAGTCGCTCCGGATTAGACAGTGTAGGGACAGCGCTGCTGATTTAGGGAGAGATATAAACTGCGAAATAGTTAGTGTAGGGTCTGTAAAGGCTGCCAGAACAAACAGTCCTTCTCAGGACTAATATCCATCCCAGATACCAGGCAGGCAGGCTGTATAGGAGACACAGTGGTTATACCAGCAAACGCTGCATTACAGTCCTGTGTGCTCCTGTTGCTGAAATTGCTGGACTTAGCACCAGGTGTCGGGGGCCAGGAAAAATCCTTTTTTTTTCATCTAAATCCTCCTTTTTTTTTCCTCCTTCAAACTGAACAAATACCCGTCTTATTAACCTTTTGGTGTGTCCCCCCCTCACCCCCCAAAAAAAAGCGTGTCTCTGATTTTTCAGACACAAATATAACTGTTGATAATTGTCTGGTGTAGGCTAGAGAAACAGAAGTGTTGTTTTGCACTTCCACTGTTCAAACCTCTGTATTATCCATTTTGGGCCATTTGTATCTAAAAAAAAAAAAACTGTTTGAGTGTGTCGCTCACTGTTCAGCCGCAAATATCTCTATTTAAAAAAGTGTGGTATACCCCAGTAAATTATAACTGTGGTTTTGCCATCCCACGGTAAAAAATCTCTATTATTCAGGTTTTGGTAGTTTTTTCCGTAAAGAAAAACAGTAGTGTCTCCTGACTGTTGTGACACAAAAATATATCTGTTGAAAATAGTCTTGTGTAGGCCCGACATCCCAGTGTGGTTTCGCAGTTCCACGGGTCAAATCGCTGTACTATCCAGTTTTGGGCCTTTGGTATCTAAAAAAAAAGAAGTTTGAGTGTGTCGCTCACTGTTCAGCCGCAAATATCTCTATTTAAAAGTGTGGTATACCCCAGTAAACAATAACTGTGGTTTTCCTCTTCCACGGTTCTAATCTACTCTTTATTACCCCTTTTCCATTGATAGTGCAAGTGTAAGCTATTTTACTTCATTTACAATGGGCAAGGCGCGTGGCAAGGGACGTGGAAGTGGACGTTCTGGTGATGGTTCGTGCAGAGGACGGGGCCGTGGCCAAGGTGAAAATGTGCCACAACCAACAGCCACATCTTCTCGCTCCCACTTCTTGACCGAATTACTAGGGAAGCACAGAACAACACCAGTATTGAGAACTGATCAGTGTGAACAGGTTATTAATTGGATAGCAGATAATACTTCCAGTTACCTGGGCACCCCCCCCCTCGTCTGTCTTCCACACGGTCAACTCTTAGTAGCCGTGAGTCTCGACCGCATACTCCTCCTCACCCTGATGCTCCTTCCTCCCACCATGCCGAGTGTCATCAGGCAGCAAGTGATCCCACACTTGGACACTCTGAAGAGCTGTTCACTGGTCCATTTCCATATTTGGGCCCCTCGCCTGATACGCTTGAAGTGGTGGAAGAGGAGATCCCATGTTGCGATGCCCAAATATTTGAACAGCCACGGCCACAGGAAGTCGACGTTGGCAATCTGTCACAAGAGGTGGACGATGACGAGACACAATTGCCAGGAAGTGAGGAGGAGGATCGTGGTGCGCAAGTGGAAGAGGAGGAGGTGGTGGATGATCTAGTAACTGACCCAACGTGGAAAGAGGACATGCAGAGTGAGGCCAGCAGCACACAGGGGGAGGGAGGCAGAGTACCCCAACAGGCAGGAAGAAGCAGTGTGGTGGCCGCAGACAGAAGGCAGGCAACCGTTCCCCGTAACACCAACACGAGGGACGTTGCCAGTACAAGCGGTAGGTCTTCCAGAGTCTGGAATTTTTTTAAAGACTCTGCTGATAACCCCAAAAAGGCCATATGTTCCACCTGCCATGCCAGCATCAGCAGGGGTGACAAAACTACCAGCCTGACCACCACCAGCATGATCAGGCACATGGCAGCAAAGCACCCGACTTTGTGGGGCGAAACCCAGGGTCCACGACCAGTGTCAGCGGGTGTCACCACTGCTTCTTCCACTGTTGTGCGTGCAATAGAACCCCCTGTTGTGTGTGCAAGGCAATCCCCTGTCCATACTGCATGTAAAGATGCCCCCTCCTCTCAGTCTTCACTTGTTATGGCAGTTTCTCAAGAAACAGCATCAACGTCCACGTCCACGTCCCACCGCAGCGTTCAATTGTCCATATTCCAGACCTTTGAACGAAAGCGGAAATTCGCAGCTAACGCCCCACAAGCCACAGTCCTAAATTCGCACATTTCACGACTGCTTGCTTTGGAAATGCTGCCTTTTAGGCTGGTGGAGACGGAATCCTTCCGCAATCTTATGGCGGTGGCAGTCCCTCGGTACTCTGTCCCCAGCCGACACTATTTTGCCCGGTGTGCCATCAAGCACGTGTCCCAAAGCATCTGCCGTGCCCTCAACAACGCAGTTACTGGGAGAGTCCACCTGACAACGGACACGTGGACAAGTGCTTGTGGCCAGGGACGGTACATCTCTCTGACGGCACACTGGGTAAACATAGTGGAAGCCGGGACCCAGTCGGACCTTGGGACGGAACACATCCTCCCCACACCGAGGATTGCGGGCCCTATGTCAGTCAGAGTTGCCCCCTCAGTGTACAGCTCCTGCGCATCCTCCTCCTCATGTTCAGCCTCCATCTCAGATATCACCACATCAGTTACAAGCTGGAAGTATTGCAGTACTGCCTCCGCCAAGCGGCAACAGGCTGTGCTGAAACTCATAAGCTTAGGTGATAAACCTCACACTGCTTGTGAGTTGTGGACAGCTGTGAAAGAGCAGGCAGATCTGTGGCTGAGACCGCTGAACCTACATCCCGGCATGGTCGTGTGTGACAATGGCCGTAACCTGGTGGCGGCTCTGAGGCGAGGTGAGATCACACACGTACCATGCCTGGCTCATGTGCTTAACCTCGTGGTTCAGCGGTTTCTTAAATCGTACCCCGAGTTGCCAGATCTGCCCGTGAAAGTACGCCGCCTGTCAGCTCATTTTCGCAAGTCGGCTACAGCTTCTGCCGCCCTTGCTGTGTTGCAGCAGGGTTTGCAGCTTTCGGCACACCGACTGGTGTGTGATGTCCCCACACGTTGGAACTCTACCCTCCACATTTTGCAAAGGATTTGTGAGCAGAAGAGAGCAGTTGTGGAGTACCAGCTGCAACAAGGCCGTCGATATTCAGGTCAGACTCCACACATAAGACCTAAGGAGTGGACCTGGATGTCTGACATATGTACCATCCTGACAAACTTTGAGGAGGCCACCAAGATGGTGAGTGGCGATGATGCCATCATTAGTGTCAGCATCCCACTTGTCTGTCTTTTGCAACGCTCTCTGCAGAGAATTAAAGAGGAGGCATTGCAGCCAGAGTATGATGAGATGGATCAAGAAGCCGTAGCGGGCGATTACACACAGCCCAGCCTCATCTCATCCCAACGTGCATTGGGGGACAATGAGGGAGAGGAGGAGGAGGAGGAAGAACAGGAGCTGCTATCATGCGTTGTAGACGGTAGTACCTGTACAAGTGTCATACCGTCGGTTCAGCGTGGGTGGCCTGAGGACAGGGTGGAGGAGGAAGAGGAGGAGGAGGAGGAGAGCATGGTCAGTCGTCATCTTGGTGAGGACACGGAAATCTTGCCCGTTACCAGTCTGGCACGCATGGCTGACTTTATGTTACGCTGCCTTAACCGTGACCCTCGCGTTGTCAAAATGTTGGGTGACAGTCATTACTGGTTGGTGACACTTGTAGACCCCCGCTACAAGGAGAACTTTCACTCTCTTATTCCTGAGGTGGAGAGGTCTACAAAAATGGGGCAATACCAGAAGGCCCTTGCTGCAGAACTCTTAAAAAAAGGTTCCCATCTGAACATGCTAGCGGCAGAGGTCACAGTTCGTTGCCCAACCAAGGCGTACAGGCGAGAGAGATGCAACTCCAATCCAGCAGAGGCAGGGGAACACTGTCAACGTTCTGGGACAGTTTTCTGAGACCCGCCCAGCTTACAGGCCCTGAGGCGCAGGGTACTCTCACAAGGAGTGGAAAGTTTCAAAAGATGGTGAGGGAGTACCTTGCCGATCGTACCAGCGTCCTCCGTGATTCCTCTGTGCCTTTTTAATTATTGGGTATCCAAGCTGGACACTTGGAATGAACTCGCTCTGTACGCCTTGGAGGTCCTGGCCTGCCCTGCCGCTAGCGTGTTTTTAGTGCCGCTGGGGGAATTATAACTGATAAGCGCACTCGCCTGTCAACTGACAATGCTGACAAGCTGACCCTTATCAAAATGAACAAGGGCTGGATTGGGCCAGACTTCTCATCACTACCAAATGAGAGCAGAGTAACATAAAGTCAAATCCACTGTGTTATTTTGGGAGGTGTATTCACATGCACCGCTTCAAACCCACACATGGGTATACGCTTCCTCGTTTCGGCTGTTTAATCTTCTTCTCCTTATCCTCAGCCTCCACCACCACTATACCACCAGGGTGCCAGCATTGCAAGTTCCTCCGTCCTTATTTTTGGCAGCTTTTGCTTGTAAGGCATAAGCAAATACTATGGGACACCCACTCCCCAATAATGGGACTTATGTTTGTAATATGCTGTACTGCATGGCTCTTGTAAGGGGCATTGCAAGTTGCTCCATCCTAATTTTTGGCAGCTTTTGCTGGGAAAGCATAAGCAAATACTATGGGACACCCACTCCCCAATAATGGGACTTATGTTTGTAATATTCTGTACTGCATGGCTCTTGTAAGGGGCATTGCAAGTTGCTCCGTCCTAATTTTTGGCAGCTTTTGCTGGGAAAGCATAAGCAAATACTATGGGACACCCACTCCCCAATAATGGGACTGTCCTAATTTTTGGCAGCTTTTGCTGGGAAAGCATAAGCAAATACTATGGGACACCCACTCCCCAATAATGAGACTTATGTTTGTAATATGCTGTACTGCATGGCTCTTGTAAGGGGCATTGCAAGTTGATCCGTCCTAATTTTTGGCAGCTTTTGCTGGGAAAGCATAAGCAAATACTATGGGACACCCACTCCCCAATAATGGGACTTATGTTTGTAATATGCTGTACTGCATGGCTCTTGTAAGGGGCATTGCAAGTTGCTCCGTCCTAATTTTTGGCAGCTTTTGCTGGGAAAGCATAAGCAAATACTATGGGAGACCCACTCCCCAATAATGGGACTTATGTTTGTAATATGCTGTACTGCATGTGACGCGCCCCCTGGGCCAGTGCTGTTAGGGATACCCGGAGCCGGATCAGATGGGGGTTGTAGTCTCCGAGTGGCTGTGACCCGGTCCGTGCCCAGGGTGTCAAACTCAGTGTGTGGCAGTCCTACATATGTTATTAGAGTTCTTTGTGTCGACTACGCCACCCGTTGATTTGCGGTCAAAAGGCCGCCGCTGCAGCAGGGTCCGCTGAGGCTGTTGGTATGTGTGCAGCTTTGGTAGTATAACCCCCAACGGGAGGGGTATAGCCTCAGGGGGTCAGCCGTGGAGGATGGTGGTTGTGAAGGTGCAGCAAGGAGACTCAGAGGCATAAAATGCAGTTCCAGGGTTTTACTTGCTGGTGTTGCTCGGGTCACTGTGTACAGCAGTGACCACCCAAGCCGTGCTGCGTCCACCAGGTCCTGGACTCGGTCAACTCCCGGGCAATTCTTGAGTATGGTCCTGAGCTCCTTTCTGACTCTCCCTTCTTCTGGCCGTTCCCACCAGGGATCCACTTTTGGCCGGCTCCCTCGGGTCTCTTGGTGGTCAAGCCTCCTCTGGGCTCCCTGACCCTATGCTTGGTATGCCTTTCTAGTGGATTTGGTGAGGGTCGTGGCAGATCCTGCCCACGACCTCCGGTTCCTGGCTAAGGTGTGCTGTAGCCTCTGCCAGCTTGGGATCCGGTACCCTTTTGCCGACCCTTCACCCTTTTGTCCTTATTCTGGGATCTTGGGGTCCCCTCTGCGCCTCTGGGTCTCTCTTCCTTCTCCTCTGCTCTGCTTCTCAGGCTCTCAGACAGACTGTCTGACTGGCTGACTGACAACTGACTGACTGACCCTGATCTAAGATGGTGCCCACCTTATATGCTCCCTCTATGTGTGAGCTCAGGTGACCAGCACCCAATGAGCTCCTAGCTTTACCCAGGCTGCTCCCCCTATCTGCCCCTACACTACTGGGATTTTCCACCCCCCTCCCACTCCAGCCAGGAACAGACACTGTCGTACCTGCACATTTCTCTAGTGGGAGTACCATCGGTCTGTTCCCCGGAAATGGGATGTGTGTAGTGCATGCAGCTAACTGAGCTCAGTTCCACACTCCATCCTTACCCGGGAGTGGAATACCACACCTCTGGCTTGAGGCGTAATACCCCTGTAGCAGCCGAGTCCTCAGGGTGCTACACATGGCTCTTGTAAGGGGCATTGCAAGTTGCTCCGTCCTAATTTTTGGCAGCTTTTGCTTGGAAAGCATAAGCAAATACTATGGGACACCCACTCCCCAATAATGGGACTTATGTTTGTAATATGCTGTACTGCATGGCTCTTGTAAGGGGCATTGCAAGTTGCTCCGTCCTAATTTTTGGCAGCTTTTGCTGGGAAAGCATAAGCAAATACTATGGGACACCCACTCCCCAATAATGGGACTTATGTTTGTAATATGCTGTACTGCATGGCTCTTGTAAAGGGCATTGCAAGTTGCTCCGTCCTAATTTTTGGCAGCTTTTGCTGTGAAAGCATAAGCAAATACTATGGGACACCCACTCCCCAATAATGGGACTTATGTTTGTAATATGCTGTACTGCATGGCTCTTGTAAGGGGCATTGCAAGTTGCTCCGTCCTAATTTTTGGCAGCTTTTGCTGTGAAAGCATAAGCAAATACTATGGGACACCCACTCCCCAATAATGGGACTCATGTTTGTAATATGCTGTACTGCATGTGACGCGCCCCCTGAGCCGTGTGTACACGTGTGTGGGATACCCGGTGCCGGGTCTCTGGGGTCTGTAGTCTCCGTGGCGGTGACCCGGTCCCGTGGCTCAGGCTGGTCAAACCAGTGGCAGTCTTTCTTAGGTTTTGAGGTTAATTGTCCGACTGCGCCACCCGTGGATTGCGGTCAGGGAGTACCACCGCTGCGAGGCAGACCGCTGAGGCTGGTGTTGTGTGCGCAGCATAGAATGGGATAACTCCCCTCGGGAGGAGTATAGCCTCAGGGCAGTGAGTGTGGATGATGTGGGTGATGGTGCACGAGCGCAGCAGGAATGACTCAGAGTCTTTGCAGTGCAGTTCAGGGTCTTTACTGATGATTATAAGGTAGACCCTCCCGGGAGTACTGGCTAGCATAAGAGGCCTGGTCAGTCTGTGAGCAAGCAGGAGTTCCCCTGGCCAGGTGGAGTTGTAGGCCTCGCCATCTGTCTGCACTCTTCCTGGCTACCTTGTTGTATGCGGGTAGAAGTAGCCCACGTCCCTGAGTGTACCGTGTAGTGCTCACCCGTATGGCTGGTGACTTGGGGCCTTCTGTTAGCCTCCGCTCCACGACGTCGGTGCTGGTCCCTTGCTTGTGACTGAGCCTCTGGGCTTCTATGGCCAGAGGACCTGAAATCCCCTGCCGGCTGGTTTCTGCTGCTGGATATATAAGTCCTCACAGCTTTGGACTCCTGTGTCCGGTTCCTATTGTCTTCTGCCAGGGCGGGCTCTGCTCAGCTTCCAGCCCCTGGTCTTTAGCTCCTAGCTCCTACAGAGCTCCTTGCTGTTACTTTCCCTTGCTCTCACTCTGACTCTGACTGTTCTCTGACTCACTTAACCCCGCCCCAGATCCAGTTTATAAGGGCAGAATTTTCCCCTCCCAGGACTGGGGCAGGAGGATGTTGCATGTTTAAGGGATCCTGACCAGGAAACCTCCCACTTGCTCTCCGACGTAATATCTCTATTACTGTGGTGACCAGACCCCTGGGGTGCCACACATGGCTCTTGTAAGGGGCATTGCAGTTCCTCATAATTTTTGGAAAGCCTTCCATTCACTGCTTAGACCAACAGTGCACGGGAGACCCAGTTGCTATAAATGGAAAAAAAGGTTTAGTTAACACCCTCTGACCTCCATGTCATTTCCAAGGGGCATTGGAGTGGCTCGAAATTTTTGGTAGGCATTGCACTCACTGTATGCCCTATAACTGTGTAGCCGAACCGCTCCTTTTGTTACAGAAGCATATCCTACAAGACATATCTGGTTGACTGGCCTGATATTGATGTGAATGGTCCCTGTTCCTCCTGCTCTTTCTCCTTTGCCACTACCTCATCCATCATTTATCACCTGAAGCTTTGTTTTAACGGGAGTCATAGAACTTGGATAGTAGCAGGAAAACATCCAGCAATCCTCGGAGGAGGTAGGATATGCGCCAAAACGCTGACCACCTCAGGCCTAGCTGCTACTACATACATGCGCTTGCATTACAACAAAACAAAGCAGATGCTAACTTCTATCATCCTCATCATGCTCCTCACCTTGGCACTCTCAACTCCCCTGATGGAGAAGCCAGGGCCCACCGGAGGAGTCTGATAGTCCGGTGGGCTCGGCCAATGCTGCCCTAAAGCAGGCCAGGCTAAGAAAAGTGTGGGAAAGGTTAACGGGACAAATAGGGGTGGCTGGGGACCGAGTATGGACACCCGGCCACCCCCTAGAGGCTGGGGAGCAAGCGGGGACACCCGGCCACCAGGCGGCTGGGGACTGAGTATGGATACCAGGCCGCCGACACAGCCATGGCGTGTTGGCCAGATTCCGCCTCCACATGCCTAAAAGGCCCAATTTAAAGTGCACGCAAGCAGTATGGTATTGCAGCCTGGGGGTGGGTGGGTGGCAGGCTGCATACTTGCGCTTGCATTGCAAGGAATGGGAGAGGTACAATTGAACACTGCCCTGGGACAAGGACTTGAATGGGGATAGTTGCAAGTCTGCAACGATAGGTGCAAGGTGGGAGGCATCTTCGCATGTACCATGAACAGGGGTTTGGCATGCACACACTACAGCGGAATAGGCTCTCCTTCCCACTAAATGCACTGGGGAGGGCACAAGTAATGTTTTGGTATACGCGCTTAATCTTATGTATAAGGCACACCAGGACAAATATGGGCGGCTGGGGACTGAGTATGGATACCTCGCTGCCAAAGCAGCCATGAGGTAGTGGCCAGCTTCGGCCTCCTCCAAACTAAAAGGCCCCATTTCAAGTGCAAGCTATCAGTATGGAATTGCAGTCTGGGGGTGGGTGGGTGGCAGGCTGCACACTTACAGTTGCATTAAAAGAAAACATAGCAGATGCTAACTTCTGTCATCATCATCATGCTCTTCACCTTGGCACTCTCAACTCCACCGATGGAGAAGTCAGGGCCCACCGGGGGAGTCTGGTTCTCTGGTGGGCTCGTCCAATGCTGCCTAAAGCATGCCGGGCTAAGAAAAGTGTGTGGGGGGATGTTCCAAGGAGAAATAGGGGCGGCTGGGGACCGTTTATGGACACCCGGCTGCCCCCAGGCGGCTGGGGACCGTGTGTGGACACCCGGCCGCGGGGCGGCTGGGGACCGAGTATGGACACCCGGCCGCCGGGCGGCTGGGGACTGAGTATGGATTCCAGGTCGCCAACTCAGCCATGACGTGGTGGCCAGATTACGCCTCCACATGCCTAAAAGGCCCAATTTCATGTTCAAGCAAGCAAGCAGTATGGTATTGCAGCCTGGGGGTGGGTGGGTGGCAGGCTGCATACTTGAGCTTGTATTGCAAGGAATGGGGGAGGTACAACTGAACACTGCCCTGGGACTAGAACTTGCATGGGGATAGTTGCAAGTCTGCATCTTCTGATGCGGTAAGGATCACTTATGATGGGCACACTTTTAGACAGTGACCTGGGAGTCAGAGATGCTTCCAGGGGTCTTCCCATGCTGTTCCCTTGTCTTTTCAGCACTTTATGCATGTGTCACACAGCACATGGCCAGATAAGGTTGTAAAATGTTAAAATGACATTTCACGGTGAATTCATTTGTCATAGTTGAAAGCAATACAAAAGTGCAAAAACGCATAAAAAATGCTACTTGTGAACATAGCCGAAGGTGTGGAGGAGTATTTTTGTTTTTGGTCATTTATTTTAACTTATACACAAGTCTTTACCCTGGAAAGGATGTTCCTCAACATATTTCACAGGAAAAAAGTTTCACTTTCGTTTTTGAACGTTTTATTGTGAGCCTGTAAAAGTGGCTTAATACCTCTGACCACGTTGTTGACAGCAGTGACCTGGGGGTCAGAAATGCTTCCAGGGGCGATGCCCATGCTGTCCCCATGTCATTTGAGCACTGTCACTATCGTTTTGGGCACTTGTTAGGCTTTTAAAAGACTGCCGGGGGTGCCACCGCAAAAATGCTCGAGTCTCCCATAGACTAACATTGGGCTCGTTGCTCGGGTCGAGCACCCGAGTATCACGGCGAGCTCGGCCCGAGCTTCGAGCACCCGAGCATTTTAGTGCTCGCTCAACACTAATTCCTATCCATGACCGGTCAGTATGATATACAGTTAGAACGCCAATAATACACCAGTCACTTCAGAGGCGTAGCAAGGGATTTGGGTCTGGGGGGGCGAAACTTCTGAGTGGGCCCCTAACCAGGTAATCCTGATTACAGCTATGGTGGCGCACCCAAAGGCCAAGGACCCACTATCAGTATTTGGTCAGTATTTTTTCTCAGGAATGGAAGCCAAATCCTGGAGTGGGTGATAAATGCAGAATTGGTGACTTGTTTCTATTATACCTTTTCTCTGATTGTTCCTCACCTGGTTTTGGCTCCCACTCCTGAGAAAAAATACTGACCAAATACTGATAGTGGGGCCGTGGCCTAATAGTGGATGTAGGAGAACCTCAGCAGATGACAGCGCTGTTGCTAAAAGAAATCTCTATACAAAGACCAACACTGATATTACCACCATATAGTGACCATATAGTGGTAGATACCAGTCCTGCAGAACATGTAAGAGATTACATTACAGTTATAGATAGTAACTTACAGCTAACGTTCTCTCTGGTGGAGTTATTCACTTTTCCCATCTTTTCAATCTGGCCCAGACCGACACAGCAACTTCTTCCAGCCAGGACTCGGCTGCAAAGATTACAACAAAGACACATATGACTTCTCACATTTCAGGCACCATTATCCCCAACCTGCACAAACGCCTTATCCTGCTAATACCCCAATACTGATCCGCTGCTGCCATATGTGTCCCTATTACTGCACGTACTGTGCGCCCTCTAATTTTCCTCCTACTGCAGCTTTAGAGTCCCCTTTCATTGCATTCGTAAAGTATATGGCCCTACTGTACCCCACCCCTCGACTGTCCCGGAAAAGTAAAGTGACCCCAACACAGTATGATCCCCCAACTGTGGCCCCACACAGAGCCCTCCATGCAGTATAATGGCCTTACATATAATATAATGGCCCACCACCTCTCCACACAGCAGGATGGACCCCATACAAACTTTCATACTGTATAATTGCTTGCATATAGTTTAAAGGCCCCCGCATAGTCCTCCATACAGCATAATGCATCCCATTGCCCACACAGTATAATGCACCTCCATAGCCCATATAGTATAATGCACCCCATATAGTATAAAGCACCCCCATAGTCCAGAGTTTAACTGTTTCAGCGCGTGCTGATAGAGTTAAACGTAGCAGAGCGCGGGGCCAGGAGCGGCCGCACCCTTTGTCCGTCCCCGCCGCCCTCCCCCCGGTATCTATACTACTGAGTCACTTGGAGAATTTCACACTTAGGTAGTTGTTGTACATTCCAATAGCAGTAGGCACAAACGATTTCCTGTATCTTTCCTTCCTACACCTTAGTAGGATTAGCCAGTTGCTGATGGTGCTCCTCTGCCTCATGAACAGCTCATATAATGGATGTGCGTTATTGCTCATTATCGCCAAACACTTCTTCTGAATTCTTTCCTCCACTACCTCCTCAAAAGTGGCAAGATGGCGGCCAGAAAAAAATATATAATATTTTAATATCCAGGATGCAGATACAGTTGAAAGTCATGCTCCGGGGGAGGGGTGGGTAAGGAACTGATCGCAGAAGTAAGCTGTTCTGAACACAGATGTATATTACACTGCTGGTCTCCTCACAGGAGGAAATTCATCATTGGTCATCTTACATTTACGCAGTGGCAGGTCTGCGGTATGTACATCATATAGGATACACTGAGTCTACTATATACATCACACAGGAGACACTGGGACTAGTGCATATACATCACATATATACATATGAGACAGTGGGGCTTTTGCATACATTAGATAGGAGACAGTGGAGCTGGTGCATATATCACATAGGAGACAGCGGAGATGGTGCATATGTAGTAGTGGTGATGGAAATAGTCTCCCTATGACACTGAAAAGGGGTTAAAAGCATGTTCTCAAAGTTAGAACCCTCTGGAGCTGCACTTTAGACCAGGTGGGGTTAACTGTGACAGCCGGCCCAATACAGGGAGGGGGGAACTCAGTGCTATTGTCTAGTGCAGGAAGTGAGTACAGTCAGTAGTGTGCAGTACTGCGGAAGAGCTGACAGGCTCTATTCTGACTGCTAGGGTAGACGTGGGCGTAGTATCCCAGACAGTGGATCGCCAAAGAATCCCTCCACAAGAGTCCCCTTAGTTGACCTGGGAACCTCGAGAGAGTTGTCGGGGACCTAGGGGCACATTCTGTCTGCAAGCCTACAGAAGAAGTTAGGACTCAAGTCTAGGACATGGAGAGAACTAGGATCCAGATGCACTGTCTTTGGCGAGGAAGATTCTCTAGGGCTAGAGAAAAAAAGCAACAGAGATGCTTCACCTAAATTGGGAACCAGGGCTGAAGTTGTATCAAGTACCTGTGGGAAAGATAACAACCCGTTGGGCCTTATCCTTTATACCTACCTGTAAATACTGCCAGTTACCAAGTAAACTTCAAGTTGTTGTTATGAATTCTGTGTCCTCTGAATTGATTGCTGCCCTGGTTCCAGAAGACTAATCCTTGGAGTCAGAAGAGGCCGGCTGGCCAGAAGTAAGTGGAAACCACCACATACACTGCAGCACACTAGAGAGAGGACACACTTTGTCTGTAGGGTGCCAAAGCGAGCATGGGCTACAGCTCACCCACAATTGCCTCACTTGGGCACCTTACACATACATCACATAGGAGACAGTGGAGATGGAGCATACATCACATAGGAGACAGTGGAGATGGTGCATACATCACATAGGAGACAGTGGAGATGGTGCATATGACGCGCCCCCTGGGCCTGTGCTGTGCAGGGGGATACCCAGAGCCGGATCGCTGGGGGTTGTAGTTCTCCGTGGCGGTGACCCGGTCCGTGCCCAGGGCGGTCAAACCAGTGGCGGTCTTAAGTAATAACAATGTCCGACTACGCCACCCGTGGATTGCGGTCAGTGGGGACCGCCGCTGCGCTGCCGACCGCTGAGGCTGATGTTGTTTGCGCAGCTGAGTATGGGATAACTCCCCACGGGAGAAGTATTGCCTCAGGGCAGCTAGTGTGGATGATGGGAGTGATGGTGTGAGCGTCCCAGTAGTAATGGTGCTGGTGCGGCGATGAAACACAGAGACGTGTGGTGCAGTTCAGGGTCTTTACTGATGGTATAAAGCAGACCCTCCCGGGAGTACTGGTTAGTAGTAGGGGCCTGGTCAGTCTGTGAGCAAGCAGGATCTCCCCTGGCCAGGTGGAGTTGTAGGCCTCCCCGACTATCTGCACTCTTTCCTGGCTACCTTGCTCTATGCGGGTAGAAGTAGCCCACGTCCCTGAGTATACCGTGTGGTGCTCACCCGTATGGCCGGTGACTTGGGGCCTTCCGTTAGCCTCCGCTTCACGATGGCGGTGCTGGTCCCTTGCTTGTGACCGTGCCTTGGGGTTTCTAAGGCCAGAGGACATGGAATCCCCTGCCGGTTGGATTCTGCTGCTGGACCTGGATGTCCCCACAGCCTCGGACTCCGTGTCCGGGTTAGTGTCTTCAGCCAAGGCGAGCTTTCTAGCTTCCAGCCTCTGGCACTCGCTCCTGCTCCTACAGAGCTCCTGTTGTAACTCTCCCTGTGTCTGGAACTTCACTCCCTAATCCCGCCCCAGACCCAGTTTATAAGGGCAGATTCCTCCCCTCCCAGGTCTGGGTGGGCCGTGTTGCATGCTTAGGGCTCCTGACCAGAGAAACCTCCCACTTGCTCTCAGACATAATATTTCTATTACTGTGGCAACCAGACCCCTGGGGTGCCACATTACCCCCTAGTAAATTTTAGTACTCCGGGACTAAACACATTTTTAAAGAAACATAAATGCAGGGTGTAATAATAATACAATAACATATTTACAAGAAGCTTTAGTTCTTTAAAGGTCACGGCGTGTCCGCAACCGGGTGTCCATATCACCCAAGGTGAAGTTTTAAGCGAAGTAGGGGACCTGTACAAAGCAAACCCCTTGCGTTGGCCTTGGGCGTGGCTGCAAGGCTGGAGCTAGCTACTTTGGGCCGCAAGGAGGCCACGCCAGACAGGTTTTCTCTTCCGCGGCCGTCTTCGCAAGAGGCACCAAGGTGCAACAATCTACAAGAATTGTTCCGGTTATCCAGTGTCCAGAACCTGTTAGTCCATAGAAATCTGCAGGGTAACTGAGAAACATAATTAATAACAGGCAACAAACATAAACCATAAACATTTTCAAGAAACAGGTAAATTTATAGTGCATTAGTTTAGATTTTCCAGCGAGCGGGCATCTGACCTCTAGTGACTCTAGTGGACCTACGGAGCTCACTAACTGGTCCTGCACTACAGGGTGTAGGAGGTGTTATGGGCAAGCTGGGCAGCTGTTTGCGCACTCTTTGGCTCACTAGGGGCACGGCAGGCTCACTACTAGCAGAGGGTTGATTCTCCTGGGCTGCTGGTGTGGACTCTTCTGCCTCCTGGGACGGCTGCTCTTCCAGCTCTACCTGGTCTTCTGTAGGCACTTGAGGGGCTGGCTGGAGAAAGGTGAGGACGGGCACCACGATAGCGTTGTTTACTTGTGTCCAGGACCGGGGAAAGTCTCCGAGTACGGTGCTGATCATTTCCTCCTTTTCCTCTACGGGTTGAGGGTCTTCCTGATCTTCATCGGTGCTTTGCAACTTCTCGGGGCACTTTTTCAGGTGGTCTCTGGAGACAGTGGCTGTGGTCTCTCCTCCATCCTTGCTAATGACGTACACCTTTGGATTATTGTGGCTTGAGGGCAGTACGGTGTACGGGTCCTTTTCCCACTGATCGTCCAACTTATGGAGCCGCCTTTTCCTTTTCAAGACCTGCTCTCCAGGTACCAGGGGAACAGCGGGAGCATGTTGGTTATAAGTCCTCTCCTGCCTTTCTCTTGATTGACAGAGACTTCGCTCGACGCCCTCCTGTACTTTCCGGTACTGCTGCTGCCGTTCTGTATCCCAGTCTGCTTCTGGCGAGGTGTCCTCGGGTGTCAGGACTCCCATATCCAGGTCAACAGGCAGCTTACCAGGTCTTGCTCGCATTAGGTAAGCCGGGGTACAGTTGGTGGAACCTACCGGGATGTGGTTATACAGGTCCACCAGATCGGGCAGTTTCTCAGGCCACAGACTGCGTTCTTCCAGGGGCAATGTTTTTAGCAGATCTATCACCACCTGGTTCATCTTCTCGCAGAGTCCATTGGTTTGGGGGTGATAGGGCGTTGTTCTTATCTTCTTGCAGCCATACAGGTTGCAGAACTCCTGGAAGACCTCTGCTTCGAAGGCTGGTCCTTGGTCCGTCAGCACTTGGTCCGGGTACCAGTGTGGGCGGCAGAAGTGCAGCTGGAAGGCTCTGGCTGCTGTCTGAGCCGTCAAGTCTTTGACAGGGACCACCACCAGGAACCGGGAGTAGTGATCCACGATGGTTAGGGCGTAGACATACCCGCTTCTGCTTGGAGCCAGTTTAACATGGTCCAGAGCGACCAGTTTCAGCGGCTGCCTGGTGATGATGGGCTGCAGGGGAGTCCTCTGGCTGGCACGGTCCCTTCTTATTAGATTGCACGGGCCACAGTCTCTACACCACCTCTCAATGGCTCCTCTCATGCCTATCCAGTAGAACCGTTCACGCAGCAGGAACTCCAGCTTCTTCCATCCGAAGTGCCCTGCCCCATTGTGGTAGGCCTCCAGCACCATAGCTGTGTCCCGCCTCGGTACCACCACCTGCCAGATCAGCTCATGTGTCCGGGAATTGACCATTCTGCGGCATAACTTCTCCTTGTAGAGGAACAGTCTGCTCTTCTCCGTCCACAGTTGCTTGGTCTCTTCTGGAGCATCTGGGTCCAGGCGGGCGTCAGCCTGGGTCAGCATCTCCTTCACCAGACCGACTGCGGGGTCACTGTCTTGCGTCTCCGCCCAGTTGTAGTGGGGTAAGGGGTTGAACGTAGCGGATCGCTGGCCCCTCACACGGTGGGAATACTGGGTAATCCCATGACGGTGGAACGCAGGGAGTTCGATCTCTTCCAGTTCTTCTGGATCTTCCCCTCCGTCCGGTAGGTTCGGCATCCTGGACAGGGCGTCCGCGTTGGTATTGGAGCGTCCTGCCCGGTATTTGATTGTGAACTCATAATTGGACAGGCGGGCCATCCATCTCTGCTCCAGGGCACCCAGTCTTGCAGTGTCCAGGTGTGTCAACGGGTTGTTGTCCGTGTACACGGTAAACCTGGAAGAGGCAAGGTAATGCTTAAAACGTTCGGTTACCGCCCACACCACTGCTAGGAACTCTAGCTTGAACGAGCTGTAATTCTCAGGGTTTCTTTCTGTGGGTCGCAGTTTTCAGCTGGCGTAAGCAATTACCCGTTCTCTCCCCTGCTGTATCTGGGACAGTACGGCTCCTAGCCCGATGTTGCTTGCGTCCGTGTGGAGGATAAAGGGCTGGCTGTAATCAGGGTACGCCAGGATTTCATCCCCCGTGAGGGCCATCTTCAGCTGGCGGAAGGACTCCTCTTCCAGCTTTTCCCATTTGAAGGGTGGCTTCTGGTTTTTGGCCTTCCTGGACTGGCCTATCAGGAGGTCCTGCATAGGAGCTGCCTTCTTGGTAAAACCGGGAATGAATCTTCGGTAGTAGCCTACCAACCCGAGGAACTGCCGCACTTCCTTTATGCTGGATGGTCTTGGCCAGTCCTTAATCACGGTGATCTTGTCAGGGTCGGGGGCTACTCCATCAGCACTCACCACGTGTCCCAGGTACTGTACCTTTGGCTTCAGTAGATGACACTTGGAGGGTTTTACCTTTAGGCCATAGTTTGCCAGGGCTTCAAACACTTCTGCCAGGTGTTCCAGATGGTCCTCATAGGTTTTGGAATAGACGATGATATCGTCCAGGTATAATAGGACCGTCTCGAAGTTCCGGTGTCCCAGACAGCATTCCATCAACCGTTGGAAGGTTCCTGGTGCGTTGCAGAGCCCGAACGGCATACAGTTAAATTCGCTGAGTCCCATCGGGGTGGTGAATGCGGTCTTCTCCCGGTCCGCCTCTGCTACAGGAACCTGCCAGTACCCGCTAGTGAGATCCAAAGTAGAGAAGAAGTTAGCAGATTTTAATGCAGCTAAGGACTCTTCTATCCTTGGTAACGGGTACGCATCTTTGTGTGTGATACGGTTGACCTTCCTGTAGTCTACACACATTCTCATGGTGTTGTCTTTCTTTTTCACTAAGACTAGTGGAGCTGCCCAGGGGCTACAGCTGTCCCTAATTACCCCAGCCTCCTTCATGTCTTTTAGCATCCCCTTGGCGTGTTGATAGTGTGCAGGGGGTACAGGTCGGTATCTCTCCTTTATGGGAGGATGGTCTCCCGTGGGGATGTGATGTTCTACCCCCTTTACTCGCCCGAAGTCTTGCGGGTGTTTACTAAACACTCTCTCGTACTCTTGAACCACCCGATAGACTCCCTGTTTTTGGTGTGAGGGAGTGGAGTCAGTACCCAAATGCAGTTGCTGACACCAGTCCTCCATTGGTTTCTTAGAGCCGTTACCTTCCTCTGGTTGAGATGGAGGCAAGGGTTCCACGGCCTGTACAGAGTTCTGGTTGATGGTGAACAATTTCGCTAGCGTGGCATACCGGGGCAGGTATACGTCTCTCTCCCCGATATTGATGATGCGGACGGGCACCCTCCCATGGCGTACATCGACCACCCCCCGTGCTGTCAAAATGGTGGGCCTACTGTCTGAGTAGACGGGTTCTACCATTGCTTGGTAGTCTCTACCTCTTAGACCAATAGCTGCCCGGCACCAAATCATCATCTCACTTTTCGGGGGCATGGCAATAGGGAACGGGTCACACATTCTCACGCTACCTATCTCACCACCAGATAGTTCCACCTGTTGCCGCTTCATCAGTGCCCGGATCTCTTTTTGGAGGACACGCTGCTGGCTGGAACTGGCGTTCTTGGCAACCTGCTGCAAAATAAGAATCACCTCTGCAAGACAGTTTTCAATTACGTTAGTACCTAGGGTTATTTTTGGGTGACTCTCGCGACGGTCAATGTCCACAATGATAAGTCCTTG
The DNA here is from genome assembly GCF_046119375.1 of Phyllobates terribilis. Taxonomy (NCBI): domain Eukaryota; kingdom Metazoa; phylum Chordata; class Amphibia; order Anura; family Dendrobatidae; genus Phyllobates; species Phyllobates terribilis. The sequence continues at coordinate 140,324,462 of NW_027362769.1, read as the reverse complement.
TGCCGGCAGTTCAACTTTACCGACCTTGATGGTCACTTCCTTAAATCCTATCTGTGGCACGAGCTGACCATTGCTGGCGATAATGCTCAGGTCGTCATCTGGGTAGCGGGTTATGTCCGAGTCATTCCAGTACCGCTTGAAGAGCACGTACGGGATGGTGGTGACCTGTGACCCAGTGTCTAGTAGGGCACTCATAGGAATGCCATCCAGTACCACAGGCAAGACCGGACGTCTCCCTACTTATTTGTTACGCCAGTTTGATGGGCCTGATGATCTTAAGCCTGGGGGTTGGCCCTCTACCCCAGGTTGTGCCCGTTTAAATGACAGTACCTTGCCATATGTCCGGGTTGATTGCAGCGGCGGCAGATGGGTCGTCCGTCCTCGTTGTATCTGTCGCTGGGTCTTCCTCTGGCCGGTGGGGTCCTCCTCAGTTGGCGCCACGGGACGTCCTCCGGTCCGGATGCCAGCTGGATCTTTCCTGGAGAAGAGACCTGTAAAGACTGCACAGTTCTGGTTAGCGCAGCAACGCTCTTAGTCAGCTCTTGGACCTGATGGTGCAGGTCTGTAGCCGGGTTATTGTTCAAAGCCTGCGCATCAGCTCCCACAGGCCCTGCAGACAAGGGCGCCGCGTCCTGGTGATAAGTGATAGCAGGGCGCCTGTGGGTCACAGCGCCACCTGGTGCCGGTTCTCGGAGCACCCGGATGGCTCTGTCCTTGAACCGTGCAAAGTCCAGGTCAGGGTCCTGTAAGGCCATTGCCCGCAACTGGGTTCGGTGGGCATTGCACAGTAGACCCTCAATAAATTGTTCGGTCAGCAGCTTGTCTTCATTTCCCACGCTGTCAGGGTCTGCCTGTTTAATGGCTCTCAGGGCCTCTTGTAGGTTTAGAGCATAGTCTCTTATACTTTCATGTGCCCGTTGTTTGCACCCGTAAAATCTTAGTTTTATCTCGGCTGAGGTGCGGGTGTCAAACGTGTCTTTCTGCCGGGCTAGTATCTCTCTGACAGTCCTCTTCTTCCCAGGTGACGAGGACTTTACCTCCCTTTGGGCTGCCCCAATTAACTGGGCCACCAGAATGCTCACTTTTTGCTCTTCTGTGAGGGGGTATACTTGGAAGAGGCTATCAAGTCTTTCCCTAAAGTCACTCAGGGTATGTGACTCCCCTGAGTACTGGGGTAGCCAGGTTGCCCCCGGGATATAGGGCATGGTGAATGGCATGACCGCTGCAGCGGTTGCGCTGGCGGCCGGTGTGGCGGTGGAGCTCCCCTCGGTGTCCGACATCCTCCTTCCCCCCTAGTGGACCGTGGCCTACCTGGCGATGTTCTTCTTCCGTAGGCCGCGGCTCCGCAGTTAATCGTCGGGGCCGAGGAACTGGCGTCGCGCTCCGTTGACGTCAGCGTCGCTCTTTCTCCCTTCCAGGACCTTGCGCAGCGTCGGTGTGTGAGGCGGAGCTTCGGATCTCGCGCTCTTTCGGCGTCCACGCCCCTCTTCTTCCTGCGCGGCGTCCTGAAGATGGCATCCGATGGCGGGAAGCAGCTGCGGATGGCGGGAAGACGGCAGAAGACGGTCCAAGATGGCGTCCGATGGAGGGAAACTACTCCGGACGGCGGGAAACTTCACCACAGGTAAGTATAAAAGTCTCTTTTTCAGGCACGTAGTACCCGGTGGTTGCGGGCACGAAATCCTGCCGACTACGCTAAAGTTGACGCGCCCCCTGTGCCTGTGCTGTGCAGGGGGATACCCGGAGCCGGATCGCTGGGGGTTGTAGTTCTTCGTGGCGGTGACCCGGTCCGTGCCCAGGGCGGTCAAACCAGTGGCGGTCTTAAGTAATAACAATGTCCGACTACGCCACCCGTGGATTGTGGTCAGTGGGGACCGCCGCTGTGCTGCCGACCGCTGAGGCTGATGTTGTTTGCGCAGCTGAGTATGGGATAACTCCCCACGGGAGAAGTATTGCCTCAGGGCAGCTAGTGTGGATGATGGGAGTGATGGTGTGAGCGTCCCAGTAGTAATGGTGCTGGTGCGGCGATGAAACACAGAGACGTGTGGTGCAGTTCAGGGTCTTTACTGATGGTATAAAGCAGACCCTCCCGGGAGTACTGGTTAGCAGTAGGGGCCTGGTCAGTCTGTGAGCAAGCAGGATCTCCCCTGGCCAGGTGGAGTTGTAGGCCTCCCCGACTATCTGCACTCTTTCCTGGCTACCTTGCTCTATGCGGTTAGAAGTAGCCAACGTCCCTGAGTATACCGTGTGGTGCTCACCCGTATGGCCGGTGACTTGGGGCCTTCCGTTAGCCTCCGCTTCACGATGGCGGTGCTGGTCCCTTGCTTATGACCGTGTCTTCGGGTTTCTAAGGCCAGAGGACATGGAATCCCCTGCCGGTTGGATTCTGCTGCTGGACCTGGATGTCCCCACAGCCTCGGACTCCGTGTCCGGGTTAGTGTCTTCAGCCAAGGCGAGCTTTCTAGCTTCCAGCCTCTGGCACTCGCTCCTGCTCCTACAGAGCTCCTGTTGTAACTCTCCCTGTGTCTGGAACTTCACTCCCTAATCCCGCCCCAGACCCAGTTTATAAGGGCAGATTCCTCCCCTCCCAGGTCTGGGTGGGCCGTGTTGCATGCTTAGGGCTCCTGACCAGAGAAACCTCCCACTTGCTCTCAGACATAATATTTCTATTACTGTGGCAACCAGACCCCTGGGGTGCCACACATACATCACATAGGAGACAGTGGAGATGGTGCATACATCACATAGGAGACAGTGGAGATGGTGCATACATCACATAGGAGACAGTGGAAATGGTGTATACATCACATAGGAGACAGTGGGGTTGGTGCATACATCACATAGGAGACGCTATGAATGCTGGCTTCATCATCAGAGGGTCTGAAGCACAAAGCGTGCTAACTCTACACACAAAGAATGTCCTGGTTTATTTTTTTGTGCACATTTGAATATGCACGTCTCATCCTAAATACGGAGAAGACAAGTGCATGCTGCAATTTTTTTTCCATGTGGACATTTGGGCCGAGTGAAAAAAGTCATCTGAACAGCCCAACATTTGTCTGACTGCTGTCTGTTTTTTATTATGACTGATAGCACTCAGACCGAAAATACAGTGAGTGGTGTGAACATAGCCTAACAAGTAGAAACAATAAAATACAAATCACATAATACTTCAGAAATCAGAATACATTATCGTTGCAATTACTTTAATATTTGAATTTCCAGAACGTTTCCATATTAGTAAAAGAATAAGAACTTTATTACCTGATGCTGATTTCCACTTTGCAGATAAAATAAAAGGAAAATAAAAGTCTTAAGTAATACAAATGAGCCTGTAATTGCTTTCCCTAATTCATAAATGTGTTCTAACAGAATTGGCTGATTTTTCCATCAAGTTTAGTGTGAGAATTGGCCCTGTCTGCAGGCTCAGACAAAACGGTATACAGTTACTAATGTATGTCCCCCCAGATTGTTTATATTAAAACTTTCAAGACTGACTAGGGCAGGGGGTACAATGGGGGCCTGTTAACATCACGCTGACTTGAAAGAGCAGTTGAGCATTGCAGTTTAATTGTGTGTTCTCCTATGCTAGGCAACGGTCCAAGCCTTATTGTAAACATCGTGTGCTCTGTCAAGTGCGGCAGCCATACGGCGGCGGGGTGGAAATTCACCGTTTTCGTTTGTCAGCACAATTTATTTACAATTATTTACACTTTTATTTTTTCTTCCTGAACAAATGAGAGAGAACAGGAGTGGGCGATAAAATATATTTTACAGCAGGATTTTGCATTTTCCACCGATATACATTGCATAATTCAGCATGTAAATCATCTGTGCCTTTTAGTCATTATGAAACTCTTGCTCCCCAGCATTACATGGCGGCTCTTATTGCTTGGCTGAGCATGCTGGGAATTCTAGTTCTCTGCTGAAAATGGGTCATGCATATTCAAGGGAAGACATTTTAATTAATATATTAGTGAAAGAGGCAGATATAAGAAAAGGAGCAACTGGACCTCTACCACCTCATCCCAAGCACCACATACCCCATGGATGTGGTATTCTTTAGGATCTCAATGGTAAACGTTTGAGAATTGCTGGCTACTATTTAGTATAGATTAAGTGGGCACTCTATGGAAGTGCATTTTATTAACACAATATATGATATTATTTAGCATTATATGGGCATTCAATGGCATTAACAATTTGCACTATATGCGGGTAGAGTTGAGCAAAAGTTTGGCTCTGCCCTGGTCTGGTGTCCAATGGACAATGGCACTCTTCACTTGTACAGCTGGCATCCTTTGCCCGATACCCTGGGCACCTCTGGTGTTTTCTTTATTCCTTTGATGTGCATCGTATCGTGACATTATGACTTCCCGGAACCTAGTAAAGGCCAGAGGCGCCCAGGATGCCAGGACGAGGATGGCAGCAGTGAAGACAGCCCTGGTCTGGCTGCCACTAAGGAATGCACTAGATGCCAGAGCAAGGCAGCGCTAAACTTTTTGGAAACACTATATGCTGGTATCATTTAAGTATAGCTCTAGTATTTAGCCAGTACTATGGCTGTTTTACTATTAAGGAAGGGTGCACTAATACCTTACAGTGGTGAGACACAAGGTCTCATTCAGACCTCTATATATGAGTAACCATACTTTTAACTTCGTTTTCATAAATGAATAGTACATATGAAAATAAGAAGCTTTGTAATATATCTTATCAAAGAAATCTGCCTCTTTCTCCTCCTAGACTAATTGTTCATGCTAAAAATTCTCAATTCTCAAAATACGGATAGAATCTGTCTTTATTACTGAGATAGGAGATAACAGTTGATACTCATAAAGTTCTATGGAAAACTTGCTGCAGAATGTCTTTGTCTGCTTCTAGCACCTCCCTCCTCTTGAGAGTGAAAGATCAGTCCTGGCGGAGAAAGAAGCCAATTCCTCTGATAAGATATATTGCAAAGTTGCTTATTTTCATGTGTAATATTGATTTATGAGCTAAAAGTAAAACTACTGTTATTATTTAATGTATTCATTCTGGTTTTGTCACAGATAGAACATGTATCTATTATAGTTTGTCGCTCAAACTCATCCTTCCAAGTGAATGGGTTAATCCAAAACTACTAGAAGCATTGTCAGCGTTGGAAAAATAGCAACAGCTGCAGCTATGATGGAGGGACAGAAAATAAAAAGGATAAAAGTGTCATATGTGGCTTGGAATTTATAACCCATCACAGCTTTGCAGTTTAGGAGTCAGGTGAAAGTTGCAGACAAGTCAAGGTGGACTCATTTTAACTAATAGAGAATGTAAAACCTCATGGTGGTGCACAGGCTCGGCTTTGGTGGCCAGCCTCAAGGATGTTGTAATGGTAACGTCAATCAGGGGCGGGCATAGTGGTTAAGCACAGGAGTGATTATAATAGGGTCATTGGTGCCCTGAAAGTTTACTGGCTCTGATTGAATGGCAAGCCAGTGCGTGCCGCCACTTTATGGCTGTCTGTCCTGGTGCTGTATGTCAGACAGCTGCGGATATCACAGTACTTGTGAATCCCAATGTACTAGCACTTCATCTGACTTCTTATGTGAATGTTTTAATCCTGTGATTTAAATAAAGCTGTGGTCATGTTGACAACCAAAATAATGCATTTTGTGTATTTATTCCAGTGTCTAGGTTTACTGTAGTTATGGTTGTTTTAAGATGAAGTGGGGGTCCATCCCATATCCAAAAGCCATGTCCCCACATATCATGTGCCATTTATACTAGTGAGATCTTCTTCTATAGCATCATGTCTTAGCTGTAACTCTGCCTCTTCAAGAGCTGCACTCATTTCTCAATAGTAAGTTTTCTTTACCAAAAAACCCCACTAAATAACTGCTCAATAATCCGAACTTTACACTATCGAGAATATTTTACATTTTCAAAAACATCTGCTGATATTTCCACCATATCAACACCATACACAAAAGGGAATTCAAGAAATGTCAAACAATCTGGACGCTTGTTATCGGCAACCGCAATGTTGAACATTACAAAGGCGGCCTTATTTAAGGACATTACTTTGAGTAGCCGCTCTTTTAAGAGTTGAGATTTGGACATTTTACAGTTTCTCTGAATTATTATTTATTTATTTTTTTATTCTTATAAATCTCAGCCTTTTTATGCGGCACTGGAATGTGTAAAGATGGCCTTTCAAAGCCGAGTGCTAATTGCAAGAACTCTTATCAATGGAATGCAAAGTAGCATTAGCTGAACTCCATCCCTCTGAATTCTATACCAGGGTAAAAGGGCATCCAATTGAGGCTCTTGCATATTTGGCTAGCTGCCTGTCTATTGGGAAACCTAATTGGACCCTGGTGAACATCATGCTTGTGGTTTTTTCCGACTGGAAAAATGCCCACATTGCAGAAGGAGTAAAATGAAAACCTATTTTAGATAAAATTAGAGGAAATATGTGGTGTCTAAAATATACATAATGGCTAATGAAGACAGACATCCAGGCTCCACTATCACGTGTTCTATCCATAAAACATACCATTATTGGGATATATTTGCTATTTCTAATGTTTCGGTCAAGAAGTGGTTTTGTGTCAGATGAGACAAAAAAAAGGCTGATTTATTTTTCTCTGTCCATGGGATATATGTAACATTGCAACCCCTTCTCAAAGTATGGGTGAACTGCAATTCCCATCATTGCATTCTTCCAGAAAAGGTGCCATTCTTATTTTTAGGCAAAGTCATATTTCAAATTGGGGTCAAATCTTTAAAATTTGCAATGAATAGCATTTCAGATTACTATTTTTTTTTAAGTTAGTTTAAAAATAATTTCTTGTTCTTAGAAAAACCTAATTTCATATAACCACTTGAAAGACCAACTTCCAATTTGTATGCCTCAACGTTTTTAAAGTGCGTCATAACATTATTGTCACGCACAGTGTGGGAAAGACTAAGTGCAACACAAAGGGATGAGGGGAAGGAAGAACAGACAATAGGGAAAGGAGGATTAGAGACCCCTAGGCAGATCTAATAACACCCTGCCTACCCTACGTCCCTATAATGGTTCCAAACCAATCGCTGAGCAGGAAACCTAAGCCCTGCATATCCCTAGAGCTAGGCCCTTGATAGGGAGGGGGTGAGCACTGGTCAGTCCCCACTATAAGCTAAAGACCACAACGGAGACCAACAAAGGGGGGAAAACTTAGCTTGAGCAGAAACAAGAGAAACAACACCAATCTTCCTCCAAGGGCACCAGAGAGGAAGCTAGCAGACGGCTATAGCTCCAAGGGAAAACGAGAATATCACCGGCGACTCCCTGAAGCAGACTGAGAGTTTATAAACACCCAGACCAGAGTGTGTCAATAAGAGCAGGAGGAAGGTTGCGGCTGGGTCCAAGAGTGAGAAGGATTTAGAAGGCGTCTGCAATGCCAAATGCAGTGACCTTCTGCAGCCAGATGCCGAGCGACTGTTTGTTACATCTGACACACCCGTGACAAATATGCTGCCCAAAGGCAGTATGCAGAGAAGAAGCTACATAACAAAGTATACATTGCATTCCTTGTTATGGATGATGCTATTTCTCCCCTGACTCAATTGGGGCAAAAGGGTCAACTACATGTACTACTACTCGACTACCCATGTTGTGAGGAAAGAGGTTTAGCGGAAGCCTCCTTCGGTCTTCATTCCTCCCCATATGTTTATTATACAGCTACAGTGGAAGGACAGCAAATGGCGCTTTGTTAAATGAAGGAGGAAATCTGTTTTTCGTAAGTGTTTACTGGGCCCGTTCCACATGACAGCCCATAATGTTAATTCAAAGCAATAAAAAACACAATCACAGATTTTGTGAGCGCTGCCAAGGAAGTGATATCCAGATGAGGTTGTGAAGGACTTTAATCAACTCCGAAACGCGTTGTTCCAATAGACTCCTTCATCAGGCTTTATTACTTTAACATTTGGTATTTAGACACTTAGCTAACCGTTTAAGAGCGGCTTAAACCAAGGATGGGAACTGTACTACTGGTTATCCTGATCTTCCTGTCTCATCAATAGAATATAATGTTTACATAGGTAGGACAATTGGGACCGTAAAAGAATTTCATAACTATGAAGACCCAGCATATATGCCATTCAGAATCTAACCCTATGGACACTGTAATCATTTATTTTAAGGTGCACATATATGTCATGCATGCTCAGATGAGTGCGCATGTGTTCTCAATTGGGAGAATGGAGTAAACAGCTGCCAGATACCTCTAGTGATGACTTATCACCCAGGAGGACAAAAAAATGGACATGCCTATTTGCCAACAGTCTCTATTTATTGGAACAATTTTGCAAAATCCTATAAAAATTGGTAATTTTGGGGCTTAAATCCAGATTTTGCCTATTTTGAAATGTTGTTAAGAGCAGCCATACACATCAGACTAATGTTGGCCGAACCTTTTGATATTGTTGGGCTTGGCCGACAGTCTACTGTCTATGGGGGCCTCCGGACTAATGATGATCGGGGGTAGATAAGGATCTGGCATGTCTGGTTTCGGAGTGCCAATCTTTTGTTCTTGCTGAGATAAGCTGCCGTCAGTGGCTCTCTAATGGACACACGGGTGCTCAATAGAGTGAGTGCTCCTATGTATCGAAGAGTCGGGCAAGATAGCTATTGGTTTAACGATCCGCATGGCCGACATCCATCTATTTTCGTATAGGGTACTTAAGTGTTTTCAGAGAAGAATTGTACATCCTTCATGCAAAAAAGATAGTCATCAAGTACGCCAAAAATCAATAATTTGGCCAACTTTGCTCTTAAGAGTATGGGCACCTATAGAGGTAATCTCTAAGCATTTGCTATCTATGAAGAGATCCAACCGTACTCAGAAATGTTTTTTTTTATGTTGAACCTAGCCGCTATTATCTCGGTTTAGTTAATGCCAGTATATTGCATATTCCTATCATTTACATTTCAAAGCATACAATTAGCCAGTTGATGAAACTGGCAGGTCATGGATTATAATAATTTCCCCCTTAACACCACAGAGTATATGATTTATGCAGAGTGCAGTTTTTCAGATTTTGTCAAACAGGAAGCTTTTTGAATCTTAATGTATAAAAAGAGATGTTTTCTTTTGTTCGGACAGGTGGAAATAGGGAATCCTTTTTATGTTTTAATGTGTATAATAAGAACATGCCAACAACTTTAAACAAATAAAGAAGACAACGCAACGTGAGGTCTTGTTAGGAGTCTTCAAGGATCGGAGCATGAATAATTACTGGAGCCACATAATTGTCTCATTCTAGGGAAAATATTCATAGCTGAAGACAAGTGTAATTAAATTCTCCAGACAGCGTTTCAAGTATCTGTTGAATATTGTCCCTCACAGTCAGGATGCAGCTAGTTAATCAGATATTTTAGGTGCCACTTAAAAAATGCAATTTCATCTGTGGATGGAAAAATTCTAATTTCATCAGATCACATATGCTGCATATATATGAATATAAAAGTGCATAGAATAAACTATAACTGCCATTGTGATAAGGAATCTTAAAGAGGACCTGTCATCAGGTCAAAATTGGCCAGTGTCTGCTCTTCTTTTATTCCTCTGAATAAGCTGTTTTTCGTATTTTAGAAATCTGCCATATGGTTCCAGAGATGTTTTTTTTTTCTACTTTTGTGTTAATGGTATTTATGACAGGATCCTCTGGGGCATGTCTTTTAAGCTGCTCTGCATAATTACCCTATGAGCAACACCCCCTTGGTAAAGACCATAAAAACTAGCACTAATTAAAAAGTCCCATATCTCTGGATCCGTATTAGGGATTTATAAAATACGAAAAATGGAATACTCCGGGGACAATGGGAATAAAATAAGAGTAAAACTGGCCACTTATCACCTGGTAACATGTCCTGTTTTTAAAGGGATTCTTCGAGAATATAAAAAAAATGAAAGATAAAGAGGATGTGTGACAAAGTCACTGGTAAAGTGCTGGAGGAGAGATATGTTTCTCTGAGGCTATTAGCTTCAGTAAATTAAAACCGTTCAGTTGCCTCCAGCATGTTATTTGCTGAGAGGGGTTAAGCACCATTTGTAAAAGGCAGAGTTTTTATGAGAACAACCATAGAGCAGGCGGGAGGTTGTTCTCCGTATCTCCACCCCAGAGTGTGGTCTGGGGTTTAAATACTCGGCCTGCTGAGGCTTTCAGTGTTCAGTAGGTCTGGAGAGAGGAACTCCAGATCTGTTTGTGTGGAGCTAGCCTGAACCACGTGGAGTTGCTGAACTCTAAGCAGGTGGATCCCTGCTACCACAAAGACTGTGCTTTTGTGTTACTATTTTGCTTTGTTTTCCTGTTTTTCCCAAAGGGCCATGTTTTATTTTATGGACTCAGTGTTGGTTTATGCTTCATTTTAATAAACCGACCAGAAGTTTTAAAGAGACAGCGTACCTGTTATGATCTGCAACAAGTACTAAGGAAAGAAAGGGGAAAGCTATCCCTACAGTAAGACTAAGCTGAATCCCTACGATGTCGCGGGCTGCCTGTTCCTTGTGAACAGACCCGCCTTAGTCCTCGGCTAGTGTGAACGAAGACCTAAAGCATAAAGGGAAGGGGTCCCTAAAAGAACTAAGGACTGGAACAAAAATGGGGCACCTCCTGAACAGAGAATGTAGTTGCAGAACACAAAAAGAAAAACTGACAAAAAGGTACTAGAGGTCCCAGAAGGACCAAGCGAACTGACAGAGAAAGGCACAGAAGCACCTGGCTAGCAAAACAGTCAAACAACACTGAAGTCCAGCACAGCCAAAAGGGCGGAGCTGGAATATAAAGGCAGATGGTAACGTGACCGCAAAACACAAGATGGAAAAAGCAAACAGGAGGGTTCTAACAGTACCTGTGTCTACCTCCGTGTGCAGCTGAGTGAGCGATCTACCGCAGATGTTATTATGAATAAATGATTACCTTTAATTAGCAAATCACCATAATTTTGTCTAGGGTGGTAATCACTAGAGCATACTAAAATGGTCCCTGTATTGTTACACCGACAGAAGCCTGACCTAGAATGGTATAGGATAGGTGCCTGTGGGCATGTGCATTTCGGCCGGGTTTCACCACCTTCCCTCACGACTGCTGCCCTCTTCTGTACTCCACGTCGAGTGTTATAAGTGGCTCGGTGTGCTTCTGACATCATCTATCTAGGCCTTTGTAAGGCCCACACTTGTGTCTTAGTATTGAGACTCTAGTCCTATGTTTGGTGTGCTCAACAATCTGTGCTTTTTGTGTTTGTGCTTGCATTCATCCCTGCTGGGTTCCACTTCATCCATCCTCCTGCTCCTGAGATTCCTGAGTGTGCAAAGTCCTTGCTTCCCACGAGCCCTCCTGCTAGCTCTATCATCGCCCGCGGGCCCACCTGGACCTGAGGCTTAAAGGCTCCACCTCTCGTGGTGAGACTAACCTATTGTCACGTTATCTCCAGGTCCCAGCAGCGGAGCTCTCGACTGCACATGCTCACAGACTCTTGTCCTACCTAACATTATAGGACAGATTTCAGTGCAACGGCCATTTTAATATTCTAAAGTGATTATCTTTCTACACAAAACGATTATGACTTGCTAATTACAACCATGTGGATGAGACCTAAGAAGAATTCTGAATAACGTACATGCTACAGCAGCGAACACCAGGAGTCTGCTCTAGATTCCTTTCCCTATAAATAAAGCATAAAGATCGACTTTCATGGTTTCACGTTTGCTAATTCCATTTCTTTCCATCTCTCTAGATAATCCTCAATGACTACGCAGAAAGAGCCTGGCAGAGATGTAATAGTGCTGTCTCAGACATCATGAAATGTATACATCTGTGTGCACAGAGTAGCATGGATTTAAACATTAATAATGGTGCATTTAGTGTTCTCTGCTCTTGCACAAGCTGTAGATATTTTTATTTTAGGAAGCCTGTGTTTAACTTCGCTGTCATAACTTACCGAGGCTCTTCACACGAACAGGGACCTGTGGTATGAGTTTAAGATTTATTTTTTAGAAATGCGCACTCTGCATGGCGAGCAACGTTTACTGTGTGATTTCCCCGTAGGTCCTGATGAAGGAAGGTTCATTTTATTGTGGGTAACCTCTGAAAAAGGGTTTTGGGCCACTATGTGATTGGTCAGTCAGTCCTTTTTATCTTTTTCCTATGACCACCATCTACCAGCAGGCAACATTTTTTACTTCATCATAATCTCGAGAGTGAACTATTCCAGTTATCACCCCAATGTGTCCTTTAGGGGACCCCCCCCCCCAGTTACCAGAATAGGTTAAGTCTCAAATTCTCTTTGGAAATGGTCTGGTGGTTTTGTAAGCATGATACCTCTCCATTTTCTATCCAAGGGGACTGACTTTGGCTGTCATCAGCTTTCCCATAGACATTGACATGCTCAACCACTCCTCCATGCACACTGAATTGATGATCATTGGGGGTCCCAATATTTGGAGACCTATCAATCTACCAATTTTCACCAAACCAATAAATAGGTGAACATTTAGTAATAACTCTTTGTAACCTTATTAACTCCTTATTCCATGGTTTTACTACGTAGGAATAGCCCACCTTGCTAAAGGGGCCCCACAGAAATAAGCTGATCACAGGATATATACCCTAAGCAATCAGCTGTAGTCTGTCTGGCAACAAAGAAATAAAAGTTCCATTTCCCTGCAGAGTTGGCACAGGGAAAATTAAGAATTACATAGTGTGCATTGAAATCAATTGGCTGTCTGGAAGACCCAGCACATTTGAGCCTTGTACAGAGTGAAAAACTATTTTTTTCCTTCTGACTTAGAGTAACAGTCGCTTAAATTTTTATTTTATAAATCAACAGTACACATAAGATATATTACAAAGTTGCTTATTTTTTTTATCTGAGAAATCTGCTTCTTTTTCCTCTTGGGTTAATCTTTCTTTCTCAATTCATAGGTAAAATCTATTCAGTGAAGACAGATTTTCCCATTACAGAGAGAGGAGATGACAGTTAGTGCTCATAAGATTCTATGGAGCAGGAGAGAATAAAGGCAGACACAGACATTCTGCTGCAAGTTCTCCTGAAACGAGAGTTACAGTTCTCCATAGAACCAACTGTTATCTCCTATCTCAGTAATATAATATCCTGTATCATTGAAAACGCATTTCACCCATGAATTGAGAACTTTTAGAATGACTGATCAGTCCAGGAGGAGAAAGAAGCAGGTTTCTCTGATAAGATATATTACAAAGTTCCATATTTTCCTGTGTAGTATGTATGTATGTATGGTATAGTATATAGTGAGAGAGACCTCATTTATTTATATATATATATATATATATATATATATATATATATATATATATATATATATATATACAGTACAGACCAAAAGTTTGGACACACCTTCTCATTTAATGATTTTTCCGTATTTTTATGACTATGAAAATTGTACATTCACACTGAAGGCATCAAAACTATGAATTAACACATGTGGAATTATATACTTAGCAAAAAAGTGTGAAACAACTGAAAATATGTCTTATATTCTAGGTTCTTCAAAGTAGCCAACTATTGCTTTGATGACTGCTTTGCACACTCTTGGCATTCTCTTGATGAGCTTCAAGAGGTAGTCACCGGAAATGGTCTTCCAACAATCTTGAAGGAGTTCCCAGAGATGCTTAGCACTTGTTGGCCTTTTTGCCTTCACTCTGCGGTCCAGCTCACCCCAAACCATCTCGATTGGGTTCAGGTCTGGTGACTGTGGAGGCCAGGTCATCTGGCGTAGCACCCCATCACTCTCCTTCTTGGTCAAATAGCCCTTACACAGCCTGAAGGTGTGTTTGGGGTCATTGTCCTGTTGAAAAGTAAATGATGGTCCAACTAAACGGAAACCGGATGGAATAGCATGCCGCTGCAAGATGCTGTGGTAGCCATGCGGTTCAGTATGCCTTCAATTTTGAATAAATCCCCAACAGTGTCACCAGCAAAGCACCCCCACACCATCACACCTCCTCCTCCTTGCTTCACGGTGGGAACCAGGCATGTAGAATCCATCCGTTCACCTTTTCTGCGTCGCACAAAGACATGGTGGTTGGAACCAAAGATCTCAAATTTGGACTCATCAGACCAAAGTACAGATTTCCACTGGTCTAATGTCCATTCCTTGTGTTCTTTAGCCCAAACAAGTCTCTTCTGCTTGTTGCCTGTCTTTAGCAGTGGTTTCCTAGCAGCTATTTTACGATGAAGGCCTGCTGCACAAAGTTTCCTCTTAACAGTTGTTGAAGAGATGTGTCTGCTGCTAGAACTCTGTGTGGCATTGACCTGGTCTCTAATCTGAGCTGCTGTTAACCTGCGATTTCTGAGGCTGGTGACTCGGATAAACTTATCCTCAGAAGCAGAGGTGACTCTTGGTCTTCCTTTCCTGGGGCGGTCCTCATGTGAGCCAGTTTATTTGTAGCGCTTGATGGTTTTTGCAACTGCACTTGGGGACGCTTTCAAAGTTTGCCCAATTTTTCGAACTGACTGACCTTCATTTCTGAAAGTAATGATGGCTACTCGTTTTTCTTTACTTAGCTGCTTTTTTCTTGCCATAATACAAATTCTAACAGTCTATTCAGTAGGACTATCAGCTGTGTAACCACCTGACTTCTGCACAACACAACTGATGGTCCCAACCCCATTTATAAGGCAAGAAATCCCACTTATTAAACCTGACAGGGCACACCTGTGAAGTGAAAACCATTTCCGGTGACTACCTCTTGAAGCTCATCAAGAGAATGCCAAGAGCGTGCAAAGCAGTCATCAAAGCAAAAGGTGGCTACTTTGAAGAACGTAGAATATCACACATATTTTCAGTTGTTTCACACTTTTTTGTTAAGTATATAATTCCACATGTGTTAATTCATAGTTTTGATGCCTTCAGTGTGAATGTACAATTTTCATAGTCATGAAAATACAGAAAAATCTTTAATTGAGAATGTGTGTCCAAACTTTTGGTCTGTACTGTGTATATATATGTATGTATGTATATATATATGTATGTATGTGTATATATATATATATATATATATATATATATATATATATATATATATATATATATATATATAATTACACATATGTGTGTATATATATATACAGTGGTGGCCAAAAGTATTGGCACCCCTGCAATTCTGTCAGATAATACTCAGTTTCTTCCTGAAAATGATTGCAATCACAAATTCTTTGGTATTATTCTCTTCATTTAATTTGCTTGCAAGGAAAAAACACAAAAGAGAATGAAACAAAAATCAAATCATTGATCATTTCACACAAAACTCCAAAAATGGGCGAGACAAAAGTATTGGCACCCTCAACCTAATACTTGGTTGCACAACCTTTAGCCAAAATATCTGCAAACAACCGCTTCCGGTAACCATCAATGAGTTTCTTACAATGCTCTGCTGGAATTGTAGACCATTCTTCTTTGGCAAACTGCTCCAGGTCCCTGATATTTGAAGGGTGCCTTCTCCAAACTGCCATTTTGAGATCTCTCCACATGTGTTCTATGGGATTCAGGTCTGGACTCATTGCTGGCCACCTTAGAAGTCTCCAGTGCTTTCTCTCAAACCATTTTATATTGCTTTTGGAAGTGTGTTTTGGGTCATTGTCCTGCTGGAAGATCCATGACCTGTGAGGGAGACCCAGCTTTCTCACACTGCGCCCTACATTATGCTGCAAAATTTGTTGGTAGTCTTCAGACTTCATAATGCCATGCACACGGTCAAGCAGTCCAGTGCCAGAGGCAGCAAAGCAACCCCAAAACATCAGGGAACCTCCGCCATGTTTGACTGTAGGGACCGTGTTCTTATCTTTGAATGCCTCTTTTTTTTTTCCTGTACACTCTATGTTGATGCTTTTTCCCAAAAAGCTCTACTTTTGTCTCATCTGACCAGAGAACATTCTTCCACAACGTTTTAGGCTTTCAGGTAAGTTTTGGCAAACTCCAGCCTGGCTTTTTTATGTCTCGGGGTAAGAAGTGGGGTCTTCCTGGGTATCCTACCATACAGTCCCTTTTCATTCAGATGCCGACGGATAGTACGGGTTGACACTGCTGTACCCTCGGACTGCAGGGCAGCTTGAACTTGTTTGGATGTCAGTTGAGGTTCTTTATCCACCATCCGCACTATCTTGCGTTGAAAACTCTCGTCAATTTTTCTTTTCCATCCACATCTAGGGAGGTTAGCCACAGTGCCATGGGCTTTAAACTTCTTGATGACACTGCGCACGGAAGACACAGGAACATTCAGGTCTTTGGAGATGGACTTGTAGACTTGAGATTGCTCATGCTTCCTCACAATTTGGTTTCTCAAGTCCTCAGACAGTTCTTTAGTCTTCTTTCTTTTCTCCATGCTCAATGTGGTACACACAAGGACACAGGACAGAGGTTGAGTCAACTTTAATCCATGTTAACTGGCTGCAAGTGTGATTTAGTTATTGCCAACACCTGTTCGGTGCCACAGGTAAGTTACAAGTGCTGTTAATTACACGAATTAGAGAAGCATCACATGATTTTTCAAACAGTGCCAATACTTTTGTCCACCCACTTTTTTAGGTTTGGTGTGGAATTATATCCAATTTGGCTTTAGGACAATTCTTTTTGTGTTTTTTCATTGAAGACAAATTAAATGAAGATAATAATACCAAATAATTTGTGATTGCAATCATTTTCAGGAAGAAACTGAGTATTATCTGACAGAATTGCAGGGGTGCCAATACTTTTGGCCACCACTGTATTACACATACACACAGTGAGAGAGATCTCTATGTGTATATGTATGTAAACAAAGGAGAAAAAGAGCTTGACTAGCATAGCAAATTTTATTGAAGTATAAATATACATGGTACTCAATAATCAAGGATAAAATTCAATAGACGATAAAGAAAGTGCAGTGTGACCAGGAGCTACAAAGCAGCATATTGGTAGCTCAGCCAAAAAGCATATCTACCAATATGGTGAAAGGTAGTATATAGTATATAGTAGGGACCATAATCTCACAAACAAGGAATAAATACCTAACTTCTAACCCAATCACACTATGTTGTTAATATAAAGTCCCAAAGACTTACCAAAGTCAGGCAGAGCAAACTTAGCAGCGATGCAGGTGGGAGTGGGGATAAGAAAATGCCTCAACGTGCGTTTCGCTAGGGGATTTTTCAGCTTTCTCAAGAGGCTGAGAGGTACTGAGTAAGAGGACCTTAAATACCCATATATGGTGGTCACGTGTATTATCACATGACCGCCATTAAGCACATGACAGCAGAGTGCCTCCCATGGCGGTGTTTAAGCGGCGCATGCGCGAGGTCTCCCAGATCACTGCCGCAACCGTCACACCCCCCGCGCGCACCCGGAAGCACAGCATTGCTATACCTCCTGAGGATGCGCAGAGGGCGAAAGATAGCAGGTGTACTACACCACTATAGATCTCTCTGTGTATGTGTATATGTATGTGTAGATACATATACCTCAATAGTGTGTGTGTGTGTGTGTGTATGTTT
The DNA here is from genome assembly GCF_046119375.1 of Phyllobates terribilis. Lineage (NCBI taxonomy): Eukaryota > Metazoa > Chordata > Amphibia > Anura > Dendrobatidae > Phyllobates > Phyllobates terribilis. The sequence goes on along the minus strand of NW_027362769.1, from coordinate 140,306,929 downwards.
ATGATATATATAGCAGAATGTCAGAGTGGAGATATGTTTCACTGAGGCTATTAGCAAGGGCCTGTTTTTACGTGGATGGCTAAGTGCAGGGCGGGAAGCCATCCACCATATCTCCACTCCAGGAAGTGGCCTGGGCTTTAAATAGCCAGCCTTTCACTCAAGTGTGTGCAGTGTCTGGAGAAATCTGCTCCAGAGAGGAGCTTGCATGTGTTGAGCTAAACCATGTGTGCATAACCGTGAGTGGCTGGACCCCGGCCAATATACGGACTGTGCAGCATCTGTTTTTTGTTTTGCCGTCGTGCCAAATGGGTCGTGTTTACTTTATGGACTCACGGTTGATTTATGATGCTTAATAAATCAGCCTGAAATTTAAAGAGACAGTGTTCCTTGTCTTCCTCCGCATACAGCCAAGCAAGTCGCTTTACCACAAGTGGTGTTAGAAGTGCAGGCAAAACTCCCAGCGAACACATGTGACTGTTATAAGAGGTGCTGCATGTCCTGGGTGAAGTCTGCCATAAGCCAGCAAGTGACGCCGGACAAAATAGAAGACCTGCTTAAGCATCTGTTGAGGGCACAGCAGGACCAGCAGCAACTACAGCAACAGCAGATGGCGCAACAGGAGACCACTAAGCTGCTCATGCAGCAGCTCCAGCTACAGCAGCAGGCCCAACAGGACTAGTGCCGACCACAGCAGAAGCAAATCGATTTGCTCGCAGAGGCGATCCGGGCACGGCAAGAGCTCCAACGCTAAGGTCAGTGGACGACTTTTCTGTCCAGAAGGCGGTAAGGAGAGCTCTGCAGAAAATGACCCCGGGTGACGATGTAGAAGCTTTTCTGACGGTGTTTGAGAGGGTTACCAAGAGGCAGAAGCTTCCACCAGAGCATAGGGCAGAGGTGTTGGCGCCCTACCTGACGGGGGGGAACCCCAGAAGGCTTATTATGACATGGCCTTGCAAGATGCCAAAGAATATGAAAAATTAAAAACTGAAATTTTGTCACGCTTGGGGGTAACCCGGACTCTCAGGGCACAGCACGTCCACTGCTGGGCATATCACCACGAGAAAACCCCGCGGTTCCAAATGTTTGACTTGTGGCACCTGGTTCAAAAATGGCTGCAACCGGAATCCTCTTCCCCGACACAGATGGTAGAGCGAGTAGTGATGGATCATTTTATGCATTCCCTGCCGAGGCCGGTACAGACTTGGGTTGCCCAGGGTGATCCCCAGTATGCTGATGAACTGGTCGGACTGGTCGAGAGGTATCAGGGGGTCGAGGGTTCCTTGGGAAAACAGGCCACTCCATATTGGGGGTCCCAATCTGGCATGGAGACCCAAATAGGGGGGTGGAGCATCCAAGGTCCAAAGGGGTGAGGGAGGTGATGCCCAAGGTCCCTGCAGGAGAGATTATTTGGTGAAGGTGTGTCACGGCTCTGGCCATGTAGCCGCCCACTGCCCCCTGTCCTCTGAGCCAATAGATTGTAGCCTGGGATGCCGCTGTTCCTACTATGCCTACCCTGCCTGCAGTGTGAACTATCAGCCCAGGGAGGGACCACAGTCATGTCCAGTGACCATTAATGCGGTACTGGTGGCAGGACTCCTGGACTCAAGGAGTTTGGTGTCTCTCATAAGGGCCAAGCACCCACACCAGATGGTCCCTGGGAGAAATGTGGGTGTGCGGTGCATTCAAGGGAATTCCAAGGATTACCCTGTTGCCAGGGTGACTATACAGACGGACTGTGGGGCTGAGTCCCATGAGGTTGGGGTGGTTAAGGACATGCTCAACCTGGGGATAATAGGGCGGGACTTCAGTCTGTTCTGGGACTTGTGGCGGAAAGCGGGGGTGCCAAGTATCTCAACCGGGAGCCGGTTACACCGTGATGCACCGTGATTCGTCCTTGCGGGTGATGAAGACGAGGTGGTGACCCCGGAGGCCGAGGTTCCGGATTTGGGTGTGTCAGGGGGAAACTCTGGTACTGCGCAGATGCAGGATCTTACCTTGAAGTATGCCTTTGATAATGTCTCTGTAATCAATGGGATTACTCAAGAGCTGGGGGCTGACACCAGGTTCCCATATTTTTCACTCAATGGGGAACTTCTTTATTGGGTCACTAAGCCAAAAGGGGAGATTATGGAGCAGTTGGTGGTGCCGGAACCCTATAGGTGTATGGTATTAGACCTGGCCCATTCTCACATCTTGGGTGGGCATCTAGGGGTAGACAAAACTCGGGAGCAGGTCCTGCAGAGGTTCCACTGGCCTGGATGTCACTGGGAAATTGTGAATTACTGCCGGTCCTGTCCCACCTGTCAGCTAACGACTCCCGTGTCCCATTTCCGCAGCCCCCTAGTACTGGGGGTCCCCTAGAGGTCCCCTTTGACCGGATTGCCAAGGACCTTGTCGGGCCCCTGGTAAAGTCCACCCCGGGGGCACCAACACATCCTGGTAGTATTGGACTATGCAACTTGGTATCCGGAAGCGGTACTATTGAGAACCTCCTCCGCCAGAAGTATCTCCAGAGAGCTGGTGCATATTTTCTCTCGGACTGGCCTGCCAAAGGAGATCCTGATGGACCAGGGAACTCCTTTTATTTCGAAGGTGATGAGGAAGTTGTGTAAGGCACTCCAGAGTACAAAACTCTGGACATCTGTATCCCATCAGCAGATGGACGACCTGGTAGAGCGATTCAACAAGACCTTGAAGTCGATGTTGAAGGTTGTAGAGTGGGATGGGCGAGACTGCGATTGCCTGTTGCCATACCTGCTGTTCTCCATTAGGGAAGTTCCCCAGAGCTCTATCGGATTCTCGCCGTTTGAGCTGCACCCTCGGGGAAGCAGAGGTTACACCCCACCAGAGCGTCATCGAGCATGCGGCTCAGATGCAGGACCAGATTGAGAAGTTGATGTCACCTGTGAAGGAGAGCCTTCTACAAGGCTGAGACAATTCAGCCCTGGAGACAGGGTGTTAGTACCCACGGTCGAAAGTAAGTTTCTGGCCAAGTGGCAAGGGCCGTACGAGGTGATCGAGAAGCTGAGTAAAGTCAATTACAAAATCCACCAGCCAGGTAGAAGAAAGCTGTACCAGATCTACCACATCAACTTGCTTAAGCCGTGGCGGGACAGGGAACTAGTGGAAGCTACGTGTCTGGGAGGCCAATCCTGAAGCCAGGGTTGAGGACGTCACAATGGCAGAGAAATTATCACTGGCCCCAAAACAAAGCAGAGAAACCGAGACCTGTTCTCAGAGTTGCCCGGATGTATGCAAGTTGTGGAGCATGAGATCCTGATGGAACCGCACGTACGGGTGAACTAGAGGCCATATAGAGTTCACAAATCCCGCCGCGAGGTGATCTCCAAGGAGGTGAGCAGAATGTTGAGCCTGGGCATCATCGAGGAGTCTAAGAGCGGCTGGTCCAGCCCTATTGTTCTTGTACCCAAGCCGGATGGAGAATGGCGCTTCTGTAACAATTACAGGAAGTTAAACGAAGTGTCCAAGTTTGACGCCTATCTGATGGTCTGGGTCAATTAACTTATTGAGAGGTTGGGGCCTGCCAGGTACATCACTACCCTGGACCTAACCAAGGGATACTGGCAAATTCTCCTGTCCCCAGGTGCCAAGGAAGCAACTACCTTCTCTACACCTGACGGGTGTTTTCAATACACCAGGATGCCATTCCGTCTACAGGGAGCCCCAGCTACCTTCCAGAGGGCCATGGACGGGATCCTAGCTTCACATAAGAAATACGCTGCCGCTTACCTTGACGACATTGTGATTTTCAGCCCAGACTGGGGAAGCCATCTGCAGAAGGTCCAGGCAGTTCTGGATGCACTGAGGAATGCCGAGTTTACCATAAACCCAAATAAATGTGCCATAGGAAGAGAAGAGGCAAAGTACTTAGGCTACGTTGTTGGAAGGGGCGAAATTAAACCGCAAATGAACAAGGTGGAGGCAATCCAGAATTGCCTGCAACTGGTCTCCAAGAAACAGGTACAGGCCTTTCTGGGAATCGTGGGATACTATCGGCAATTTAGCCCGAATTTCACCCCAATAGCAGCACCCCTGTCCGACCTGCTTAGAGGTACGAAGAAGGCGATTGCCAAGTGGTCTTCTGAGGCGGAGATAGTGTTCCAAGGACAAGCTCGCCCTGTGGAAGCAGCCGGTCTTGATAGCGCCTAACTTCAATAAAGAGTTTATGCTCCAGATGGACGCCTCAGACGTCGGCATAGGCGCCGTCTTGTCCCAAGAAGTAAATGGGGAGGAACATCCCATTCTTTATCTGAGCAGAAAACTCTCGACCTGCAAAAAGAACTATGCTATTGTGGAAAAGGAGTGCCTGGCCGTCAAGTGGGCGGTTGACACCCTTAGATATTACTTATTGGGCTGCAAATTCAGACTGGTGTCAGACCATGATCTCCTAAGATGGATGAGAGAGAGGATGGGGAAAAATGCCCGGGGAACCAGGTGGTTCCTGGCACTCCAGCACTTTAGTTTTTTGGTGGAGCATAGGCCCGGGAAGCTACATGCTAATGCAGATGCAATGTCCAGACTTCCCTGTCTGGCGACTGAAGGTGCCCAAACCAGTGCCAGGGTGTCATAGGGGAGATATGTTTTACTGAGGCTATTAGCCTCAGTGATGTGAAAAATGAGGGTTAATGAGCCAGATTTACAAGCGCCTGTTTTTACGTGGATGGCTAAGTGCAGGACGGAAAGCCCTCCACCATATCTCCACTTCAGGGAGTGTCCTGGGCTTTAAATAGCCTTCCTTTACACTCAGGTGTGTGCAGTGTCTGGAGAAATCTGCTCAAGAGAGGAGCTTGCATGTGTTGAGCTGAACCGTGTGTGCATAACCCTGAGTGGCCAGACCCCGGCCGATATACGGGCTGTGCTGCATCTTTGCATTTTGTTTTGTCGTTATGCCAAATGGACCGTGTTTACTTTATGGACTCCCGTTTGATTTATGACATTTAATAAATCAACCGAAATTTAAAGAGACAGTGTTCCTGGTCTTCCTCCGCATACAGGCAAGCAAGTCGCTTTACCACAATATATATATAATATATTGGTAGATTGGCTCACATGGTTGCACATAGAGGTAGACACAGGAACACTGTCTCTTTTAATAAAATAATGGAAGATTTAGAGTACTACATAAGTCAATGTAACGCTAGCAAAACAAACATGGCCTTCCCGGCCTAACAGGAAAACAAAAACCTAACATATGGCACAATCCTTGTTGCTAAGGGAATCCACCCTCTTCAGGATAATTCAACACAAGGTCCAGCTTTCCTTAACATGGAAACACAGCTCCAGAGCTTGCACCTCCAGGTCCACCCACACACACTGCTCTAGAAAACTGGGTATTTACCCTCTGGGCTCTTCCCACTCTACAGCTGTTCAATCATCATAGCAGTAAACATGGCTGATTAACCACTTTTAGCACTTAGTGTGCTGGATCATTTTTTCTACATTTATATTACTGAAGCTTACAACTGCAGTGCTACACATCTCCCCTCTAATACTTTTCCAATGACTTTGTCACAATAATATGTATATATATACGTATATATATATATATATACACTACTTAAAAAATAAAGGGAAAACTTAAACAACAGAATATAACTCCAAGTAAATCAAACTTCTGTGAAATCAAACTGTCCACTTAGGAAGCAACACTGATTGACAATCAATTTCACATGCTGTTCAAATGGAATAGACAATAGATGGAAATTATTGGCAATTATCAAGACACCCTCAATAAAGGAGTGGTTCTGCAGGTGGGGACCACAGACCACATCTCAGTACCAATGCTTTCTGGCTGATGATTTGGTCACTTTTGAATGTTGGTTGTGCTTTCACACTCGTGGTAGCATGAGACGGACTCTACAACCCACAGAAGTTGCTCAGGTAGTGCAGCTCATCCAGGATGGCACATCAATGCGAGCTGTGGCAAGAAGGTTTGCGGTGTCTGTCAGCGTAGTGTCCAGAGGCTGGAGGCGCTACCAGGAGACAGGCCAGTACACCAGGAGAGGTGGAGGGGGCCGTAGGAGGGCAAAAACCCAGCAGCCGGACCGCCTTTGTGCAAGGAGTAACAGGAGAAGCACTGCCAGAGCCCTGCAAAATGACCTCCAGCAGGCCACAAATGTGTCTGCACAAACTGTTAGAAACCGACTCCATGAGGGTGGTATGAGGGTCCGACGTCCACAGATGGGGGTTGTGCTCACAGCCCAACACCGTGCAGGACGCTGGCATTTGCCACAGATCACCAGGATTGGCAAAGTCGCCACTGGCGCCCTGTGCTCTTCACAGATGAAAGAAGGTTCACAATGAGCACGTGACAGATGTGGCAGAGTCTGGAGACGCCGTGGAGCGCGATCTGCTGCCTGCAACATCCTTCAGCATGACCGGTTTGGCAGTGGGTCAGTAATGGTGTGGGGTGGCATTTCTTTGGAGGGCTGCACAGCCCTCCATGTGCTCGCCAGACTGCTATTAGGTACCGAGATGAAATCCTCAGACCCCTTGTGAGACCATATGCTGGTGTGGTTGGCCCTGGGTTCCTCCTAATACAGGACAATCCCAGACCTCATGTGGCTGGAGTGTGTCAGTAGTTCCTGCAAGATGAAGGCATTGAAGCTATGGACTGGCCCGCCCGTTCCCCAGACCTGAATCCGATTGAGCACATCTGGAACATCATGTCTCGCTCCATCCACCACAGACTGTCCAGGAGTTGGCAGTTGCTTTAGTCCAGGTCTGGGAGGAGATCCCACAGGAGACAATCTGCAACCTCATCAGGAGCATGCCCAGGCGTTGTAGGGAGGTCATACAGGCACGTGGAGGCCACACACAATACTGAGCCTCATTTTGACTTGTTTTAAGGACATTGCATCAAAGTTGGATCAGCCTGTAGTGTGTGTTTCCACTTTAATTTTGGGGGTGACTCCAAATCCAGGCCTCCATTGGTTAATAAATTTGATTTCCATTGATGATTTTGTGTGCTTTTGTTGTCAGCACATTCAACTTTGTATAGCAAAAAGTATTCAATGAGAATATGACGCGCCCCGAGGGCTGTGGGGTACTCGGTGCCGGGCCTGTAGATGCCGGGGGAGGGATATGTCACAGTGGTGGCGGCCCGGTCCGTGGCCCAGGGTGGTCAACAAAAAGGGGGATGAATATATTTATATGGGATTTGTAATTCTTATAAAGTGTTCTTGACGCCACCTGTGGTTTCTGGTAATAGATACCAGCGCTGCTGCAGACCTCTGGGGCGGTTGGTAGGGCAGCTGAGTTGGAACGGCTCCCCACAGGTGGAGTGGGCCCCAGGGCAGTGTAGGTGCAGATGATGGTGATGCTGGGGCTTGTGGTGCAGGAGAGATGGCACAGCGGAAATAACTGACGAAGGCAGTGGAGTGCAGTCATACGAGTTTACTCACAGTTCTGTTCCAGTTCCTCAGGTACACTGTATGGGTGTCAGCCTCCCGCGTCGCACTGCGTTCACCAAACAAGGGGTCCAGCACTTTCTCAAGTATATCAGGAGCACTTGACGGAACCCCGCTTTCTTTATGTTCCTTACTAGACCGACTTCTCGCGCCGGGTCTTTTCCCTCCTGCCCTGCGCTTTCCCACATACAGTCCCGATCGGGTGCTCTGAAGTCCCTCTGGGCAACCTGGAGTTCCCGGACCTACTTGATGCCCTTCACGGTGACTAGGGTGAGACTGTGGCAACTGCACCATGGAAGTGCAGAAGCCTCCGGTTTTCCAGCCACGACCTGGAGTAACACGGCTGGTCCTGGGACCGGTTCCCTTCTTGCGGCCTGATCCTTCTGACACCTGGCAGATTCGGGCGTACAGGTGCCGTCCTGCACTCACCGCACCCCCTGGGATCCCTTCTGTCGACGGAGCCTACCTCCTCTGCTCCCCTCCTGGGCCTCTATTACTAGGCCCCTTATGGAGCAGAGCTCCTAAAGAGACTCTGCTCCCCTCCTCTCCTTGCTACTCACTCTCTGTCCTCTGCACTACTCTGCCACCCTAAGATGGCTTCCCTTTATATACCTCCTATTATGGTGCTCCCCTGTTCTGCATCCTCCACCCTCACCCACTACTGGTTCTCCCTCTCTTTGGTTCCCCCCACTCCAGCCAGGGACAGGGCTCAGCAGGAACACAGTGCATCTTGCCCTTCCAGCCGGCCTGGAGCAGTGTAGTGTTGAATGCGGGTGTTGGGGTTCCGGGCAGCACTCCCTCCTTACCTTGAGAGAAGGAGACACCACACCTCTGGGTGAGGTGCAGTACCTCTGTGGCGACTGAACCCTCAAGGGCGCCACAAATATTGCATTCATTCAGATCTAGAATGTGTTATTTGAGTGTTCCCTTTATTTTTTTGAGCAGTGTGTGTTGTAAATTTTACAATTTCACTTTTTTTTATTTTGTCATATCACATGCTGTATTGAAAAAAATTGCAATTTTTGACCGGCAGACGGCCTAATGTAATACTCATATTTCCTGTTGGGCACATGGACATTAGCAGCTACTGACTCAGAGGTCATTATGATTGAATGAGGAGGAGGTGAGCAGAGATATCACCTATTGTGAATGGTGGATCCTATGTTATCTACTGTACATAGAGGTGTTATCAGTCATTATAAAGCTGCCTATAGACATGCGATTACTGTCGCCGAATGGTTATTCAGCACAAAGAGATCTCTCCCGACTACCCCATACACATGAGAGCTCAAATCAGATGAGGATTCAGGAGTTTTCAACTTCAAGGGAGGAGAAAGACAACACCAGACATCGTTGGCAGAAGCTTATATCCTATAAAAACAGTGATCGGCCATTGAAATTCCAACAACCCGATCCTGTCTCTCCCGATATCATCTGTCAGAGCAGTGTGAGAAGGCTTTATACACATCAGATAGTCGGCTGATCGAGCTGAAATAGTTTAATCTAATGTGTATGGGGCTTTAAACCAGTCTGTGATGAAAATGAGACTGCTGAAAAGTCTATCATAAAGATCAGGAGATTTGGGTCTAGTGCCTAGCGTAAAAACTTCAAGATTTTTCTTTTTAAATAAAGTATATCTTATCTTATCTTAATGGGAAATTAAAAATAAATAAATAAATTTAACACAATAACCAGATTTAAACAAGAAGTCGTTTTCTGATTACATTTTCCCATTAAAGAGGAATTCTCTTATTACTCAAAGATTGTCTATTTATCAAAACTCTGAAGAACAGAAATGATTAGTCCATATCTCCCAGCTGTGAAGATTAACGTACAGTTAACAGTACAGCAGTGTCCTAGTTATTAAGAAGCGGTGGTCCTGTGCTGGGGGTGCTGGAACATCATGATCATGGGTGCAGAAATCACATTTCCAGGGAGGAAATTCTCATGTTTACACTGAAGTTATTCAAATTGACAAGGGTAATTTGCGCAGCCTTTCATTTTAAAGAGGATGTTTAAGAAGGTAGAGGAGTGTAAAATTGAGGATAATGTTACTTGCACTTGTTAAACATTTTGAACATAATCTAATTTGGCAGCATGAAAAGAAATGACTGCATTAAATGATACATCTATATAAATGAAGACACGGGTTATCGGGACGGAGCGGACTCAGCCATCGCTGGTAGATTTATCTTGGCAGCAGACGTTTAGTTTATGAAAATGAACGATTTCTGATTACACAATATTCAATTGCCATAGTTAAAAATAAGCACATGAAATTAATTTTTTTAATTAATTAATCTTAATGAGACCTAAAATTATGCTGGAATAAAAAAAATATTATTTTTTATCTTAGCAAATTTTAAAGGGGTTGACCATGATTAGAAAGACGGCTCTTGCAACCATGGGCTGTGTTTATTATTGCAGCTCACTTGAACATGGATTAGCTGTAATACCTGACACAACCTATGAACAAGAGTGGTGCTCTTTCAGGGAGAAAAAAAATAGTTATTTTTGTAATTGTTGACCCATCGTTTAAAAGGAAACATGTAAACAAAGGATATTTTCTTAATTGAATACATTTTGTCACAAATAACAGCGGTCGGGAGCCATGCAGATCTCACCGCAATGCCAGACCTCATGTGGCTGGAGTGTGTCAGCAGTTCCTGCAAGATGAAGGCATTGAATCTATGGACTGGCCCGCCCATTCCCCAGACCTGAATCCGATTGAGCACATCTGGGACATCATGTCTCGCTCCATCTACCAACGTCACGTTGTACCACAGACTGTCCAGGAGTTGGCAGATGCTTTAGTCCAGGTCTGGGAGGAGATCCCACAGGAGACAATCCACAACCTCATCAGGAGCATGCCCAGGCGTTGTAGGGAGGTCATACAGTCACGTGGAGGCCACACACAATACTGAGACTCATTTTGACTTGTTTTAAGGACATTACATCAAAGTTGGATCAGCCTGTAGTGTGTTTTTCCACTTTCATTTTGGGGGTGACTCCAAATCCAGGCCTCCATTGGTTAATAAATTTGATTTCCATTGATGATTTTGTGTGATTTTGTTGTCAGCACATTCAGCTTTGTACAGAACAAAGTATTCAATGAGAATATTTCATTCATTCAGATCTAGGATGTGTTATTGGAGTGTTCCCTTTATTTTTTTGAGCAGTGTGTGTGTGTGTATATATGTATATGTATATATATATATATATATATATATATATATATATATATATATATATATATATATATATAATATATATATATATATATATATATATATATATATATATATATATAATATATATACAGTAAAGACCAAAAGTTTGGACACACCTTCTCATTTAAAGATTTTTCTGTCTTTTCATGACTATGAAAATTGTACATTCACACTGAAGGCAAAAAAGTGTGAAACAACTGAAAATATGTCTTATATTCTAGGTTCTTCAAAGTAGCCACCTTTTGCTTTGATGACTGCTTTGCACACTCTTGGCATTCTCTTGATGAGCTTCAAGAGGTAGTCACCGGAAATGGTTTTCACTTCACAGGTGTGCCCTGTCAGGTTTAATAAGTGGGATTTCTTGCCTTATAAATGGGGTTGGGACCATCAGTTGTGTTGTGCAGAAGTCTGGTGGATACACGGCTGATAGTCCTACTGAATAGACTGTTAGAATTTGTATTCTGGCAAGAAAAAAGCAGCTAAGTAAAGAAAAACAAGTGGCCATCATTACTTTAATGATGGCCACTTGTGACTGATGTAGTCATTTCAGAGATGGAGGCTGTGGAGGAGGAATAGGTGCAGGAGCTGTAGCATGTGGGGCAACTCTGATTGATCCAGGGCCCGCAATCCTCGGCATCGGGAGGATGTGTTCCGTCCCAGGGTCCGACTGGGTACCAGCTTCCACAATATTAACCCAGTGTGCCGTCGGTGAAATGTACCGTCCCTGGCCACAAGCACTTGTCCACGTGTCTGTGATTAGGTGTACGTTCGCAGTAACTGCATTGATGTGGGCACGGGTGATGTTCTGGAACACATGCTTGTGTAAGGCGGGGACAGCACACTGGAAGAAATAGTGGCGGCTGGGGACCGAGGACCGAGGGACAGCCGCCGCCATCAGGTTTCAGAAAGCTTCAGTCTCCACGAGCCTATGAAAAAAAAGCTTCGAGTGCAAGCAGTCAAGAAATGTGACAGCTTAGTATTATGACCTGTGGGTGAGTGGGTTTGGGCTTGCGTTCCAAGGACTGGGGTAGGGACAACTGAACGCTGCACTGGGACGTGGACGTGGTTGCTTATGGTGATGGTTGCATGTGTGCAATGACGGGTGCAGGGTGGGAGGCATCTTTGCCTGCATCATGGACAGGGGATTGACGTGCATGCACAACAGCAGAACAGGCAGTGGTGTCATCCGTAGACATCATGTCTGGACCCTGGCGTTCAGCCCAACTAGTTGGGTGCTTTGCTGTCATGCGCCTGAGCATGCTGGTGGGGTCAGGCTGGTAGTTTTGCTGCCGCTGCTGATGCTGACATGGCAGATGTTGCAAATGGATTTTTTTGGGGTTAACTGGACAGTTATTAAAAAAGAGCCAGACTCTGGAAGACCTAACAGTTGGACTGGCAAATTCCCTCGTATTGGTGTTTTGGGGAACAGTTGCCCACCTTGTCTGTGGCCTCCTCACTGCTTCTTCCTGCCTGTTGTGGTGCTACGCCTCCCTCCCCCTCTGCACTGATGTCCTCGCTATGCATGTCACCTTGCCAGGTCAGATGAGTGATGTCATCGTCCACCACCTCTTCTTCCACGTATGCACCTTTGGCCTCCTTTTCACTTGCTGGCAATTGTGTCTCATCATCTTCCTCCACCTCTAATTGCACTTTCCCACCGTTGCCTTCGTGTGACCGTGGCTGCTCAAGCGATTTCCTTTTGAACCACTTGAAGCGGACCTAGTGAGAGGCCAAAATCTATAAATGGAAAAGTAAACAGCTTTTCCGAGTGTCCAAGTGTGGGATTACTTATCTCCGGGCACTCGGCATGGTTGTAGGAAGGAGGATCAGGGTGAGGAATATGTGCTCCAGACTCACTACTACTGAGACTGGACTGTGTGGAAGACAGGGTGGTGGCAAACTGACTGGAAGCATTATCTGCTATCCAACCAACAACGCTCTGGCTTCAAGAGTGGTGTTCTGCTGCCCCCTAGAAAGTGGGACAGGAATCTAAGTCGACATGATGTGGGTGCTTGTTATGTTTCATCTTGGCCTCTGCGTGCACCATCAGCATCACGTCCACTTCCCTGTCCCTTACCACACGCCTTGCCCATTTTAAATGGAGTATAATATTTTGCAGCTTGCAAAAAATGTCACGATTATTACCGCAGTAATATTTGATTACGTCTGATGATAACCAATTTTTTTTGGCAGCGCCAGTACAGCGTTGCTTTTGGTCAGCGACCAAGTGTGGATATGTTTTGAATGCACAACTGCCACACTTTAAAAGGAGTATAATATTTGTCAGCTTCCAAAAAAATGCAGGATTAATACTGCAGTAATATTTGACCACCTGAGATGATAAACAAGTTTCTCTGCTTGCACTATACAGCAATGCTATTCAAATCAACCAAATCTGGCCGTATGCTGCTAACAAGCAAATGGAGCAGTAAAATGGTGTATTATATTGCTTTTCACCAAAATTAGCAGGATTAAGAGCAAAAAGAATATTAGCCCTGATACCTAAAGCTATTGATAGGAGTTCCAGCAGCAGAAAGAACGTGCAATGGACCCTATTCTATACTATACCAGGTCTCCACAAACTCTGCCTAACTAGTGCTATCAGCACGATATTATTCATCAGAATGAGCCCTTACAAGGACTGTTGGAGTAGATTAATAATAGTGTTGTGGAATCTCTGTTTAAAATAACCGCCAATTCTCTCCCTCACTCAGCTGCAGCTCTCTCTACTCTGCCTCTTTGACTGGTAGACTGTGACGAGCATAGGGTCCCGGGTCTTATATAGACCCGATAACACTATGTGGCCAGCCAATCACTGTAATGCCACAACCAACATGGCTACGGCATTACAGTGGCTGTCAGGCAATCCCTGCATGGTAATTGGCTGCCTAATATGCGCTAAACAAGCGGGGCGGGGATTCGAGCTCCCGTCCGAACATTCAAAGAATACTCGCCAAGTAACGAGCATCTCGAGCACTGTGATGCTCGGGCGAGTCACTAGTAGTGACGAGCATGCTCGCTCATCACTAATCCCCAACTTTTAGGATATCTTCGCCCATGGAGGTCCGAGGCGATAGATATTGTCATCATGTTTCCGATTCTGACTTTACCTTTATATAGAGCTGAAACATGATGGCATCATCCGTCGTCCGATATTAAGTTGGTGGGGTTAGAATAGCCTTACAGTGATGTGAGTGAATGCGTTATGTTCGTCTCTTCACTCCGACACAAAAATATATCCCCTATAAATAATGGATCGATGCAAACCCCAATATTCATCACTGACCACTGGCTCCAAAGTGTCAGCCCTTTTGAACAGCGGAAGCTCTTGCCTCAGAAGTGTATTTCTCCGACTCTGCGAAAATGAATCCCTGTCTTTGTGGCTAGTTCCCACAGCAGATCTCCTGTTGTATTTACCAGATCACTGCAGGAGTTCCCTACTTCAATGGAAGTTGAAGTGGCACCTCTCTCACTTTCCCAGTTGCAATTAGTTTCTCAGTTCCCCAGGTATAATTAATTCTATATGTTCAATGTGAGGGTGATATGTCCCCTCTCTGGAGATGTTTTTATAGATCTTAATTTTTCTCTGACACAATTATTTTCCTTTTTATTGAAGAATGCAAGCCTGCTCTGTGAACAGCACAGTATTGAGAAGGAGAAACTGAGCAGAATATTTGTTGAAAAAGATTCAGTATAACTTGCAATTTATTCATTTAAAACCTGTGGTGTTTTGTATGCATGAGTCCAGTGGGCGATCCTACTCATTGACTCTGAATTCACAGTCCTACAGGGACAACTATCAATCACTGGATAGGACCGCCTACAGGACTCATATGCATCCAAACACCAGGGATTCCAATGAATAAAATGTAAGTGTTAAGACCCCCACACAGATCAGATTATTGTGAGCCAAACTCGCTGATATCAACAGGTTCGGTCAATGGCCTAATGTGTATGAAGGCGATGACTGTTTGATGGTTGGGGAGAGATTTCAATTGCGCATGTGCAATTTCAGAGAGCTGCCAATCAGTGATGATGGCGTAGTTGGACTACAGTACCTGGTAGTAGGTTTACTAGTCCTCTAGTGATGACGTCCAGCTTGATAATACAGTGATTTTATAAAAACTACAGTAAGCAGCCCAGTAAGTGATACATTATCGGAATCAGGGTCTCTGTCCCTATATTATGCTACTCTCAGATTAGGTAGCAAAAACCTGATGACCGATTCCCTCTTGGCCATTTGTCACACTACAGTATAAAAAATTTGTCCCACTTTCATCCAGAAAAATGAAATGTTTTCTTTTCTCACTTGTCATCCGTGTGCGGTCTATTTTTTTTACAGCAGCAGCTATTAATAATTTCCGAGACCATTTACAGTTTCCTATGTTACAGAACTGTAATGTAGCCATAAAAATCGGATGCTATATTGTGGCTCCATACGGTATCCGATTTTATTTTTTTTTTCCTTGCACACAGATTTGAATAGGTGAGTTTCATCCGATTGGTCAAATTACAGCATACTGTCATTAGTTTTAGCATAAACCGATTCTGTTAGTGAAAAAAAATGGGTCATCTGCACTGCTCCATTAAATAACATTGGTAGTGTTGTCCGTTTTTTTTTTCAGGGATAGCACTTGGACCAACAATACGGTCGTCTGAAAAATGCTCATCTTAAGGGCTCATTCAGAGTCCAGCTTTTGCCCTATTCAAAAAATGCTAATCATAGAATATAAGAGTTGGAAGGGTCCTCATGTCCAACCCCCTGCTCAATGCAGGATTCACTAAACCATCTCAGACAGATGTCTGTCCAGCCTCTGTTTGAAAACGTCCATTGAAGGAGAGAGAACTCACCACCTCTTGTGGCCGCCTGTTCCACTCATTGATCATCCTCACTGCCAAAAAGTTTTTCTAATATCAAATCTGTATCTTCTCCCTTTCGGTTTCATTCCATTGCTTCCATGTGTTTCCATGTGCAAATGAGAATAAGGATGATCCCTCTACACTGTGACAGCCCTTCAGATATTTGTGGACAGCTACTCAGACTCCTCTTAACCTTCTTTTTTGCAACCTAAACATTCCCAGATCCTTTAACCGTTCCTCTAGGACATAGTTTGCTGTCAAGTCACCATTCAGGTAGCTCTTCTCTGAACTTGCTCCAGGTTTTTGATGTCTTTTATTAAAATGTGGTGCCCTGAACTGGACACAGTATTCCTGATGAGATCTGACCAAGGAGGAGTGAAGGTGGATAATTACTTCACATGATCGAGACTCTATTCTTCTCTTAATACATCCCAGAACTGTTTGCCTTATTTGCTGCTGCGTAACACTGTTGACTCATGTGAAGTCTGTGATCTATTAGTATACCCAAGTCTTTTTCACATGTGCTGTTGCTTAGTTCTATTCCTCCCATTCTGTTGTTGTCATTTTCGTTGCTTAGTTCAATATCAGAAGGTAAAACTTAAAAAAAAGGCTCATATAGCCATTATTATGACATTGATTTACACACTAAGTATACCAGCCTCATTTGGTGCAAAGAGAAGCATTAATGCATACAATTTTTATTACTAATCTGGTGACAGATCTGCTTAAGCTGCAATACCACAAATAGTGGGATTGTTTCTGTAAGAAAACGGCAGGTTTTGTTTTTAAATCCACTAAAACCCCTTTAATATTTAGTCCTCTATATAATTAAATTCTGCTCGCAGATCTATATTTTGTGTCCCGTACTGCCCCTTAAGTATGTAAACTCTTTGTATAAGGCAATGTATTTCGGAGAGATCTACAAACTATACATTATTTTCATTCTTTAGCTTCTGTGAAGGATGAGGCTACTGTATCCCGCATTTAATCTTACCCACTGTAACAAGGATAGGAAGTAATGTAATTTAAGAAATCCTAATTGCAGTGAAAAAAAGTGCAAGATATGTTTTCCAAATGTCATTGACTGTAATAAGGATCAATAGTAAATACTTTACACAGGAAGAAGACTTTCAGAAATGGCCCTTAAACCTTTTTGCGAATCCTAGCGTCGTTATCAGTGTGTGCTATTAGGGACTATCTCCCTTTTCAATTATTTACACAACACATAAGCCAATTGCCAATGCATTAGATAGAAACTAATGCAAAGAATGAAATCTAAGGTCCTAATTGCAGAGGAAAAAAGGAAAGAAAAATGCAAATGTGCAGCTACATAAAATCGTTTTACCTGTGTTTCTATGTATTATTCAATGACCAGACTAGGGCTAATTTGCAAACCAATGCAGGACAGCAGCTGCTTCATTAATGTTTAAAGGGGTTTCCTCTTTTTCAGTATTCCTCATTCCTTAAAGGGAATTTGTTATTTCCATTATGCCGCTTTCACTGTGGGCAGCACAAAGTAGTGACAGTCGCTGATTTCACCAGTCTGTCACTTATGTGCTAATATTTTGGAGAACTTAAGACTCATTCACACATCATTGTTATACGAACATGTTCTACCCCTGTTTTTTAATGTATAGAACATGCCCCCTTTCTAGTCTATGGGACTGTTCATATATTTTTTTTTTCTATTTTATCAAAATTAATATCAAATATCAAAAAACTGACAGTCCCTTCCAAAACAGAAAACAGGTGTGTACAGGTGCTTACTAAGAGTAGCCATCTCCATATACAACTAACAAATAAAGTAGCACTCTGTAATACTAAGTATACGAGTATGAAATATGATATTTGAATAGCATTACTGCTCTAGAAAATAGAAATTACGGCAGGATCTTACCTTCCCATACACATGGAGACTTTAGTCGCTAAGAGAGGATTCACATTAGGTAGGTTCCTGGTAACAAGAAACGCCTTATCGTGGCTACCGGGTATACATGAATTGGCCAATTTATGCTAAGATTTCTCAGTTATTTCTATTTTCTATAGCAGTTATGCAGTTCAAATTTCATATTTCATGTTCGCATACTTAGCATTGCAGAGTGCTAGTTTATTTGTTAGCTGTATATGGAGATGGCTACTCTTAGTAAGCACCTGTACACACCTGTTTTCTGTTTTGAAAGTGACGGTCAGTTTTTTTTTTATATTGGTTAATAGATGGATGGGATAAACCAAAAGGGTTTTAAGAGGAGTGCTGGATATTGAAATTCCCACTATGGTCAGGACCTTGCACTACTCTGAGAGTTCGAACTAGAATCCCCTTAGCAGAATAATGGTTCATCAAAGTTGTTTATCTGATTCCTTCCAACAGGACTCAATTTACTTAAAAGATCTGCAGGTAACGATTTACAGTCTTTATGGTCACTTTTCAAATACATTCTGGGTGCACCTGTATTCGCGCCCCTCATCCTCTCACTCTCCAGCAAAGTTCCTATAAGCTTGCATCTAGGCCCAACTAGGCCACCCAGCCGACTGTTCTACCAGACTCACTAATTCTTTCTCTCTGCTCTGTCAACTACTAGTATTAGGAAGATGCGGATGGGACAAGTGCGCACAGATAGGACAGTACTGTAAGGAGAAAAATGGGGGTGAGGGTCATGGTAGTGCTCACCTGTAAGGGTTGTGTAAGGACACAACACCTTTAAGCAGTCTGATGTGCTGTAGCTGCAGCCCCGTGGCTCGTGGAGAGTATCATCCAGATAATCCACGCTTTGCCAAACTGTTATCACGGTGCGCGGGTTGTTCTCATCGGAACAATGAGATCCAGAGTATAAACAAGGTTTTTTTATTCAACAATGCATTTCGGCACTTTCTCAAGGTAAAAAAAAACAATGTCTACTAGTATTAGACCCACAGGATACTTCTCAACAGGCCTGCCCCTAGGTGTGTGAGACATGGACCTTTTCACAATTGACTCTGTGTCTATCATCTCTCTACCTCACCATTTCGACACCCTGCTCTGAGTTTGCAGCACCTAAGGGCTATAAAGGCTTCTCTGTACCTTTCCTCTTTGCGAGGACCTCTTCCTCTGTAGTTGTACTTTGCCACCACTTTTAATCTACCAATGCAGTTTTCCCTCAATGGCAGGTATCCTTCCAGGCTTACGGCAGCCATATAGGCAACCACTCCTCCAGAGGCTCAGCAAGTGGCAGGACTGAAAATGTCCAACAATGAGCCGGCTCCTCAGCTATCAGTTTCAGGCAACTTTTGCATTGTGTCGCGTTAATCTGTAATGCTCCTTACGTGATTCTCTCTTCGAATAAGGAGAAGAATCAGTCTACATGTACTCTCCAGTCTCACGTGCCCAATCTGCAACAACATATACTGGGCATCTTCGTGCCTTTCAGAACTACAACTCTCATATGTAACCTTAGAATCACTCGCTCAGGACTGGGGCCACTCACCACCTCATTACACCAAGCTCTCTCCCAAAAACAGCAAAGATGCACAACTTAAGTGCAATTTGATTAAGTGCAATCAAATAATACAATAACTACATTGTACAAAATAGGGGCGACTCACTCAACGAAGGTCAACGTCAACTTGGAAAAACATAAAAAAACCCTTACAGTACATTCTTGATGGTGACGATGCAGCCCAACATTATGGTAATACATTTGGTGTGAGAGTAGTGAGAATCTGTTTCCACTCTCTTACGGGGTCAAGGATTACAATTTTCAAGGTTCATTCACTTTGCTCAAAATAATAATTCTCAAGACCTTTTGTTTAACTGAGCCACAGTTGGAAAATATATTAAAATGCACTTTAAGAAATTAATAATTCCAGAGCAGAACACTAGGAAGACAATTAAGTTTAGCTCAGGGTTGTTAGAAGTTTAAGTTCATTGTTGAAATAAGGATTATTTTCAACCCCATTACGGGAAAGTAGAGTAATATTATTCTGTGAGGTTCCAAGAAAGGTGTTGCCATAAAGACTTGGAGTAAAGCATTCAGCGAGATACTTTATTTGACTAGCAAACTCTATAAAAATAAAAAGTGGCCGGCAACCAAAAGCCTCCTCAGTATTCTTCTCTATATAACTGGAAGCCAAAAGAAAGCTCAACATTAGAAATGTATTGGGTTTATTCTGTAGCTGGCTGATATTCAGTTGAAGAAACCATGGAAGTTTTATGTGTGTCGATAAAAGCAATACAGGAAATCAATGCCAGAATAGAATGCCAAAAACGTGAGAGATTCCACATTGGGTCAGAATTATATTTTATGAAAATTAATAGATTCTAAAATATCAAAATGAGATGCATAAAATAATATATAGATTTCATATACGGTATCTATTGATCTATAACCAAACCAGCCCAAAAATCTCCCTCCCAGACACAACGTAAAGCCCACTGGCACCAGTGCAAAATCTGTACCAGTGCTTCCACTTATTATTTAACGGCCTTCAACTTTATCTCGAGCCATGGTGACTTGATGGATTAATGTGCTGTAGGAAGATCAATCTTGTTCAAGTCTAGATGGGATCACCAGGGTCTTCTGCGACATTTTCTTGATTGTATCAAGCCATCGGGTTGCTGGTCTTCCTCTTTGCCTTGTCCTTTTTATTCTTCTGACCATGATGTCCTTCTCCAGTGATTGTTCTCTTCATATGATGTGCCCATAGTAGGCAAGTCACATCTTGGTGATCCTTGCTTCCAGTGACATGTCTGGCTCGATTTGTTCCAAAATGAATTTGTTTGCTCTTCTTGCATGTGTCATTTACACCGGTGTCCTCCTATGTGGCAAAGGGGCCTTAGGGCACCCTCAGGCACAAGGGTCTAGTTGTATGGGCATGCCATCAGAGAGTTCTCAAGGTAGAAGTTAATGGCTGGCTATCAAATGCATTTCTAAAAAAAACTGTACAAAGCAGAGTTTGAAGAACAGCGGCTCCAAAATTGTATGTACCTTGTCCAGAGAGCTGTATTTTCTTTGTATTTTTGGAATGTGTTATGGCAGTAAGATGTGAAAATATCTTTAAATGTTATGGGACCTGTCAGAAGATCTCCTATCCAGAAAGAGGTACCATTCTCCGCAGCCATCACTGGCATCTCTTGGCTTTATTCAAACCCTGTCAGGCAATTTAATGATAGTCTCACCACCTGGACCCACACCCATACTATTGTAACATAGTTAACCCAGATAGAGTAACCATGAACCACCAAACAGAAATGAAGATAAAATAACAAGTTTACTAAGATCCTTTAAATATATATATATACCATAAACAGTGTCGAGGTCTCATAAGGAGGAACCATGAAAAACATACACAAAAAGGAGGCTAGGGTCAAATATGGGATTTTGGAGCAGTACATGGGAGCCCCAACATATACATAGCAGTATTGTTTACATCAAACACATACATTTGTTGATCTGGTTCCCCATATCACATCAAAATATACACAATTCCATGTGTGTGTTTTTCATGGTTCCTCCTTATGAGCCCTCAATACTGTTTATGGTCTATTTTTTATCTTCATTGCTGTTTGGTGGTTCATGGTTACTCTATCTGGGGTGGCAACACCATTGTTTCAATATATATTGGAGTACTCCACTGCTCTATTTTTGTTATCATTAATTAAATGAGGACACTGTATATCACTGTAGATATGTTTCCAAGCAGGTTACATATTTTGTGCTATGTGAATTTTGTTTTAGTATTGTAACATAGTTTTTTAAATCATCATAAAAATGGACACATTGGCTCACATTTATTAAGCAGTTTACGTCTGTGTTTGGCAAATTGTGTGAAAAAAACATTCAAAAAAAGTCGCAAATTAATTGTGCAGATTTTTTCAATTTCTATAAACTGAAAAGTGGATGTGATTTACCAAAAAGGACATAGTTAACCATTTTTAAGCAGATTTACAGTGGGTACGGAAAGTATTCAGACCCTTCTACATTTTTCACTCTTTGTTTCATTGCAGCCATTTAGTAAATTCTAAAAAGTCTTGACTGAAAAAAAAAACAGAAATGTAGAAATTTTTGCAAATTTGTTAAAAAAGAAAAACTGAAATATCCCATGGTCGTAAGTATTCAGACCCTTTGCTCAGTATTGAATAGAAGCACCCTTTTGAGCCAATACATCCATGAGTCTTCTTGGGAATGATGCAACAAGTTTTTCACACCTGGATTTGGGGATCCTCTGCCATTCTTCCTTGCAGATCCTCTCCAGTTCCATCAGGTTGGATGGTGAACATTGGTGGACAGCCATTTTCAGGTCTCTCCAGAGATGCTTAATTGGGTTTAGGTCAGGGCTCTGGCTGGGCCAGTCAAGAATGGTCACAGAGTTGTTCTGAAGCCACTTCTTTGTTATTTTAGCTGTGTGCTTAGGGTCATTGTCTTGTTGGAAGGTGAACCTTCGGCCAAGTCTGAGGTCCAGAGCACTCTGGAAGAGGCTTTCATCCAGGATATCTCTGTACTTGGCCACATTCATGTTTCCTTCAATTGCAACCAGTCGTCCTGTCCCTGCAGCTGAAAAACACCCCCATAGCATGATGCTGCCACCACCATGTTTCACTGTTGGGATTGTATTGGGCAGGTGATGAGCAGTGCCTGGTTTTCTCCACACATACCACTTAGAATTATCACCAAAAAGTTCTATCTTCCTCTCATCAGACCAGAGAATCTTATTTCTCATAGTCTGGGAGTCCTTCATGTGTTTTTGAGCAAACTCTATGCGGGCTTTCATATGTCTTGCACTGTGGAGAGGCTTCTGTCGGGCCACTCTGCCATAAAGGCCTGACTGGTGGAGGGCTGCAGTGATAGTTGACTGTGGAACTTTTTCCCATCTCCCTACTGCATGGACAGCATGTGGACATGCACAGCATGTGACTTAAATATGAGTGTCTGAGCAAAGGGTTTGAATGCTTATGACCATGTGATATTTCAGTTTTTCTTTTTTAATAAATTTGCAAAGATTTCTACATTTCTGTTTTTTTTCAGTCAAGATGGGGTGCAGAGTGTACTTTAATGAGAAAAAAATGAACTTTTTAGAATTTACCAAATGGCTGCAATGAAACCAAGAGTGAAAAATTTAAAGGGGTCTGAATACTTTCTGTACCCACTGCAAAAAGACTAAAACTAGAAAGTGGTGTAAATTTGGTGTAAATTTTATTTCCTGACTTTAGGGCACTCTAAAAATGCACCAAATTTATAAAGTGGCATGCTTGGTGCAATTTACTCCAAGCAAGGACTTTGGCTTCATGGGTAAACATGTTCTATGCATCACAAGCCAAGGGTGCACAATGTGTCTTTTTGTCCTTCAAAGGCCCTCTATGTACTATGGAATGCCAAATCTTAGCATCCGATGGAGCACAATTTCACAATCACTAACTACACTGTCAGCAATATTTTTACCTCCATGTTGTCCTTCTGTTTTTTTTTTTCTCCTCCCTATTAACCTTCATACAATTGTTTAACTTCCCTCATCATCATCCATAGTCAGGGTTGCCCTTGGTTAGATGGTGCCCTATGTAAGATCCTCAAATAACATGGCTGGATAGTTGCCCAAATAATACTGTCCAACTAATAAAGTAGAAAATGTGACATTGATGGTGCATTCTTTAGGTGTCATGTCAATCAGGGTGAGTGGTTCTCCAAGAGTAGTGATAAACAATAGCTCATGTGCGAACGCACAAGGCTGCTGATACCTAACTGCACCATGAATGGAACACAGTGGACCCAAATCGCTTCCTCCATGGTCCATACGTACATTAACTATTTTTACTCCGTGCCAGGAGCCAAGTGTATAACAATAGTGAATCAAATCGAGACTTGGGAAGCATGAAATCCTCTCCCTGAGCTGTCCTCCATGCACTAGACACAGTGGAGAAGAACTCTGAAGAGAGTTTCTTAGTTGACACAGCTGTTTTGTCAGTCAGCTCAGGAAAGATGAGGTCATGCATTTCACAACACATGGAGAGAGAGTGTTTTTTGGAAGCTTTATCTCTCCTTTAATGTCTGTGACTATTGCCATTAGTAAGCCGAGGTGTAATAAAGCTCCTCTGTATCGATGCAATGAATTCTAATCAGAACCATTGGCATCATACAGGCGTAGAATATACAGCGAGTCAAGAGTTAGTTGATATTATGTTACAATCCATCATCTTTCATAAAAGAACTAAGGCATAAGGAGCTGCAGTACAGAACTATAGATTCATATGGGTGCCATATTTTAAATTACAGCTATGTGCATGTGCAGTGGCGTAACCAGAGTCCAAAGGGCCCCAGTGCAAAATTCAGGCCTGGCCCTCACCCCACACACAAACCCTATCCACCCTCGCATATTGGTCAGATGTATGAGCTGTTGTAGCATTCTAAATTCTATAAGGACATACGAGTTGCCTCTCCAGTATATACAGTGGTGTAAAAAAGTGTTTGCCCCCTTCCTGATTTCTTATTCTTTTGCATGTAACATTTAAATGTTTCAGATCACAAAACAAATTTAAATATTAGACAAAGATAACACAAAATGCAGTTTTTAAATGAAGGTCTTTATTATTAAGGGAAAAAGAAATCCAAACCTACAGGGCCCTGTGTGAAAAAGTGATTGCCTCCTGAACCTAATAACTGGTTGGGCCCTTAGCAGCAATAACTGCAATCAAGCATTTGCGATAACTGGCAATAAGTCTTTTACAACACTCTGGAGGAATTTTGGCCACTCGTCTTTGCAAAATTGTTGTAATTCAGCCACATTGTTGGGTTTCCGAGCATGAACCGCCTTTTTAAAGGTCATGCCACAGCATCTCAATCGGATTAAGTTTATCAGGATTGTCCCACATCCTGGTATATATTTCCCCCATTCTGCCACTGTTCTTTAATGCATAGAAAAAAGAATGATTCTACTCACCCACCCTCCGCTCCCCCGCCGCGCGGCATGCTCTTCTGAAGCCGGCAGCAGATTTCAGCATGCAAGTGACGGAAGCGCATGACATTACAGCCATGCGCCCCCAGTCACGTGCATGCCGACATTATTTGCTGGCCTCTGATTGGCCGGCAGCGTGTATTGCAGGGCACAAACCCCTGCGTCACAATACACTTCAGCTGAATGTGCGTCCGAGGACGTACATCCAGCTGAAGTTTGCTCTGGCGGGCCTCTCACCTGCATGGGCCCAGTCATGACCTCTGTGACCGCGATCATTACACCCCTGTACATGAGGCCTTAAAGAAGACCTGTCACCAGGTCAAAAGTGGCCATTTTATGTTCTTATTTAATGACCGCTGTTCCCCTGATTAATCAGTTTATGTTACATTTCATTGCAACATTAGAGGTATAGGCTTATTATTTTATGCTACGTTTTATGTTCTTTGCCAAATGGGTGTGGCTCACAGGGTAATAATAATGCAGAGCAGTCTAAAGACATGCCCCTGAGGAATCTGGTGAGCCTCTCCCACTTCTTAAAGACCATAAAAAGTAAATAAAAAGGCCCCGATCTCTTGAACCCTATGGATGATTTAAGAGAAACAAAAAACGATTTCTCAGTGGAGCAGTAGGGATAACATAAGAGCAAAAAGTTGCCAGTTTTGAACTTGTAACTGGTCTTTTTTAAAGATTTTTTTATGATTTAAGCAAATATATTTTCACTGGCACATGAAATAACATAAATATTATAGCTCAATATCATCATTAAAATCTTCCACCGCTCCAAAGCTGGCACTCCCTTTTCTATCTGATATTACATTATTTAAACTGTGCTTTGGCTTATTGGTCCATGACTGATCCAACCGATCAACCAATGAAGAGATCAATGTGGTTAGTGATTGCCGGTATGGTAAACTTGAGCAATCGTGCAGAGTAAAAATGAAATTGTTTTTTTTATTTTTTTTAATTTTATTAATGGACTTCTCTATTACTGGAAAACCCCTGAATTTATAGGTCCAGATCGGTGAAAAAATTACTTGCCTCCTGGGCAGGTGCTGCTCCTTCGTACTCAGTGCTGCGTTTCCTTGCTAGTCTGCTGGGATGGACATCCAGCGGGGGGCAGGAGGGGTGGGAGGGTGTCATCTCCTGCCACATTCACATTTTGTGCAAGCGGAAAGAGCATGGGGGAGCAGCGCTGAGTCCTGAGAGCGGTGCCTGTCTGAGAAGTGTGTCAAGTTTTCTTTTTTCTTTATTTCACCTCCCAGTAGTGGACAGCCTCTTATTAAATGTTATGTTCACTTTTTACTGCCTAGAAAACCCCTTTAATTACACGTCTACTCATAAAGACTATGGAATCACATTATTAGTAATGCTCTCATACACCAGTTTAGTCCAGACTTTTAAATTCATTAGTTGGGAGGGAGAGACTTTTTATAGGGCTGCAGAACGACTTGTGGCCTCACAACATTAAGATTGAAAATGCCGCAGTGCGAGTTACAACTAGTGATGGTGAATGTGACGATTTATTAGCGCAATATTGTGATTATATCGCACAACTACAAATTGCTGAGCGGAAACTTCCCTCGAGGCCTCATTCAGACGTCCAATTTTCTCCTTCTCTTCTTTGACAGTATGGGAAAATCATGAATCCATGGACTTGCATTGCCGATTTTTGATCTGACACTCAGATCAAAATCGAACATGTCTCTGTGATTTTCCTACAAATCAGTAGTAAATATGGATTCATGGAACTTAATATGGTTTATTAGAGGAATCCTGTATATAATATTATGGCCGGTGTTCTGTAAATGTTCAGAAACCTCCCTAGGGTGCATTTATGCTGCACGAATATTGTGAATGAATGTTCCTAAGAATGCTCATTTCCCGCTGATCGTGCACTGTAAACAGGCTCAAGCTATGCAAAACGCTAGTTAGGTGAAATGATCTTTTAGCTTCATTCTCAGCAGCACACCATCCTGTGTTAAAGAGGACATGTGCTGCCGAGAACAATGACATCCTATGTGCACAGAACGATCTATTACTACCTGTATAAACAGGCTAACGAACGCTCAGGCATATATATAGCCAGTTGTGATGCGGTCAGCCAGTGTAAACAGGCTAACAAACGCTTCTCGGCAAATATACAGCCAATCGGAGGTCGTTTAATGCTGCAGGTTGTATAGTCTAAGCGAGCCCTAGAAATGACCCCTTAGAGGAAGAGAAGGACTCCTCCAACTTTTCTCTTCTTGAGCCACACCAACTAATCCATGGAGATCCCAGGTCCTCCCAAGGGAACAAATACTACCAAGCATTTAAAATATATATATATATATATATATATATATATATATATATATATATATATATATATATATATATATATATTTATCCCAACAATGCCAAGCAAAAACTGTAACAGCTGGGGGTGTATCCCCACCCCCTTCAGACCCAAATACCACAGTGGAGCAGAAGTGCAGCACAAAAACACCTCTCCAAAAGAGCACGAAGACCCACCAGTAGCACTACTGTCCCAATTCTCACTGCTCCCCCTTTGACAGCATCATCAACATTTTAGCTGCCCTTCCCCTTCTGGCAGCAACATTCTCTTCTTTCCTACATCCCCTCCACCTGGCAGTAGCATTCTCCACAAACCACACTTCCTCACGGGCAGCAACACTTTTCTCATTCCCATCATTCCTCAACTGGCACTGGCCTGAGAACCGGTGATATTGAGGGTAGAAGGGAGAGTGTCAGCAGAGCCCTCCAGGCTTCCCTTTCTTACCACCTCTGCATGTCATTTGTGATCTCCAGATTGCCACTGATACATTAAATATTAAATCGAATCCAGTAGTGGGGGAGAGGAGGGGGATGCAGCTGCAGTTTCTTATTTTTACTTTGTCGGTTTGACTACATGCTGTAAGAGATGAGGATGGAGCAGTAGTGGGAGACATCTGACTTAGCTGAGACAGCTCTTACATCACACATACTTAATACTTAGCAAGCAGGGAGAGAGAAAATATCCATTTATACTAGCAAGCAGAAGGGAGGAAGAAACCCAAAACATGCAGGTTACACACTTTTCCTACCACATGGGTGCCCCCGTTTGCACAGAACATGGACACTGATCATCATAGGGTTTGTATTAGGCTAGAAAAAAAAAGTTTTTTATCCACTAAATAGATAAAACATTTATTATACATAACTATTTCATTACAGTAGTGCAGATGTGGAAACTATACTCTATCAACTATTTATTTATTGTTAGTTTAATTTGAGTTATTGTGTCACAATTTTGACGTTGTGTATAAAGTTTTATTCCTCATGTATCTTCAAGGTGTACAGGTGTTTTATTGTGTTATGTCCTCATATGAAAAATTATATAAAATGAGTGGAAAAGCAAAACTCTTTTACAGAAACAACATAAATCTGTGTTCACATGCGGCTTTTTTGCAAAAATTAAAAGCTGACTTTTAAACAGTATCATTAAAAGCTGAAATTTGGGAAATCTCATGCACACATTGTTTTTTTTTCTTTCCTGACTGAATTGGAAAACTTCTACGTTTTTTAAATCTACAGCATGTCGATTCTTTCAGCCGTTTTGCAGCATTTTTTCACCCATAGAAAGCAATTATAAAGTGCAAAAACGCTGCAAAAAAACCCCCACAACCATGCAGTTTTGCATTTTTTTTGGTGAATAAAACTAACTGTATTAAATATGTACTGTAGACAAATGACAGCTATCATCCGCATCAAAACACACAGCAAAATAAAAGCTGCAAAAACACAGCCAAAAAATATGCAAAAATGCAGCAAAATCCGTTTGTTTTTTTAAGTGGCTTTACTGCTAAGAGAGCAGGTTTTGCCTGCAGAAAGAAAAAGTAGCAAAAACACAATGTGTGAACATAGCTTTACACCGGTCCATGGCTTGTGTCTGGTATTACAATAAAAATGAATAGACGGGTACAGCAATTCCATGCACAACCTGTAGAAATTTGTGGCGCTGTTTTTAGGCTTAAAAGCCATGATTTTCTATTCTTGTCTGACCCCTTTAATGGTTTGCATGAATTTATATATGATCTGAATTTTATTGATCGCTAACATTTTCTAATCTTCCCTTACCATTAAGACTGCAGTTACATTTCAAGGGCATCTACTTAGCGATGCATCACATACCAGGCAATTCCCATTTCCTGCACTCTCCCCCAGTATACAACTAATTATGTAAAACGCCGGGGGCAATGTTCTATCATCTCGCCTTCTTTATTAACTGTGATATGATTAAGATCTGAGGATAAAGCAACGAGCGACATATGCTCTCCAGTACAGCGCTGCATTGTTGAATTGTAAATTTCTCGTCTGTGACTAGGTGTGCTGAAAGTTCCCCATGCATGTCAGTAAAATATTAAAACATGCGGGGATCAGATACGCAGCCCTCATTACACGCTAACAAAGAATATTCTGCCTTTCTCAGCAAAACGCTACATATCTCCACGGCACCACATATGAATGCCAATATGCTGATACTGGGAGCATGCGGAGGCATATCTAATGGCAGCACGACTCCGGAGCTCTTACAGGCGGCATCTCCAGCCTCCATTAATAAATGCTCACTGTGGGCCCATTACATTTCCTTCAAATCTGATAAATATCTATAAGCCGCGTTTTTGGCACGCTTTGTAGTTGGCTGATTATTGCTTTTATTATCAAATATTCAGCCCCTTTTTAAGCAGATTCTACAAGGTTCAGTAGTATTTACTGTAATCTCTGCTAGCGTGGAAAAAACACGAAAAAAGAAAATTATTGCATAAAGTGAGCTCTGTTATTCCTCCTGGAAATGTATAAATGAATCAACAATTGGGTATGTATTGCTCTTGGTGATGGGGTAAGCAGTGGCGTAACTTAAAGATCATGGGCCTCAAATGCAAAAACTCCAACAGGGCCCCCAATTATTGCAAGCTTTTAATAGTATTTGTGACATGCAGAAGTAGTGCTGTTGCTTTAAAAGCATTCAGCAACTATAGGCTATGTGCCCACGATGCAGAAATGCTCAGGATTTTTCCTGAGCGTTTCTGCATCTCCCTGGCAGAAAAAAAATGCATGCAGATTGTACATGCGTTTTTCCTGCCAGGGACATGCGGATGTGAAGAGTTCACTTGCATTTCCGCATGCGGGTTGACAAGCACTTTCCAAGCGATTTTAGCATCACTTGGAAAGTGCTTGACAACTTGGTCACACTATATAAATCCATGCAACTGGCATGGATTTATACAGTGTGACCGAAAGAATGGTTAAAAATAAAAAAATAAATATATACTTACCTTCCGATGGCCCCAGCAGTCTTGCTTCACCGTCCTGGCTGCCGGCAGATCGCGGTACACTGAAGGACCTGCCGACATCAGCGTCGCATGACCCGTCACATGACTATGACGTCAGCGCAGGTCCTCCAGTCCATCGCGATCTGGCAGCAAGGGAGGACGAGCACACTGCGGGCTGCCAGAAGGTAAGTATATATTTTTTTTTTTTTTTTACAGTTTCTATGGTACCCGGGTCCGGAGGAGAGTCTCCTCTCCTCTAGACCTGGGTACCATCAGCACATTGAACGCATGTATTCCGCATGTGCTTATCTAGTGAAGCTGAATACATGCGTTCTAATGCAAGTCAATGGTGGCGAAAACGTAGCGCTTCCGCAAAATAATTGGTAGTGCTGCGTTTTTTTCCGCAATGATAATCTGCAGCGGAAATTTCCGCAGCATGTGCACAGCACACGCGGATTATCATTGGGGAACATGGCAGACCTTGTACTATGCGTTTTTTAAGCGTTTCTGCAGCGTTTTTGCCGCTGCGGAAACGCTTAAAAAACGCATCGTGGGCACACAGCCTTAGAGGTAACACAAGCACATGAGACAGGAAGTGTTGTGCTCCAGAAGCATCCAGCAACTAGTGGGGTTAACACAGTTACAGGAGTCAGGGAGGGTGTTAGCAGAGCCCCAGGGGAATTGTGGGGAAGTTGTTTACTGGCTGGCTGGAGCAGAAGAGAAAGGTAGTGTGTGTGTTCTGTATCTCACAGAAGCACCCCTGCAAGCGAAAAGGATTCAAGTCAGGAGTGAAGCTAAGAACAGGTCAGGTAGAGTTCCTGAACTAGTAGCGCAGAGTATTGTCAAGCAGAAAGATAAGGACTGTAAGAAATGGTGTCACAGGGATCATCTCCCTCAGCAAACCCCCCCCCATCTCACTGTGCTGTAAAGAATGCTGTGTTCATTGATGTGCCTTTGCATTATAACTGTGCTGTCCTGTACTACTGGGAAGACTGTGAACTGCTGTGCTGCTAAGGAAACTGTACTGTTTGTCACTGGAGCCTGTTGCTCATAAGACGTAACTTGCACTGGCTGTGCGGCTTCTTATTAAATGCTACTGTTCTACCGTTTATGAGGATTCTTGTCAAGTGTGTCTGGTCAGCAAGTGAAACAACTTACGTGTCTGTGCCTGAGGGTCAATACCCCTGTGTGCCTGAGAGAAGCTGCAGCACATGGTCTATGGTCGCCCTGAGTAATGGTTCCCCCTGGATTCCAAAGAATTCATGTAACCTATCTCGCCCCTATTTGAACCTAGCGGCGTGCGTGTAACATATTGGTCTTTTTCATATAGGCCAAAGTGACTTTTGGGGCCCCTTAGGCTCTAGGTCTTGGGTGTGATTTCAGCCCCTGCACCTATTGAAGTTACGCCCCTGGGGGTAAGTCCTGTTTTCTTCTTCTGTAAAGAGGCTATTTGTATATTTTATTTCCCAGGTAGTATTGCATAACCGGGAAGTCTTCCATTGCCAGCTTCCCGGTCTTCTCATCTTCTATTTTCAGGAGTGCACTGCTCCCTTGACTCCAGGCTTCCTGCTCATGGGTGTCACGCTGGCGGGTGTGAACCCACTGCACTAGTGACCTGGTTTACCCTGGAGGGGTGTGACTAAGCCACTACCTGGTTCTTCACTAGAGCCTCTTATGGAGAGGTTGGGCTTGGGCCGAAGGTAGCCGCCAGGTATCACTGCAGGGCAGTCCCCATCGCAGCAGATGACTCCAGGGGACAGGGACACCGGTATGGCCTCTGAGTGTTGGGCAGGACAGGATCAGGGTCACTGGCAATATGGATATTTATGATCGTTCAGATAGAAATGGTTCAAACAGAACAACTGGTTCAGACAGGATGGGTTCAGGTTTGGATAGAATGACTGGCTTACACAGGACGGGCTCAAGATCATTGGACTGGCACTGGTACAGTATCACAGAATGGATTCAGGAACAGGGACCTGACAACGGACTAGTAGGTTGAAGACGCACTAGGTACTGATGTTGCTCAGGCACCTCCCTACAGGGGAGGGTGCCTTAAATACCTAATGCCTCCCTGCTATAGGCTGGGGACACTTCCGGAGTGCACGCTCTGCCCCTTTAAGAAGCAGGGAGCGCAAACAAGCGTGCCTTAATCGCGTTGCCGGGAGACCTGCGTGACATGCATGGGAGCTGCGTTGAGAGCCGTAGCAGGAGACACCACTGAACGCCCGTGGAAGTGAGCATGTTGGCATTCCTGCCAGGGGGAGGGACGAGAACCTTGCAGGGATGCTGGCGTTACAGTGGTGAGACCACAAGAACTATTAAATGGGGGTAAACTGTATCGGTACTAATCCTTTACAAAATCATAATTTTATGTTGTGGACAATGCACTGATATTGTGATTTTTTGTTTGTTTGTTTTGCGTTACTGTTGCCCTGCAGGAACAGTGAACATTGCAATGCACCTCAACACCAGCGGGAGAAGCTGTGGTAGGGGTTGAGGTGCGTCTCTAAAAGTAAGAATGTGTAATCAGAAAATGACCTGTTCTTTAAATTAGGTTTTTATGCTAAATATATTTCTTAAATTAAAAAAAAAAAAGTTTTTTTTTCAGTTTTCCATATTACTATCTATTTTGAAAAATCGTACATTTTTCTACTGGACACCAGGTCTTATACCAAACACACATGTACACAAACTTCCATAAGCTTTTCATCAGTCTCGTTATCAACACAGACAGAATTACAGTGACAGATAACACCTCTATATACAGTAGATTACATGGGATCCATCATTCACAATTGGTGATGTCACAGCTCACCTCCGCCTCCTCCTGTACAATGACTGATAATACCTCTACATACAGTAGATAACACGAGATCTATCATTCACAATAGGTAATGTCACAGCTCACCTCCTCACCTTGCGCTTTGTACCTCATCTACAGACTGTATCTGTTATAATTATCGATACATAAAGGACATAAGCAGCATAGATACCCAAAGGCTTCCTCGAGGAAGCCAATGTGAAACGCGCGTCGGGGCTCCCGCGACGCACACTCTCATTCTCACACTTTATGGGTAAGATACCTTAGCACCTTTTACCTCCCTCCTCACCTACCTATATTTGTTTATTAGGCATTTCTGCTATTAACTGTGGGGTTTTGAAAGCACACAATGTGGAACAATCACCAATCCTGATCCACAGGGATATATTTGCTTTAATTGTATCTGTGCTTCACACTGGTGCCTCACCTACACAGGCCATGTATGTTATAAACATTATTAGGTCTCCATCTACTGTATATATAGGGGTGTTTTGGATTAGAGGTTGTTCTTCCCTCTGGACATGTTCATAATCACTCTCTATGATGATTACTATACTAAGACATACATATATTTAAATGTACTGCCCTTAGCTATATTATATTTATGACCTGTGCAGTCGCTTCCATTGTTGCAATGTCACTAGCCTGTCCGTTTTACTCTTTGATTATTTCATTAATTGTTGTTACTCTCACCTGTTTTTATTATGAATGGAACCTAAGGCTATGTGCCCACGTTGCGGACCTGAAGCATATTTTTTACGCTTCTCCCTGGCGGGAAAATCGCATGCGGATATTACATGCGGTTTTCCCGCCAGGTAGAAGCGTTTGTGAGGCGTCTTTGCATGCATTTCCGCATGCGGGTTATCAAGCACTTCTCCAAGCATCACTTGGAAAAGTGCTTGACAACTTGTTCAGAATGGTAAAAAATAAAAAAATAAACTTTATACTCACCTTCTGATGCATTCTCTGCCCCGTCCGGAGTCTTGAGTGGCTCACGCTGTTGTGTGCAGGACCTGCGGTGACGTCATTGAGTCATGTGGTGGGTCACATGACTCAATGACGTGGCAGGTCCTTCAGACAACAGCGCGACGGAGGGAAAACATCAGAAGATAAGTATAAACTTTATTTTATTCTTTTTTTTACAGGTTCTTTGGTACCCAGGTCTGGAGGAGAGTCTCCTCTCCTCCAGACTTGGGTACCATCCGCACATTGATTCCGCAGCGCTTCCGCAAAATTAATGAACATGCTGCGGATTTTTGACTGCAGCATATACGCTGCGGAAAAATCCGCAGCATGGGCATTGACATTGCGGAATGCCATTGGGGACCATGGGGTGCGGATCTACATGCGTTTTTCAAGCGTTTACGCTGCGGAAATTCCGCAGCATATACGCTTGAAAAACGCTACGTGGGCACACAGCCTAATACAATTTTGTATGTTATGGTAAACAGGTTATTTAATTTATTCTAGATTATCCTTTGGGTATATATGCTCCTTATGTCCTTTATGTATTGATTCTGCTGTTAGGGGAGTATCCCTTCTCTTGGACCATGGTCCTTTCCTTAATCCATAATTCTGGCTATGTCTATATATCTGTTATAAGTATGTATCGCTTAAAACAGTGATGAGGAACCTTTGGCCTGTGAGCCGTTTGTGGCCCGTGATTACCTTTTCTCCGGCTCCTAGGCAGGTTCCCAGGTACTGCAGTGATCGGACCGGCAGCCTCATTTTGCTGACAGTCAGCTCTTTAATTCCTTCTTGCACTGTGAGCACACGCACGCAGCATTCATTATTGCCGAATGTACTATATTATACTGCTGCTGTGGATGTGGGGGGAGCAGCATCAGCGGAGGAGCAGTGCACAGGAGGCAAGCCCCCCCTGCTGCGGATTACACTGTGCCCGCTGCTAAAGAAAATGAATATTCACTGCTTCCCACGCCCATGGGTGTGTGGAGCACTGAATATTCATTCTCCTTAATAGCGAGCACACAGAGTCAGCAGCAGCCGCCGGCTGAATAGTCACTGCTCCACACTCCAATAGTCCCGGCGTGGGGAGCAGTGACTATTCTAGCAGCTCATCTCACCGTGTGAGGGCGCATGGCAGTGACGTCATGTGCTTCTCACACGCTGATGTCAGCTGCTGGCAGCAGAACAGGTCGCAGCACTGGAGCAGAGGGGAGGTGAGTAGAATCCTTTATTTTTTTTGTGTGCAGCATGATGGGGATGAGTGGTGCCATACATACCGGGATCAGGGGTGCCATGCATACCAGGATGAGGGATTGGGGGTGCCATGCATACCAGGATCAGAGGTGCCATGCATACGAGGATGAGGGATGAAGGGTGCCATGCACACCAGGATGAGGGGTGCCATGCACACCAGAATGAGGGATGAAGGGTGCCATGCATACCAGGATGAGGGGTGCCACGCGCATACCAGGGTGAGGGGTGACACACATACCAGGATGAGGGGTGCCACGCACACCAGGGTGAGGGGTGCCACGCTTACCAGGGTGAGGGATGAGGGGTGCCATGCATACCAGGATGGGGATGGGAGGAGCCATGTATACCAGGATGGGGGCCACATATACCAGGATGGGGGATATTAGTACAGAATTGGGGGACATTACCCCTATAACAGTGTTAGCAGCAGACCCCCTCCCCCATAACAGTGCATCCTGACCACATTGTTTGCTTAAATTTTTTTCTAGTTTCCTCCCCTAAAACCTAGGTGTGTCTTATAGTCCGAAAAAATACGGTATATACTCCAGCATCTCCTGGATGTGATATTTATACTCCAGCCCTAGAATCTCCAATGTGTTGTATATATGTGTATACTCTAGCATCTACTATGTGATATATATATACTCCAGCATCTCTTATATGCTCCAGCCCCTGTGTATCCTATGTGATGTGTATATGTATATAGCAGTCTTGGAGTCTCCTATCTGTTGTATAAACACCAACCCCAGTGTCTCCTATATGATGTATGCACTAGCCTCAGTGTATCTTATGTGATGTGTATGTATATATTGCAGTCTCTGTGTCTCCTATGTGTTGTATATACACCAACCCCAGCATCTCCTATGTGAAGTATATGCTCCAGCTCTGGTTTATCCTATGTGATGTATCGACCAGCCCAGTGTATCATGTGTGATGTGTACATATAGCAAT
This sequence comes from Phyllobates terribilis, assembly GCF_046119375.1. Classification (NCBI taxonomy): domain Eukaryota; kingdom Metazoa; phylum Chordata; class Amphibia; order Anura; family Dendrobatidae; genus Phyllobates; species Phyllobates terribilis. The sequence goes on along the minus strand of NW_027362769.1, from coordinate 140,271,183 downwards.
CTGTGTCTCCTATGTGGTGTATATACAGCAGTTACAGTGTCTCACTACCAGTCTCGTTGTTTCCTATGTGATGTATACTGCAGTCCTCCTGCTGTTTGAGTTATATACAGTAAATGTAGCATGAGCAGTGATGAATTTCCCAGTTTGACGAGACATGTTGTATAATATACATCTGTGTTCAGAACAACTTACTGCTATGAGTTCTTTACAAAATGTATTATCGCAAAGAGTCGCCTGCCGTCCAGATCAAAGAAAACCTGAAAAAGCAGTTGCGAGTAGCAATATCATTACCACCTAACATCACACGTCTCACCAAAGAGAAGTTTCAGCCGTCACATTAGGGAGGAGTAAATTGTTTGACCAAATATAGCAGGATTATTTTCAAGTTAATTTTTTTATGGCTCCTGAATGATGGTATAAGTGTCCAAATGGCCCTTGGTAGGAAAAAAAAGGTTCCTCACCCCTGGCTTAAAACTACAGTAACCTCTAAAATCCCTATGACTAATTGTGAAGAATAAGAAATATTCTGGTTGCATAAAAAAATTACATTCTAGCAGGGCGTAACGCCGCTTCCAAGAGAATTCTCAAGTGTATCTGAGATAAAAAGTAAGATTTCTCCTGTAAACGTATGTGAAGGTTAGCACACACATTCTTGGTCATTACTCCACATATTTTCCTATCTTAACAGTTCTAGGAATCTGTTATGGTTTCAATTCACTGACTGCAAGTAGAGTTCTTGATAAATTGATACCCAAATTATATTAGACATTTGCTGCTTTTTAAACTCTATGGGGAAAAACTGGATAATCTCTTTTAAGCTACTTTTTCAGAATCAATGTTTTTGGAATACAGATTTTATGCATTTGATAAAATGCACAAATACCAGGTAGTGGCCAAATGAGGCTATCTTCACATCACATTTTATGAACATTGTCATAGAGGAAAATTAAAATCCATAAATACATCTCCAGAGAGGGGACATATCACCCTCACATTGAACATATGGGATTAATTATGACTGGGGAAATAAGAAACTAATTAGAATTGGGGAAGTGAGAGAGAACTGACAATTCAACTTCCATTGACGTAGGGACCTCCTGCAGTGACCAGGTAAGTAAGCAGAGATATGCTGAGAGCCAGACACTAAGACTGGCATTTGTTTACGTAGAGGCAGGAAAGTACACTTCCAAGGCAAGGGCTTTCTCTGTTCAAAGTACTGGTTCGCAGACTTTTTTGAGCCAGCGGTCAGTGATGAATATTGAGGTTTGCATCGATCCGATATTTATGGGAGTTATATTTTTGTAGTTGTAGCGAAGGGACGAACATAACGCATTCACTCACATCACCGTAAGGCCATTCTAACCCCTCCAACTTAATATCGGGTCCAATGGATGATGCTATGCATGCCATGTTTCATTTCTATAGAAAGGTAAAATCGCGATAGGATACATGATGACAATATCTACCGCCTGGGACCTCCAGGGACGAAGATATCCTGAAAGTTGGGAATCTCATAAAATTCTAACAAACCTAGCACATCCCACAACCATCCCCCATATGAGCTCACTAAGGGGAGATATGTGGGCTTAACCTTGATCTAATAAAAAAAAGAATTTGGGTTTTTGTATTTTGTCAGTCCTGGAAGGTACAGCTTGCTGTGGTTTTGTCTGTTTTTCTAAGGAGTACCTCCCTCCGCTAAGCTATGAGCCATTTCTGTGACACAGGTTTAGTACTTTTTCTTTTGTTATCCCTTTTATTTTATGTAATTGTATATACCGTATTGTTTTAATCCCATTTTTTATTATCTTTGTATATTTTTAATAAACACTGCCTACCTTTCCAGATTAAATATGTAAAATGTAATAGCTCTGTTCCTCTTGCTCTGTAAACTGCACCCCTGAAGCCATTATATATATGTATACACATATATATATATATATATATATATATATATATATATATATATATATATATATATATATATATATATATATATATATATATATATATATATATATATTTATTCCACGAGCTGGAATTTGATGTGTATATACCATACACTCACTGTGAGTTCCCCAATAACCCGCGTACTAGTAGAATCAGCTGCAGCCTCACCCATCCCTAGTCAGTAAATTGCACAATTGTCCTGATAATTGGAGGCAGCGGAGTTGCGTCCCCTGATAAACTGGTGACAGCGGTGGGATCTGCGTGATATCTCCGGTGTTCTCCGTGACAAACACGTTTGGCTTGTGCACTGGGCAAGCAAATCATAAGCTGCCATTCACCTGATGGACATCAAGGAATGTTCTGCTCTGATCTTATACTAAGGCATGCAAGGTTCTTTCTGGCATTTCTTATTATTAATCCAACAGAAAAACGTTGGGGTGTGTTTTATCTAACACCATATTATGGAGGTATTCTTTTATAACTATTGCTTCTATGGAAGAATCTCTTTGTAGTGCGACATTGCATGGCGGATCTATGTGGCGGTACGCAGATGACCTATGACTCCATGATATGGCGCGCCAAGGACTCTGCACAACTCTACACACCGAGGCGCTTCTTCCAAATCTTTACCCCAGTTATGGCCACAAGTCCTTGCCATGGTTTCCTCTTAGTGAGAGATTTTGATACTTTATAAATAAACAATTACATTTTTTTTCCCATTTTAAATATTAAAATCGTCCACTTAGTTCAGACCTTCAAAAGATCATCATGAAAGTTTTATTTCTCAGGACTTGACGGGAGAAAGAGTCTTTATACAATGAACGGTTATGGATGTCTTATAGGAGTATATTCACCCTCTAAGCTAGTCGTTATAGAAAACCAATATCAATGGAGGGAAAATTAGCTAGTAAATGGGTAGTGCCACCATTAAATATCATATTCACTGCGTAGATCATAAAAAGTTAGTATTTTCCATATATAAGAAGGAGGGAAAAAATGGATCCAGTGAAGATTTTACTTCTACATTTACTAAATATAGTATGGCGCCACCTGGTGTTCAAATTGTATAGCAATGTGCACATCCACTAAATGAGCTGGCTGCTAGTCCCACATGCTCACTCTGCTCACAGCCAGATCTCTGCATGATGATCACTGCCAAGCAGCCATGTAATGTGTACTTCTTGGGGCCACAACACCAGGTATCAGCAGATTGGTGGGGGTGCTGAGTGGTGGACACCAACATCGGAAGAAGAGGTCAACAAGATCTCAAATATATGGAATATATCAGCATCATTTTAGCCCTGCCAAACAATATGCGCATGTAGGTCTTTCAAAAACAAGTCCACCAATAACTTTACATGGCTAGTCCATTCCTGAGAAATCAGCGATTGATATGCAAATGAGGCGAAAGAGCTATTTGTCTGAAGCCTCTGTCACTCCAGCTCTATTTGACACCCAGCATCGGCTCCCACTGCTTGACTGACTGTTCCTTTGCCTGAAATCACACAGCACAGAGGCTGTCAATCAAGCAAGAGGAGGTGGCACTGGGGAGAGAATAGAGCTGGAGTGACAGAGGCTTCAGATCTACAAATAGTTCTTCACCCTCATTTGCATGTTAATTATAGCGCTGATTTCATAGTAAGGGAAGAACGGACTGGTTATGAAATGGTATTTCTGGACTTGTCTTTGATAGAGCTACACTACATGCACATATAAATAGTTTTGAATGAGAAATCCTGCTTTACAGGGACTTCCACCTTTGGGTACAATGTTTTTCCTTGCTAAAGGGAATCTCTTAGTAGGATCAACTCTCCTAATCCGTCTATATGGGCATGTAGGTCATAGAAAGTGGGATAAAATGATACCTTGATATCTGCGATCTGATTTCTTAATCCAGAGAAATCCACATCTTTCTCTATTTGTAAATGAGCTGTTAAGATCTATGGGCCGGACATAGATCTCCCTGAGAATCTGCCTCCAGAGCTTATTTTAAATGAAAGGGGGAGTTACCAGTGTGATACATGTAATTGCTGACACTTTGCTCTCATAATAACACACAGCTCTGCAGTGAGATCAGAACTAACACAGTACAGCAAAAGTGAAGTTTACCTCATTACAAACACATTTGCACATGCAGTCCACTCACAGTGCTTCAGCTTCTAGCTCACATGCAATGTGTGTGTGTGAGGGGTAGGGGTGGGTTGGGTAAGGTGCTGACAACACTGTGAAAAGGCAACTGTAAATATGCTTGTTGTGTTTGTAATGAGACAAGGTTCAACTCTGCTGTACTGTGTTGGTTATAATCAGGCACATATTTACAGCAGATCTGACATCACTACAAAAGGAAAGGTGCTGCTGCAAATTTGTTTATGATTAGACAAAGTTAATTTACGTTGTACTGTGTTACTGGTGATCTCACTGCAGAGCTGGGTATGATTATGAGAGCAAACTGTCAGTCATTAGTTGAAAATTTTATTTATAATAAGCTCTGGAGGCAGATTCTCAGGGAGATCTATGTCCGGCCCATAGATCTTAACAGCTCATTTACATATAAGAAAAAGGTGGATTTCTCAGGAATAAAACATCAGATTGCAGATATCAAGGTATAATTTTATCCAACTTGACCTGCATGCCCAGGTCTCCCTCTTTGGAGGGTTGATACTACTGACCCATTACCTTTAAAGTAAATACATGTATTTTTGGCTAAAAAATAACTTTTGTAATTGAATTTCATTAAAAATTTTGCACCGTTTACCTGCTATAGCCCCTGTTTTGCCCTGACTATTGCTGGCTGCAGAATGAGTTAACGAAGAAGTCATTGGTGAACTCCTTCTGACAGTCCAATGAGAGAATGTCTAACTCTTATCTTTTTTTATTTTTCGGCTCCTCTCAGCTGATTTATGACCGCAGACCACATGAAAGTTGAATGTGCCGAGAAACAAAGAACCTGTAAACGCCAAACGGTGCAAAATTTTTAATGAAACCAAACAGCAAAAATAATCTTTAGCTCTAAATACATGCATGTAAGAAAAAACAAAAACAAATTTAGCCCCCAGAGGTGGACAACTCCTTTGAGTCAGATCGATGGGGGTTCTGACATGTAAACTCACACTATTATTTCAGTATAAAAGTCTCATAAAATCCAATAACAAAAGATTTACAGCACAGCAGAACAATAGTCCATCTATATGCTCTGCTGCCTTTATAATTCTGCTAGTTTCTGAGCTCAGTCCTTCCAGCAACCCTTGCTGGCACAGTATCTGGTGATCTGCTCTGCATGAGTTAATAACTTTACAATTGGGATTTTACAGTAATCCAGTGTGGGAAAACCTTCCCACTGCATGATGTCAGCTTAGGTAAACTTTAGGGATGCTTATCAACAAACTTACTGGCTGTTTCCAATTACAACTAGTGAAAATCTGAAAATGTAAGCCCGCAAGGGCAGGGTCCTTTTCCCTCTGCACCAGTCTATCATTGTTAGTTTGTTTACTGTAAGTGATATCTGTATTTGGTATGTAACCCCTTCTCCTGTACAGCACCATAAAATCAATGGCGCTATATAAATAAATAATAATAATAATAATAACTTTAAGAAGAAATACAATGTAATGTATTTACAAAGTTACAAATGTGGTGCCCCTGAGGGTTCGACCGCCACAGGAATGCTGCACTTCTACAATGGAGTGTGGTGTTCCTCCTCTGAGGTAAGGCCGGTGTGATGGTAGTGACCTAGCCTTTTGCATCCAGCACCACATTTTCACCAGAGGGAGCTAGTTTGCACTGTGTGCTGCTCCCCTGGTTACAGGGAGACTGGGGAACACAAAGTGGTAGGAACCAGTTAGTGGGTGTGGGTGGAGGAACACTAGATAGTGACACTTTAGATTTCATATTTAATAGAATGCCATCTTTGATCTTGGTTCTTGGTCTGTCAAGCGGTCTGGTACTGTACCCTGACTGGTGTAAGAACGTGATCTCCTACCCTGAAAGTGGATCCTGTGTGGGCCTGCAGGGGATGGAGACATGGCCCTAGTCCCTAGGCCTTGGGATGATGGGCAGGTTGCAGACAAGGAATGTCTCAACCCGGCCGAGGACCAGGATCAAGAAGGCCCGGGAGCTTTAGAGTGTGGCTCCCTAGCAAATGGGTCCCCGGGAGGATGCAGACGGAGCGGATCACACCACCTGTCCTCGCCTACCTGATCTATTCAGAGGGATTCCGGCTGCAAGAGGGGTACCGGCCCCCGACACCCGACCTCGTACTCTATGTCCAGGACGAGAAAGCCCGGTTAGGCCCTGAAGATCCCACCGGGCGTCGGATGGAGAGGAATTGCCACCCAACCCCTACACCTGAGAGGAGCTCAGCGGGAGACCCGGCCTATCTACACACGCGCAGACGGGAATGGGTGAAGTCTGTAGTACAGGAACACTCTGGTGCAGGGTCGCTACCAAACACTGGACTTTCTCGGAGGTAGTCGGACCCCAGTCCCTGGTGGCCACAGGACTCCGCGAGGAGCAGGGAGTCGCCTTCCCGCTAACATCTCTGAGTGAGTAAAGCCTTGGAAGTTCACCCCTATGGCATCTGGACTGTTCATTACGCGCCATACCACGCAACGCGGTGCCCGTACTCCCCGCGCTACTGCTACCCCCCTTCATCCTGTTTGACTGCCCTGAGGCCTTGCTCCGCCTGTGGGGAGCAGTGAGAACTTTAGCCGCCACGACACCGGGCCTCAGCGGACTGTAGCGGCGCTGGTGGCCCTTCACCAGACACCACAGGTGGCGTAGTCATTAATATAAGCCACTCAACCCGGAATAGCCCACACCATCTCTTTCTAATGTGACGGTCCTGAGCACGAGTCGGGCCCGGGCCACGGCTGCATCCCATCTCTTCAACACAGGGCCCGACACCGAGTCCCCCAACACCCAGGGTAAAACACGGGTTTTCTGAGTAGAGGCGTCACACAAACATTTTTGTGTACAGTTTACATATATGTGACATGCAGAAGTAGTGCTGTTGCAGAGTGTGACATGCAGAAGTAGTGCTGTTGCAGAGTGTGACATGCAGAAGTAGTGCTGTTGCTTTAAGATGAAGAGAAAGGTGGTGTGTGTGTTCTGTATTTCTTCAAAGTGCCCCTGCAAGTGAAAAGGATTCAAGTCAGGAGTGAAGCTAAGCACATGTCAGGTAGAGTTCCTGAACTAGCAGTGCAGAGTATTGTCAGGCAGAAAGATAAGGACTGGAAGAAATGGTGGCACAGGGATCATCTCCCTCAGCAACCCCCCCCTCCTCCATCTCACTGTGCTGTAAAGGATGCTGTGTTCATTAATGTGCCTTTGCATTAGAACTGTGCTGTCCTGTACTACTGGGAAGACTGTGAACCGCTGTGCTGCTAAGGAAACTGTACTGTTTGTCACTGGAGCCTGTTGCTCATAAGACATAACTTGCACTGGATGTGTGGCTTCTTATTAAATGCTACTGTTCTACCGTTTATGAGGATTCTTGTCAAGTGTGTCTGGTCAGCAAGTGAAACAACCTACGTGTCTGTGCCTGAGGGTCAATACCCCTGTGTGCCTGAGAGAAGCTGCAGCACCTGGTCTATGGTCGCCCTGAGTAACGGTTCCCCCAGGATTCCAAAGAATTCATGTAACCTGCCTCGTCCCTGTCTGAAACTAGCGGCATGCGTGTAACATATAGATACAATTTACATAATGTGTAGATTCACAATTGTTAGGAACAGCAGATATGGACCATGGATGTTGGTGCTGCATTAGCCAAAATCAAAGAGGATGAGAGATAGGCCCACGCAGCATCCGCGAGGCGAGGCTGTCCTGATGCTCGGCACCCATGGGACTTCACATGATCATCAGTATAAGATTTCACTAAATAGCTGCTCTTCGGTCACTATAAAGTTACATTAGGTTGCCCGTAATACAGCGCACATCTGCTCCGCTAGAAGTCACGTGACTTAGATGAAAACTTGAATCATCATTTATGTTCTGAATAATGTATTTTTGGGCATAAAACTCTACTGGGATTCTGAATTATTATTTTATAAATAGCAAAAAAAAATCAGGCGTGCATTTAGAGCGGCTGAGGCCTCGTGCTAAATCTGCAAAATATTGATTCCCTGTGGTCACCAGGACCTGTGTACGACGGCTACCTCTGCACCCACTGCAAAATGATGAAGGAGTAACAGCAAGTCTAATGCTCACTGCCTCAGACAGTGAAAGGGTTACAGAAAGTGTTCAATAACTTGTGGGTTGTGACAGGGTGGACGGTGACCTCACAGTACTGATTAAATATAAATATATATATATATATATATATATATATATATATATATATATATATATATATATATATATATATATATATATATATATATATATATATATATATATATATATATATATACTGTGTGCAGAATTATTAGGCAAATGAGTATTTTGATCACATGATACTTTTTATACATGTTGTCCTACTCCAAGCTGCAGAGGCTTGAGAGTCAACTACCAATTAAGTAAATCTGGTGATGTGCATCTCTGTAATGAGGAGGGGTGTTGACTAATGACATCAACGCCCTATATAAGGTGTGCTTAATTATTAGGCAACTTCCTTTCCTTTGGCAAAATGGGTCAGAAGAGAGATTTGACGGGCTCTGAAAAGTCCAAAATTGTGAGCTGTCTTGCTGAGGGATGCAGCAGTCTTGAAATTTCCAAACATTTGAAGTGTGGTCACCGAACAATCAAGCGTTTCATGGCAAATAGCCAACAGGGTCGCAAGAAGCGTGTTGGCCAAAAAAGGCGCAAAATAACTGCCCATGAATTGAGGAAAATCAAGCGTGAAGCTGCCAAGATGCCATTCGCCACCAGTTTTGCCATATTTCAGAGCTGCAACGTTACTGGAGTATCAAAAAGCACAAGGTGTGCGATACTCAGGGACATGGCCAAGGTAGGGAAGGCTGAAAAACGACCACCTTTGAACAAGAAACATAAGATAAAACGTCAAGAATGGGCCAAGAAATATCTTAAGACTGATTTTTCAAAGGTTTTATGGACTGATGAAATGAGAGTGACTCTTGATGGGCCAGATGGATGGGCCAGAGGCTGGATCAGTAAAGGGGGAGAGAGCTCCACTCCGACTCAGACGCCAGCAAGGTGGAGGTGGGGTACTGGTATGGGCTGGTATCATCAAAGATGAACTTGTGGGACCTTTTCGGGTTGAGGATGGAGTGAAGCTCAACTCCCAGACCTACTGCCAGGTCCTGGAAGACAACTTCTTCAAGCAGTGGTACAGGAAGAAGTCGGTATCGTTCAAGAATAACATGATTTTCATGCAGGACAATGCTCCATCACATGCATCCAACTACTCCACAGCGTGGCTGGCCAGTAAAGGTCTAAAAGAAGAAAAATAATGACATGGCCCCCTTGTTCACCTCATCTAAACCCTATAGAGAACCTGTGGTCCATCATAAAATGTGAGATCTACAGGGAGGGGAAACAGTACACCTCTCGGAACAGTGTCTGGGAGGCTGTGGTGGCTGCTGCACGCAATGTTGATCGAAAACAGATCAAGCAACTGACAGAATCTATGGATGGAAGGCTGTTGAGTGTCATCATAAAGAAAGGTGGCTATATTGATCACTAATTTTTTTTGTTTTTGTTTTTGCATGTCAGAAATGTTTATTTCTAAATTTTGTGCACTGATATTGGTTTACCTGGTGAAAATAAACAAGTGAGATGGGATTATATTTGGTTTTTATTAAGTTGCCTAATAATTGTGCACAGTAATAGTTACCTGCACAAACAGATATCCTCCTAAGATAGCCAAATCTAAAAAAAAACCCACTCCAACTTCCAAAAATATTAAGCTTGGATATTTATGAGTCTTTTGGGTTGATTGAGAACATAGTTGTTGATCAATAATAAAAATAATCCTCTAAAATGCAACTTGCCTAATAATTCTGCACACAGTGTATATATATATCTATATATATATATATCTTCCTGTACCAGTCAGCGACTTGTATTGTTTAAGATTATTGTACTTTTTTTTATTATGTATATCCCTTTTCACATGTATAGCGCTATAATAATAATATATATGTGTGTGAGAGTATGTGGGTATGTTTGTGAATATGTGCACGTATGTGTCTATGTAGATCATAGAATCATAAAATGTTAGAGTTGCAGGGGACCTTCGGGGTCATCTGGTCCAACTCCCTGTGGGTACAAATATGTGTTCTTCGGTATTTGTGTGTGTTTGGATATATATATATATATATATATATATATATATATATATATATATATATATATATATATATATATATATATATATATATATATATATATATATATATATATATATATATATATATATATGTGAATGTTGTGCGCATGTGAATATTTTTGTGTATATACTATATGTACTGTATGTGTGTATCAATGTGCATGCGTGTGTGTGTATATATAATATACATAGAGTGTGTGTGTGTGTATACAATTGGAGTAAATTGCACCACACATGCCACTTTATAAATTTGGTGCGTTTTTAGAGTGCCCTAAAGTCAGGAAATAAAATTTACACCACTTTCTAGTTTTAGACTTTTTGCAGTGGGTACGGAAAGTATTCAGACTCCTTTAAATTTTTCTCTCTTTGTTTCATTGCAGCCATTTGGTAAATTCTAAAAAGTTCATTTTTTTTCTCGTTAAAGTACACTCTGCACCCCATCTTGACTGAAAAAAAAACAGAAATGTAGAAATTTTTGCAAATTTCTTAAAAAAGAAAAACTGAAATATCACATGGTCAGAAGTATTCAGACCCTTTGCTCAGACACTCATATTTAAGTCACATGCTGTCCATTTCCTTGTGATCCTCCTTGAGATGGTTCTACTCCTTCATTGGAGTCCAGCTGTCTGTATAAGACCTCATAGCTCACAGTGCATGTCAGACCAAATGAGAATCATGAGCTCAAAGGAACTGCCCAAGGAGCTCAGAGACAGAATTGTGGCAAGGCACAGATCTGGCTAAGGTTACAAAAGAATTTCTGCATTACTCAAGGTTCCTAAGAGCACAGTGGCCTCCATAATCCTTAAATGGAAGAAGTCTTCATAGACCTGGAGTCCAGCCAAACTGAGCAATCGTGGGAGAAGAGCCTTGGTGAGAGAGGTAAAGAAGAATCCCAAGATCACTGTGGCTGAGCTCCAGAGATGCAGTAGGGAGATGGGAGAAAGTTCCACAAAGTCAACTTTCACTGCAGCTCTCCACCAGCCGTGCCTTTATGGCAGAGTGGCCCGACGGAAGCCTCTCCTCAGTGCAAGACATATGAAAGCCCGCATAGAGTTTGCTCAAAAACACATGAAGGACTCCCAGACTATGAGAAATAAGATTCTCTGGTCTGATGAGACGAAGATAGAACTTTTAAGTGATAATTCTAAGCGATGTGTGTGGAGAAAACCAGGCACTGCTCATCACCTGACCAATACAATCCCAACAGTGAAGCATGGTGGTGGCAGCATCATGCTATGGGAGTGTTTTTTAGCTGCAGGGACAGGACAATTTGTTGCAATTGAAGGAAAGATGAATGCGGCCAAGTAGAGAGATATTCGGGATGAAAACCTCTTCCAGAGTGCTCTGGACCTCAGACTTGGCCAAAGGTTCAGCTTCCAACAAGACAATGACCCTAAACACGCGGCTAAAATAACAAAGGCGTGGCTTCAGAACAACTCTGTGACCATTCTCCCTGGCCCAGCCAGAGCCCTGACCTAAACCCAATTGAGCATCTCTGGAGAGACCTGAAAATGGCTGTCCACCAAAGTTCACCATCCAACCTGACGGAACTGGAGAGGATCTGCAAGGAAGAATGGCAGAGGATCCCCAAATCCAGGTGTGAAAAACTTGTTGCACCATTCCCAAGAAGACTCATGGCTGTACTAGGTCAAAAGGGTGCTTCTACTCAATACTGGGCAAAGGGTCTGAATACTTATGACCATGTGATATTTCAGTTTTTCTTTTTTAATAAATTTGCAAAAATTTCTACATTTCTGTTTTTTTCAGTCAAGATGGGGTGCAGATTGTACTTTAATGAGAAAAAAATGAACTTTTTAGAATTTACCAAATGGCAGCAATGAAACAAAGAGTGAAAAATTTTAAAGGGGTGTGAATACTTTCCATACCCACTGTATATATTACACAATGGGATTGTATATGTGTGTGTATATAACTGTATGTATGTGTATATATATGAACTGTATGTGTCTGCGTGTTTGAAGATTATCATAAAAAACTGTATACATGGCAATTCCATAAAAAACATCTTATCAAGTCAGCTCATTCTGGTTTTAGGGCGAGAATCTGCAGTGATTATGGGTTGGATTCAACTGATCAGAGGTCCTTTTCAACCACTGCAGATCCCGATGGATTGTCACCCAGCTTTCCCAGGCGCCTGAAAGGCTCATCTGTCTTATTCTCCTGTGGCACTTTCTCTCCTCCATTGTCTGTTCTTACATTCCTTATCTAGGCCAATGTGCAGTTCTGGTGTCTGTGAGAACCTGTTGTCAGCCCTTAGACTGGGCCATACTTGACAGTCCGTATAGGGACCTCAATGGGCGGACTGACATGGGGTCCTCACCTGAACTTACAATTTTATATTTGCCTATGAGGCTCTTGAGTTAAGGTCAGGATACCCGCAGTGGGTCCGGATATTGCTGTCCATATATGAACCGTGAAAGGTGGCCTAAGGCCCGGGGGGACGCCAACAAACTAACCCCAGCCCTAATAACAGCCATAATAATCGCCCCCCAGCTCTCCAAGAAACAGATAATAATGGCTAAATATAACATGACTCAAGGACTTTAATATGTATAACGCTCTTCGAGACGCGGGTAGCTGTCAAATACTGACAGCATTGATTTCCAAGAGGTTCTGCAGCAGCTGAAGGTTTAGAATGAGCGGCAACATCCATGTGGCTCTCATTGACAATAATCCCATGACATGCACTTCCCAGGGACGACATAAATCCCATGTTAGCAATATTGCAAACCGAAGCATCTCTGTCTCAGTCACCAGACGTCCTCCCATATTTCCCACCCCCTTTGTATGGGCTCCAGGAATACCCCTTCCAGGCGGAATAGTAGTCATCATTCCTGGCACAGATGCCATCATTTTGGAATACTGGTCTATTCTTCTAAGGTTTACATCAGGGAAGAACATCTCCTACCTTAGCCTGCAGATACTGGGGGTAGTAGTAGGTAGTGTACTGAGGGTACATCTGCTGTTTCCACACTTTTCCCATGTAGATAGAGGTGCAGTGCAGATCCCAAATCCCAAGTTCTCCTCTGTCCTAGTGCAGCAGCAGCAGCTGGTTGGTGTCTGCTATTCTGCCAAGGAAAACCTCACCCAAGGAGAAGGGATCGCTGCCCCCCTCCCTCACTCCCTGGCAGCCAGTGTAAGTGCAGCTCTCGGAGGAGTTTCTCCAGAGGGCAGGTAATGCTGTTTGATTTTCATGCAGCAAGCAAGAACCCCAGGAAACAATCAATAAAGTCTGCAGCTTTCTGTTCAGTGACAGGCAGCAGGGAGAAAGGCTATAATAATGGGGGCTGGGAAATAGGAGTGGTCGCTTTAATTATAAACCCAGAGGTGTGCATGCTGCGTGCTCCATCATCCCGGCAAATATGATGCCAACTAGTAACGATATCATGTGCCATTCATCATCACAGATGCAGCAGAGCTGAATTTGCAATATGGCACCAAGTCCCATCATAATGAGTAATCGGTGGTCATAGAATCCTAGAATTATAGAATGTTCGATAGAATCATAGAATGTTCGATAGAATCCTAGAATCATAGAATGTTCGATAGAATCCTAGAATGTTCGATAGAATCCTAGAATCATAGAATGTTCGATAGAATCCTAGAATGTTCGATAGAATCCTAGAATCATAGAATGTTCGATAGAATCATAGAATGTTCGATAGAATCATAGAATGTTCGATAGAATCCTAGAATGTTCGATAGAATCATAGAATGTTTGATAGAATCCTAGAATCATAGAATGTTCGATAGAATCATAGAATGTTCGATAGAATCCTAGAATCCTAGAATGTTCGATAGAATCCTAGAATGTTCGATAGAATCCTAGAATCATAGAATGTTCGATAGAATCCTAGAATGTTCGATAGAATCATGGAATATTCGATAGAATCATAGAATCCATAGAATGTTCGATAGAATCATAGACTCCTAGAGTCCTAGAATGTTCGAGTTGAAGGAGACAAACTCTAACATTCTATGATTCTATGACCACAGATTACTCATTATGATGGGTCGTGGTGGCATATTGCAAATTCAGCTCTGCTGCATCTGTGATGATGAATGGCACATGACATCTGGTCCAACCCCCTGCTCAATGCAGGATTCACTAAATAAATGGGAATTGCAGGTAAATTCAGAGATTTATTAACCGTATCCGACACTAAATGACACTTTCAGCTCTGCTAGATCTGTCAGATATGATCATTTCTGGAAATTGGATTTTCCAACGTTTTGTTTTCCAGGGGAAGTTTTTTTTTTTTTTGACAGACGTAACTCGCACTAAATTGACAGAAATGCATTTAAATAGGGAATTAGCATATAAAACTGAAATGCAAATGATGTGTGTGCAGAACTGGTCCGTGCATGTATTTTAGCGATGCCGTTCCTCGGATTTTATTTACACATTCCTTAATGAATAATAAACAAGCGGAAGGGGGTTTATTATAACGCTTTTGGCGGATATTTTTTCCGCTACGGATACGTAATGTCGTCTAGCTGGAGATATGGGAAAATTGAGGAGGGAGTATAGAAGGGGCGTCAGTGGTAAATACATCAAAGAATATTTCTGTGCAAAACATATTTGTTTAGGGAAATGTGAAGAAATGCAGGAAATATAAAACTTTAATAAAAAAATATTAGTAATAAGGATAAAATGTTCCCATTAACGAGTAGGGTGTAGCGTAGAAAACAGAGACAGGACAGGCCCATTTTAAGTCATCAGGTAAAGCTGATCATAAAGTGTTCCCTTGCTGGGACCTTCAGGAATCAGTGGGTTAACCTGCAGTAAGTTTTCAACTTCCCTGCAGTGCCACCTCAGGAGAAATGAAGCATTGCACAATGTCCATTCAAATCAATGGACTATCTATGTAAAGCAGGACAGGACAGGTCCTCCAGCACGGTAGACGCAGAATTCCCTACGGGGCAATGAAAATAGGTTTTCTAAAATGAACAACCTCTTTAAAGTATCCATACACATTAGGAAAACCTCCAAGGTCCGTTTTAAACTTGGATCTGGTTATATGGTTATCTAGGTTTGGTTTACTAGAACTACGGAGTATTGCGAACATAATATGGACACCAAAGTGCTTGTATAATGTCCACAGGCTCGGACTGGCCCACGGGGGAACAGGAGAATCCTTCGGTAGGCCGCTCCTGTGAAGGAGTGCTGATGAGCAGTGTTATTATACTTGATTCACTATTTGCAGAAAAAGCTATCATCTAATCATTGATTAAACAAGCTAGCCAAATTAATATTACAGAGAAGCAATAGTAAATTTGCATACTAGAGTCAGGATATTTTTCCATGATGCTGTACAATGGGACCCAAGAATCAACATTACTGGTGGGCCTTTGTCAACCCGGTCTGACACTGACCTGCTAGCCAACCCGGTCTGACACTGACCTGCTAGCCCTGTTATTTTGTGATGTTGAGCCATGATCTATGTGCACGTCATATGGTGTTAGTACATGTCACAGATGTTTGGTGATGTCACATTCAGGTGAGGAATAGAGAAAAAGACGCTGGTGTCAATCGGTGCTCAATGCATCCCGACTGACAGGTGTAAAAGTCTGTGTAATCCTCATGTAGACGTCCGTTTTTGTTTTTTTTGCTGCATACAAGAAAAAAATGGCCCATTTTACATCGATGTGTAGGATCTGATTTTTTTTTTTTTTAATCGGATACATTTTTATTAAATATAACAAAACTTGGAGCAGATATTACATGACAATGCTCGTTTTACAATATTACAGTATGTTCCCCTCTTCCCTTACCCCCCATGGAGACCTTTCTTTCTCTTTTTTTTATTTTATTCCTCCCTTCTTTCCTTTCCTTTTCTTCCCTACTTTACTCATTTTCTTTCCTTCCCCTACTCCCTTTCCTTCTCTTCCCCTTTTCTTCTTTCCTTCTTCCCTCTCCACTCCGCCATGCAGTTTACCAAGAGTTTTACTCTACAGTAGTGTATATATAGGTGTTATTCTAATTAATCCTATCCAACCATGGCTGCCATAATTTTGAACCTGATTTTTAACCATTTTTTCCTTGTGTCCGTTTTTATCATCAGTGCAGCATTCATTTTTCTCCCATGCAAAAAAAACATAATGGACAGCACTCGCATGGCACCTGATCACACATAACCCCGTGTACTATCCATCTTTTCACGGACTCATTGACTTTCAATGTTGAGTTTGAGCTATGAGACAGATATGTGTCACTTGGTCTGTAAAAAAAACCTGTAAATGTGAACTAGTCTCATAGGCTATAATGCAGGGGCAGACATATATCATTGGTGCAATCTGTGCAGCTGCACAGGGGACCAGGAGGTCAGGGGGCCACTACCACCTTGAAAGCAGGTGGAAAAGTGCATCATGATGAGCTCTTGGACTGCAAAGGACACATATACTGTTCTTGCACAGGGGCCTTCTTTTTTCGGTTTCTGCCACTGCTGTAATGGGAAATTGAACAGTCAATGAAATTTATGTATAGTATACATAGGTGAAAAACAGATGTCTGAACGAAGCCTTATTCTAAGTCAGTGGTCTCCATCCTGGGAATCTTTAGTTTTTTCAGTAGTAGCAGCTCACTTTTGTTTAACAGCACATGCTGGGGGTTGCCTTTTTTTGCAACAGTTGAAAGATTAGAAGTCACGTTTTTATATTCCACAATTGTATAAGGTATACATTTCTGCGGTGTTATTCTTTGCACATATAATGCTTCCTCACCAGCAATATTGCAGCCCAATTCACCCCAGCGCAGCCATACATTCAATACCTTTCATTATGGTTAGTTGTATCATGTGAACCCTAGTTTGATTACCAATCTAGAACTTTTCATTTGTGTAGATAGAAAGTCGTATGGAGGTATCCACGTGAAGGAGGATGACATGATGACCTATCAAGTGCTTCCAGGCAGCATCGGAGACCTCCCCTCCAATCCATCTGTGCTCTACTTGTTCCCTTTGTAATTCCTCAATGCTGCTAAAGATATCATTTATGCTTTATAGTGATATAGTAGGTGAATCTAAGTAATGATTATCTGAAATAGTACAATTCCTTTTAACTCACACTGCTTGTCTATAATTATAACCGCTGTGTGGAGAATCTCTAATGTATTCTATAAGATGCTTCTACAAACTGTTTCTCTGCCACCTGCTTGTGAGAGCTGACAGTGAGAAACCTATCACAAGTAGGGACAAGGGAGACATGCTGAAGCTGCATACAGAATTTACTGATTATTTGCTAGTAATGCAATCGGGACTTAAAGTGGAAAACTTCATCAAAGGCAACCTGTCACCAGAAAAAAAAAGATCAATCTGCAGATATGGGCTTAATCTGCAGGTTAATAGCATTACCAACCTGCCTGGCACCTGCACTTAGCCAAACCCTATGGGGAGAAAATTAACTTTATTCCCTCGGCTGCGTTCAAGTTTCAGTCACGGGTGGGCCGGCGTGGGTTCAGTCACTGCTCTAAGTATACAGAGTGGCGGCTATAACTGTGCCCCTGGCTTTGACTGACACTCGCTCTGCATTGGGGTCAGCTGACAGTCAGGGCTGGGAGCGCGGTTTACAGCCACCACTCTGCATTCTCAGAGCAGTGACTAAACCCGTGTTGACGTTGCCCCCCGTGACTGAAACCAGAACGCTGCCAGGGTAATAAATTTCATTTTCTTGCCGCAGCATTCAGTTAAATACAGGCGCCGGGCAGGTTAGTAACGCTATTAACATGCATATTAACCCCATATCTGCAGGTTAATGGCGCTTGTTCTGGTGATTGGTTTCCTTTAATGTTAGCGTTGTTGCAATGAACAGCTGATTGTGGTGGGTCCAGCTTTCGAGACCCCTATCAAACAGCTGAAGAGTCTGTCAGCTGCTCATTTTCTCTGCAGTGCCCACTAAAGGCAAAATGTATTATTACATGCAGCCGCTCCTAGATCATAGAGGATGGTACTGCTTGGTTATCCATGATCTCCATGGGCACTAATAAGGGATTATCAAGCTGTTATTTGCTCTAAACATTCCACAACTTCTCTAATCTCATGAACTTTTATCAGTTTCCCAGCTGTGTATGACAAGAATACAAGAAAATATTAAATGGGACCCAGTGGACGACATTTATAAGAAATAGAAAAAAAATGAAATCTGTGCAATAGTGCGATTACTTATTTATGTGGCAATAATGCACTTTTGCTGTACTGGGCGCTGTGCCATCTTACCCATATCCCACTATTCCTGGACCTGTCTGTTCTCTAAAGTTCTGTAATGGAGTGATTGCATTGGGCATTGCCGTGTTGTTTAAATGTTCAGGATATCCAATTAGTTCTCAACTTCTGTAGCGGCTCCTCGTCGTCCCACAGTGGAGAAAAGTCCAAATTGCTGTCACGTTACAGTAGTATTGTTCTGCTGAATGTCAGCGCTCCTTGCATTAGTGATATCAGTCATTAGGTTGTTAGCAGGGTGGTGCCAGTCCACAGACTTATAACTCTGTATCTACATTTCATCTATAATTTATCATCGGTGTCTGCTACTTACCATCACCTTAGTGGACTGACATGTCTGATTAAGGCTATGTGCCTGACGCGCCCCTGGGCCTGTGTCGCGCTGCGTTGCGCACGCGGGAGCTTACCCGGAGCCGGATCTCTTGAGGGTTGTAGTCTCGTGGCGGTGACCCGGTCCGTGCCCAGGGAGTCAAACTGAGCGGCGATGTAACAGCGGTAGATGTAGGACGACTACGCCACCCGTTGAATGCAGCTATGGAGCTGCCGCTGCAGGACAGTCCGCTGAGGCCGGTGGATGGATGGTGCAGCGTAGATGGTATAACCCCCAACGGGAGGGGTATGGCCTCAGGGCAGCAGATGTGGATGATGGGGGTAGCAGGAACCACTCAGAGACGGTGCGGTGTAATTCAGGGTCTTTACTGGTAACAACGATAGACCCTCCCGGAGCACTTGCTAGTGAACGGGGCCTGGTCAGTCCTTGAGCAGATGGGATCTCCCCTGGCCAGGCGGAGTTGTAGGCCTCCCAAACTGACTGTACTCTTCTGGCTACCTTGCTAGAAGCGGATATAAGTAGCCCACGTCCCTGAGTGTACCGTGTGGTGCTCACCCGTATGGCCGGTGACTCGGGGCCTTCTAATGGCTTCCGCTCCACGATGGCGGTGCTGGTCCCACGCGTGTGACCGTGCCTTCGGGTTTCTGGGCCTGAGGACCTGAAATCCCCTGCCGGTCGGCTTCTGCTGCTGGGTAAGAGTTAGTCCCCACAGCCTCGGACGCCGGGTCCGGTAAGGAAGCTTCTCAGTCAGGGCGAGCTCTGCAGCTGCCAGCCCCTGACTCGTAGTAGTATTGCTTCTGCTGTTTCTTGTCTCTACTCTCCTTGACTACTAACCCTGCTTCAGCCCCGGGTTTATATAGGGGAAGTTCTTCCCCTCCCAAGACTGGGCAGGAGGTGTGGCATGCACAGGATCCCTGACCAAAGGACCTCCCACCTGCTCTCAGACATAACATTACATTACTGTGGAAACCAGACCCCTGGGGTGCCACATTCCCCCTTAGTAAATTTTAGTACTCCGGGACTAAACACATTTTAGAACAACATAACAAGATATAACAATAACAATACAATAAGAAACACATAAAGGTGGTCACGGCATGTCCGTAACCGGGTGCAGTCTTTGAAGAAAGCAAGGTGTCCATTTCACCAAAACAGGGAGACGTAACCAGGTAGGGGTCTGTCCTACCCCGAGTCCTTAACAGTCTCTAGTCCATCCTGGGTTACGCTCCAACTATGTACAAGGATTCCCGGTAAATCCACCAAGGATTCCTAAAAATAACTGGAAACACAAAATTATACACAAGCAACAATACACAGATAAACATAAATAAAACAATTTATACACTTCAAATCCTCCAGCGTGCGGGTAACTGGCCTCTAGTGGCCCTAGTGGACCTACGGAGCTGACTGTCTGGCCCTGAACTACAGGGTGTAGGAGCTGTCAAGGGTAAACTGGGCAGCTGTCTACCGGCTCTTTGTCTCACTAGGGGTACGGCAGGCTCACTATAAGCAGAGGGTTGATCCTCCTGTTCTGCTTGTGTGGAGTCTTCTGCCTCCTGGACCGGCTGTTCTTCCAGCTCTACCTGTTGCTCCGTAGGTGCTTGGGATGCTGGTTGGAGGAAGGTGAGTACGGGTACCACAACTGCACCATTGACTTGAGTCCAAGACCGAGGGAAGTCCCCGAGCACAGTACTAACCATATCTTCCCTTTCCTCTACGGGTCGATGGTCTTCTTGTTCCTCTTCAGGGTTCCTCAGTTGTTCGGGACACTTCTTCAGGTGGTCCCGGGATACAATGGCTGTGGTTTCCCCTCCGTCTTTACTGATGGTACAAACCTTCGGGTTCTCGTGGCTTGAGGGCAGTACGGTGTACGGGTCCTTCTCCCACTGGTCGTCCAACTTGTGGAGCCGTCTCTTCCTCTTCAAGACCTGCTCTCCGGGTACCAGGGGAACAGCGGGAGCATACTGGTTGTAAGTTTTCTCTTGTCTTTCCCTAGCCTGACAGAGACTTCGCTCCACGCTCTCCTGTACTCTCCGGTACTGCTGCTGCCTCTCTGTGTCCCAGTCTGTTTCTGGTGAAGTGTCCTCGGGTGTCAGGACTCCCATTTCCAGGTCAACAGGTAACTTACCAGGTCTTGCCCTCATTAGGTAAGCCGGGGTACAGTTGGTGGAACCTACCGGGATGTGGTTGTATAGGTCCACCAGATCGGGCAACTTCTCAGGCCACAGACTGCGTTCTTCCAGGGGCAACGTTTTTAGAAGATCCATTACCACCTGGTTCATTTTCTCACAAAGTCCATTAGTTTGCGGATGGTAGGGTGTCGTCCTTATCTTCCGGCAGCCATACAGATTGCAGAATTCCTGGAAGACCTCCGCTTCAAAGGCAGGTCCCTGGTCCGTCAGCACTTGGTCCGGGTACCCGTGTGGACGGCAAAAGTGCTGCTGGAAGGCTCTAGCTGCTGTTTGAGCCGTTAAGTCCTTGACGGGGACGACAACCAGAAACCGGGAGTAATGATCCACGATGGTTAACGCGTAGACGTAGCCACTTCTGCTCGGGGTCAGTTTTACATGATCCAAGGCTACCAGTTCCAACGGTTGCCGGGTGACGATGGACTGCAGGGGAGTCTTCTGGCTGGCACGGTCCTTCCTTCTCAGGTTGCACGGGCCACAGTCTCTGCACCACTTCTCGATGGTTCCCCTCATGCCTACCCAGTGGAACCGCTCGCGCAGCAGGAACTCCAGCTTCTTCCACCCGAAGTGTCCAGCTCCGTCGTGGTATGCCTCCATCACCATGGCTGCGTCTCTTCGTGGCACCACTACTTGCCAGAGTAATTCATGCGTCCGGGAGTTAACCATTCTGCGGCACAACTTCCCTTTGTAAAGGAACAGTCGACTCTTCTCTGCCCATAGTTGTTTGGCTTCCTCCGGAGCGTCTGGTTCAAGGCGAGCCTCCGGCCGAGTCAGCATCTCCTTCACCAGTCGGACGGCAGGGTCGCTGTCTTGCGTTTCCGCCCAGTTGTAGTGGGGTAAGGGGTTCAACGTAGCAGCCTGCTTACTCCTTACCCGGTGGGAATACTGGATAGTCCCATGACGGTGGAACGCAGGGAGTTCAACTTCCTCCAGTCCCTCCGGATCTTCTCCTCCGTCCGGCAGGTTGGGCATCCTGGACAGGGCGTCCGCGTTGGTATTGGAGCGTCCTGCCCGGTATTTGATTGTGAACTCGTAGTTGGACAGACGGGCCATCCACCTCTGCTCCAGGGCACCGAGTCTTGCCGTGTCCAGGTGTGTCAACGGGTTGTTATCCGTGTACACGGTGAACCGGGAAGAAGCGAGGTAATGCTTAAAGCGCTCGGTGACTGCCCATACTACGGCCAGGAACTCTAGCTTAAATGAGCTGTAATTCTCGGGGTTCCTTTCGGTGGGTCGCAGTTTTCGGCTGGCGTAGGCGATTACTCGTTCCTTCCCCTGCTGGATCTGGGACAGTACGGCTCCTAGCCCGATGTTACTGGCGTCGGTGTAGAGGATAAAGGGCTGGCTATAATCCGGGTACGCCAGGATTTCGTCCCCCGTGAGGGCCATCTTCAGCTGGCGGAAGGACTCTTCTTCCAGCTCCTCCCATTTGAAGGGCGGCTTCTGGTTCTTGGCCTTCCGGGACTGGCCTATCAGGAGGTCCTGCATAGGTGCTGCCTTTTTGGTGAAACCGGGAATAAACCTTCGGTAGTAGCCTACCAACCCGAGGAACTGCCGCACTTCTTTTACGCTGGAGGGGCTTGGCCATTCCTTAATTGCGGTGATCTTATCAGGGTCGGGAGCCACTCCGTCAGCGCTCACCACGTGTCCCAGGTACTGCACCTTTGGTTTCAGGAGGTGACACTTGGAGGGTTTCACCTTTAGGCCGTAACTTGCCAGAGCTTCGAACACTTCCGCCAGGTGTTTCAGGTGGTCCTCATACGTCTTGGAATATACGATGACATCGTCCAGGTACAACAGGACCGTCTCGAAGTTTCTGTGGCCCAGACAACACTCCATTAGTCGTTGGAAGGTTCCCGGTGCGTTGCAGAGTCCGAACGGCATGCAGGTGAACTCGCTAAGTCCCATCGGGGTGGTGAATGCGGTCTTCTCCCGGTCCGCCTCTGCTACAGGAACCTGCCAGTACCCGCTAGTGAGATCCAAGGTAGAGAAGAAGTTAGCAGATCTTAAAGCAGCCAATGACTCCTCTATCCTTGGTAAGGGGTACGCATCCTTGTGTGTGATACGATTGATTTTCCGGTAATCTACACACATCCTCATGGTGTTGTCTTTCTTTCGGACTAAGACTAGTGGAGCTGCCCAGGGGCTACAGCTATCCCTGATCACCCCAGCCTCCTTCATGTCTCTAAGCATCCCCTTGGCGTAGGGGGTACGGGTCGATACCTCTCTTTTATAGGAGGATGGTCTCCCGTGGGGATGTGGTGTTCTACCCCCTTGACTCGCCCGAAGTCTAACGGGTGTTTACTGAACACTCTCTCGTACTCCTGAACCACCCGATAGACTCCTTGTTTCTGGTGTGCGGGAGTGGAGTCAGTACCCAGATGTAGTTGCTGACACCAGTCCTCCATGTTTTTCTTAGAGCCGTTACCTTCCTCCGGGTGAGATGGAGGCAAGGGTTCCACAGATTGTATAGAATTTTGGTTAATGGTATATAATTTGGCTAGCGTGGCATACCGGGGCAGGTACACTTCCCTCTCCCCGATATTTATTATGCGAACGGGCACCCTCCCATGGCGTACATCAACCACCCCCCGTGCTGTCAAAATGGTGGGCCTACTGTCCGAGTAAACTGGTTCTACCATTGCCTGGTAATCTCTACCTCTCAGACCAATAGCTGCCCGGCACCAAATCATCATTTCACTTTTTGGGGGCATGGCAATAGGAAAAGGGTCACACATTCTTACGCTACCAATCTCACCGCCGGAGAGTTCCACCTGTTGCCGTCGCATCAGTGCCCGGATCTCTTTCTGGAGCACCTGCTGCTCGCCGGAGCTGGCGTTCTTGGCAACCTGCTGTAAAAGGAAAATCACCTCTGCAAGACAATTTTCAATTACATTAGTTCCTAGAGTTATTTTTGGGTGACTCTCATGTTTGTCAATATCTACAATGATCAGTCCCTGTGCTGCCAGTTCGACTCTACCGATTTTGATGGTCACCTCTTTAAATCCGATCTGTGGCATGGGCTGGCCATTGCTGGCGATGATACTCAAGTCGTCGTCAGGGTAGCGGGTAATATCCGAGTCATTCCAGTACTGCTTAAAGAGCACGTACGGGATGGTGGTGACCTGTGACCCGGTGTCCAGTAGGGCACTCATGGGAATGCCATCCAGTACCACAGGCAAGACTGGACGTCCTCCCACATATCTGTCGCGCCAGTTCGATGGGCCTGGTGATCTTTTTCCTGGGGGTTGGCCCTCTACCCCAGGTTGTGCCCGTTTAAAGAACAGTACCTTGCCATATGTCCAGGTTGATTGCAGCGGCGGCAGATGGGTCGTCCGTCCTCGCTGTATCGGTCACTGGGTCTTCCTCTGGCCAGTGGGGTCCTCCTTGGTCGACGCCACGGGATGTCCTCCGGTCCGGATGCCAGCTGGATCTTCCCTGGGGTGGAAGCCTGTAAAGACTGCACAGTTCGGGTTAGCGCAGCAACGCTCTTAGCTAGCTCTTGGACCTGATGGTGTAGGTCTGGAGCCGGGTCATTGTCCAAAGCCTGCGCATCAGCTCCCACAGGCCCTGCCGACAAGGGCGCCGCCTCCTGGTGGTAAGTGATAGCAGGGCGCTTGTGGGTCACAACGCCACCCGGTGCCGGTTCTCGGAGCACCCGGATGGCTCTGTCCTTGAACTGTGCAAAGCCCAGATGGGGATCCTGTAAGGCCATTGCCCGCAACTGGGTTCGGTGGGTATTACAATACAGTCCCTCTATAAACTGTTCGGTCAACAGCCTGTCCTCGTTTCCCACTCCATCAGGGTCGGTCTGCTTAATGGCCCTCAGGGCCTCTTGTAGGTTTAGTGCATAGTCCCTTATACTCTCATGCGCTCGCTGCTTGCACCCGTAGAATCTAAGCTTAATCTCGGCTGAGGTGCGGGTATCAAAGGTGTCCTTCAGCCGGGTTAGTATCCCTGCGACAGTCTTTCTCCCAGGTGGCCAGGATTTTACTTCCCTTTTGGCTGCCCCGGTTAGTTGGGCCACCAGGATGCCTACTTTTTGCTCTTCTGTGAGGGGGTACACCTGGAAGAGGCTATCCAGCTTTTCTCTAAAGTCATGCAGGGTATGTGACTCCCCTGAGTACTGGGGTAGCCAAGCTGCTCCCGGGATATAGGGCATGGTGAAGGGCATAACTGCAGCAGCGGTATCGCTGGCGGGGGTTGAGGCAGTGAAGCTCTCCTCCGTATCCGACATCTTCCTCCCCCCTAGTGGACCGTGGCCTACCTTGCGATGATCCTCTTCCGTAGGCCGCGGCTCCGCAGTGGATCATCAGGGTTGAGGACCTTCCGTCGCGCTCCTGTGACGTCGGCGTCTGCTGGGCTCCTTCCAGGACCTTACGCAACGTCCGGACGTGAGGCGGGGCTTCAGTTCTCGCGCGCTTTCGGAGTCCACGCCCCTCTTCTTCCCGCGCGGCGTCCTCAAGATGGCGTCCAATGGCGGGAAAACTCCACGGATGGCGGGAAGAAGGCAGAAGATGGCGCCGGATGGCGGGAAACTTCACCGATGGCGGGAAGAAGGCTGAAGATGGCGCCGGATGGCGGGAATCTTCACCACAGGTAAGTTTGAAAAGTCTCTTTTTCAGGCACGCAGTACCCGGTGGTTGCGGGCACGAAATCCTGCCGACTACGCCAAAGTTGACGCGCCCCTGGGCCTGTGTCGCGCTGCGTTGCGCACGCGGGAGCTTACCCGGAGCCGGATCTCTTGAGGGTTGTAGTCTCGTGGCGGTGACCCGGTCCGTGCCCAGGGAGTCAAACTGAGCGGTGATGTAACAGCGGTAGATGTAGGACGACTACGCCACCCGTTGAATGCAGCTATGGAGCTGCCGCTGCAGGACAGTCCGCTGAGGCCGGTGGATGGATGGTGCAGCGTAGATGGTATAACCCCCAACGGGAGGGGTATGGCCTCAGGGCAGCAGATGTGGATGATGGGGGTAGCAGGAACCACTCAGAGACGGTGCGGTGTAATTCAGAGTCTTTACTGGTAACAACGATAGACCCTCCCGGAGTACTTGCTAGTGAACGGGGCCTGGTCAGTCCTTGAGCAGATGGGATCTCCCCTGGCCAGGCGGAGTTGTAGGCCTCCCAAACTGACTGTACTCTTCTGGCTACCTTGCTAGAAGCGGATATAAGTAGCCCACGTCCCTGAGTGTACCGTGTGGTGCTCACCCGTATGGCCGGTGACTCGGGGCCTTCTAATGGCTTCCGCTCCACGATGGCGGTGCTGGTCCCACGTGTGTGACCGTGCCTTCGGGTTTCTGGGCCTGAGGACCTGAAATCCCCTGCCGGTCGGCTTCTGCTGCTGGGTAAGAGTTAGTCCCCACAGCCTCGGACGCCGGGTCCGGTAAGGAAGCTTCTCAGTCAGGGCGAGCTCTGCAGCTGCCAGCCCCTGACTCGTAGTAGTATTGCTTCTGCTGTTTCTTGTCTCTACTCTCCTTGACTACTAACCCTGCTTCAGCCCCGGGTTTATATAGGGGAAGTTCTTCCCCTCCCAAGACTGGGCAGGAGGTGTGGCATGCACAGGATCCCTGACCAAAGGACCTCCCACCTGCTCTCAGACATAACATTACATTACTGTGGAAACCAGACCCCTGGGGTGCCACATGCCCACGATGCAGAAATGCTCCGGATTTTTTCCTGAGCGTTTCTGCATCTCCCTGGCAGAAAAAACGCAGGCGGATTGTACATGCGGATTGCACATGCGGACTGTACATGCGGATTGTACATGCGTTTTTCCTGCCAGGGACAAGCGGAAGTGAAGCGTTCTTCACATGCATTTCCGCATGCGGGTTGACAAGCGCTTTCCAAGCCATGTTAGCATCGCTAGGAAAGTGCTTGACAACTTGGTCACACTATATAAATCCATGCAACCGGCATAAATTTATATAGTGTGACCTTAAAGAATGGTTAAAAATTAAAAAAATATATTATACTTACCTTCTGATGGCCCCCGGAGTCCATAGCGATTCGTCTGGTCTTCCCGGTGTCTCGCGGTTGTGTAAAAGGACCTTCCATGACTAAATGATGTCACCGCAGGTCCTTTTAGACCATCGCGAGCTGCCGGCAATCCAGGACAAGGACACCGGGGGCCATCAGAAGGTGTATATTTTTTATTTTAAATTCTTTTTTTAGAGGTACTATGGTACCCGGGTCTGGACAAGAGTCTCCTCTTCTCCAAACCCGGGTACCATCCGCACATTGAAACGCAAAATATCCGCATGTGCACATGTAGTGATGTGGATATTATGCGATTCAATGCAAGTCAATGGCGTCGAAAACGTCGCGATTACACAAAATAATTGGTAGTGCTGCGGATTTTTCCGCAATGATAATCAGCAGCGGAAATTTCCACAGCATGTGCACAACACATGCGGATTATCATTAAAGGGGTATTCCCATCTCCAAGATCCTATCCCAATATGTAGTAGGTGTAGTAATAATAATATTAGCAAATATCTCCAATTAGAAATGTAGTATAGTATTTCTGATTCGCTATCTCTCTTTCCTCATGTGCAGGCATCGCAGGACCTTAGGTATCCATGGTTACGTCCACTGATAAAGTCACAGTTAGCTAGCTGCTAGTGGTCGTAACCATGGATAGCTAAGGTCCTGCGATGCCTGCACATGAGGAAAGAGAGATAGCGAATCAGAAAAACTATACTACATTTCTAATTGGAGATATTTTCTAATATTATTATTATTACACCTAATACATATTGGGATAGGATCTTGGAGATGGGAATACCCCTTTAAGGAACATGGCAGACCTTCTAGCAAGCCTTTTTTAAGTGCTTCTGTAGTGGAATTGCTGCTGCGGAAACGCTTAAACGCATAGTGGGCACACAGCCTGTCCATCTCCACCCCAGATACTCTTCAGATGCCTTTTGACCTCCCTACCGATAGCCTCTACGGCCCCGTCTCACCTATCTGACCACTATAAGTATTATTTGTCCTTGTCACTGTCACTTCCCGGCGCCTGCACAATAGAACCCTGCAGCGCAGTGCAAAGGCAGACGGGACCGGGATAAAGCAGAGCGCGCTCTATGTGAGCTCTATGTGAGCGGCTCTTTGCAGATGCCTGGGAAGTCAGGTAGCACAGTGCATGTCACAGGGCCCTGTGACGTGCAGGGGAGTGGGGGACTATGATAATTAAGCATATAAGCGGGGATTTGGGGGAATAATAAGCACATAGGTGGGGATTTCTTGGCGTCCCCCGGACGCCAAACCTGTGAAAAACTGAGTTTATAAAAACAGATTTCTCTGCAATCAGACCTCTACTATGCACCATACAGGTATGTATAGATTTACTTTTCTATATCCTGTATGGCCCATAGTAGAGGTCTGATATCGCCCAGGGGGTGACAGATTCCCTTTAATAGCGTTTTTTCTGGTGACAGGTTCTCTTTAAACTAGGAGAAGCTGCCCAAAGAATAAACATGTCACTTCTATTAACCGCTGAACCCTGAAACAGTTAAAAGAAAGAACAAAATACGGAACATGTGCACAATAATGTCGTTTTTACATTGTTGCGCTGTGTTCATTTTTTGCAATGGTTTTGCGGTTCCTTTTCAGGCAGATTCCAGTTATCCACCTGAAAAAAATATGTTGTGTGCCTATAATTAAACTTTTTTTTCTGGGAATTGGGTTCTTCATACTTTTGACCAGCACTAGGTTTAGAGTAATTAAAGAACTTGTTTCTCACCCTCCCTGGTTCCAGCGCTGTTTCTACACAGCTGCCCCAGTCTTTGTTGCCAGGCTATAGCAGTGACTGCATAACTACAGCACACATCACCACTGCAGCCAATCAGTGATTGACTGCAGCAGGGATGTGCAGTGTAGTCATGCCGTCACCGCTATAGCCTGTCAACAAAGACCAGAGCAGCGGCAGAGAGGTGGTGCTGGACCCGTGGGGGGAGTGTGTAACAACTTCTTTGTTATCTTAACCAAGGACTTGACTGCAGAACCCTATTCCCAGAAACCCTCAGCAATAGAAGAACCAAAGATCTGTGTGGATTTTTTTCTTTCTTTCAACCCTCTAAAGAAATCAGCAAAATGGCGACCATCGCATCTCTGATCGAATCTGATTCAACAGAATCCCAAACTTTGTGGAAATTCATGATAAATTAGAATACATAAATATGTAACACAGGTACTTTAGATGCAGCGACACAGAAACACAGAGCAGCCAATACAGGGTTAATAAACCGGGAAGTTTATAATAACAGGGTCAATCTCCACGCAAGGAGTAACAGGGGAAAACAAGGGAAGTAGCATGTAAAAGTCTTTAACTGACAGCTCACAGTTTAACTAGATATAGCAGAGTCAAACTGGTTGTAAACGACAGTTTTTACACTTAGCTGACTCTTTTCCTCCACAAGGCAGTTGCCAGCTGAGGCCGGTGTTGATTTCTTCAGGCTTCCCTGCCCAAACAATGCTCCATCTTCTGGCGGCAGCGGGGGGTCTCAGGTTTTACCCGCTGAGCCCCTAATCCATAACACGGCACCTCACGTGCTCGGCTCCACAGACCCTGCGTCTCTTCTCTAGTCGGCTTGACTCCTCCGGTCCACTGCACTCGGCTCTTGCTCCCAGTACTGGAGCCAGGAGCCTTGACCCTCTCACACTGCTCTGCTGAGCAGGACCCAGCTCCGCTTTCCGGCGCAAAACGTCCTCGTCTCTTCCTCTCTCTACCCACGCCACCAGTTTCCCGGTCACAGGTAATCAAAATCCTCACCTGTGATCCCAGAAGAGATTCGAGAGCCTCCCGTCCAGCGGCCAGAGATTACTGACCTGGCCGATGAATAGGAATCCCGCAAATCAATTCGCCCAATTCTACTTAGATAAAATTCTGCATGTCTGTGAGATGTGACTCTCCTCCGTGGGCATCTAAACACCATAAATACTACTATACCAAGACCCTATCTCACTCTGTACTGTAGGTGAAATATTTACTGTATCTTAAAGGGGTTGTCGAAAACATAATATAGTTTATAAAGATATGTAATGCCTTCGGATAAAAAAAAAAAAATCATCAATTCAAGCTTTCTTTTTTTTCCCACTTAAATGTGTATATGCTGTATTTGTGGCTCAAAATCATTTTTGTAACTGGATTTCATTAAAAAATATTCACCATTTGCCTTTTATAATCTCTGTGTTGCACTGTCTATTGCTGGATGCAGAATGCGTTAAAGGGAATCTGTCGCCAGGTTTTTTGCTACCTCCTATGAGAGCAGCATAATGTAGAGAAAGAGACCCTGATTCCAGAGATGTATCACTTAGTTTACTGGGTGCAGCTGTTGTGATGCAATCAGAGTTTTTAAATGTATCATGTAGAAGAGTTATCACTACAGCTTTCTATGTACATTGTATATTGACAGTAAGCTGATAATCAGTGGTGGGGGTGTGGTTGGACTAGGACTCACATGGACACCAGTCCAGACAGTGATAGTCTCCAGCTAATAAAACACTCATTGTATGGAAACAGCACACAGCCTAATAAGTGATACATGACTGAAATCAGTGTCTCAGCCCCTATCTCATGCTGTCCTCAGATCACTTAGCAAAAACCTGCTGAGAGATTTTCTTTGGCCACGGCCCCACTATCCGTATTCGGTCAGTATTTTTTCTCCGGAGCGGGAGCCAAAGCCAGGTGAGGAACAATCAGAGAAAAGGTATAATAGAAGCAAGTCACCAATTCTGCATTTATCACCCACTCCTGGTTTTGGCTCCCACTCCTGAGAAAAAATACTGACCGATTACTGACCAAATACTGATAGTGGGGCCGTGACCTTTAAGTAAGAAACCGTCAGGTTTGTGACTGTCTTATCTGCCTCCTCTCAGACCACATCAAAGTTGAACATGAAGCAAATCTAAGAGCCTGTAAAAGCCAAAATGTGCAAAATTTGTAATGAAATACAATTGCAAAAGTATTGTTTTCTTTTTTTTAGCCACAAACACATGTATTTAAATAAAAAAAAAAAATAATAATTCCTTCAATGCCCGTTCCAGTGCCACCAGTGTGGTCTCTATTTACTTATCATGTAACGTTGATATCACAGTCTTTTGTTGAAGTATACATTTGAATTTTGGCTGTGTACCTCCTATCAATTGCTCAAACCTATTGTGGACCGATCCTTACACCGTTATCTTGATACAGTAACCTATTTCTGGAGATTTTATTGTTCGAGATTTCCACTGCAAAGGTCTAAAAGCTCATTTTGAGTTGCAGATCGTCAAACTCTCCCAATTTCTTTTTTTCATTTCCACTTTTTTTTTTTCATAGTTCTGAATTGATCAATCCCCGGACCGTCCGCTCAGCCAGTTCCTTTGTTTAGTGACAGGTCTCGAACAATGGGGATTACGCAGGGAATGAACTCTCCTATTTGACACGTCCATCCGAACACACAAAGCCGTGTACACATTGTAACAGGTTCATCATCAGCCTTCGTAGACGGGAGTCTGCCGACAATGACAGGACAGATGGGAGATAGGACTGATCTATTTTTATATGAACTCTACTCAGACTGATTGTGTTTTCCCGGCACATCTAAATGCAGGAGACACACCGTTTTATGTCAAAACTCCACCTTCAGATTTGTAAAGTTTATATATAGATTTTTTTCTTCTTCTAACCCGTAGTAAAATCGTAGCTCTGAGTCACGGATAAAGACTTTATTCAAAGAACATGTTTCGACTGTTCAAAAATATTTTCTTTATTAATGTTCTCCGCTGTTCTAAGGTAGGTCGCTGCAGGTCAAGAAGAAAAAAAAAATAACAACCTGAGCTATGTGGCATGCACAGTCAGCTATTGTAATTGTAAGACTTGTTATCTGCAAATGTTAAGAGAATTGTATTTGTTTTCCTTATATTATCTGCAAAATTGTATTGATTTACTTTAATTCCTTAATTTTCCTACATTTTTAAGGACATCCATTTTGGTCGAAGTGTTACATTCTGGATTTTAATTGACCCATACCTCCCAACTTTTGAAGAAAAGAAAGAGGGACAAGCTGCAGCAAATTTTGGCCACAGCCAAATCCACGCCCATTTACCATTTCTTTCTCCCCTGGCAGGAGGAGTTGTCAGAGGGGAGCTGGTAAAGAGGGACATTCAGCAGACGCCCGAGACTGCAGGGCGTAGACCCAAATCCAGGACTGTCCGCTGTATCTGGGACAGTTGGGACTAGAGATGAGCGGATGGATTCCCGGGTCTCTGGTCCAGGTCAGTGCTACCTGGCGGATGGATAGGACACCGTGAATCTCTAATCATCCGGCGTCTCCGGCGACTTTTGATCACCCCGGGCAGCGTAATGTCCTCTGTGCGTCCTGCTCATCTCTAGTTGTGGATTATTTTTTGTTCCTTCATTCACAGTCGGAGCCGCCAGAACTTTCTCATGATTATGTAGCTTCACTATACGACGTCTGGCTTTTTGTGTCTGTAAGGCCATGTTCACACAGTGCAGAAGTACTGTGTTTTTTTGTTTTCTGCAGGATCCGCACCAAACTCCACAATAAGAATCAAAGCTTTTCTGTACTGTTAAAAACTCCGCTTCATATCTGCCCCAAAATACAATCAAATAAGCGGGAAAACGCATAAAAGAAACGCAGCAAAGACGCAATAATCAGAGAAGATTGTTACTATGTCGTGTGGTGCCGACACCTGCAGAAAAAAAGCAGCAGAAAGAACGCAGCATTTATACTACGTGTGACCACGGCCTCAGCGTTACAGTTTTATTACATTTTAATGGATTTAATGAAGAAAAATATAAATGACGCCATTTTTTTCTACATCCTTTACCGATCCCCGTAAATAATCTGATCGCTGTGTTCTGCGGGTTGTTACGATTGCAGGGACACCAAATACGTCCTTGTTATTTGCTGATTTGTGATGATCATTATTTAAAAATAAACGCATTAAAAATAACTTATTTTTCATTATCAAGTGTTTTTCATTATTATTTTTTTAGTAACTTTAGAAGATGAAACCCTAAAAGATTTTATGTGCACACGATCAGGAGCCGCTGTGGGTTTGACGCTGTGTATTTATACAGCGTCAAACCCGAAGCATCCGCATGTTACAGCATAGTGGATGGGATTTGTAGAAATCCCATGTCCACTATATGTCTCCGCACACCTGCGGAAACTGGCATGTGGCGCCTCTTTCCAGACCGCAGCATGTCAATGTCTCTTGCGGATCCGCATGCGGGCTTTCTCCATAGCCCTTATATCTATGAGTACACAGGTGAAAAAAATAAATAAAAATGGCGCCGCTCATTGGCACATTGAGCGGAAGCCGCAGGCGGCTATTTCGCAGTGTCACGGCTGCAGGCTGGTACACATTGTGGGCACATACCCGAATTCTTCCTGTAGAATAAAAATACATACATTGTACACAGCAGTGTATTCCTACCAGTTCTATCAGCCCAGTCATAGTCTGCAGTACAGATCAAGTGCATGAAATTCTCTTCATTACACCACTGGAGCTTGTGGCTCAACACCCTAAGGCTCCCATCTATCTGTAATATGAAGGTTGTGAATTCAAGACCTGAGTAGATACTAAAAATAAAAAATCGCTTATTATTATTTTTAATACTTTTAGGCTACATTACCACGATCAGGAACAGCAGCTCTTTGGACGCAGCGTATTCTTGCTGCGTCCAAAGTGCTGCGTTCTAATCACGCAGGTGAATCCGCATTTGTTCACTGAACCATGTGGAGTTACCACATCCAATATGATTCTATTTCATAGTGAAGACCAGTGTCTCCGCAACAGAAATTGACGTGCTGTGGCTCGTAAATCCACGCCGCTGGCGAGTTTACGCAGCGTCAGACGGAAGCACAGTGGTCGTGGGATTTCTATAAATCCATCCACTGTGCTTCTAATGTAGAATGCAGCGCTTTGGATGCAGCGCAGGTGAGCGGCGTCCAAAACGCTGCCATTACCGAGCGTCGGCTCATAGCCTTATAGGAACAAGATAAATACTTGTCTTCACCTCAGCATACAGCCAACATAAAAATACATTGTTATATATACAATGTATTTCTATGGAGCTGTATACTCTGCTACTGGACGCATTGCAATGTAGAGTCAAGATAACCAAAACAAAATCTCCTATCTTTATCATTATGGGCTATATCTCAGTGGTTAGAGCACACAGCTTGTGAGCATTGGGAAGCATGTTGTGACAATGTGATTTGCAAATTCAAGTCCCAGGTGAGACCGATATCAGGAGTGAGAGGATGTGAATGTATAGTTTAATTTATGTACTAAGAGATTATTGCCCCCACCCAGAGGAGGAGGCGCCACAGAGCGATGAGAACATCAGAGAGAGGTGGGGGGTGTAAGTATAGATGCCAGGAAAACAGCTGAGCTGTGACGGGACAGTCCCGCGGAAACCAGGATGGTTGGGAGCTATGATTGACCTATTGTATATAGTGTGACTAAATGTTTAAAGAAGCACTCCTTCTCCTCCCATCAAAGTTTTTATCCTCTTAAAATATTGCAGTCATCATATTATACAACACTGTGTACTTACAATTGCTTATTTTGCCTTTCTACCCAGCTAATTCATCTCTTTTTTTTCTGCTCTATGTAGAAACGGGAAGTCTCTTGTCCCTGCATGAGTCTTCTCCCTCTTCATCTCCTGACCCAGCTGCTCTGCTCTTTTTCCCTGCATAAGTCATCCCTACAAATTCCCTAGCAGGGGGAAGAGACTTCCTGTTTCTACATAGACCTAATGGAAAAGAATGAACTGGGTAGAAGGGCAAAGTGAGCAATTGTAAATACAGTACACAGTGCTATATAATATGAGGACTGCAATATATTAAGAGTATAACGTTTTTGATGAGTGCTTCTTTAAAGGGATGTGTTAAAAGGATTTTCCAGTTTCCATCAATTTCAGATATGAGGGCCCAACTCCTGGCTGTTGCACTCAATCAAATGTCAAGACCTCTGTATTGTTTACCAGGAACAGCTCTTCTAGCATAGCTACCAGGGGGGCAGAAGGGCGGTCGCCCAAGGCTCCGCGCTCTGAGGGGCCCACCCGGAGCCACGCTACTGTAACTGAATGGGCATGCGCAGCACGCCGATACAGTTACACTCTGAGGCAGAGCAGGGAGACTAGATGTCCCTGCACTGCTACGCAGCTGCTATGGGGCCCTTGAGCAGGAGGGCGGGAGGTCCCCGGTGCCAGCACTGGGCCCCACACCTGTCACCGCATGTCACAGTTGTGTCAGATGTGACAGACAGTCGCCCTGCAGTTGGTTGCAGGAGATCTCTACGTTTGACATTGCAGACAGCTTCTTAGATAAGAGGCTGTCTTTAGGACCGAGTGGCTACCTCCCTCTGGCTAATTAGCTCCCTGGCCTGGGTGTATATATACCTGGTGTGTGTGAGAGGGAGTCGCCGGCTATATTAATTTCTACTTAGCAGGAGCAGTACTTCGTCCCCTCTGGAGCTTGAGGCCGTGTGCATATTTGGAGTCATCTACAGCTAAGCAATTTCCCCCTGTTTTGTCTACCCTTGTTGTCTATAGTGTTTAGTGGAGCCATAGCCATACGCCAGGGAAAGTAGGGCGATGCACGCGTGCAGCGATTGCTGAAGAGGCAATATAGGGACGGTAGTTGAAACAGGGTGACGCTAGAACAGACTAGGAGGTCTCGACTTTCCCCTTTCCCTAGTGCCTGGGCTCCCTTTCCCTGTTCCCTCTGTGTTGCACTAACACCTGGCGTGACACCGCAAGTTCAAGGTGAGTATTGTACTTTTTTTTTTTTTATGGGAGTGCATTATACTATAGAGGTCTATGGGGTGCATTATACTATATAGAGTCTGCCTATGGGGGTGCATTATACTATTGAGGCCTATGGGGTGCATTATATTATATAGAGTCTGCCTATGGGGGTGCATTATACTATATAGAGTCTGCCTATGGGGGTGTATTATACTATAGAGGCTTATGGGGTGCATTATACTATAGAGGCCTATGGCGGTGTATTATACAATATAGAGTCTACCTATGGTGGTGTATTATGCTATAGAGGCCTATGAGGGTGCATTATACTATATAGAGTCTGCCTATGGGGTGAATTATACTATATAGAGTCTGCCTATGGGGTGCATTATACTATATAGAGTCTGCCTATGGGTGTGCCTTATACTATATAGAGTCTGCCTATGGGGGTGCATTATACTATAGAGGCCCATAGGGGTGCATTATCCTATATAGAGTCTGCCTATGGGGGTGCATTATACTATATAGAGTCTGCCTAAGGGGGTGCATTATACTATATAGAGTCTGCCTATGGGGGTGCATTATACTGTAGAGGCCTATGGAGGTGTATTATACTATATAGAGTCTGCCTAAGGGGGTGTATTATACTATAGAGTCCTATGAGGGTGCATTATACTATATAGAGTCTGCCTATGGCGGTGCATTATACTATATAGAGTCTGCCTAAGGGGGTGCATTATACTATATAGAGTCTGCCTATGGGGGTGCATTATACTGTAGAGGCCTATGGAGGTGTATTATACTATATAGAGTCTGCCTAAGGGGGTGTATTATACTATAGAGTCCTATGAGGGTGCATTATACTATATAGAGTCTGCCTATGGCGGTGCATTATACTATATAGAGTCTGCCTATGGGGGTGCATTATACTATATGGAGTCTGCCTATGGGGGTGCATTATACTATATAGAGTCTGCCTATGGCAGTGCATTATACTATATAGAGTCTGCCTATGGGGAGTGCATTATACTATATAGAGTCTGCCTAAGGGGGTGCATTATACTATATAGAGTCTGCCTATGGGGGTGCATTATACTGTAGAGGGCTATGGGGGTGCATTATTCTATATAGAGTCTGCCTATGGGGTGCATTATACTATAGAGGCCTATGGAGGTGTATTATACTATATAGAGTCTGCCTATGGGGGTGTATTATACTATAGAGTCCTATGAGGGTGCATTATACTATATAGAGTCTGCCTATTGGGGTGCATTGTACTATATAGTCTGCCTATGGGGGTGCATTATACTATATAGAGTCTGCCTATGGGGTTTCATTATACTATATAGAGTCTGCCTATGGGGTTTCATTATACTATATAGAGTCTGCCTATGGGGGTACATTATACTATATAGAGTCTGCCTATGGGGGTGCATTATACTATATAGAGTCTGCCTATGGCGGTGCATTATACCATATAGAGTCTGCCTATGGGGAGTGCATAATACTATATAGAGGCTTATGGGGGTGCATTATACTATATAGAGTCTGCCTATGGGGAGTGCATTGTACTATATGGAGGACTGTGGGCAATGCATTATACTATATGGAGGCCTATGGGGGTGCATTATACTATATGTAGGCTATTTGTACAGTGTGGGGTCATACCGTGTGGGGGCAGAGGCGTAGCTAGGGGTTCAGCTCAGGGGGGGGCGAAACATCTGAGAGGGCCCCTAACCAGGTAACAATAATTACAACTACGATGGTGCACCATAATAGTGGGTATAATGGAATTTCAACAGATGAAAATAAATCTATATACAAAGACGAGCACTGATATTACTGCCATGTAGTGACCAAATAGTGGTAAATACCAGTCCTGCAAATCATAAGAGATTACAGTGCAGTTACATATAGTAGCTTACAGCTGATGTTCTTTCTGATAGAGTCATTCACTTTTCCCATCTTTTCCATCTGGCCCAGACCGACATGACGATTTCTCCAGCCACGACTTATCTACAGAGATTACAACAAAGACACATTTGACTTCTCATATTTCCATCCTTTCCCAACATCCTGATCCAGTATCGGGGTATCAGCAGGATGAGCAGTTTGTGCAGGTTGGGAATAGATGTGGACGTTGCAGGACATGTGAGAAGTTAAATGTGTCTTTGTTGCAATCTCTGCAGACGAGTTCTGGCTGGAGAAGTCATCCTGTCAGTCTGGGCCAGATGGAAAAGACGGGAAAAGTGAATTACTTAATCAGAAAGAACGTCAGCTGTAAGTTACTATATATAACTGTGCTGTGATCTCTTATATGTTCTGCAGGACTGGTATCTACCACTACATGGTCACCATACAGCAGTAATATCAGTGTTGGTCTTTGTATAGAGATTATTTACCGCCCAGTCATCTGCTGAAGGTCTCCTACATGCACTATTAGGATGCGCCACCATAGTTGTAATCAGGGTTACCTGGTTAGGGGCCCACTCAGAAGTTTCTCTTCCCCCTGAACCAAAACCCTAGCTACGCCTCTGACAGCACTGTACACTTGGTAGTGGTATTGTCTGGTATTTCACTACGCTTTTGCCACCTAATCTAAGAGCAGCATAATGTAGAAACTGAGACCCTGATTCCATTGATGTGTCACCTACTATGCTAGGCTGCTTGCTTTTGTTTTGATACAATCAGTTTTATCAACAGGAGATTATCACAAAAGAACTAGTAAACTGGCTGCCAAATAATCCAACCTCGCCCACACGACTGATTGGCAGCTTTCTGCGCATAGGTAGAAAGCTGCCAATCAGTGATGTGGGAACAGTTATACAAGGCTCAGCATTCAGAGAACTGCTAGATCTGCAGTAGAGAAAACTGTTATTTTATCAAAAACTACAGCAAGTAGCCCAGTAAGTAATACATCGCTGATATCAGGGTTTCTGCCCTTATGTTACGTTGCTCTCAGATGGGTTAGCAAAACTTGGAGACAGATTCCATTTTTTGGGGCATGCATCTTCCATATTTTGTATGAGATTTGCCCATTCAAATGTATGTGTGGCACCCCAGGGGTCTGGTTTTCCACAGTAATGTAATGTTATGTCTGAGAGCAGGTGGGAGGTCCTTTGGTCAGGGATCCTGTGCATGCCACACCTCCTGCCCAGTCTTGGGAGGGGAAGAACTTCCCCTGTATAAACCCGGGGCTGAGGCAGGGTGAGTCAGACAAGGAGAGTGGAGACAAGAAGCAGCATAGGAAACAGCAGAGTTCCAAGGAGTCAGGGGCTGGCAGCTGCAGCGCTCGCCCTGACTAAGAAGATTCTTTACCGGACCCGGAGTCCGAGGCTGTGGGGACTAACTTCTACCCAGCAGCAGAATCCGTCAGGCAGGGGATTTCAGGTCCTCTGGCCCAGAAGCCCGAAGGCATGGTCACACGCGTGGGACCAGCACCGCCATCGTGGAGCGGAAGCCATTAGAAGGCCCCGAGTCACCGGCCATACGGGTGAGCACCACACGGTACACTCAGGGACGTGGGCTACTTACATCAGCTTCTAGCAAGGTAGCCAGAAGAGTACAGTCAGTTTGTGAGGCCTACAACTACGCCTGGCCAGGGGAGATCCCATCTGCTCAAAGACTGACCAGGCCCCGTTTGCTAGCAAGTACTCCGGGAGGGTCTATTGTTGTTACCAGTAAAGACCCTGAACTACACCGTACCGTCTGAGTGGTTCCTGCTACCCCATCATCCACGTCGGCTGCCCTGAGGCCATACCCCTCCCGTTGGGGGTTATACTATCACGCTGCACAATCCTACCACCGGCCTCAGCGGTCTGCCCTGCAGCAGCAGCTCCCTGGCTGCACTCAACGGGTGGCGTAGTCATCAACTATTTACTATTAATAGACTGCCGTCTAGTTTGACTCCCTGGGCACGGACCGGGTCACCGCCACGAGACTACAACCCTCCACTGATCCGGCTCCGGGTAGGCTCCCGCATGCGCAACGCAGCGCGACACAGGCCCAGGGGCGCGTCAACTTTGGCGTAGTCGGCAGGATTTCGTGCCCGCAACCACCGGGTACTGCGTGCCTGAAAAGCAAAGACTGTTCAAACTTACCAGTGGTGAAGATTCCCGCTATCCGTGGAGGTTTCCCGCCATCCGGCGCCATTTTCTACCTTCTTCCCGCCATCGGTGAAGTTTCCCGCCATCCGGCGCCATCTTCGGCCTTCTTCCCGCCATCCGTGGAGTTTTCCCGCCGTTGGACGCCATCTTGGGGACGCCGCGCGGGAAGAAGAGGGGCGTGGACTCCGAAAGCGCGCGAGAACTGAAGCCCCGCCTCACGTCCGGACGTTGCGTAAGGTCCTGGAAGGAGCCCAGCAGACGCCGACGTCACAGGAGCGCGACGGAAGGTCCTCAACCCTGACGATCCACTGCGGAGCCGCAGCCTACGGAAGAGGATCATCGCAAGGTAGGCCACGGTCCACTAGGGGGGAGGAAGATGTCGGATACGGAGGAGAGCTTCACTGCCCCAACCCCCGCCAGCGCTACCGCTGCTGCAGTTATGCCCTTCACCATGCCCTATATCCCGGGAGCAGCTTGGCTACCCCAGTATTCAGGGGAGTCACATACCCTGCATGACTTTAGAGAAAAGCTGGATAGCCTCTTCCAGGTGTACCCCCTCACAGAAGAGCAAAAAGTGAGCATCCTGGTGGCCCAACTAACCGGGGCAGCCAAAAGGGAAGTAAAATCCTGGCCACCTGGGAGGAAGACTGTCGCAGGGATACTAACCCGGCTGAAGGACACCTTTGATACCCGCACCTCAGCCGAGATTAAGCTTAGATTCTACGGGTGCAAGCAGCGAGCGCATGAGAGTATAAGGGACTATGCACTAAACCTACAAGAGGCCCTGAGGGCCATAAAGCAGACCGACCCTGATGGGGTGGGAAACGAGGACAGGCTGTTGACTGAACAATTTATAGAGGGTTTATATTGCAATGCCCACCGAACCCAGTTGCGGGCAATGGCCTTACAGGATCCCCATCTAGACTTTGCACAGTTCAAGGACAGAGCCATCCGGGTGCTCCGAGAACCGGCACCAGGTGGCGTTGTGACCCACAGACGCCCCACTACCACTTACTACCAGGAGGCAGCGCCTATGCAGGACCTCCTGATAGGCCAGTCCCGGAAGGCCAAGAACCAGAAGCCGCCCTTCAAATGGGAAGAGCTAGAAGAAGAGTCCTTCCGCCAGCTGAAGATGGCCCTCACGGGGGATGAAATCTTGGCGTACCCAGACTATAGCCAGCCCTTCATCCTCTACACCGACGCCAGTAACATCGGGCTAGGAGCCGTACTATCCCAGATTCAGCAGGGGAGAGAACGAGTGATCTCCTATGCCAGCCGAAAACTGCGACCCACCGAAAGGAACCCCGAGAATTACAGCTCATTTAAGCTAGAGTTCCTGGCCGTGGTATGGGCAGTCACCGAGCGCTTTAGGCATTACCTCGCTTCTTCCCGGTTCACCGTATACACGGATAACAACCCGTTGATACACCTGGACACGGCAAGACTCGGTGCCCTGGAGCAGAGGTGGATGGCCCGTCTGTCCAACTACGAGTTCACAATCAAATACCGGGCAGGACGCTCCAATACTAACGCGGATGCCCTGTCCAGGATGCCCAACCTGCCGGACGAAGGAGAAGATCCGGAGGGACTGGAAGAAGTTGAACTCCCTGCGTTCCACCGTCATGGGACTATCCAGTATTCCCACCGGGTAAGGGGTAAACAGGCTGCTACGTTGAACCCCTTACCCCACTACAACTGGGCGGAAACGCAAGACAGCGACCCTGCCGTCCGACTGGTGAAGGAGATGCTGACTCGGCCGGAGGCTCGACTTGAACCAGACGCTCCGGAGGAAGCCAAACAACTATGGGCGGAGAAGAGTCGACTATTCCTTTACAAGGGGAAGTTGTGCCGCAGAATGGTCAACTCCCGGACGCATGAACTACTCTGGCAAGTAGTGGTGCCACGAAGAGACGCAGCCATGGTGATGGAGGCATACCACGACGGAGCTGGACACTTCGGGTGGAAAAAGCTGGAGTTCCTGCTGCGCGAGCGGTTCCACTGGGTAGGCATGAGGGGAACCATCGAGAAGTGGTGCAGAGACTGTGGCCCGTGCAATCTGAGAAGGAAGGACCGGGCCAGCCAGAAGACTCCCCTGCAGTCCATCGTCACCCGGCAACCGTTGGAACTGGTAGCCTTGGATCATGTAAAACTGACCCCAAGCAGAAGTGGCTACGTCTACGCGTTAACCATCGTGGATCATTACTCCCGGTTCTTGGTTGTCGTCCCCGTCAAGGACTTAACGGCTCAAACAGCAGCTAGAGCCTTCCAGCAGCACTTCTGCCGTCCACACGGGTACCCGGACCAAGTGCTGACGGACCAGGGACCTGCCTTTGAAGCGGAGGTCTTCCAGGAATTCTGCAATCTGTATGGCTGCCGGAAGATAAGGACGACACCCTACCATCCGCAAACTAATGGACTTTGTGAAAAAATGAACCAGGTGGTAATGGATCTGCTAAAAACATTGCCCCTGGAAGAACGCAGTCTGTGGCCTGAGAAGTTGCCCGATCTGGTGGACCTATACAACCACATTCCCGTAGGTTCCACCAACTGTACCCCGGCTTACCTAATGAGGGCGAGACCTGGTAAGTTACCTGTTGACCTGGAAATGGGAGTCCTGACACCTGAGGACACTTCACCAGAAACAGACTGGGACACAGAGAGGCAGCAGCAGTACCGGAGAGTACAAGAGAGCGTGGAGCGAAGTCTCTGTCAGGCTAGGGAAAGACAAGAGAAGACTTACAACCAGTATGCTCCCGCTGTTCCCCTGGTACCCGGAGAGCAGGTCTTGAAGAGGAAAAGACGGCTCCACAAGTTGGATGACCAGTGGGAGGAGGACCCGTACACCGTACTGCCCTCAAGCCACGAGAACCCGAAGGTCTGTACCATCAGTAAAGACGGAGGGGAAACCACAGCCATTGTATCCCGGGACCACCTGAAGAAGTGTCCCGAACAACTGAGGAACCCTGAAGAGGAACACGAAGACCATCGACCCGTGGGAGAAAGGGAAGATATGGTTAGTACCGTGCTCGGGGACTTCCCTCGGTCTTGGACTCAAGTCAATGGTGCAGTTGTGGTACCCGTACTCACCTTCCTCCAACCATCATCCCAAGAACCTACGGAGCAACGGGTAGAGCTGGAAGAACAGCCGATCCAGGAGGCAGAAGACTCCACACAAGCAGAACAGGAGAATCAACCCTCTGCTTATAGTGAGCCTGCCGTACCCCTAGTGAGACAAAGAGCCGGTAGACAGCTGCCCAGTTTACCCTTGACAGTTCCTACACCCTGTAGTTCAGGGCCAGACAGTCAGCTCCGTAGGTCCACTAGGGCCACTAGAGGCCAGTTACCCGCACGCTGGAGAATTTGAAGTGTAAAAATAGTTTTATTTATGTTTTTCTGTGTATTGTTGCTTGTGAATAATTTTGTGTTTCCAGTTGTTTTTAGGAAACCTTGGTGGATTTACCGGGAATCCTTGTATATAGTTGGAGCGTAACCCAGGATGGACTAGAGACTGTTAAGGACTCGGGGTAGGACAGACCCCTACCTGGTTACGTCTCCCTGTGTTGGTGAAATGGACACCTTTGCTTTTCTTCAAAGACTACACCCGGTTGCGGACACGCCGCAACCATCTTATGTGTTTTTCTTATTGTGTTGTTATTGTTATACTTTGTTATGTTTTTCTAAATGTGTTTAGTCCCGGAGTACTAAATTTCACTAGGGGGGAATGTGGCACCCCAGGGGTCTGGTTTTCCACAGTAATGTAATGTTATGTCTGAGAGCAGGTGGGAGGTCCTTTGGTCAGGGATCCTGTGCATGCCACACCTCCTGCCCAGTCTTGGGAGGGGAAGAACTTCCCCTGTATAAACCCGGGGCTGAGGCAGGGTGAGTCAGACAAGGAGAGTGGAGACAAGAAGCAGCATAGGAAACAGCAGAGTTCCAAGGAGTCAGGGGCTGGCAGCTGCAGCGCTCGCCCTGACTAAGAAGATTCTTTACCGGACCCGGAGTCCGAGGCTGTGGGGACTAACTTCTACCCAGCAGCAGAATCCCTCAGGCAGGGGATTTCAGGTCCTCTGGCCCAGAAGCCCGAAGGCACGGTCACACGCGTGGGACCAGCACCGCCATCGTGGAGCGGAAGCCATTAGAAGGCCCCGAGTCACCGGCCATACGGGTGAGCACCACACGGTACACTCAGGGACGTGGGCTACTTACATCAGCTTCTAGCAAGGTAGCCAGAAGAGTACAGTCAGTTTGTGAGGCCTACAACTACGCCTGGCCAGGGGAGATCCCATCTGCTCAAAGACTGACCAGGCCCCGTTTGCTAGCAAGTACTCCGGGAGGGTCTATTGTTGTTACCAGTAAAGACCCTGAACTACACCGTACCGTCTCTGAGTGGTTCCTGCTACCCCATCATCCACGTCGGCTGCCCTGAGGCCATACCCCTCCCGTTGGGGGTTATACTATCACGCTCCACAATCCTACCACCGGCCTCAGCGGTCTGCCCTGCAGCAGCAGCTCCCTGGCTGCACTCAACGGGTGGCGTAGTCATCAACTATTTACTGTTAATAGACTGCCGTCTAGTTTGACTCCCTGGGCACGGACCGGGTCACCGCCACGAGACTACAACCCTCCACTGATCCGGCTCCGGGTAGGCTCCCGCATGCGCAACGCAGCGCGACACAGGCCCAGGGGCGCGTCATATGGATACGCCAAAAAAAAAATGGATTCCATATAGATGTCATGCAAATGTAAAAAAAAAGTTCATATTGTATACACTATAGCCTAAGGTAATTTTTACACAGTGCAAATTTCGGCAATATTTAGAATTTATATTTTAAGTCCATGTCGTGCATGTATATATACACTTCTCAAAAAAATAAAGGGAACACTTAAACAACAGAATATAACTCCAAGTGAATCAAACTTCTGTGAAATCAAACTGTCTACTTAGGAAGCAACACTGATTGACAATCAATTTCACATGCTGTTGTGCAAATGGAATAGACAATAGATGGAAATTATTGGCAATTATCAAGACACCCTCAATAAAGGAGTGGTTCTGCAGGTGGGAACCACAGACCACATCTCAGTACCAAT
Organism: Phyllobates terribilis; assembly: GCF_046119375.1. Lineage (NCBI taxonomy): Eukaryota > Metazoa > Chordata > Amphibia > Anura > Dendrobatidae > Phyllobates > Phyllobates terribilis. Next base: position 140,226,234 of record NW_027362769.1, on the reverse strand, counting down.
GCTTTCTGGCTGATGTTTTGGTCACTTTTGAATGTTGGTTGTGCTTTCACACTCGTAGTAGCATGAGACGGACTCTACAACCCACAGAAGTTGTTCAGGTAGTGCAGCTCATCCAGGATGGCACATCAATACGAGCTGTGGCAAGTAGGTTTGCTGTGTCTGTCAGCGTAGTGTCCAGAGGCTGGAGGCGTTACCAGGAGACAGGCCAGTACACCAGGAGACATGGAGGGGGCCGTAGGAGGGCAACAACCCAGCAGCAGGACCGCTACCTCCGCCTTTGTGCAAGGAGGAACAGAAGGAGCATTGCCAGAGCCCTGCAAAATGACCTCCAGCAGGCCACAAATGTGCATGCGTCTTCCCAAACGGTTAAAAACCGACTCCATGAGGGTGATATGAGGGCCCGATGTCCACAGAATGGAGTTGTGCTCACAGCCCAACACCGTGCAGGATGCTTGGCCTTTGCCACAGAACACTAGGATTGGCAAAGTCGCCACTGGCGCCCTGTGCTCTTCACAGATGAAAGCAGGTTCACACTGAGCACATGTGACAAACGTGACAGAGTCTGGAGACACCGTGGAGAGCGATTTGTTGCCTGCAACATCCTTCAGCATGACCGGTTTGGCAGTGGGTCAGTAATGGTGTGGGGTGGCATTTCTTTGGAGGGCCACACAGCCCTCCATGTGCTCACCAGAGGTAGCCTGACTGCCATTAGGTACCGAGATGAGATCCTCAGACCCCTTGTGAGATCATATGCTGGTGCAGTTGGCCCTGGGTTCCTCCTAATGCAGGACAATGCCAGACCTCATGTGGCTGGAGTGTGTCAGCAGTTCCTGCAAGATGAAGGCATTGAAGCTATGGACTGGCCCGCCCATTCCCCAGACCTGAACCCGATTGAGCACATCTGGGACATCATGTCTCGCTCCATCCACCAATGTCACGTTGCTCCACAGACTGTCTAGGAGTTGGCGGATGCTTTAGTCCAGGTCTGGGAGGAGATCCCACAGGAGACCATCCGCAACCTCATCAGGAGCATGCCCAGGCGTTGTAGGGAGGTCATACAGGCACGTGGAGGCCACACACAATACTGAGCCTCATTTTGACTTGTTTTAAGGACATTACATCAAAGTTGCATCAGCCTGTAGTGTGTTTTTCCATTTTAATTTTGGGGCTGACTTCAAATCCAGGCCTCCGTTGGTTAATAAATTTGATTTCCATTGATGATTTTTGTGTGATTTTGTTGTCAGCACATTCAACTTTGTACAGAACAAAGTATTCAATGAGAATATTTCATTCATTCAGATCTAGGATGTGTTATTTGAGTGTTCCCTTTTTTTGAGCAGTGTAATATCTATCTATCTATCTATCTATCTATCTATCTATCTATCTATCTATCTATCTATCTCTATCTTTCCATTATACTTTTTCTTTAAGGATTCATTCCTGATTTTTGGCTTAAAGAGCAACCATCATTTAAATTTTTATTCAATAAATAATAGTACACATGAAAATAAACAACTTTATAATATATGTTATCAGAAATCTGCATCTATCTCCTCCAGGAATGATCTTTCATTTTCAAAATTTTCAATTTTCAGGTAAAATATGTATTCAGTGAAACCAGATTTTTACATTGCTGAGATAGGAAATGACAGTTGCTGCCAATAAGATTCTATGTAGAGGGGAGGAAGGTGGAGCCAGGGGAAAAGCCCCTCCCTTCTACATGAAATCTTATTGTCAGCAACTGCAATCTCCTATCTCTGTAATGTAACATCCTGTCTTCGCTGAATACAGATTTTATCTTTAAATTGAGAAATTTTGATAATGAATGATCAGTTCTGGCAGAGAAAAAAAATTATTTCTCTGATCAGATATATTATAAAGTGGTATATTATAAAGTTGATTATTTTCACATGTACTATTGAATTATGAAATAAAAATTAAAACAAGGGTTACACTTTAACGGGAATCTGTCATGTGAAAAAAACGCTATTAACCTGCAGACAAGGGGTTAATCTGCAGGTTAACAGCGTTCTTTCAGACACTATTACAATTGAAGCTCTGACCGTTGGCTCAGTGTGATGTCAGCAGCGTGATCAGGCCATGTGATCACGCTGCTGGCGTCACTCGCCGACGCCCAGGAGAGCGAAGACCATCGGTGGTAAGTGCTCCTGTGGCTATGGAGCTGAAGACACCGAAGAATCAGTGTGGGGGGATATTTATTCAGTGTTAGTGTGGAGGAGGAGGATTTATTCAGTATGGAGGGGGGATTTATTCAGTGTGCAGAAGGTATATATTTTCAGTGTGGAAGAGGGAGATTTATTCTGTGGGGAGTAAGGGGGGTGGGTGCAGTCACAGTATGGGGAGCAAGGGTGATGGGATGTGTGCAGTCACAGTATGGAGAGCGAGGGTGATGGGATGTGTGCGGACACAGTACGGAGAGTGAGGGTGATGGGATGTGTGTGGACACAGTATGGAGAGTGAGGGTGATGGGATGTGTGTGGACATAGTATGGAGAGGAGGGTGATGGGATGTGCGTGGACACAGTATGGAGAGTGAGGGTGATGGGATGTGCGTGGACACAGTATGGAGAGCGAGGGTGATGGGATGTGTGCGGACACAGTATGGGGAGTTGGGGGGGATGTGTGAAGAGGAAGTCTGGAGAGCAAGGGGATAAATATGTGAGGAGACAGTATGGTTAGCATGGGGGGATGTGAGAGGAGACAGCCTGAGGAGGGAGGGGGAAACATGTGAGGAGACTATTGAGGGGAATAGTGTGAGGAAGACAGTATGGGGGGAGAAAAGTGGGAGTGGGCACAGAATAAAGACTGAGTAGAGTTGGGGGGGTTAACATGGGGGACAGTGTAAGGGCACAGCCAGGAGGGGACAGTATGCTAAGGAGGGGGAATATGATGAGGGGGCACAGTATAGAGACTGGGTCCTATAGGGAGTACACAGTGTGAGAGGACAGTGTGAATAGGGGGCCCAGTATGGAAAGGAGAGGGCAGTGTGGAGAGCATGTACCATAAGAGGGACAGTGTAGGGGTGATATTTTGTGCAGGGAATATAGTGAGGGGCAATTATTTATTCAGGGGCTCAGCGTAAGGCAGATATTTTTTATTTAGTAGCATTATCATGACACTGTATCTTTAAGGGTATCGTGTTGTGATGTGCTGCAGAAAACTGGAGAAGATGGAAGTCTGCAGAGACGAGCTGTGGATGAGAAAAATCATCATGGTGTCTGGACAAGAGGAAGAAAAGAAAGAGACCGACTCCAGTGACAATGTCATCTATCAGGTACCTGGATGTAAATGTTTTTTTGGGATACTGACTAATGCTCATGTTTTTATTTGTTTGGAGCATCAAAAGGGGTTGTCAACGTTTGTGATGAGTCTGCAGTCATACTATGTGACGGCAGACTTCTGAATTCTCATATTGCGCACTGCACACTGTCAGGATTCTCTCATGCCGGCGATTTATATCCATGCGTTCACATACCGACTAGACTTGCGATGCAATTACACAAGACCTAGTTTCCTATATACTGTATATGCTTTTAGGTTTTACTACTTTTGCACCATAAAAACAGTTTTTAAAACATTTGTTTGTTTTTATATCCCTTCATTGCATTCATTAGAGTATTGTAGGATGCTCTCTGCTCATGTGCTCAAGTTACTGTGCAGGGGGGGGGGGGGGGGTGAGCTTTATCCATCACCTATTGTGCAAGGTGGATCCTGTGTTATTGATATGAAGGTGACATATTTTATTGTAATCCTGACTGTGATGATAATGAGACTGCTGAAAAGTGATCTTTATAAAACAGGAAGTGTCGGTCTAATAGGAGGCTCAGTGGCAAGTGTGAAAACTGCAAGAACAGGGTTTTTTATATAATAACAAGGAACAAAACATCTTCAAAAATTCTTTGATATAATATTTTTTAATCTAAGGTCATTTTTTGATACATTTACTTTAATATTAGATTTACACAATCAGTGCTTGGTGAAGTTTCTGGTACTGTCTTTGATGGTCTTTAACCAAATAACAAATGTACTAGAATTTCCTTTTATAATTTTGTTCATTTTGGATTCTTCACTTAAGAAATTTCAACAGAAACTGTATCAAAAGCTGCACAAAAAAATGCTTGATTTCAGCCTGTGTGTGTGTTTCAATATATATTTTGGAAACTTTTTTTCTTTCAATTATTTTGAAAATATGTTTCTTTTTTAATATTATATTTTCGAGAAAAATAGCTAATGATCCATGACTTCAATAGAACAAATTGCGCATAAAATACACTCCGGTCCCATTCAACCAACAATGTCTGTGCTTCCAAATGCCGCTATTATTCACATCTGAATTACTTCTATCATCTCGGCGTTAAATCCATGTTAGTTTTGCATTATCTTTATAAATTGGAGACACAAATCAGACGAATACTGCAGCATCTTTCTTATCAAGAAATAATAAAAATAGAGGAAGTCGAACATGAAATCTTTCCGGATGGCTCAATTCATACCAATAGGGGAGAATTTTTAGGTCATTAATTTCAGTAGGATGCACCGGAATTACTACATAGTGAAAATGATAATATAATCATCTGAAATATAAATTTACCATCTGGGATAAAATATTTATTACAGGATATTTTATTATAACATATTTCCATTACAGCCGATTAGTCACAAGATTTCATATTACAAACGGTATATATATTAATTGCTCGGACTTCATGAGGCAGATGTACTTGCTATGAAAAATCCAATTTATAATGACTGTTTAATCCTCAAAATAAAATAAATCAATTTTATGAATCCAGAATGGGCGTATAATCCATTCTAAAAGTTTTCTTGCATAATATTAAAATCAGCATTTTATGAGTCCAGCAAGAGCTGTACACGCAAAGCACTTTTTCTATAGCTCATTTTTTGTATATTGAGCTTTTGCTGGACTCATTTTAATATTAGGCAGGAAAATTTTCAATACGGATTATGCAGCCGTTCTGATTTGGACTTTCATAGTAAGTACATCAGCCTCACCAGGTCCAGCAGATCCATTTAATAAGGCATTGTGAATTCAAATAATGAATTGGCTTCAACAGAGCCGTAGTCAGGATAAAGCAGAGCCAGAAGTATGTTTTCTCTCAACCAGGGCAAAGATACAGTTTGCAAGCCCTAAGACATAGTAGCATGTTGGTGCCCCCTAGCACTCCGCACCTGGGCACATACCCTGGTTGCCCTTCTCCTTATCATGTCCATGATAACTACTGAAACCACATGAATTATAAGAGTATATGAATAGCATAGAAAGTGTCCTTCTCTTGTGACCCCACTGCTATGGGTCCTATAGCATAGCCCTAATACATATCCATGCGAGCCCTATAAATAGAAATATTCAAATTGTTTATTTCTAGGTATAGTCCAGCAAAATCCAGATATGGTTTGTAGAAGTGCTCAGTTCTCTTCACTCCCAGCGATCACATTCTTCTGATTGACTCCTCTTAAAGGAGTTGTGTAGGATAAATTTTAACCAAAGGCTTCTAGATGTATAAAATAATAAACAAAACTAGTATTCACCCTCACTGGGTCCAGCACTGCCCCTCTGCCACTGTTCTGGTCTTTGTCAATAGTCTACAGTGGGTACCTAACATCAATAGAGCATGTGACCACTGCAGACAATCACTGGTCTCATCAGTGATGCCAATGTTGACGGCACAAGCCCCTGGACCCAGTGACTGGCAGCAGCGGTTACTTGTGATGTCAACATGAAGTCACCACTGCAGTCAATCAACATAGGATGGAGTAGCAATGGAGAAGCATCACTGGGCCCTGGAAGGGTGAGTCACTGCTTTATTTATGCACTTACAAGACGAAAGTTTTAGGACAACCCTTTTAGGGTGGGACAACCTTATTCCAAACAGCTGGACCATTTATTCATCATATTAAATACTATTAAACTACACAAGGTATCTCGTTTGCCTGGAATAAAGTGTGTGGCCAATGCCTCTGTTGGAACAAGACGAGCATGTGCCCGTTACACCACTGAATTTCTTCCCTTTTCTAATGTTAATTACAGTGGAAACAAACTGGTCTTGCTCCATCAGAGACATTCCACCTTTTACTACAAGTTCAATTCCCGATATCACACCTCTTTTATGTCTAACTCCATTCTATATATATTCATATTTTTATCACTTCAACCCATATACTTTCTTTCACTCAATTCTCTTTATGTGCTCAGCATGTCATATCCACTCTTCTTTATACTACAGTATTTCTTTCTTTTCATCTTCCGCCCCTTTTTTTTTTCTTTACTTTATTAAATTAATATTTTTGAAAAAACACACATATACCCTCCAAGTGGGCGCTTTCTTTAGCCCCAGTTTTAAAACTGTTTAAACAGCATTGTATCTCATATGTGCTATCATTGTGATGCTCCTGATGAAGTCTGTATGACTGCGAAACGCGTAGAGAATAAACTGCATGATTCTTCACCACCACGCTTCCCAGCAGTGCAGCAAATTATCTGGTTGTCCTTCACCTCAAACCATAACACGCTGGTATATTTCTAATACGCGAAGCAGCAGCAGCTGGACTCCTACATAAGCCTTTATAAGAATTGTGCTTTCACATCTGAGCGAGGTGAGCTTATAGCACAGATTTAATGCTTAGTGTATCTATAATGCCCTATTGTGAATATTTTATCACCCCCTCAGACACTCATTTTGTTTTGCTGCTTTTTAAGAAATGCCTTCTACTGTTCACCCTGGTGCCTAACTTTGTGAAGTTATGAAATATTACCTGGTTGAAGGATGACTTCGGAGAAGGAATCAATGCTTTTCTGGTTAGTGTATAGGCTAAATAGGGTCGGACTGGCCCACCAGCATACATGGTGTTCCTTTGGTGGGGCCCCACTCTTACTCCAAAAATGTTATAGAAACCCAACCCCATTTGGAGCTGGAGGCCGGGGGTTGGGAAACCCCTTATAGACGCAATGATAAATCTTCCCCATTGGTGCTTTTAGTTGACCTGGTACAATATTAAAAATAAACATTTTCAATTTGATATCATTTATCCAGATGAAAATTTTACTACGTAGTAATTGATGTGGAGACTGTAATGGCTTAAACATCTTGCGCGGTTCCTGAAGGAATACTTTGAGCTTTGTCTACTGGGATTTCTACTTTAACATTAGGATCATGAATAGTGGATAACGAGTAGATGAGGCATTGGTTTAGTCCCTGCTATAGTAAGGAAGGGGTTAATGTCTTCAGACCCGCCAAACCTCTCACAACTGTATAAAAAATAGTTCAGAGTTTCATCCAGAAAAGTGGGACGACTCTTTCTCACTTGACATCTGTATACAAATCGTTTTTTTTTACAGCAGCAGCTATTAATCATTTACATGACGCTTTACAGTTTTCCATGTTGCAGAATTACAATGTATCCTTAAAAATCGGATGCCATACTGTGTCTCTGTATCGCATCCGATTTTATTTTTTTTTGACCACCAATAGACTTGAATGATTTACTGACAGAATAAGTATTTGCAAAAAAATCGCAGCATTCACGATTTTCCTCCTTAAATTGGATGAGACTCACCCATTCATTTGCACTGCCCCATTGAGTAACATTGGTCCGAGTGTGATCTGTTTTTTTTTAACGCATAGCACTCGAACCAAAATTACAGTCGTTTGCGTGAGCCCTTAAATAAAGAATCGTTGAGTTGTGAGACTAAGTTGGATGGTTACAGAGTATCTTTTTACTTATTATGCAGCCATGAATTCTGCTATTTGCTATTGTGTATGAACTGCCTAAGATTATGTATAGAACACCTATTTTGATGAAGGGTATAAAATAAATGAACACTCTGGCAAGTTCCGGAGATTGTTGGAAATCTGTTCTTACCTCTGTTCTCACGAGCCATAAAATGAATCCCAGAAACTTCTGAGTTGGAGTCAGGGCTGCTCTAACACCCCCCGTTTACTAAATACTATGCAATTCTGTGATGTACGCATTAGGGGAAAACTATTCATGCCACCCATGCATACTTCCAATGTAGAACTCCAAGGATTTCAGAGTAGATTGTCTTTGCAGATAGCTGCATCTCTCGCCTCTACATGTCATACGAATCTACTTACGTGTCACTCGTGGCTTCCTTATGTTGACTTTGAATAAGCAATGGAAAAGCTAACTCATATATAAGCTGATGATTTTTTTTCATGTGAGATGCAGCTTATCTAATTTAAAGAAGCACTCCTCTTCCCATCAACATTTTTATCCTCTTAATATATTGCAATCATCATATTATATGTGTACTTACAATTGCTCATTTTGCCTTTCTACCCAGCTAATTCTTCTCTTTTCCATTAGGTCTATGACATCACGTGATTACAAACTGACTAGCTGAATCCTTCTAAGCTCTATGTAGAAACAGGAAAGCTCTTTTCCCTGCATGAGTCATGAGTCACTGCAAAAGGGCAGGGAGGAGGATGGAGCAGCTGGGTCAGGAGTTGAAGAGAAGAATGATAAATGCAGGGAAAAGAGACTTTCCGTTTCTACATAGAGCAGAGAAAAGAGAAGAATTAGCTGGGTAGAAAGGCAAAATGAGCAATTGTAAGTACACAGTGATGTATATTAGGATGATTGCAATATATTAAGAGGATAAAAACTTTGATGGGAGTGTTTCTTTAAAGACTTTGCAAAGACTGAATGTTGTTAATAATGATACAGTTTGGAAATTCCCAAATTTTACCAAAATGTTCACATCTCCGTGCACATACGCAGAATTTATTCAGGGACTATCTTTGAATATATTGACTCTGTCTCGGTTAAAATACACACAGCTGTTTATTCAATGAAGAAAATAGTTTATCCCGGCAGTGCAGAGATTGTTTTATTTATTTTTTTCTTTTTTAGAGCTGGCAGTTTTTGGGTTCAGAATTACATGCTGCTTGAATCAATAACCCAGTTGTAAAAGTCACATGGACGGGCTCCAGCGCTAAAACATTTCTGAATAATTTTGCAATGACTGAGTCACATGGAGTCTGAAAAATAAGAAAAGCAACTGGCAGTAGAAGCAGTAAGAGGAGCGCATCGAGCTGTGTTTTTAATTTCCTGAGACCTGTTTCCAGTAAATGTGTGAATCCCATTATAACATCATCATAAGCAAGAAAACAAATGCCATTGCCTTCCACGGTTTATAAAATGGTTTTATGGAAAGTTCGGCAACTCGGTTTGCATATTTATTACTATTTAAGTCAGTTCCATTATAATTTATTTCTGGGGAGATCTCTAGAGCTGACACTACTTTTCTAAGTTTCCATACATAATCGAACCCCTATGCCCAACATCCTGTCAAATACCTAACTTCTGGATACATTCTATGGTTGGATCATAGGAGTTACCCATCAAATACATGTAATCTGCAAGAGAGCCTGGAGCTTAGTGTTCAATTTCTCTACACTGCCTCTACAGGAGAAATGAGGTATTACACAATTTTCATTGAGGTCAATGGGCAGTGGAGTCCTCCAAAGCAAGAAATATTCTGCCTTATTGTCCAACCTTAAAAAAAATGCAAAAACAGCCTAATTGATAACAAAATAAAGAAGTGATACTTAAAGTACTTGTTTCCCGCTGCTCTGGTTCTGACACTTCCTGGGCTCCTGACAGTCATTTTATTTTCTTGCAGCCGATCATGTACCGGTTAGACTTGTGATCCCCGAAGCCAATTACTAATTGGCTGCAGTGATTTGACCACTAAACACCATGTGATCAGCTGCAGGGGGCTACAGGGAAGCGTCAGAACCGGAATAGCGGGGGATTGGGAAGTTGAGTAGGACTTTTTATTTATTTATTTATTTATTTATTTTTATATATTATAAAATAAATTGTTTTGGCTAGATTAATCCCTTAAAGGTGTTGCCTGGTCCTAAACTACAAGTCTGCAGTCACTCTGTGACTCATGTGACTACAAGTATGTGACATGCTGGCCAAATTCCGACTAGATGGACGCGGACTCGCTTAATGCAGTTTATTGAGCGAGGTTGGCAACAGTCTAGTTGGAATGTGGCCAGAAGTATGCATATCGTTTACTTGCGGTCACATGACCGCCGAACACTGGAGAATCCGCGCAGCGCGTGCGACATGAGCATTCCCAAATCTACAGTCACAGAGTAGTTTAGGACTGCACAACCCCTTTAAAGCTGCGTCATCACATGATGAAAATACTATTGGTTTTCCGCTGTTTATTCGCTTGGTAAAAAAACATCTACCTCTTTTGCAGTGTCTGAGTAGTTCATAAAATTGACAAGAGCTGTGGGTTTAAGATTCTCAGGATGTCAATTTATGGATGTAGGCTTAAATTTCAGCCTTTACAATATGAAGGATGTAATGTGCGATCCACATTGGTAAATTCTGCTACCAAGTATCACTCCGGGACCTCTGCTGCTTAAGGTCCGTGAGAACTCATCCTAAGGGTTTCTACTCATCTTACTGCATATCCAGAAGGCCATAAACATTTTTATCATTTTTCATAATAATATGGAAACATATTGTCTCCTACTGCATGTATAAAATTTGCCGTTATTCACAAAGTGATTAAAAACGGCAGACAAACATTAGGTGACACGTTTTGGACTACACTGCCTTACTTATATCTGACGCATTTTGGACTTCATGGTTTTACTCTTAGTAGAATTCATGAGAAAATATAGGCAACTTTTATACTAAGGAGGTGCAATTACCGGTATTGTCACATCATTGTGCAGTTTGGCTTTGACCCAGGTGACCGAGCACCTTAAATGTTGCACAATATTTTGCACAGTTACACGTTGTCTCACCCCTAGAAGGTACAAGTGGTGTTCAAAAGTCCTGCATAGGCATAGGATAAATTGATTTTTCAAGTTTTAAACGTTTTCTGTCGAATATCTTCGATGCTAATATGACATATTATATATGGTTTTGTTCAGAATACAATTTTGCATTCTCTCCCTGTAATATTGTTGGCTTTTGAAGCAGTTTTGCCTGAAATTATTGCAACAATATGGGAATTGAAAGCACAACTAAATATTGTACAGCTTTAGATCCAAAATTAGCCAATCACAGATGAGGTTCTTGTGACCAATCATAACCTGGACATGGCAGCCAATCACATTCCATTACATTGCATCACATCTGCTGCTTTGTTTGTTTGTTTTATCTGTTGGTCCACCTAGTGAATCATACTGTAGAGCTTTATGATGGGAGCCTTCAGATTTTTGTCAGCGGAGGATCATGTGCGAGTTGTGGTGCTACATGAAGAGGGTTATACTGGCCCCCAGATCGCAAGGAAGGTCGGCTGTAATCAGAGTACAGTCGTAAGAATTTTGCAGAAACAAAAGCATCTTGGAATTACCCAGGACAGGCCCAGATCTGGTCGACCCAGAAAGTCAACTAAAAGGGAGGATAGAGTACTGATAAGAACATCCCTTGCCAATGGAAAGCTCACCTCTCCTCAGCTTCTGCGAGAATGGCAAGAAAAGTGCAATATTGAGGTATCAACATCAACTGTTAGGAAGAGATGTTTGGAAGCAGGATTGAGAGGGTGCAAGGCCCGAAAGAAGCCATTGATGACAGCCATACAAAGACAAAGACGAAAACTGTGGGCATTGAAATATACAAAATGGAGGAAGGAGGAGTGGGAAAAAGTGCTATTTAGTGATGAAAGCACTTTTTGCATTTTAGGAAATGATGGCAAGTCTTATGTGAGAAGGTTTCCACATGACGAGTTCAAGCCAGAGTGTTTGAGCTTCTCTGTGAAACATCCAATGAAAGTAATGGTCTGGGGCTGTATGGCAGGTAATGGTGTTGAAAGGCTTCATATTGTGAAGGGTATGGTTAATGCAAAAAAATACATAGACATCCTTAATAAGAAAATGCTGCCTTGTGCTCAACACCTGTTTTCAGGGGATTTTATCATCCAGGATCATAATGCTCCTTGTCACAGAGCTAAGACAGTAACGGAATGGAAAAGAAAGAACAAGGTGGCTACTATTGACTGGCCAGCCCAGTCCCCGGACCTCAATCCAATTGAAAATTTGTGGCACAAGGTAAAAACAGCCAAGGACCAAGAGAGAGTTGATTGAGTCTCTGATACAGGCCTGGAACCACATCATCACTCGTGAACATCTGCAGAAGCTTGTTCACTCAATGCCACAGAGATGCAAGTTGGTGCTCAAGAGCAAAGGCTGGCCAATAAAGTATTAGAAGCTAAAGATGCACTCAAAAGGCCCTTTTCAGGACTCTGAATTAAATAAAAAACAATAAATCTTAAAAAGTAAAATTTAAGTCTGTGTGAACTTGCATTGGAAGTTAATGAACTTAGAAACCTGTTCACCATTCTACACACTGTACTAGTGTAGGTATGGTTATGCTGTAAAAAAATTATCAAAAATGTGCATACCATAACAATTTATACACTTGGGACATTCAAAAATGAGTATAGCATACAATGAGGGATTACAAAAACATATATGTTCCACCAGTTTCACTGTAGAGATGCAGAAGTATGAAATATATAGTTTTCTTCACGCCTATGCAGGACTTTTGAACACCACTGTAAGTAGGTAAATATCGGGACCCACGTTCACCCTAAAAGAAGCTGCCACGAGAGGTGGTGAGTTCTCCTTCAATGGAAGTCTTCAACCAGAGACTGGACAGACATCTGTCTGAGATGGTTTAGTGGCTCCTGCATTGAGCACATTGAGGATTGGACACGATGACCCCGGAGGTCCCCTCTAACGCTAACATTCTATGATTCTAGCTTTCTACTGTCTATTAAACTGCATATGCCAGGGACTGAGTCTATGGACACCACAGCTGACAATTACTGGTGAAACATGGACTGGATAGAGCGGCTCGATTGGGCTATATGAGAGCAAGGGATCCCTATACTGTTCTTGCATGGTGGGGCCCTTTGCTGTCTGTGTCTACCTAAAGGCACAAATGGAAAGATATGTTTACCGGTAGGCAATGTAGCCTACAATCTGTTGGGAAATCCTGGTGATTGAGCACCGTATAATCAAAATATGTGTTTTTTTTAAACTGCTGATACTTACTCATTCTAATGTCTAAATATTAATTCTGAATTTTACGTCTTTACGTTTACAAAATGAGCTTTCTATGTAAATCCACAGCTTCCTCCTTTAGTAAACACGGTTGTATGTTTTATGTAGACACTTGATTTGGATCAGTGAGTATTACATTTAAAGGTCATGTTATGCGAGCAATATACAGTACGTTGGTGGTGGAGGAAATGCCAAACTGGGTTTGCATGTCTTTAATAGAGCAATACATTCACTGTTATTATCAGAGAAACAAAGCGCAATTGTAAACTGATAAGGAATAATTTACAACCTGATAAATATTCCGCTGCGGCGGGTTCATTCCTTTCCATACTAATTACACATGTAATTTACAAAGGAGAGCTTCGCTAATTTTATTTCTCCATCTCCTAACACACATTGTCTGGATTGTCAATGGAGAGCAGAAGGCGATATGTAGATGAGTCAGAGAGTTTGGGAACGAAAAGGTCTAATGTCGTCTATTATTCACTTAAATGCTCGGTAAAACCATGTGGTTGCAAAATAAATAGTCATAAAAGTGGAATGCAAAGAATATATTTATTGTGTTTTCTAACGTTGTGGTGGCCATAGAGGAAAAAAAGCCCTACCGAGGATCATGCCACCCATGGTTGTTTTCTCTTGAGTGGCTTGTCTTTAAAAGAAGACAATTGCAGATCAAACTGTCAGCTCACCGTAAATGCTGCCAATATGCTCATATTATTATTATAGGCTGCATAAATTTTTCATTTAAAATGTTAATGATTTATTATGGTTTTCCAAGCTGTCCAGAAAAAAAACAAACAGCCCTTTGGCAATCCTTATTTCAAGTGGTCATTCCTCCTAACTCTATTCTTCAAAACCCTATCTCTACTAAGAAAACCTCACTCTCCATAAGCCTGCTTCTCTTTATAACTATAAAGCTGCACTCTGTAACGCTAAGTATGCAAACATGAAATATATGAAATTTGAGTTGCATTACTGCTCTAAAAAATAGGAATAATTGAGAAATCTTAAAGCATAAATTGGCCAATTTATGTATACCTAGAAGCCATGGTAAGGTGACTCTCGTTGCTGGGAACCTGCCTAGTATGAATTTTCTCTTAGACTGAAGTCTACATGTATATGGGAAGGTAGGATCCTGCTATAATTAACACCGCCTGAGGCTTAGGGGTGGAGTGCTCAGAGAGCCTATATATGCAGGCTCCAGCCTAAGAGAGGATTCACTTTAGATTGGTTCCCAGCAACGAGAATCACCTTACCGTGGCTGTCCGGGTACATATCTAATGTGAATCTTCTCTTAGGCTGAAGCCTGCATACATAGGCTCTCTGACTGAGCACTCCACCCCTAAGCCTCAGGCGGTTTTAATTATAGAAGGATCCTACCTTCCCATATTCTTGTAGGCTTCAACCTAAGAAAGGATTCACACTAGGCAGGTTCCCAGCAACGAGAGTCACCTTACTGTGTCTGCTAGGCACAGATGAATTGGCCAATTTATGCATTAAGAATTCTCATTCATTTCTATTTTCTAGAGCAGTAATGCAATTCAAATTTCATATATTTCATGTTTGCATACTGTAGCGTTACAGAGTGCTACTTTATTTGTTAGTTATGTATGAAAATGGCTACTCTTAGTAAGCACCTGTACACACCAGTTTTCCGTTTGGAAGTGACGGTCAGTCTTTTGATATTTGTATATATAGGTTCTCTTACCGATCACTCCACCCTTGAGCCTCAGGCGGTTTTAATTATAGCAGGATCCTACCTTCCCATATTAATGCAGGCTTCAGCCTAAGAGAGGATTCACACTAAATAGGTTTCCAGCAACGAGAATTACTTTTCCGAGGCTGCCGAGTACTCATGAATTGTCCAATTTATGCCCTACGTATTCTCAATTATTCCTATTTTCTAGATCAGTAATGCAATTCATATTTCATGTTTGCATACTATAGCTGTATAAAGTGCTACTTTGTTAGTTATATAAGGAAATGACTACTCTTAGTAAGCACCTGTACACACCTGTTTTCTGTTTGGAAGGGATGGTCAGTATTTTGATATTTGCTTCTGTAGCACCCCGAGGACTCGGCTGCTACAGGGGTATTGCACCTCAGACCAGAGGTGTGGTATTCCACTCCCGGGTAAGGATGGAGTGTGGAACTGGGCTCAGTTAGCTGCATGCATCACACACACCCCATTTCCGGGGGACAGATCAACGGTACTCCCACCAGATAGATGTGCAGGTACGACAGCTTCTGTCCCTGGCTGGAGTGGGGGGGGGGGGAGGAATATCCCAGTGGTGTAGGAGCAGACAGGGGAGGGACTCTGGGCATAGGTAGGAGCCCATTGGGTGCTGGTCACCTGGGCTCGGGTGTCAGAAGGGAGTATATAAGGTGGGCACCATCTTAGATCAGGATCTGTCTGTTCAGAGAGGAGCTCAGCCAGAGAGGGCTGACAGGGAGCTGTGGCTCAGTCTGGGCCCAGCTCCAGAGCCAGGCCTGGAGTGGAGGCCTGAAGCAGAGAGAGAGAGAAGTAAGAGGAAGAAGGAACAGAAACACCAGGAAAGGCCCAGAGACGCAGGAAAAGAGGGAACCCTAAGATCCCACGGAATAACGGGTGAAGGGTTGGCAGAACAGGGTGCCGGATCCCAAACTGGTGGAGGCCAATTATCCTTAGCCAGGAACCGGAGGTCGTGGACAAGTTTTGGCGCGACCCCTCGCCATATCTACCAGGAAGGCATACCATATAGGGTCAGGGAAACCGGGAAAGGTTTCACCACTAGAAGGCCCGAGGGAGCTGGACAAAGGTGGATCCCTGGTGGGGACGGCCAGTAGGAAGGAAGAGAGGGGAGCTCAGGACCACGCTCTGGAACTGCCTGGGAGTTGGCCGAGTCCCGCACCTAGTGGACGCAGCACGGCTCGGGTGGTCCTAACTGTGCACAAGGGACCTGATAAAGAACTGTGAGTAAAGCTGTGAAAACTGCAATTGCAAGTCTCAGTGATTCCTTGTCGCACCGGTACCAGCAGTGCTGGGACATACACACCATCTCTCCCAACATCATTCTCATCCTCTGCCCTGAGGCCATACCCCTCCCGTTGGGGGTTATACCATCCACGCTGCACATCCGTACCACCGGCCTCAGCGGACTGCCCTGCAGCGGCGGCTTCATAGCCGCATTCAACGGGTGGCGTAGTCGGACACTAATACCATCATACCAATAACTGCCACTTAGTTTGACACCCTGGGCACAGACCGGGTCACCGCCACGAGGACTACTACCCCTATCGGATCTGGCTCCGGGTATTCCCCGCGTGCGCAACGCTACACAACATGGCCCAGGGGGCGCGTCACTTCTCTTTATAAGGTATCGTCTTGTCTGGACGATGCACTTCAGTCTCCCTACAGAGATCACTCCATTGCGGCTGTCAGTATACTTCGCCAACCCAACCTCGTAAAGTCTCTCAAAAGTACATTGAGTGCATCTCAACACAGCTCTTCCCAGGTTCCATATCAGTTTTTTTTTTTCTTTTTTTTTTACCTAAAATGTGCAAACGCTACTATTATAGATGAGCGGATCTTTTGTCATTCGAATTTGCCAGCTTTGTCGAATTTTCCTAAAAAGTTTGTATTGCAGCAAATAAATTTGAGCAAATCTCAATACTGAAAAGCTTGTAATTGCTTGGAAAATATAGGTGGGAGAGGAGAGAGAGAGAGAGAGAGGACCCTGCTGATCATAAGAGCTTACACTGTACAGGAGAAAGAGAGAGGACCCTGCTGACCATAAGAGCAGAGAGAGAGAGAGGACCCCACTGACCATAAGAGCAGAGAGAGAGAGAGGACCCCACTGACCATAAGAGCTGACAATCTACAGTAGAGAGGACCCTGCTGACCATAAGAGCTTACACTCTACAGGAGAAAGAGAGAGGACCCCGCTGACAGTAAGGGGTACACTTTACAGAAGAGTGAGTGAGAGGACCCACTAACCATAAGAGCTTACACTCTACAGATGAGAGACAGACTTACCCAGTGAGTCTGGAGATGGAAAATGACTCTGCCATAAAAACTGTGCTCAGCTGGGAACCGCTGATCTGTGATGATCCCAATACTGACCACCACTGTACAAGGTGTGAGAATCCACTAGATGTCATAGTTGCAGGGCATTATGGGGAGGCCACGCAAAAAGATATTCGCCCACTCTCTCGTGCTTTAGCAATATGTGAGCTGGTGCCAGGCAAGTTTTTTTGGGGGAACCGTGAATCGTATCTCAGCAAAGTGAGTATTTCAGAAAATTCAACTCAAACTTGATACTCCGTGGATCAATTCGCTCATCTCTATTACCTTTTCAAAACATTGAGCGAATGATCTTTTATATTATATTTTATAGGCTAAATTCCTGCTATTGATATAGCGCCAGCAAAGTCAGCAGCAATGTACTGTACAATTCAAGTGATAAAAGATATGGAAAAACATATTTCTCACCCGGAGTTGATGTGACTGATGTGACCGACGTACAAATATACCGGCAGAATATATTGTGCTGTTGGCAGCTGTACAATAAATAGTTCAGGGAACACATCATTTGCTTTTCCTAGAATGAGGTCTAGTACAGCAGAGTTTGGCTCAGAATCTAAAACACTTAAACAGAACTTGTCATTTACACCTTAAACATACATCTAAACAGACACATAAATAAGCCTACTTTACATTTACTATGTGGCAGCCATAGTCCTGAGCTCCCTGGAATTGGCTGTCACTCAGTATTTTAAGAGTACTGTTCTCTTCTGGTGTGTTACAATCAAATACGTACATTTGTAGCCATTTGTTACTGCTATAATGCATCCAAAAATAATAATTAGAGATGAGCGTTGTTCGACTCGAACTGTTCGCCAATCTCAAATTCGAGCTGTTTTGGACGGTGTTCGAGCCGTTCGGCGAACACGAACGATTTGAGAAAAATTCGGCTGTTCGAGGTTATGTTCGATAACTGTTCGTGCACCAAAATCATAACTGGATTTTTTCTCAGTAATGATGAAAATTAATGTTAATACGCAGTTTGAGTGTACAGCGGGGCGGGGGGAGGGGCAGGGGATGGATCTCTGCAGGAACAATGAAGATCTCCATTTTTTTTCCTCTTTCCCGCATTTACAGTGGGGAGGTGCAATCTGTCAGCCTATCAGCAGCGCACACACGGAGCGAAGTGCTTTTTTTCACACAAGCAAGGGCATGTGTCATTGGCTGTGTATGTCACATGTCCTTGCCCTATAAGACCAAGCCATTTTCCCCGTCGCCACCATTTTCTCACTGCTGCAGCTGCGTGTTAGACGGCACCGCTGTTGCTGTGTGCGCTATACCTTGTTAATTTCAAGCCAATTTTCGCACAAATCTACAGATAGCTTGGGAGTAGGGAATAGTTGTGATTGCAATCCTTTTAAGGACTAGGTTACAGCATTTCCTACGACTTTTATCAGGCAGGTCTGTGCTCTTAAATAGATAGATTGTGGGAGTAAAGACTAATTGTAATTGGAGTCCTTTTCAGGACTAGGTTACATCAGTTCCTATCAGTTTTTGCCAGGCAGGTCTGTGCCAGTGCTGTGCAAGTTTTTTTCACAGCATTTGGCTGAATCTAGCAAAGCTAATCCCTTTTGGCCTATTGCAGAGTGTGTTAGTCAGTGGAGTAGCCTATCTGTGTTGCAAGATATACCACCTGTGTATAGAATACCAATTTTTTTACTGCACCTAGTGAAGTAAAATCTTTTGGGCATAGCATCATTCTATTAGTCCATCTATACTGACCTCCATCAGGTTGCAAATTAAAAATAATTTTTATCTGCATCTACCTCTGAAAAAATATTTGGGCTTCTAGCTGTGTGTGGGACTTGTTCTATTAGTCCATCTATACTGACCTCCATCAGGTTGCAAACTGAATATAATTTTTTTCTGCATCTAGCTCTGAAAAAATATTTGGCCTTCTAGCAGTGTGTGGGACTTTCTCTATTAGTCCATCTATACTGACCTCCATCAGGTTGCAAATTAAAATAATTTTTATCTGCATCTAGCTCTGAAAAAATATTTGGGCTTCTAGCAGTGTGTGGGACTTTCTCTATTAGTCCATCTATACTGACCTCCATCAGGTTGCAAATTAAAAATAATTTTTATCTGCATCTAGCTCTGAAAAAATATTTGGCCTTCTAGCTGTGTGTGGGACTTGTTCTATTAGTGCATCTATACTGACCTCCATCAGGTTGCAAATTAAAAATAATTTTTTGTCTGCATCTAGCTCTGAAAAAATATTTGGCCTTCTAGCTGTGTGTGGGACTTGTTCTATTAGTCCATCTATACTGACCTCCATCAGGTTGCAAACTGAATATAATTTTTTTCTGCATCTAGCTCTGAAAAAATATTTGGAATTCTAGCAGTGTGTGGGGCTTGTTCTATTAGTCCATCTATACTGACCTCCATCAGGTTGCAAATTAAAAATAATTTATATCTGCATCTAGCTCTGAAAAAATATTTGGCCTTCTAGCAGTGTGTGGGACTTTCTCTATTAGTCCATCTATACTGACCTCCATCAGGTTGCAAATTAAAAATAATTTTTTGTCTGCATCTAGCTCTGAAATAATATTTGGCCTTCTAGCAGTGTGTGGGACTTTCTCTATTAGTCCATCTATACTGACCTCCATCAGGTTGCAAACTGAATATATTTTTTTTCTGCATCTACCTCTGAAAAAATATTGGGCTTCTAGCTGTGTGTGGGACTTGTTCTATTAATCCATCTATACAGACCTCCATCAGGTTGCAAACTGAATATAATTTTTTTCTGCATCTACCTCTGAAAAAATATTTGGGCTTCTAGCTGTGTGTGGGACTTGTTCTATTAGTCCATCTATACTGACCTCCATCAGGTTGCAAACTAAATATTATTTTTTTCTGCATCTAGCTCTGAAAAAATATTTGGCCTTCTAGCAGTGTGTGGGACTTTCTCTATTAGTCCATCTATACTGACCTCCATCAGGTTGCAAATTAAAAATAATTTTTATCTGCATCTAGCTCTGAAAAAATATTTGGCCTTCTAGCTGTGTGTGGGACTTGTTCTATTAGTCCATCTATACTGACCTCCATCAGGTTGCAAACTGAATATAATTTTTTTCTGCATCTAGCTCTGAAAAAATATTTGGCCTTCTAGCAGTGTGTGGGACTTTCTCTATTAGTCCATCTATACTGACCTCCATCAGGTTGCAAATTAAAAATAATTTTTATCTGCATCTAGCTCTGAAAAAATATTTGGCCTTCTAGCTGTGTGTGGGACTTGTTCTATTAGTCCATCTATACTGACCTCCATCAGGTTGCAAACTGAATATAATTTTTTTCTGCATCTAGCTCTGAAAAAATATTTGGCCTTCTAGCAGTGTGTGGGACTTTCTCTATTAGTCCATCTATACTGACCTCCATCAGGTTGCAAATTAAAAATAATTTTTTGTCTGCATCTAGCTCTGAAAAAATATTTGGCCTTCAAGCAGTGTGTGGGACTTTCTCTATTAGTCCATCTATACTGACCTCCATCAGGTTGCAAACTGAATATATATTTTTTATGCATCTACCTCTGAAAAAATATTTGTGCTTCTAGCTGTGTGTAGGACTTGTTCTATTAGTCCATCTATACTGACCTCCATCAGGTTGCAAACTGAATCCAATTTTTTTCTGCATCTACCTCTGAAAAAATATTTGGGCTTCTAGCTGTGTGTGGGACTTGCTCTATTAGTCCATCTATACTGACCTCCATCAGGTTGCAAATTGAATATAATTTTTTTCTGCATCTAACCCAGCCAATAGTTTTGGCCTAATACCACAGTTTGGCCACTCAGCTCTGCTCGGTTCCCATCCATTGTTTTTTTGTGCAAACAACTCCAGAGTTGTGAATTAGTTAACCACCAAAATGAGTGGAAAAAGGCCTGCTGCTGGTGGAAAGGGGAATAGGCGTGTTGGGAAGGGGAAAAAAGGTTGTGTCCGTGGGGTAGGTGTTAAAGCAACAGTAACATCTGCAGAAGAAAGACCATCTTCCAGCCAAACTAAAATGTCTACTTCTTTTAGCGGAGAATGTGATAAGATCCCTTTCTTACGGCCACGCCAATCGCTGCAAATTCCAGATGAGGCACAAAAACAGCAGGTGCTTCAACGGATATCAAGTGCTCCTTTAAGTGGGCTCTCCTCCACATCAACTTCAACATCACAAATAATCCAGTCCTCAAAGGTGTCACCCCAATCGCACTTGCTTCCTCACAGCTCCCAAATCTCCAGCTGCCCGTCTGAGTATGAGGTAGAACAGATGGTTGAGTCTGCAGAGCTGTTTACTCATACTATAGCCTGGGAATCAGAGGTCGACTCCAGCGCTTCTGTGAATCCAGACGAGGAAATGATCTGCACTGATGCCCAGAATCTTTATGAGTCGGATCCAGGACCAGACGCAGAAGGTTCTGACCATAATGTAGACCCTCATTCCCAAACTGTAACTCCTGTTGGTGGAGACAATGAGGAAGACGATGATGAGACTCAAATACCTGATTGGAGCGACAACTTTAGTTTTTTGTCAGGGCAGGAACAGGTTGGCTCTGAGGACGACGGGTGTGATAACGCACAGGGTGATGATGATGAGGTTGGAGATCCCACTTACTGTCAACCCACAGTCAGCCAAGAGATGAGGTCAGCAGAGGAGGTGGAGGAAGATGCTAGTGACGACGAGGTCAGGTTGCGCCTTCCTGGACAGAGACGTAGTACTGGAAGCACGTCAACAACTGCATCCTCAAACACAACTCTGCCTCTCACCACAAGTCGTGGTGGCTCTTCAGGTCGCATGGGTGCTAAGCCTTGCATAGCCTGGGCATTTTTTCAGATCGATAAAGATGACCCAACTCGTGTTATCTGTAACATTTGTCAGCAAAAGCTAAGTAGAGGCCAAAAAATACATAGCTTGAGTACTTCATGCATGAACCGGCACATGGACATGAAGCATAAGTTGCAGTGGGAAGCTCAGTGTGCTACAATGCGGCCTAGCCGGCCGGGCCAACCACCGTCTGCCATATCTTGTGCATCCGCGGCCTCTTCATCCTCTGTGACTGGGGGGACAGCAGTCACACCTGTTTTGGGGCGCAGACCTGCCACCTCTTTACCTGCAACAGCCAGCGTGATTGGCAGGTCATCATTTTCTTTGGAGGTGGTAACACCAGCTGGTGTTGAGCGCTGTCCGACATCGATAGCACCACCTTTGGATCAAGGCAACCTAACATGTCCGCCTGCATCTTCCTCATAGACCGGCAGTTTGCCGGGGACACCCTTATCAACCCCGTCTAAGCACAATAGCCAGCCCTCGGTCCCTCAGATGTGGACAAGTAAAAGACCATTTCCTCCTAGCCATGAGAAAGCTAAGAGGTTGAATTTCACCATCTGCAAGCTCTTGGCTACAGAAATGCTGCCTTTCCGCCTGGTGGACACAGAGGATTTTCGAGACCTTTTGTCCGTCGCAGTGCCCCAGTACCAGATGCCCAGTCGGCACTACTTCTCAAAGAAAGGTGTGCCTGCGCTCCACCAGCATGTCGCACACAACATCACTGCTTCTTTGAGAAACTCTGTGTGTGACAGGGTGCATTTGACGCGCCCCTGGGCCTGTGTCGCGCTGCGTTGCGCACGCGGGAGCTTACCCGGAGCCGGATCTCTTGAGGGTTGTAGTCTCGTGGCGGTGATCCGGTCCGTGCCCAGGGAGTCAGACTAAGTGGCGCTGTATCAGCGGTAGATGATGGACGACTACGCCACCCGTTGAATGCAGCTATGGAGCTGCCGCTGCAGGGCAGACCGCTGAGGCCGGTGGTAGGATAGTGCAGCGTAGATGGTATAACCCCCAACGGGAGGGGTATGGCCTCAGGGCAGCCGACGTGGGTGATGGGGGTAGCAGGAACCACTCGGAGACGGTACGGTGTAGTTCAGGGTCTTTACTGGTGACAACGATAGACCCTCCCGGAGTACTGGCTAGCGGTTGGGGCCTGGTCAGTCCTTGAGCAGATGGGATCTCCCCTGGCCAGGCGGAGTTGTAGGCCTCCCAAACTAACGATACTCTTCTGGCTACCTTGCTAGAAGCGAGTATAAGTAGCCCACGTCCCTGAGTGTACCGTGTGGTGCTCACCCGTATGGCCGGTGACTCGGGGCCTTCTAGTAGCTTCCGCTCCACGACGGCGGTGCTGGTCCCATGCGTGTGACCGTGCCTTCGGGTTTCTTGGCCAGAGGACCTGAAATCCCCTGCCTGACGGATTCTGCTGCTGGGTAGGAGTTAGTCCCCACAGCCTCGGACTCCGGGTCCGGTAAGAAATCTTCTCAGTCAGGGCGAGCTCTGCAGCTGCCAGCCCCTGACTCTTTGTAACACTGCTCCCACAGAGCTCCTGTTGTTTCTTCCTATGCTGCTTCTCTTCTCTACTTCTGGCATGGCCCAGGAGCTGGGCCCAGCCGGAGCCACAGCTCCCTGTCAGCCCTCCTGGCTGAACTCTCCCTCTCAACTCTCTAACCCTGCCTCAGCCCCAGGTTTATACAGGGGAAGTTCTTCCCCTCCCAGGACTGGGCAGGAGGTGTGGCATGCATAGGATTCCTGACCAAGAGACCTCCCACCTGCTCTCAGACATAACATTGCCGTTACTGTGGAAACCAGACCCCTGGGGTGCCACATTCCCCCCTAGTGAAATTTAGTACTCCGGGACTAAACATATTTTTAGAAAAACATAACAAGGTATAAACAATAATAATACAATAAGAAAAACACATAAAGATGGTTACGGCGTGTCCGCAACCGGGTGCAGTCTTTGAAGAAAAGCAAGGTGTCCATTTCACCAAAACAGGGAGACGTAACCAGGTAGGGGTCTGTCCTGCCCCGAGTCCTTAACAGTCTTTAGTCCATCCTGGGTTACGCTCCAACTATGTACAAAGGATTCCCGGTAAATCCACCAAAGACTCCCATAAATTACTAGAAACACATAATTATTTACAGGATATGGCCGCTCTCAGTCCTCGGCCAGTGGGGATAAGGAATGGCTGCTCACAGTCCTCAGCCTGGTTTAAGATAGGGGCACATGGGGAACAATTCACTAATCCCAACGGGGACCATATTTTAATTAGCAGCAGTCCTTGTACCCTTACGGGTAACTATTTACAGCTCTTTATTCACGCTACTTCCCTTCAGTAGCTATGTCCTCTTTGTGCTCACTCCTGAGGGTAGTCCTCAGACCCGTCCGGGTCCTCTTGGCTTTCCTCGTATTGGTAGTACTGCAGCTCCTCCTCGGTTAGCTGGGTTAGTATCTCTGCGACAGTCCTCCTCCCAGGTGGCCAGGACTTTACCTCCCTTTGGGCTGCCCCGGTTAATTGGGCCACCAGGATGCTCACTTTTTGCTCCTCTGTGAGGGGGTACACCTGGAAGAGGCTATCCAGCTTTTCTCTAAAGTCATGCAGGGTATGTGACTCCCCTGAGTACTGGGGTAGCCAGGCTGCCCCCGGGATATAGGGCATGGTGAAAGGCATGACCGCAACAGCGGTGGCGCTGGCGGGGGTTGAAGCGGTGAAGCTCTCCTCCGTATCCGACATCCTTCTTCCCCCTAGTGGACCGTGGCCT
Organism: Phyllobates terribilis; assembly: GCF_046119375.1. Taxonomy (NCBI): domain Eukaryota; kingdom Metazoa; phylum Chordata; class Amphibia; order Anura; family Dendrobatidae; genus Phyllobates; species Phyllobates terribilis. The sequence goes on along the minus strand of NW_027362769.1, from coordinate 140,201,502 downwards.
ACCTTGCGATGATCCTCTTCCGTAGGCCGCGGCTCCGCAGTGGATCGTCAGGGTTGAGGACCTTCCGTCGCGCTCCTGTGACGTCGGCGTCTGCTGGGCTCCTTCCAGGACCTTACGCAACGTCAGGACGTGAGGCGGGGCTTCAGTTCTCGCGCGCTTTCGGAGTCCACGCCCCTCTTCTTCCCGCGCGGCGTCCTCAAGATGGCGTCCAATGGCGGGAAAACTCCACATATGGCGGGAAGAAGGCTGAAGATGGCGTCGGATGGCGGGAAAACTCCACCGATGGCGGGAAGGAAGCGGAAGATGCGCCGGATGGCGGGAATCTTCACCACAGGTAAGTTTGAACAGTTTTTTTCAGGCACGCAGTACCCGGTGGTTGCGGGCACGAAATCCTGCCGACTACGCCAAAAGTTGACGCGCCCCTGGGCCTGTGTCGCGCTGCGTTGCGCACGCGGGAGCTTACCCGGAGCCGGATCTCTTGAGGGTTGTAGTCTCGTGGCGGTGATCCGGTCCGTGCCCAGGGAGTCAGACTAAGTGGCGCTGTATCAGCGGTAGATGATGGACGACTACGCCACCCGTTGAATGCAGCTATGTAGCTGCCGCTGCAGGGCAGACCGCTGAGGCCGGTGGTAGGATAGTGCAGCGTAGATGGTATAACCCCCAACGGGAGGGGTATGGGCTCAGGGCAGCCGACGTGGGTGATGGGGGTAGCAGGAACCACTCGGAGACGGTACGGTGTAGTTCAGGGTCTTTACTGGTGACAACGATAGACCCTCCCGGAGTACTGGCTAGCGGTTGGGGCCTGGTCAGTCCTTGAGCAGATGGGATCTCCCCTGGCCAGGCGGAGTTGTAGGCCTCCCAAACTAACGATACTCTTCTGGCTACCTTGCTAGAAGCGAGTATAAGTAGCCCACGTCCCTGAGTGTACCGTGTGGTGCTCACCTGTATGGCCGGTGACTCGGGGCCTTCTAGTAGCTTCCGCTCCACGACGGCGGTGCTGGTCCCATGCGTGTGACCGTGCCTTCGGGTTTCTTGGCCAGAGGACCTGAAATCCCCTGCCTGACGGATTCTGCTGCTGGGTAGGAGTTAGTCCCCACAGCCTCGGACTCCGGGTCCGGTAAGAAATCTTCTCAGTCAGGGCGAGCTCTGCAGCTGCCAGCCCCTGACTCTTTGTAACACTGCTCCCACAGAGCTCCTGTTGTTTCTTCCTATGCTGCTTCTCTTCTCTACTTCTGGCATGGCCCAGGAGCTGGGCCCAGCCGGAGCCACAGCTCCCTGTCAGCCCTCCTGGCTGAACTCTCCCTCTCAACTCTCTAACCCTGCCTCAGCCCCAGGTTTATACAGGGGAAGTTCTTCCCCTCCCAGGACTGGGCAGGAGGTGTGGCATGCATAGGATTCCTGACCAAGAGACCTCCCACCTGCTCTCAGACATAACATTGCCGTTACTGTGGAAACCAGACCCCTGGGGTGCCACACATTTCACCACAGACAATTGGACGAGTAGGCATGGACAGGGGCGTTACATGTCGCTGACTGGGCACTGGGTAACTATGGTGACAGCAGGACAAGGGGCTGCTGTCCAAGTCTTGCCGTCCCCACGAGTTGTGCGTCAATCCTCTTTATGTCAAAGTTCCTCCACTGCTTCTGCCTCCTCAACCTCCTCTCGGTCTTCCACCTGCACCCAAAGCCTGTCTGGTCATGCCACAAGCTTTCTAACTGCGCAGAAGGGATCCTGCACACCTCCTTACTATGCTGGCAGTAGGGCTCAACGTCATCAGGCGGTTTTTACTTTGAAATGTCTGGGAAATGTGAGTCACACAGCTGAGGAGTTGTGGTCAGCTCTGGAGAGCCAATTTCATGAATGGTTGTCTCCACTGGACCTGAAACCAGGGAAGGCCGTGTGCAACAATGCTGCAAACCTGGGTGCGGCCCTTCGCCGGGGCAATGTCACACACGTGCCTTGTATGGCTCACGTGTTGAACCTGGCTGTCCAGCAATTTTTAGCCCACTATCCCAGACTAGATGGCCTTCTGCAGAGGGCACGGTCACTGTGTGCTCACTTCCGCCGTTCGCATCCCGCAGCTCAGCGACTTACATCTCTACAGAAGTCGTTGGGCCTGCCACTTCACCGGCTAAAATGCGATGTGCCTACCCGGTGGAATTCAACTCTGCACATGTTGCAGCGACTGTGGCAGCACCGACAAGCCCTGGTGCAATACGTTCTGACATATAGCCTGGGCCAACGAGATCCAGAGGTGGGGCAAATCACGCTGGAGGAGTGGTCTCAGATCAGGGACCTATGCACCCTTCTGCACAGTTTTGAAATGGCGACGAAGATGTTTAGTGCTGACGATGCCATTATCAGCATGACTATTCCGGTGATTTACATGCTGGAGCACATGTTAAACAGAATTCGGAGTCAGGTGGTGGCACAAGAGGAGGTGGAGGAAGTAGAGGAGGAGGAGTTGTATGCGGAAGGGCTAAAATCTGCAAGGTCCAGACGGTCGGCAGCACCAAGGCGGCAGGCATGTGAGGGTGGGGGAGATGGTTTTACCAGGGCGCATGGTAGTAGCCAAACTAGTGAGGAAGGTGCAGGAGCCCAGGAAGAAGTGGAGGATGAACTGATGGAAGACTCATCAGATGAGGGAGACCTTGATCACATTTCTGTTGTGCGAGGTTGGGGGGAGAGGACAGAGGAAGGAAGCATGATTGTTACCTCGCCACCGACACAACAGGGACTTGGTGCTCCTGGATGCGCAACACACATGAGTGCCTTCTTGCTGCACTACCTGCAACATGAAGCTCGAATTGTGAGAATTAGAAATAATCCTGACTACTGGGTTGCCACACTGTTAGATCCCCGGTACAAAAGTAAATTTGCAGAAATTATTCCTGCCATAGAAAGGGATGCACGCATGCAGGAGTATCAGCAGAGACTGTTGCAGAATCTGCTTTTCCACAAAACACCAGTGGTGCACGTAGTGAATCTCACAGTTCCAACTTGCCAACCGTGGGACCGTCAAGTGTTCAGCACTCAAACCGTAACACAACCACAGTATCTGCTGGTAACATCAATTTTGCGGAATCATTTCACCACTTTTTTAGCCCATCCTTTGCAAGGCCACAGGAGACAAGAAGTCTGACACATAGTCAACGCCTAGAGACGATGGTACAGGAGTATCTCCAAGTAAACATTGAAGCCATGACTGTGTCACTGGACCCTTGCTCTTTTTGGGCTTCCAATCTGGATAAATGGCCGGAGCTAGCCACTTACGCCTTGGAGATCTTGTCATGCCCCGCAGCCAGCGTTCTGTCTGAACGTGTGTTCAGCGCTGCTGGTGTGCTGGTGGTGTGCTGACTGATAAGCGCACGTGGCTCTCCACTGAATAAAGATGAACAAATCATGGATCCGAAACGACTTTTCTACCCCTGTGTCATCCTGGGGAGAGTAAAAGCTTGATGATTGGTTAAAATCACCCTACCAACCGTTTTAAGCTTTCAAATTACTAATCATGTTTATCTGTATCTTGGCTGGAAAATAATTTGGGCTTTGTAGCACTGTGCAGCACTGATTCTATTAGGCCATCTATAATAAGCTCCACCAGATTTAAAATTACTAATCATGTTTATCTGTATCTTGACTGGAAAATAATTTGGGCTTTGTAGCAGTGTGCAGCACTGATCCTATTAGGCCATCTATACTAAGCTCCACCAGATTTAAAATTAATAATAATTTTTAGCTGCATCTAGCCCGGAAAATAATTTTGGGGCTCCGAGATGCGCAAGACACATAAGTGCCTTCTTGCTGCACTACCTGCAACATGACCCTCATATTGTCAGAATTCGAAGTAATCATGACTACTGGGTTGCCACACTCTTAGATCCCCCAAACTTTTCGATCAACCTTTTCATTTTAATAAAGACCAAAAAAATTGTCATTTTTGAAATTATAAGCATTAGCAGGTTATTAGAAACTGAAATCAAACAGTTTTCAACTCAAAACTTTATTCTAGGTGATGTTACATTTTCACATAGGACCCCTTGTTCGAAAGGAGCTTCTGAACTCTCTTGTCCATTGAATTTGTCAGGTTTTGGATGGTTTCTGCTTCAATTGTTTTGCATGAGGACAGAATACCCTCCCAGAGCTGTTGCTTAGATGTGAACTGCCTCCCGCCATCATAGACACTCCTTTTGATGATGCTCCAGAGGTTCTGAATGGGGTAGAGGTCAGGGGAGCATGGGGGTCACACCATAAGTTTGTCCCCTTTTATGCCCATATCAGCCAGAGATGCAGATGTTTTATGTGCAGCATGAGATGGTGCATTATCATGCAAAAAAATGATCTTGCTGTGAAATACACGGTTCTTCTTAAACCATGGCAGGAAGTGCTGTTTGAGAAAATCCACATACATTATGGAGTTCATCTTTAGCGCCTTCAGGGATCCTAAAGGGGCCGACAATCTCTCTCCCCATGATTCCAGCCCAAAACATTACTCCACCTCCTCCTTGTTGGCGCTGTAGCCGTGTTTGCGTGGGGTGTCCATCAACCAGCCATCCTCCACTCCATCCATCTGGACCATCGAGCGCTGCACGGCACTCATCCGTGAACAAAACCGTTTTGAAATCAGTCTTCATGTAATGTTTGGCCCACTGGAGCCGTTTCTGCTTGTGTGAAGTGGATAGAGGAGGTCGACAGGATGGCGTATGCACAGCTGCAAACCTCTGAAGGACCCTGCATCTTGTTGTTTGGGGGACGTTGGAGGCACCAGCAGCTTCAAAAACTTGTCTGCTGCTATGACAAGGCTTTTTTGCCGCTGCTCTTTTAACCTGACGTAATTGCCTGTAGGAAAGAGTCCTCAATTTGCCCTTATCAGCACGCACACGTGTGTACTGTGAATCAGCTACATACTTCTTGATTGCCAAGACACTTCATCCTGATCATCGCACAATGTTGATTGTAGTCATGCCTTGACCTAAACACTCCACAATTTGTTGCTTCTCAGCAGCCGACACATCCTTTTTCTTTCCCATTTTGGCAGAAAATGTAGGTTGCTTAATAATGTGAGACAGCCTTCTTAAGTAGTCTTGCCTTTCATTGGACACACCTGCCAAACTAATTAGCACAGGTGTCTGCAATTGCTTACAGTGATATAAAGAGCCCTGACACACATCACCATCAATGAGTTTAACTGACAAACAAACAAATTCTTCCCTTATCACTCCTAAACACTTTTTGCATAATAATTTGGAACACAGTGTACATGTGCTTTTCCACAAAACACCAGTGGTTCACGTAGTGAATCTTACAGTTCTAACTTGCCAACCGTGGTCTGTATGGAGTTGTTCAATAAAGGGCCCAAAATTAAGATAACATAGATGGGAGACGTCTCTATGAATAGGAATTCCTAAGTATTTGATACCCTGTGAGGGCCAGGCAAAGGGAAAGTTGGACTGGATGGAATCCTATATGGATTTGGGGAGGGAGACATCGAGGGCCTCAGACTTCGCTGCATTGATTTTAAAATTTGACCATGTAACAAAGTGATCTATTTCAGCCATAACAGCATGGATGGATATATGTGATTGAGTGATATATACTAGGACATCATCAGCAAATAGAGAGCACTTGTACTCGGTGCCTCCCACCTCAATCCACCTAATATTGGGGTTATGGCGAATTGATGAGAGCAGGTGCTCCGTCACTAGGATGTATAAGAGAGGGGACAGAGGACATCCCTGCCTTGTCCCATTGGTGATTGTGAAAGGTGATGAAAATGTTCTGATGCACCCCCTGGGCCTTGGGACACCCGGAGCCGGACCCTTTTTGGTGGATGCTGGTGGTTGTAGTCTTCGTGGCAGCGACCCGGTTCCGTGGCTCAGTGTGGTCAAACCAGTGGCGGAACTATTTATGTGGTTTTGATGTTTAAATGTCCGACTACGCCACCCGTGGATTGCGGTCAGAGTGAACTGCCGCTGCAGGGCAGACCGCTGAGGCTGGTGTTGTGGGTGCAGCAGAGCGTAGCATAACTCCCCACGGGAGGAGTATAGCCTCAGGGCAGTGTATGCGGAGGATGGGGGTGATGGTGCAGGGCAGCAGCAGTAACGACACGGAGTCAGTGATGCAGTCCAGGGCCTTTACTCACAGTTCTTATTATCCAGACCACGTCTGCAGGTAACGGCTGCCCACGTCGTACTGTGCTCACCAGGTGAGGGGCTCAGACAACTCCCAGATAACTTTGGAGCGCTTCACAGGACCCCCTTTGTGTGTCCTTTGTCTGGCCTTTCTTACCAACCCTTCTGTCCGGCTGCCTCGGGCCTCCTCTTGGTAAACTTGGCACCAGTTTCCCTGACCCTATGTGGTGCCTTCCTAGCGGATGTAGCGAGGGGCTGCGCCACATAAAATGTCACAGCCTCCGGTTTCTAGCTGAGGGTCGTTTCCTGCCTCCACTAGTTTCGGGGACCGGTCTCCCCCTTTGGCCTGACCCCTCCACGCAGGTGGATTCGGGTGTGCGGTGGCGACTCGCCCGTCCGCACCCCTGGGATCCCTTCTTTCCTCGTTCCTGGAGCCTTCTCCGCTCCTCTTCCTTCCTTCTCCCTCTTCCAGGCCTGGGCCTCTGTTACTAGGCCCGCCTCCGGAGCAGAGCTCATGCAGAGCCCCTGCTCCCTGCCACTTCTGCTCAGACTTCTCTGCACTGAACTAAGATGGTGCCCACCTTTTATACTCCCTTCTCAATGCACCCAGGAACTGCTTCCTCCCTGCTCCTGCACTACAGGGTTCCCCTTCCTCAGTGTTCCCTCCCCCCACTCCAGCCAGGGACAGGGACTGTCGTGCCCATCTCAGAGGCATATTGGTCGCCCTGCCCCACGGCAATGTGGTGTAATGCATGCAGGTGTCGGGTCCTGATCCACACTCCATCCTTACCTGAGAGTGAGATATCACACCTCTGGGTGAGGTGCAATACCTCTGTAGCAACCGAGCCCTCAGGGTGCTACAGTTCCATTTATCTTCAGCCTAGGTGACGTATTGTGATACAGGGCCGTGATTTTGGCTATAATGGGTCCCCTAGACCCCTACCCCAAGCTTTTTAAGAGAATCATATATGGCGTGCCAGGAGACTTTATGGAATGCTTTCTCAGCATCCAACGAGAGTATCTAATTACAAATTTTTAACTGCATCTAGCCCAGGAAATACTTTGTGCCTAGTAGCAGTGTCTGCTAGTCAGCGGATTATCCCGGCTGTTAAGCAAGCTACACCACCTGTAGTTTGGACACTTAATTTTTTCAAAGGAAATGCTTCGGGACCACGGGATACTCAGTGAAGAGCATCAGGAGGCACCCCAAGGCATAGGGGCTGGGACTGGCAGTAGGATGCCTTGCGGTGGACAGCCGAGCTCGATCCTTATAAAAGCTTTTTAACTGCAGCAGCTTTAGTGGACGCTACTGTAGCTGGAATTACGCGGCTGCTGGCATGAGACTTGCCCTCCAATAGATCCTTGTAAATGGATTTAAAGTGTATTCATTCAAATTAGAGAGACAATTTAAATTAAAAAGCTTAGAGCTGCCTCCACCACAGTGGGGCTCGCTCGACCCACCAGCGGACAGGCACCAGTATTGGGAGAGGGGGGCTGGCCGTCAGGGTTCACCGCGGCTCTGGCACAAACCCGGCGACACGGAGGTGGCACGGGCAGGAGCGGACTGAACGTGTCGGCTTCTCACTTTTTGGATTTTAGAAGGGCATGACATGCCTATATCTGTGTCTCCCCCTCCTTTTACTCCTCCACCTCTTTTCTTTTCGCATGACTATATGTACTTGTCACTTTTCCATGTGTTAGTTGTGTCTTCTGAGCAGTTTGTCAGCTTTTGGACACCTTTGAAGGTGTTTTCTATGTGTGTCTATGTGTTTTTGTTTGCCTGCCATTGGTTTTAACGGTGTTCGAAGGTGTTCGACGAACAGTTCGACGAACAGTTCGGCGAACACACGGGTGTTCGACGAACCGAACCGAACTCGAACACTACGGGGGTGGCTCAACACTAATAATAATGAATAATAGCTAATAATCCTGATAAAATGAATAAAATATTCGAGTGTTTTGTAAGTCCATATCTCTTTGTGAATACAGACCACAAGCAAACCCTTCATAGATGCATATGGCAGACTTTGGCTCCAATTCACTAACACTGGTGTTTTGCATGAAGCACCAGAGTAAGATGCGCCAAATTCATTGAGTGGTGTGTGTTCCCAATGAATTTGGGGCATCAGAAGTGTACACCAGCAAGGGGTTGGCATATATTTCTATTAAAATTTACACCACATTTGTGGCATAAATTATGATGAACTTGTTGGGCGCACTTAGCCATGTCCCATCCAAAACAAGCTCTAGCCATTTCTTAAAAAGTTATCGGAGCTGGCATAAAAATGCCAAAGGTTGCAAAATTGTTCAAGTTGCACAAAAATTTTGCAACATTTCAAAGCAGTTTCCAAAGTTATGTCAAAAACTGCTAGACGAGTCATAGCCATATTCTCGGTCCCTTACTTCTAGTCAATGTATATTTGGGTGGTTAGCAAGAAGCACTGCGGAGGATTTGGGTCTTTGCATGGAGTTTGTGCAGTGGTACATGGTTTTAGAAGTGCAAATTGTTGAAACATTGCACATCAGAGATGGTAAAATTGATTCAATGTCAATTGAATTTATATCAACATTTTATATGCAAATTCCCTCTTCAGAGAGGAAGAGGACTAAAACTCTATAGCGCCACCTGTTGGAAGCTGCGATCCTACAAGTCACTATCGACCCTTTAACGAGTCGTGCAATATGACTTAGGATAAAAACCAAATCAGAATCTCAATATGCAGATACGGTATACCCTGAAACATTGTGTCTGCAAATTGAGATTCTGATTTGGCTTTTATTCTAAGTTATATTGCACGACTCGTTAAAGGGTCGATAGTGACTTGTAGGATTGCTGCTTCCAATAGTTGGCGCTATAGAGTTATAGTCCTTTCCCTCTCTGAAGAGGCAATCAGCATATTTAACTTCCCAGAGGAACAGTGCACGTTAAATAAGTCACCTTACATTGGCATGCCAGGGCTGGTATGTCACTCTCCACAAGGAGAAACGTTATTTGCGGCGGTTTTCCCGCCGTGGAAATGCTGCAAAAATGCTTGTTAATGGGTCTGCCATGCATAGCAATGCTAATCCGGATGTGCTGTGCACATGATGCGGAAATTTCCACTCTGGATTCGCATTGCGTTAAAAAATGCAGCAGGACCATTTCTAGCTCGATCCCGCAGCGAATTCGCGCCCATTGAAACGCAGCAAACCCGCAGGTATATGTGGATTTGCTGCATTTCAATTAAAATCAATGGCCGCAAATTCGCAGCGGAAAAGCAGTGCGGATGGTACCCGGGTTGGAGAGGACAACTACAACTTCTCTCATCCTGACCGCTGCTCCCGCTGTGGATGGGAGGAGCAGTAGTCTTCCCAGCCAAGCCGGCTACCACGCGGTGTAAAAAAAAGAAAATAAAAAGGAAAGATAAAAAACAAACAAAAAAAAAAAACCCACACTCCACACTCACCTGTTGGGCGGCCCCTGGCGGCGATCCTCTCCTCCCGGCGGCCGGCGGTATAATGCGGGGAACGGGCTCGCTCCCCGCAGTATACTGTGATTCCAGGACCTGCGCTGATGCCTGCGATCAGCTGATCGGTGACGCCAGCGATCAGCTGATCGGTGACATGACCGATCAGCTGATGCTCACATGACCCTGGGAACATTCGCTGGGTGGTAAACTCACCGCAGCTGATTAGCTGATCAACCCCAGTGACCTCCTGCAACATGTATACTGACAGGGGTGATTTTACACCCCTGTCAGAATACAATGTTGTATTCTACAGCAGTGACGACTGATGTCACTGCTGTAGAAGTGACCTGGATCGTTGTGGGACAATCGTTGGTGGTACGTGGACTACATTGTTGACGGCAGACAGGTGAGGGATATGGTTGTTTGTTATTTTACATTTTATTCAAGAGATTTAGGGATTCGGGGACTAGGAGAGTAATAAAAAATGTTGTAGGCCCGTGTGTGTTTTATTTAATTAAAATACTTTATTCTGGCCATGTCTTTTATTGAAAAAGTGGCGACCATTTTACTACATGGTTAGTAATGGTGGTGTCTTATACACGCCCTCCATTACTAACCTGGGCTTCATGTCAGCCGCCAATACAAGGCTGACGTGAACCCCAACCCCATTACCCCACTTGCCACCGCTAGAGGGCAGTAGAAAGAGCGGAGGCTAAGCGCTAGATTTGGCGCATCTTATGGATGTGACATTTCTGGGACTGCTGAGGGGTGATATTAATAGCCGTTGAGGGAGCTAGTATTCATGGCCCCTTCCCTGGCTATTAACTATCAGCCCGCAGTTGTCTAGTTTAACCTTTGCTGGTTATATTTTATAGGGGGACCCCAAGTTAATTTTTTTCTGGGGTCCCCCTGTAATCTAGCCAGTAAAGGCTAAAGAAACAGCTGTGGGCTGATGTTAATAGCCAGGGAACATTGTTGGCTAATGGCCCCTTCCCCGGCTACTAATATCAGCCCCCAGCGGTCAGCTTTCCCTCTGCTGGTTATAAAAATAACGTGGGAGCCCACCCCATTTTTTTTTTTTTAATTTTCAGCTCTGTGCCCACGATCCGGACGTAGCAGCACTTTGGACGCATATTTTTGCTGCATCCAAAACGTTGCATTCTATTGAACGCAGGTAAATCCACGTGTTCACTGAACCATTTACCGCATTCAATACTTTCTAGAAAAGAGGAGGAGCAAAGGGCGTGTGTATAAAATATACATTTTTATTAAATACTGGTTAAAAACATTCTTACAAATAACCAGGACAGATAAAATAGCAACAAGCAAAAACCCTGGGGTAGGGAAAACACATGCAACATGCAAGTATAGAAGGTATTATATTACGACTGATAGGTGGAATCTTGACATGTATACAATCTGTCCTATGTCACACATGTGTAAATGAAAGTATGTCAGAAAAACCAACATCAAAAATTCAATAAAAAGAAACCTTACCCATGTGGCAGATGAAGCCCCCCAGGGAATGCACAATCAGAAAGTGCAGAGCCCTATGTACGCACGTTTCGCATGTTAAACACACGCTTTCTCAAGGGTAAGTAGAGGAATCCCATCTGTAGGACCTTTTATACCAAGTGATTTGGTCACATGGTCATATCTCGCCAACAAGAGCGGGTGGGCGGCGCATGCACAGAGCGCTGCACTCACAGAACTCCCGCCCCCAGCTGTCCAGCTGAATCCCAGAATACCAGGAGGCACAAAGACTCCCAGCATGCCCAGATCAGCATAAAGACGCTGGGGCACGGCGCGCCCATGAGGCAGAGAAGAGGTCGCGCGGCCACGATCTAGTGGTGAGTATAGGTAGAGATTAGAATAAAATGAGACTAATCTCCAAAGGGCCACCATCATAATAGGAATGCAGAAGAATAGAAGGAAATAGAAAAAAGAAGAAAGGAGACAAAATGTATTGTGCATTTACATTATATATGCAATAAATACAATAAATATGCCATAAATGCAATAAACATACAAAAAACATCATTATATAATTAATAAAATTACATTTTGACTAGACAAAAGTACAAGGAAATTGTTTTATGTCGATCCTTCACTCAAGCTGATCATTCCTAGAGCTGTATGAAGGTATGCAAATAGCACGGAAAGCATCTGTAGATATTATCCGCTGCCTCAGATTGCTGGAGGAATGTGCATAGTATCAGTCTCAGGTAAAGGGAACCAGAAACTGCAGATGCACTCACAAAAGAAAATTAAATATGCATAAAATTAAAAATAAAAGGAAAATTAAAAACAAGACACAAACTGCTTAGTGACAGTGGTGGAAAGTGGTGGCAAGCGTCAAAGTCATAACTTATAAAAAGGACGAGAAGCTGAGTGCTTCATTAAGACCACATGGAACTAGGGTCCCCAGGGTGACAATCCATTTGGTCTCGTGATGCGCCCCCTGGGCCGTGGGGTACTCGGTACCGGGCCGGTCGTTGCTAGGGGAGATGTCACAGTGGCGGTGACCCGGTCCGTGACCCAGGGCGGTCAGTAAAAAGGGGTTATTTACAGGGGAATTAAAGTTCTTATATACAGTTCGTGACGCCACCTGTGGTTTGCGGCTAAAGGGAGCCGCCGCTGCGGAGCAGGTCCTCTGGAGCTGGTGTAAATGCAGCAGAGTTGGTTTAGCTCTCCACAGGTAGAGCTTAGCTCCAGGGCTGTGCTGAGTTGTTATGTATGTTGCGGTGTAGTGCAGGGGGTGATGGCGCAGCAATAACTTCACAGAGACAGTGGGGTGCAGTCTTCAGAGTTTACTCACAGTTGTTAAGTTCCTCAGGTTGCACTGTCCAGCTTACAGCCTCCCACTTCGCGCTGCGTTCACCAGGCAGGGGTTCAGCAAACTCCCAGGTGTTTCAAGAGTGCCTGACAGGACCCCGTTCTATATGACCTTCTCAGCCGTCTTTCTGCGCTGGCCCTCACCCTTCTTGCCCTGCGCCTCGCAAAACAATGTCCCAAGCCGGTATCCTCGGATCTTTCTGGGCAACGTGGAGTTCCCTGGATCCTATGTAGTTACCTTTTTGGCGACTTGAGTGCGGATGTGGCTTCTGAAAGTACAGAAGCCTCCGGTTTCCAGTTGAACTTTGTAATTCTCACTGGTCAGGGGCCGGTCCCTTCTGCGGCTTGATCCCTCCACCACCTGGCAGATTCGGGCGTACGGGTGGCCTCCAGCACTGCCCGTACCCCTGGGATCCCTTTCACGTTCCTGGAGCCTTTCTCCTGCTCCTCTCTCTTTCCTCCTCTCCTTCTCAGTCTTGGGCCTCTCTACTAGGCCCACCTCCCGAGCAGAGCTCCTGCAGAGCTCCTGCTCCCTCTACTTCTCTTCTCAGACTGCCTTGCCTTTCCAAAATGGCTCCCTCTTTTATATCACTTCTAACAAGTGCTCCCCTGATCTACATCCTCCACCCACACCCACTACTTGGTTCCCCCTACTTTGGTTCCCCCCACTCCAGCCAGGGTCAGGGCTCAGCAGGAAGCGTGACACATCTTGCCCCTCCAGCTGACCTGGAGTAGTGTAGTGTTGGATGCAGGTGTTAGGGTCCCGGGCAGCACTCTATCCTTACCTGAGAGTGAGATACCACACCTCTGGGTGAGATGCAGTACCTCTGTGGCGACTGAACCCTCAGGGGCGCAACACTCGCACTGCGCCAAACATTTCCCTATATCTCCTCCTCGTATGCCAGCATGGATAAGGTCAATCCCCCTCACCTTGTAGGACTTGGGGCTACAGTCATGATGCATCTTAAAATGTCGGGGGATAGTTTTTAATTGGGTAATATCAGCCACTGTCCTGGCTGCAGCAATGTCCCTCACATGTTCCAGGGCACGTAGCCTCGGATGAACAAATCCACCTCGACCTGAGAACTGACCAACTGGGACAGCACGAATAGTTGCCGCACTATGTGCGGATGACGCATGTAGCAGGGCGTTAACAGAGGTGGACTTTCTGAACACATCTGTCTGCATAAATGCATCATCATCTACTTCCAACTTAATCTCTAGGAAGTCCAACCTCTTCTTATTTGCCCTGTATGTAAGTTTGATATTAAATTAATTTTTATTTAAACGACCCATGAACCGCTCAAGCTGCTCCACCGTCCCTTTCCGAAGAAAAAATAAATCATCTATACCAGCACTGGATGGGTACCATGGCATGTGCGCCCTCGCTGCCAAATAGGGTCCTCTCCCAAAATCCAAGGAAGAGGTTAGCATACGAAGGCGCACATGCCGCGCCCATTGCAGTGCCACGCATCTGTAAATAAAATGTATTTTTGAAAGCAAAAAAGTTATGAGTAAGGACAAAATGGAGCAGCTCAAGTATCAGATCACAGGTCGTGCTGTTCCAGTTGCTGCCCCCCAGGGAGAAGCGGACCACCTCAAGTTCATCCTTGTGTCTGATGCAGGAATAAAGGGACTCTACATCTGCAGTTACAAGTAGAAAATATGGCTCCACAAAAATCCCCTCAATCCTCCTCAACATATTGGTCGTGTCTCGTATATAAGACGGAAGGGTCTCGAGTCTCGACCAAAGGCTTAAGGTAAAAGTCTATAAATAAACAGATAGGATGGCATAGTGCTTCAAGACCAGACAGGATTGGGTGTGCGGGAGGGCTGAAGGGATCCTTGTGGATTTTGGGAAAGAGATATAGGGTGGGAACTCTTGGAAACTTAACTGTAAGACCCTCCAGAATTTTTTTGTCAATAATGCCTTTCTCGAAGGCAGAAGTTAATATACATTGTAACTGGTCCGAGAAGGAGGTGGCAGGATTGCAGGACAGTTTTTATAGGTATTACAGTCCCTCAGCTGTCTGAATACTTTTTTTTCATAACTTTCAATTGGCCAGATCATGATGTTACCCCCCTTGTCCGCTGCCTTGAAAACTACATCATTAAGGGATTGTAATTGATCAAGCACAATTTATTGTTGAAGGGTTAAGTTATCAATAGTGTTGAGCGATACCTTCCGATATCGGGAAATATCGGATCGGATTGGATCGGACCGATACCCAAAAAATATCGGATATCGCCGATTCCGATACCGGAAACCAATGTAAGTCAATGGGACACAAATATTGGAATGAAAATAAACCCTTTCTTTCCTTGTAGGTTAATTCTACATGAAGGAAAACAACTAAGAATAATGTAGAATGTATTGGGGGAGGTGGAGGAGACATTAAAGGCATAGAGGTTTAGCCCAATCAAATGGAATAGCAGGAATTAATATTTTTTTAAGACGTTCGGAGTTACAAAGATATTGACTATGTTAAGCTTTTTTATATTTGGTTGGATATTTATGTTTCACTACTTCCATGCTCTTCACCTTCTTTTTTACTTCTCCCACACTTTCTCCTTCATCATCTTCAGCAGCAGCAGCAGCATCTTTTTCATCAACTTCTTCTTCACCTAATTCATCTTCTTCTTCTTCACCTTCTTCCTATTATTCTTTTTTTTTACATTCTTCATATTCTTCTTATTCAACTATTATTCTTATTCATATTCTACTTCTTCATCTTCTTCATATTCTTCTTCTTCATCATATTCTTATTTGTGACAGGCATTCCTGTAGTTGTTATCTATAAAAGTTTGAAGATTACACCTTCCGTTCTGCCTGTCACAAAAGATTTACAACAGGATTTGTCCGCGTTCAGTTTGGCCTGCAGCATCAGGTATTTTCCAGGGGCACCACGAGGAGGAACGGACTCACCCCCATACACTGCTTAGTCTTCTTCTGCTTATAATTTAGATAATATCTTTTGCTCTGATTTTTAGTCTTATGCTTAATGTTCTTCTGCTTTTTGTTCAGCAGCTTCTTGTTCTTCTGCTTCTTGGTCTTCTGTCTCTTGTTCTTCTGTATCTTGGTGGTTGTCTTCTTGTTCTTTGTCCTCTTGGTCATCTTCTTCAGGGTCATCTTCTTGGTGTTCTTTGGGGTGGTCTTCAGGGTCGTCGTCTTCAGGGTCGTCGTCTTCGGGGTCGTTGTCTTCTTCGGGGTGGTCTTCAGGGTCGTCGTCTTCAGGGTCGTCGTCTTCGGGGTCCTCGTCTTCTTCGGGGTGGTCTTCAGGGTCGTCGTCTTCAGAGTCGTCGTCTTCGGGGTCCTCGTCTTCTTCGGGGTGGTCTTCAGGGTCGTCGTCTTCAGGGCGTCGTCTTCGGGGTCGTCGTCTTCTTCGGGGTGGTCTTCAGGGTCGTCGTCTTCGGGGTCCTCGTCTTCTTCGGGGTGGTCTTCAGGGTCGTCTTCTTCAGGGTGGTCATCTTCGGGGTCCTCGTCTTCTTCGGGGTGGTCTTCAGGGTCGTCGTCTTCAGGGTCATCGTCAGGGAGATCCAGAGTGATTACCAAAAACCATTTCAAAAAGCTTGAACTTGGAAATGTAGCAGAAGGTACAAGAAGGCTGAGGAACTGCCGAGAACCAGCTGACGATACTGGAACCCGGATGGGTAGCAGAAGGTAAAATAGCCAATGGAACTACCGAGGACCAGCTGATGGTACTGGAACCCGGTTACTAAGCAGGAGGTACCTGTGCCAGAAAGCACTACCAAGGACCAGCAGACGTTGGTGGAACTCGGATACCGAGAAGGAGGCACCTAAGCCAAAGGCACTGCCTGGAACCAGCTGATGTTACTGGAACCCAGGGGGACATATTCAAGATTGACTTCCAAAGAACCAGCTAATGGTACTGGAACTCAGATAGGCAGCAGAAGGTACACATGAAAAAAAAGTTGCAAGGCCGCGAGCCGGCCGGAGTTACCGAAGCCCACAGTCCTACAGGGGGTGCTTGTCCTATTGGCACTATGGAACCAGCCTTCATTGCCAGATCCCGCAGCCCACATAGGAGTCACCTAAACTGCAGGCACCATAGAGTCGGCTAACCCGACCGCAACACGACAGGACAACGTATTGGAGGCAAAGTGACATTGACACTACCCAGAAACAGCTGGCGTGCTGGAACCAGGCTGGGCAGGAGGGAGTACCCGTGCCAAAGACACTGCTGAGAACCAGCTGACGGTACTGGAACCCGGATGGGTAGCAGAAGATACAAGAGCCAATGGAACTAACGAGGACCAGCTGATGGTACTGGAACCCGGTTACTAAGCAGGAGGTACCTGTGCCAGAAAGCACTACCAAGGACCAGCAGGCATTGGTGGAACTCGGATACCGAGAAGGAGGCACCTAAGCCAAAGGCACTGCATGGAACCAGCTGATGTTACTGGAACCCAGGGGGACATATTCAAGATTGACTTCCAAAGAACCAGCTAATGGTACTGGAACTCAGATAGGCAGCAGAAGGTACACATGAAAAAAAAAGTTGCCACAGCTGTTCTCATATCGGTCGTAACAGGTAACCGTTCACGGGTTGATGTGGAGGTAGACCGTGACAGCTCCTGCAGCGCTGATTCAGAGGAACTGGAGTATGAAGAGGAGTCAATGTGTACAGACTGGATTCCTGCAATCCTTGGAGTTGGCAGAACACGTACAGCGCCACTCTCAAGATCTGTACCCGGCTCCACAACATTTACCCAATGGGCAGTGAGGGAAAGGTATCGTCCCTGTTCATGCTTACTGGTCCACGCATCGGTGGTCAGGTGGACCCTGCTTCTAACGGCGTTTTGTAGCGCATGTTTAATTTTCCCTCCACATGCTGTTGCAGGGCAGGGACGGCTTGCCTGCTGAAATAAAAGCGGCTGGGCACGTTGTATTGTGGGACTGCCAATGCCATCAAGTTACGGAAGGTGTCAGTCTCCACCAGCCTGAATGATAGCATTTCAAGGGCCAGTAGTTTTGCAATGCCAGCATTCAGAGCCTGTGCTCGGGGGTGGTTTGCCGAGTATGGGCACCTTTTCTCCTATGCCTGTGCTAACGATGGCTGTAGACTGGCCTGGGAGTGTGAGGATGACAGGGAACGTGGTGCTGTGGGTGGAATGACACTGTGTCTCTGTACAACAGTGCCAGAGGTTCTTCCATGGCGATCCTGTGAGGAAGCCGAACCAGCTGTGTGTGAGCTGGAGGAAGAGGCTACAACACGAGCTGAAGAGGTGGTAGGTGGCGCTGTAGGTTGGCCTAGATCTTCAGTGTGTCTTTGTAACTCCACCACGTGCTTGGTCCGCATATGTATGTTTCCACATATTTGTGGTTGCTGACACTTTTCCCTCTTTTCACTTTCTGATTACACAGCTTGCATTTGACAAAGCAAATGTCATCTGCAACTGTGTCAAAAAAGGACCAGGCACTGCAAGTCTTGGGAGCACCCGTTTTGAGTTTTGGAAGAGGCATGCTCCTAATGGGTGCCGAAGTGGAGGCTACAGGCAACCAAGTCTGCCCCCTCCCTCTTCCCCCTTTTTGGGCCGTTCGGGGAATCTCTTCCTCAGAGCTGCTCCCACCACCTTCCTGTACCTCACGCCATGATGGGTCAAGGACCTCATCATCTACACCACCCTCTTCAAACAACTGCTTCTCCTGGGTAGTCTCAAGAGCACAGTACGCACCAGAAAGTGGCACCTGAGTCTCATCATCAGATGCGTACTGAGGTGTGCTGACCATAGGCACTGGCCCACCCGCCCCTTCAGATTCAGAGAGACAAAGCGGTTGCGCATCACTGCATACTACCTCTTCTTCAAATTCTAGAATTCTGCTTGGCCCCCTCTTTCCAAGCCAAGAGATTCAGAGAACAGAAGTAGAGATGGCTCCTGTCCAGGGCTCTCTGACTGCCTGGGCAATTTGGCAGGTGGTGAAGAGACAGATGGGTGCTCTTCAGTGCTCAGGACCTGAGAGGATCTGGAACTAATTGAAGTCGATGCGTTAGCTGCCATCCATCCGACAACGGCTTCAATTTGGTCCTCCGGCAACAGTGGGGTATGGCGAGCTCCTACAAAGCTGCGCATAAAGGACTGTTCCCTGGTAAAACTGGGGGATGCTGAGTCACTGGTGACCGCAGCAGGCACAGAATCCCCACGTCCTCTCCCTGCAGAAACTCCACGCCCACGACCATGACCACATGCCTTACTCCCTGCCTTCTTCATCTTGGTAGACTGATAAAGATAGGCAGAAAAGTACTAAGGGCTTAGTGTGCTTATTCCTGAACAGCTGCTAACAGGTATAAGAAACACTAATTTTATAAAGTGTGGACGAGACTTTAATATGAGCTAATGTGGCCTACACAACTGTAAAGTGGAGTGTTTGGTGAACTTTATTTACTTTTTTTTTTTCACAAAAAGACACTGGGTGTTCCCAAAGATGTAAAACCGATAGTATCACAAACTTTTTGTAGCTATTACAATGCAGGAAGGTACCCTACAATGCAATAGCTGAAGCTACAAAAAATAGGCTAATACTAATCTGGCTGGGGCTGCAGGGCACAAGGCTGCAGAAAGGCTCCTCTATCTACTCCTATATAGTGTGTTTGGAAGCAATCTAGCTGGATACGGATGGAACCACACTAATAGGAGAAATCAGGAAAAATGAGCAGCACTAATGCAAAAAAGGACAATGTATGAGGCAGTGACGCACGCTGAGCGGACTACAACCGGACATGGCTGCAGAACACACTACAGCGTGAGCTGCACTCACACACAGAGACCTCGCAGGCGGCCGTGAACAGTGCAGAGAACTGTGCACTAGCGCTGCAAGGCAAAAGAAAGCTTCTCTATCTACTCCTATATAGTGTGTTTGGAAGCAATCTAGCTGGATACGGATGGAACCACACTAATAGGAGAAATCAGGAAAAATGAGCAGCACTAATGCAAAAAAGCACAATGTATGAGGCAGTGACGCACGCTGAGCGGACTACAACCGGACGTGGCTGCAGCACACACTACAGCATGAGCTGCACTCACACACAGAGACCTCGCAGACAGCCGTGAACAGTGCAGAGAACTGTGCACTAGCGCTGCAAGACAAAAGAAAGCTTTAGAAAGTAGCCTGGGTAAAGCACAATAAAGCAAATCGGTAGCTAAAACTGTCCCTCAGAACAGCAGCGTCCTGTCCCTAACTGAATTCACAGCAGAGTGAACCCAAAGTGGCGGCGGCGGCTTTTATAGTGCATCATGACATCATTTCAGCAGCCAATCACAGCCATGCCATTAGTTAACATGCCTAACATGCCTAACAGGATGTGCCCACACTTCTTAGGATCCTCATTGGCTGAATAAAATCAAACTGGCTCATTGCATTATGGGAACTTCCGATTCCGGTATTCGATATTCTAAAAGTATCGGAACTCAGTATCGGAACTCCAATACCGCGAATATCGGTCGATACCCGATATTTCAGTATCGGAATGCTCAACACTAGTTATCAAACCTGTGCCCAGTAGACAACTTTTTAAAATCTTCCATTATCAGGCGGGTGAAAATTTCCCCTGCCGGGATTTACCGGATTTACCGCATTCAATACTTTCTAGTTGTTGAGTTTCTGTTGCGCAGACTAGCAACTCCGCAAGAGAATTTGACATGCTGCAGTCCTGAAAGATGCGCTGCATGTCAGTGTCCACGGGTGATCCGCAGCCTCCGATGCACACATAGTGGACATGGGATTTCTAGAGATCCCATCCACTATGCTGTAATATCTGGACGCTGCGGGTTTGACGCTGTATAAACAAGCAGCGTCAAACCTGCAGCAGCTCCTGACCGTGGTCATGTACCCAAACTCACCCGCAGCATCTCAATTTCTGTTGTGGACACGCTAGTCTCCGCTGCAGATTTTGACCGATTGAAGTGTCATTATATGTGGTGAATTCTCATGTACCGACAACAAAAGTGCGCTATTAGAACACCGCGTTTTGGACCCAACAAAAATACGCTGCGTCCAAATCGCTGCTGAGTGCTGATCGGGGGAATGTAGTGGCTAACGAACCAGCTGTGAGATGTTAATTATGGCCAGGGACCATGTTTGCAAATGGCACCTTCCCAGGCTAAAAATAGCAGCTCACAGCAGCCGCATAAATTACATGAATAGAAATGTTAATGAAGATTGGGTTAATGGGACTAGCTGACACCCAGCTCTTTTGTTTGGTTATGACAAGGTGTCAATCACACCTTTTCATGACCAAACTTAATTAAAATAAGGAGTTAAATAAACACACAGACAGAGAGTAAACACTTTTTTTGAAATACAACAGACACATTCTTTAATCATTCAAATTAACCAATATACTTACCCCAGTTCTGATGGTAATCCAAGGTTTATGCAATGTCCCACCAAATAACTTTATTTTGCTCCAAAAAGCATTCATTGATGTAAAAAAAACACTTAAAAAAAACACTTCAAAACGCATGTAAAATCTGCATGTGTTTTTCCTGCCAAGGAGATGCAGAAACGCTCAGGAAATTTCTGCTTCAAATATGCATCGTGAGCACACAGCCTTAAAATCAAAATTTTAGAAATTCACTGAACTATTTCACCTGAAATTGTCAGTGTCACTTTACACATTGCAGAAAATTGTATCAGCCACAGAAAAAGTCACATGAACTAAGGTGCAGCAGTATGGGCTCCCACATAATGCGTGGCAGCCATCACATCACATGGTGTAGCACGGCCAATCAGGGGAGGGACTATCATAGCCTATATTAAAGTTGAGGCAAGGAATGCAGCTGCCACTTTGTAGTGAATCTTGATAGTGAGATGCACACTTTAGAGCCTCGTTCTTGATATCGATGGTGGTCCCCCTATTCTGTGGATAGACCACAACATACCGATTTGTGAATAGCCTGTTAGGTCTTTCCTTCTTTTTCTAAAAAGATCTGTCTGTATGTGACGTGGTTGTGTGGCGTAGCCAGTACAAGATTCAAGAGGGTAATTCCAACCCATGATATCATAAGACAACCGTCCAAAACTCAATGCAAAGTCAATTAAACAATAATATGAAATTCCAATTAAAACAGCACTCCTCCCATCAGTTTTTATCCTCTTCATATATTGCAATCATATTATATAGCACTGTGTGCTTACAATTGCTCATTTTGCCTTTCTACCCAGATAATTCTTCTCTTTTCTCTGCTTTATGTAGAAACAGGAAGTCTATTTTCCCTGCATTTATCATTCCCCTCTCCAACTCCTGACCCAGCTGAATCCCCCCTCCCCCCACCAGAGACTTTTGCATTTTACAGTAATGCAGGGAAAATTCACCTCCTGTTTCTACATAGAGCTTAGAAGTATTCAGCTAGTCAGTTGTTAATCACATGATATCATAGACCTAATGGAAGAGAGAAGAATTGCCTGGGTAGAAAGGCAAAATGAGCAATTGTAAGTACACAGTGCTGTATACAGGGGTGGATTAAGAGTAGCAAGGACCCCGGGCAGTTTAGAAGGCGCGCCCCCCCCCCACACACACACACCTGATGTATCACATGTCACATGATCCCCTGTGATAGATCATATATTAATTATAATAATTTTTTTTAGGCTGTGTGCCCAGGATGCATTTTTTAAGCGCTTCCGCAGCGTCAATTCTGCTGCAGAAGCGCTTAAAAAACGCTTGGTAGAAGGTCAGCAATGTTCCCCAATGATAATCCGCATGTGCTGTGCACATGCTGCGGAAATTTCCGCTGCGGATTATCCAGACCCAGGTACCATAGAACCTGTAAAAAAAAGAATAAAATAAAAAATATACATTATACTTACCTTCTGATGGCCCCCGGTGTCTTTATTCGATGCCTCCTGGCTTGCCGGCATCTCGCGGTAGACTAAAGGACCTGTGGTGACGTCATTTAGTCATGTGACGGGTCACGCGACCGCTGACATCGACAGGCCATCAGAAGGTAAGTATATATTTATTTTTTTATTTTTACCATTCTTTTACGGTCACACTATATAAAACCATGCCGGTTGCATGGATTTATATAGGGTGACCAAGTTGTCAAGCACTTTCCAAGTGATGCCAAAATCGCTTGGAAAGCGCTTGACAACCCGCATGCGGAAATGCATGTGAAGAACGCTTCACATCCGCATGTCCCTGGCAGGAAAAACGCATATACAATCCGCATGCGTTTTTTCTGCCAGGGAGATGCAGAAACGCTAAAAAAAAATGCATTTCTGCATCGTGGGCACATAGCCTTACATTAATTGTATGGCTTAATATTGAGCACACGTAGCCATCTATACACAGCAGGAGGCCGCACGTAGCCATCTATACACAGCGGGAGGCTGCACGTAGCCATCTATACACAGCGGGAGGCCACACGTAGCCATCTATACACAGCAGGAGGCCGCACGGCGCCATCTATACACAGCAGGGGGCCGCACGGCACCATCTATACACAGCAGGGGGCCGCACATAACCATCTATACACAGCAGGAGGCCGCACGGTGGCATCTATACACAGCAGGGGGCCGCACGTAGCCATCTATACACAGCAGGGGGCCGCACGTAGCCATCTATACACAGCAGGGGGCCGCACATAGCTATCTATACACAGCGGGAGGCCACACGTAGCCATCTATACACAGCAGGGGGCCACACGGTGCCATCTATACACAGCAGGGGGCCACACGTAGCCATCTATACACAGCAGGGGGCCGCACGTAGCCATTTATACACAGCAGGGGGCCGTACGTAGCCATCTATACACAGCAGTGGGCCACACGGTGCCATCTATACACAGTAGGGGGGCGCACGGTGCCATCTATACACAGCAGGAGGCCGCACATAGCCATCTATATACAGCAGGACGCCGCACGTAGCCATCTATACACAACAGGAGGCCGCACGTAGCCATCTATACACAGCAGGAGGCCGCATGGCGCCATCTATACACAGCAGGAGGCCGCACGGCGCCATCTATATACAGCGGGAGGCCACACGCAGTCACGCACACACAGACATATACATACACGCATAAACACATTTGAAACACAAAAATACATATAAACAGACATCACACAATGATATCTGCACACACTCACTCACTCAATCACTCTCACACACACATACACACACACTCACACTCACACACACTCATACACACTCACCATCCCCCGGCTCCCGTCGTCCTGCTCCTCTCCGGTGCAGCAGTGCAGGCCGGGCGCGCACTGCGTGACGTCACACTAGCAGACACGGCTGCACACAGGGCCGTGTCTCCTAGCTGTGACGCGGTCGGGCCAGCACACAGGGAAGTTAACAGCTGCAGTGCTGGCCCGGCCGAAGAAGAAGCAGCGGCCGTGCGACACTGCTGGGGTAGTGGTCCGGGGCCCCCCGCCTCTGACAACCGGTATGTGCCGCGGCGCCGCACATATTATAATGAGGGCAATCTGGCCATGGACCCCCCGGAGGCCCGGGGCCCCGGGCGGTAGCCCAGATTGCCCTCATTATAATCCGCCTATGGCTGTATAATATGTTGACTGCAATATATTAAGAAGATACAAATTTTGATGAGAGGAGGAGGAGGGCTTCTTTAAGAGTTTTCAGTCGTTTTTTTTTTACAATTTTACTACCAGCGGCTATGTAATAACATAATAAAAAAAAATCTTAACTCCCCTTTCACATATCCCACCATTCCGGCATATGTTAATGTTCGTGGAAAACTTCCTGACAACTATTCTCATGGCTATAATACTGGTCATAGCTGGTTGTCACACCATATTTTATTATTATCGAAGCTCGAGATAACATATTGAAACACAAAAGAACAGCCCAGTGACCCATCTACTGTTTAGCATTAGTAATCATTCTCATAGTTACATACAAGGCAAATTTCCTTTTATTGCTTTCCCTTCAAAGTTCCATTTATTTCTATATTAGAGTAAACATCCTGTGTCCGAGATTTCCTGCAGCATAGCTCCAATGAGTAATTCACAAACGAATGACTCATATATACTTGAGACCCACCTAACCTTTTCCTCTGCAGATAGAAAAATTCTAGCGGTCACTTGACACATTAGTTTCATTTTTGCAGCAAAGCAAATGGGATCCACAGGCCTCCAATAATAAATCAGAAAATCTTATTTAATATTATTAATTAACCTTCCTATATTGAATTTTAATTAAAATGTGCCCATAAATAACAGGCTGCTGTGATTAGACAGGAATTTATTACTGGTGCACATCTGGGGGGCAATGCTACAATTGCAGAATTAGTATTCCTACTGATCCGAGCACCATGGGGGAAGATGTATCAAAGCCAGAGCATAGAAAAGTGAATCATTTTCCAAAGTGGCGCAGGAAAATTAGAGGTGGAACCTGACTGGTCGGTATTGGCTTCTCTTTTGGATTAGGCACAAAATTAGTAGTTATGATTTAAAAAAAAAACAGCAATTCCGCCATTATTTTTTAAACATTTTAAAACCTACAATAACAAGTTATTATTAAGTTGCCACTATTGCCAAGTGTATATAATGTATATAGTTTTCTTATTTAAATAAAGCACAATAATTGAATAGATTTTTTTTTAGTCTCCCCATTCTGCCGTGGGCATTGAAGGAGCACTGCTATGCAGATACAACTTAGAAGGAGCACTGCTGTGCTGGTACAACTTAGAAAAAGAACTGCTGTGCAGGTAAAACTTAGAAGAAGCACTGCTGTGAATGTAAAACGTGGAAAGAGCACTGCTGTACAGACAAAACTTAGAAGGAGCACTGCTTTGCAGGTAAAACTTAGGAGCACTGCTGTGCATACAAAACTTAAAAAGGAGAACTGCTGTGCAGGTAAAACTTGGAAAGAGCACTGCTATGCAGGTACAACTTACAAGGAGCACTGCTGTGCAGGTACAACTTAGAAGGAGCACTGCTATGCAGGTACAACTTAGAAGGAGCACTGCTGTGCAGGTACAACTTAGAAGGAACACTGCTGTGCAGGTACAGCTTAGAAGGAGCACTGCTGTGCAGGTACAGCTTAGAAGGAGCACTACTGTGCAGGTACAACTTAGAAGGAAAACTGCTGTGCAGGAAAAACGTAGAAGGAGCACTGCTGTGCAAATAACATTTAGAAGGAGCACTGCTGTGCAGGAAAAACTTAGGTGTGGATGAAACTATCCCTGAGCATGGTAAGTACTCAGTAGTGATTGACAGATAAGCATAAATTATATACATCTTTATCACTCAGTGGCTGCAATTGGGCCCTATTGGGTCACTTGTGACTTGATGACCTCCTATGCATAGACCATTTGCAAGTGTCTTTCATCCCAATTGCTATATTACTCGCTGGATCACTCAAACACCCTAAATCCCTGGATTTGAGTGGTTTGTATTTCTGAATCAGTCACTATTGGCTGTTTCCATCTTTCTATCATCCAGCTTATGATATTTACCTATGTAACATAGGGCTTTACAAGGCAAATAGATCTTTAATATTTAATATAGCAAACATGTGTAGACTTCTTTTATTTGTGCACTGGATATTTGTTCCTCGGGTTATTTCAGGAATCAGGCACGATTTATCAAGCCTATGAAGAGAGGCGTTGACGTGTAATTGACGCGCCCCCTGGGCCAGTGTTGTTTGTGGGATACCCGGAGCCGGATCAGATGGGGGTTGTAGTCTCCGAGTGGCGGTGACCCGGTCCGTGCCCAGGGTGTCAAGCTCAGTGTGTGGCAGTCCTACAGATGTTGCTGGATGTTCTTTAGTGTCGACTACGCCACCCGTTGATTTGCGGTCAATACGGCCGCCGCTGCAGCAGGGTCCGCTGAGGCTGGTGGTGTGTGTGCAGCTTCTGGTAGTATAACCCCCAACGGGAGGGGTATAGCCTCAGGGGGTCAGTTGTAGAGGGTGGTGGTTGTGGTGGTGCTGTGAGGATGGTAATAAAACTCAGAGTCGGGCTGTGCAGTTCAGGGTTTTTACTTACTGCTGTTGTGCTGGTCACTCCGGCCTTGAGTGACCGCCCGAGCCGCGCTGCGTCCACCAGGTCCTGGACTCGGCCAACCCCCAGGTAATTCTGGAGCGTGATCCTGAGCTCCCTTTCTGACGTTCCTTTTCTCTGGCCTTCCCCACCAGGGATCCACTTATGTCCGGCTCCCTCGGGCCTCTTGTTGGTAAAACCCTTGTCTCTGGGTTCCCTGACCCTATACTCGGTATGCCTTCGCAGTGGATTTAGTGGGGGGGTCGTGGCAGATCCTGCCCACAACCTCCGGTCTCTGGCTGAGGATTAGTGCCCTCCACCAGCTTGGGATCCGGTACCCTTGTGCCAACCCTTCACCCTTCTGGTTGTATTTGGGCTCTTGGGGTTCCCTCTTCTTCCCCTCTGGGTCCTTTTCTTCTCCTCTCTCTCTTCTTTCAGGACTGCTTGACCCTCTACAAAAGACTGACTGGTAACTGTCTGCCTGTCTGACCCTGATCTAAGATGGTTCCCACCTTATATACTCCCTCTATGTGTGAGCTCAGGTGACCAGCACCCAATGAGCTCCTAGCATTACCCAGACTGCTCCCCCTATCTGCCCCTACACTACTGGGATGTTCCACCCCCCTCCCACTCCAGCCAGGGACAGACACTGTCGTACCTGCACATATACCTAGTGGGAGTACCATTGATCTGTCCCCCGGAAATGGGATGTATGTAGTGCATGCAGCCTACTGAGCTCAGTTCCACACTCCATCCTTACCCGGGAGTGGAATACCACACCTCTGGCTTGAGGTGCAATACCCCTGTAGCAGCCGAATCCTCAGGGTGCTACATTCCCCCCTGGTAAATCACAGCACGTCCTCGGGCTGTAAGAGAATAAAAACATCAAACATACAATTTTTCATAACAACAATAACATATAAAACATTATATATATATTAACACTCTTGCTCCTCCGGCCACGGTGCGACTTGTGACCGGGTAAAGTGCGACAGTCTCTTGTAGAAAAACGGTTTCCTTATAAAACCAGTAGGGGGCGCCTTAGAAAGCGCAACTATATACAGGGGGAAAGTGGCCGCTCTCAGTCCTCGGCCAGGTATAAGGAAGGAATGACCGCTCTCAGTCCTCGGTCAGTGGGATTAAGGGACATACGGGTAACAGTTTACACTTGTCCCAACGGGGACATATTTAAAGCAGCAACAGTTCACTGTACCCCTACGGGTAACTATTTACAGTCTCTTTACCGTACTTTAACGACGGCGTCCTCCTGCTCCTTCTTTGTCTTCAGACCCGTCCGGGTCCTCTTGCTCCTCCTCACACCGCAGCTCCTCCTCCGTCAGGCGATGCACATGGAGGGCGTAGGGTCCTTTGGCACACTTGTGCCGGGTGAACGTGACCTCGTCCCCTACGTACAGGTCACGACCTCTGTGTCCCTCCGGCAGATGGCTTTCTACGTCTCTGCGGGTTACAAAGACGTCGCCGGGGGTATGATGGTCTCTTATGAAGCCCCACCCATGCTGCAGGTTGAATTTAATCACAGTCCCGGTGGTACGGGGACCATGAGCTGCACGGGGGTTCCTCCTGGTCCGGCTCTTCTGCCCTGCGCTCTGTTCCTGCAGCCGCTGCTCACGGATCCGCCTCTCTTTCCGCTCTTGCTCGAAGGCTGCCAACTGCTGGCGGCAGCACTCCACTCGCTCTGCTGCGGCTGCCCGCGTTTCTTGAGTGAACCCCATGAGGTCTCCTCCGGTGGGGTCCCACTCGAATTATGCTTCTTCTAGCGGGAGCGGGGTTCTCCTGACGGGCTTCGGAGCCGGAATCAGGGGCTCGCACAGGGGCCTTGCTCTTTGGAGTTCCAGTTGGTAGTACTCCTGGGGCCATACAAAGGGCTGCCCATCCGGGCACGTGTGCTGGGCAAATAGATCTTCGCCCAGGTGCGGCACTCGAGATGTTGAGGGCGCGTTGATGGTAGCGGCGCCCGGGTTGACCAGGCCTTGCGACCAGGCTTGGGGCACCCTAAAGATAAAGGGCACCGTAAGGACGGCGGCGCCCGGGGGTACTCGGCCCTGCGACCAGGCCGGTGGCTCCGCGGAGGTAGGGGGCGCTGTTGGAATTGCGGCGCCCGGAGGTACTAGACCTTGCGACCAGGCCGATGGTATTTCCTGTTTGGTCGCGCTCAGGGTCGAGGCGTGTGACGTCACAGGGGTCGCGGCCGCGGCTTCTGCTTGAGGCCTAGTCCGGCACGGTGACGATGCAGCGACGGGCACGGCAGGGGGAATTTCGGGCTCTGCGATGGGGAGCTGGGGCAGGCTCACGGTTTCTCGGCTCAGGGTAGTGACGTCCCCTTTACCTGACTCCAGTTGTCCAGCTCCCTTCTCGGCGCCGTCTCCGGCCTTCACTCCTCCTGCACCATCCTCAGAGGCGGTCTGTCTCCTCGTCTCGGGTGGCGTGCTCCGCTGACGGGTTCCGGTCTGCTGGGCCATCTCACGGCTCCACTCCGTCAGCGTGTCTTGCTGCACCTGGGCCATCCTCCGTGCGAGGCCCTCCAGCGCGGTCTGTGCACACTCCCGGTCTCGGGGGAGCTGTGCTAGGATCTCCACTAAGCCTAGTGGGGTTGTTGCTTGCAGCAGGCTCCTGAGAACTGGGTCGGTGCTGCCTGTCTCTCCCTCCATCTCCGGGTACGCTTTCTCTGGACTCCTCTCCAGACTTCTTGTCTCCGGGTGCGCTCTCTCCAGACTCCTCCAGGCTGCACCCATCTTCGCTCTCTTGTTCCGTCTCCGCCCACATTGAGGGTGGTCCCGGGGCAACTTTGTGATTGTCAGTTCCAGGGGCAGTTCTCTCACGCTGATGGACACTTCCAGCATCACAGTCTCTGTTGGTGGGCGCGGTTTCCGCTTTTGGCGCCATTCTTCGACCTGGCCCACGATGGGAGGTGGCCTTTTGCCACCCTCTGGCACGCCCATAATGGCGTCCGCTCTTCCAAGGCGGGAAATCTTTGGAAATGGCGGGAAAAAGCTGCAAATGGCGGACAACCGGCGGGAAACGACCTGTGATGGGGTCCGTTGGCGGGGACCCTCCGGAACCGGCGGGAGACTTCTTTTTGAGGTAACGGTGAACTTTTCTTCAGGCACGCAGTACCCGGTTGTTGCGGGCACGTTATCCTGCCGACTACGCCAAAGTTGACGCGCCCCCTGGGCCAGTGTTGTTTGGGGGATACCCGGAGCCGGATCAGATGGGGGTTGTAGTCTCCGAGTGGCGGTGACCCGGTCCGTGCCCAGGGTGTCAAGCTCAGTGTGTGGCAGTCCTACAGATGTTGCTGGATGTTCTTTAGTGTCGACTACGCCACCCGTTGATTTACGGTCAATACGGCCGCCGCTGCAGCAGGGTCCGCTGAGGCTGGTGGTGTGTGTGCAGCTTCTGGTAGTATAACCCCCAACGGGAGGGGTATAGCCTCAGGGGGTCAGTTGTAGAGGGTGGTGGTTGTGGTGGTGCTGTGAGGATGGTAATAAAACTCAGAGTCGGGCTGTGCAGTTCAGGGTTTTTACTTACTGCTGTTGTGCTGGTCACTCCGGCCTTGAGTGACCGCCCGAGCCGCGCTGCGTCCACCAGGTCCTGGACTCGGCCAACCCCCAGGTAATTCTGGAGCGTGATCCTGAGCTCCCTTTCTGACGTTCCTTTTCTCTGGCCTTCCCCACCAGGGATCCACTTATGTCCGGCTCCCTCGGGCCTCTTGTTGGTAAAACCCTTGTCTCTGGGTTCCCTGACCCTATACTCGGTATGCCTTCGCAGTGGATTTAGTGAGGGGGTCGTGGCAGATCCTGCCCACAACCTCCGGTCTCTGGCTGAGGATTAGTGCCCTCCACCAGCTTGGGATCCGGTACCCTTGTGCCAACCCTTCACCCTTCTGGTTGTATTTGGGCTCTTGGGGTTCCCTCTTCTTCCCCTCTGGGTCCTTTTCTTCTCCTCTCTCTCTTCTTTCAGGACTGCTTGACCCTCTACAAAAGACTGACTGGTAACTGTCTGCCTGTCTGACCCTGATCTAAGATGGTTCCCACCTTATATACTCCCTCTATGTGTGAGCTCAGGTGACCAGCACCCAATGAGCTCCTAGCATTACCCAGACTGCTGCCCCTATCTGCCCCTACACTACTGGGATGTTCCACCCCCCTCCCACTCCAGCCAGGGACAGACACTGTCGTACCTGCACATATACCTAGTGGGAGTACCATTGATCTGTCCCCCGGAAATGGGATGTATGTAGTGCATGCAGCCTACTGAGCTCAGTTCCACACTCCATCCTTACCCGGGAGTGGAATACCACACCTCTGGCTTGAGGTGCAATACCCCTGTAGCAGCCGAATCCTCAGGGTGCTACATAATCACAGGACTATAGATATGTCCGGCCAAATACTTCACATTTATATAATGTGATACGTAACTAGCCAGGTTCTGAAAGATCCAATCAGACTGTTTATAGGGTCTATAGACCAAGATATCGTATGGATTGTATAATTTCCTGATTAAGGAAGTTCTATTTCCTCTTGAATGTTTCCTTTATGTGAGATACACGGGTTACATTTCCTGTTATCGATCACCAGGGTCTGTTAAGGAAAATGGAAAAAGTCCAGGAAGGTAACAGCCTTGTAGTCTAGACAGTGGAGTATTTCTGAATTTTTCCACAGCGGTGAAGGTGATGACAAATTAAAATTGTCATGGACCTAGAACAGTGCTGACATCATAAATCCTTCCTCCATAGTCTTTTTATATCACTAGGTTAAATTTGTATCATATTGAAGGGGCTTGACTTTTTTTAAAGCAATGGGAGTAGAATTATAATAATACTCTAATGTGTATGGGGGCGACGGCCAACTGATAGCGGGGAGAGATGTCAGTCGGTCAAGTCTGATTTTGAACTGTCGATCGTTTGTTCTCTTGGAGATGTCTGTCGGTGGCCTTCTCATAGAGAACACAGGAATTCCAGCAATGCAAGCGCTCCTGTGTATGGAAGAGTCGGCTGAGATGGCTGTCAGCTGAACAGTGCGCTGAAGCATCGTTCGGCCAACAGAGATGAGCAGACCTGTTGAAATTCAAATTTGCAGACGTTGTCAAATTTTCCCCAAAAGTTGGATTTGCGGTGAATAAATTTGCTCAAATCTCAATAATGGAAAGCTTGTAATGGCTGAGAAAATACACGGGGAGAGGAGAGAGAGGACCCCACTGATCATAAGAGCTTACACTTTATGGTAGTGAGAGGACCCTGCTGATCATAAGAGCTTACACTGTACAGGAGAGAGAGGACCCTGCTAATCATAAGAGCTTACACTGTACAGGAGAGAGAGAGAGAACTCTGCTGACTATAAGAGCTTACACTCTACAGGAGACAGAGAACCCCGCTGACTATAACAGCTTACACTCTACAGGAGAGAGAGGACCTCGCTGACCATAAGAGCTTACACTCTACAGGAGAGAGCGGACCCCGCTGACCACAAGAGCTTACACTCTACAGGAGAGAGACACTTAACCAGTGACTCAGGAGATGGATAATGACTCTGCCGTACAAGCGGGGAAGCTGCGCAGCCACACAAAAAGATATTTACTTTCTGAAGCTTCTGTAGTGTGGGAAATGGTGCCAGACAAGTGTTTTTTTTTACGAACCACGAATCAAATCTCAAAATTTTGAATTCACACGAAACCACAAATTTTAGGAAATAAGACTCGAACTCAATCCTCAGTGGTTGGATCTGCTCGTCTCTTGCCGACAGCCATATTATGTGTATGGCCGGCTTTACTATCTATTGAGCCAACTGAGCTCAATTCTCCAATTTGTCACCTGCTTGCTCAGTAGTGTTGAGCCACCCCCGTAGTGTTCGAGTTCGGTTCGGTTCGTCGAACACCCGTGTGTTCGTCGAACTGTTCGTCGAACACCTTCGAACACCGTTAAAACCAATGGCAGGCAAACAAAAACACATAGAAACACATAGAAAACACCTTCAAAGGTGTCCAAAAGCTGACCAACTGCTCAGAAGACATAACTAACACATGGAAAAGTGACAAGTACATATAGTCATGCGAAAAGAAAAGAGGTGGAGGAGTAAAAGGAGGGGGAGACACAGATATAGGCATGTCATGCCCTTCTAAAATCCAAAAAGTGAGAAGCCGACACGGCCAGTCCGTTCCTGCTCGTGCCACCTCCGTGTCGCCGGATTTGTGCCAGAGCCGCGGTGGACCCTGACGGCCAGCCCCCCTCTCCCAATACTGGTGCCTGTCCGCTGGTGGGTCGAGCGAGCCCCCCTGTGGTGGAGGCAGCTCTAAGCTTTTTAATTTAAATTGTCTCTCTAATTTGAATGAATACACTTTAAATCCTTTTACAAGGATCTATTGGAGGGCAAGTCTCATGCCAGCAGCCGCGTAATTCCAGCTCCAGTAACGTCCACTAAAGCTGTTGCAGTTAAAAAGCTTTTATAAGGATCGAGCTCGGCTGTCCACTGCAAGGCGTCCTACCGCCAGTCCCAGCCCCTATGCCTTGGGGTGCCTCCTGATGCACTTCACTGAGTATCCCGTGGTCCCGAAGCATTTCCTTTGAAAAAATTAAGTGTCCAAACTACAGGTGGTGTAGCTTGCTTAACAGCCGGGATAATTCGCTGACTAGCAGACACTGCTACTAGGCACAAAGTATTTCCTGGGCTAGATGCAGTTAAAAATTTGTAATTAGATACTCTCGTTGGATGCTGAGAAAGCATTCCATAGAGTCTCCTGGCACGCCATATATTATTCTCTTAAAAAGCTTGGGGTAGGGGTCTAGGGGACCCTCTTATAGCCAAAATCAT
Organism: Phyllobates terribilis; assembly: GCF_046119375.1. Classification (NCBI taxonomy): domain Eukaryota; kingdom Metazoa; phylum Chordata; class Amphibia; order Anura; family Dendrobatidae; genus Phyllobates; species Phyllobates terribilis. The sequence goes on along the minus strand of NW_027362769.1, from coordinate 140,168,288 downwards.
GGCCCTGTATCTCAATACGTCACCTAGGCTGAAGATAAATGGAACTGTAGCACCCTGAGGGCTCGGTTGCTACAGAGGTATTGCACCTCACCCAGAGGTGTGATATCTCACTCTCAGGTAAGGATGGAGTGTGGATCAGGACCCGACACCTGCATGCATTACACCACATTGACATGGGGCAGGACGACCAATATGCCCCTGAGATGGGCACGACAGTCCTTTTCCCTGGCTGGAGTGGGGGGAGGGAACACTGAGGAAGGGGAACCCTGTAGTGCAGGAGCAGGGAGGAAGCAGTTCCTGGGTGCATTGAGAAGGGAGTATAAAAGGTGGGCACCATCTTAGTTCAGTGCAGAGAAGTCTGAGCAGAAGTGACAGGGAGCAGGGGCTCTGCATGAGCTCTGCTCCGGAGGCGGACCTAGTAACAGAGGCCCAGGCCTGGAAGAGGGAGAAGGAAGGAAGAGGAGCGGAGAAGGCTCCAGGAACGAGGAATGAAGGGATCCCAGGGGTGCGGACAGGCGAGTCGGCACCGCACGCCCGAATCCACCTGCGTGGAGGGGTCAGGCCAAAGGGGGAGACCGGTCCCCGAAACTAGTGGAGGCGGGAAATGACCCTCAGCTAGAAACCGGAGGCTGTGACATTTTATGTGGCGCAGCCCCTCGCTACACCCGCTAGGAAGGCACCACATAGGGTCAGGGAAACTGGCGCCAAGTTTACCAAGAGGAGGCCCGAGGCAGCCGGACAGAAGGGTTGGTAAGAAAGGCCAGACAAAGGACACACAAAGGGGGTCCTGTGAAGCACTCCAAAGAAATCTGGGAGTTGTCTGAGCCCCTCACCTGGTGAGCACAGTACGACGTGGGCAGCCGTTACCTGCAGAAGTGGTCTGGATAATAAGAACTGTGAGTAAAGGCCCTGGACTGCATCACTGACTCCGTGTCATTACTGCTGCTGCCCTGCACCATCACCCCCATCCTCCGCATACACTGCCCTGAGGCTATACTCCTCCCGTGGGGAGTTATGCTACGCTCTGCTGCACCCACAACACCAGCCTCAGCGGTCTGCCCTGCAGTGGCGGTTCACTCTGACCGCAATCCACGGGTGGCGTAGTCGGACATTTAAACATCAAAACCACATAAATAGTTCCGCCACTGGTTTGACCGCCCTGAGCCACGGAACCGGGTCGCTGCCACGGAGACTACAACCACCAGCATCCACCAAAAAGGGTCCGGCTCCGGATGTCCCAAGGCCCAGGGGGCGCGTCAGAACATTTTCATCACCTTTCATAATCACCAATGGGACAAGGCAGGGATGTTCTCTGTCCCCTCTCTTATACATCCTAGTGACGGAGCACCTGCTCTCATCAATTCGCCATAACCCCAATATTAGGTGGATTGAGGTGGGAGGCACCGAGTACAAGTGCTCTCTATTTGCTGATGATGTCCTAGTATATATCACTCAATCACATATATCCATCCCTGCTGTTATGGCTGAAATAGATCACTTTGTTACATGGTCAAATTTTAAAATCAATGCAGCGAAGTCTGAGGCCCTCGATGTCTCCCTCCCCAAATCCATACAGGATTCCATCCAGTCCAACTTTCCCTTTGCCTGGCCCTCACAGGGTATCAAATACTTAGGAATTCCTATTCATAGAGACGTCTCCCATCTATGTTATCTTAATTTTGGGCTATTTATTTAAGCAATTGCAGACACCTGTGCTAATTAGTTTGGCAGGTGTGTCCAATGAAAGGCAAGACTACTTAAGAAGGCTGTCCCACATTATTAAGCAGCCTACATTTTCTGCCAAAATGGGAAAGAAAAAGGATGTGTCAGCTGCTGAGAAGCAACAAATTGTGGAGTGTTTAGGTCAAGGCATGACTACAATCAACATTGTGTGATGATCAGGATGAAGTGTCTTGGCAATCAAGAAGTATGTAGCTGATTCACAGTACACACGTGTGCGTGCTGATAAGGGCAAATTGAGGACTCTTTCCTACAGGCAATTACGTCAGGTTAAAAGAGCAGTGGCAAAAAAGCCTTGTCATAGCAGCAGACAAGTTTTTGAAGCTGCTGGTGCCTCCAACGTCCCCCGAACAACAAGATGCAGGGTCCTTCAGAGGTTTGCAGCTGTGCGTACGCCATCCTGTCGACCTCCTCTATCCACTGCACACAAGCAGAAATGGCTCCAGTGGGCCAAACAATACATGAAGACTGACTTCAAAACTGTTTTGTTCATGGATGAGTGCCGTGCAACGCTCGATGGTCCAGATGGATGGAGTGGAGGATGGCTGGTTGATGGACACCCCACGCAAACATGGCTGCAGCACCAACAAGGAGGAGGTGGAGTAATGTTTTGGGCTGGAATCATGGGGAGAGAGATTGTCAGCCCCTTTAGGATCCCTGAAGGGGTAAAGATGAACTCCATAATGTATGTGGAGTTTCTCAAACAGCACTTCCTGCCATGGTTCAAGAAGAAGAACCGTGTATTCCACAGCAACATCATTTTCATGCATGATAATGCACCATCTCATGCTGCACATAACACATCTGCATCTCTGGCTGATATGGGCATAAAAGGGGACAAACTTATGGTGTGACCCCCATGCTCCCCTGACCTCTACCCCATTCAGAACCTCTGGAGCATCATCAAAAGGAGTGTCTATGATGGCGGGAGGCAGTTCACATCTAAGCAACAGCTCTGGGAGGGTATTCTGTCCTCATGCAAAACAATTGAAGCAGAAACCATCCAAAACCTGACAAATTCAATGGACGAGAGAGTTCAGAAGCTCCTTTCGAACAAGGGGTCCTATGTGCAAATGTAACATAACCTAGAATAAAGTTTTGAGTTGAAAACTGTTTGATTTCAGTTCCTAATAACCTGCTAATGCTTATAATTTCAAAAATAACCATTTTTTTGTTCTTTATTAAAATGAAAAGGTTGATCTAAGAGTGTGGCAACCCAGTAGTCAGGATTACTTCGAATTCTGACAATCTGAGGGTCACGTTGCAGGTAGTGCAGCAAGAAGGCACTTATGTGTCTTGCGCATCTCGGAGACCCAAAATTATTTTCCGGGCTAGATGCAGCTAAAAATTATTATTAATTTTAAATCTGGTGGAGCTTAGTATAGATGGCCTAATAGAATCAGTACTGCACACTGTTACAAAGCCCAAATTATTTTCCAGCCAAGATACAGATAAACATGATTAGTAATTTTAAATCTGGTGGAGCTTAGTATAGATGGCCTAATAGAATCAGTACTGCACACTGCTACAAAGCCCAAATTATTTTCCATACTCCTGTACCATCGTCTCTAGGCGTTGACTATGTGTCAGACTTCTTGTCTCCTGTGGCCTTGCAAAGGATGGGCTAAAAAAGTGGTGAAATGATTCCGCAAAATTGATGTTACCAGCAGATACTGTGTTTATGTTACGGTTTGAGTGCTGAACACTCGACGGTCCCACGGTTGGCAAGTTGGAACTGTGAGATTCACTACGTGCACCACTGGTGTTTTGTGGAAAAGCACATGTAAGATTCTGCAACAGTCTCTGCTGATACTCCTGGATGCGTGCATCCCTTTCTATGGCAGGAATAATTTCTGCAAATTTACTTTTGTACCGGGGATCTAACAGTGTGGCAACCCAGTAGTCAGGATTATTTCTAATTCTCACAATTCGAGGGTCATGTTGCAGGTAGTGCAGCAAGAAGGCACTCATGTGTCTTGCGCATCCAGGAGCACCAAGTCCCTGTTGTGTTGGTGGCGAGGTAACAATCATGCTTCCTTCCTCTGTCCTCTCCCCCCAACCTCGCACAACAGAAATGTGATCAAGGTCTCCCTCATCTGATGAGTCTTCCATCAGTTCGTCCTCCACTTCTTCCTGGGCTCCTGCACCTTCCTCACTAGTTTGGCTGCTACCATGCGCCCTGGTAAAACCATCTCCCCCACCCTCACATGCCTGCCGCCTTGGTGCTGCCGACTGTCTGGACCTTGCAGATGTTAGCCCTTCCGCATACAACTCCTCCTCCTCTACTTCCTCCACCTCCTCTTGTGCCACCACCTGACTCCGAATTCTGTTTAACATGTGCTCCAGCATGTAAATCACCGGAATAGTCATGCTGATAATGGCATCGTCAGCACTAAACATCTTCGTCGCCATTTCAAAACAGTGCAGAAGGGTGCATAGGTCCCTGATCTGAGACCACTCCTCCAGCGTGATTTGCCCCACCTCTGGATCTCGTTGGCCCAGGCTATACGTCAGAACGTATTGCACCAGGGCTTGTCGGTGCTGCCACAGTCGCTGCAACATGTGCAGAGTTGAATTCCACCGGGTAGGCACATCGCATTTTAGCCGGTGAAGTGGCAGGCCCAATGACTTCTGTAGAGATGTAAGTCGCTGAGCTGCGGGATGCGAATGGCGGAAGTGAGCACGCAGCGACCGTGCCCTCTGCCGAAGGCCATCTAGTCCGGGATAGTGGGCTAAAAATTGCTGGACAACCAGGTTCAACATGTGAGCCATACAAGGCACGTGTGTGACATTGCCCTGGCAAAGGGCTACACCCAGGTTTGCAGCATTGTCGCACACGGCCTTCCCTGGTTTCAGGTTCAGTGGAGACAACCATTCATGAAATTGGTTCTCCAGAGCTGACCACAACTCCTCAGCTGTGTGACTCACATTTCCCAGACATTTCAAAGTAAAAACCGCCTGATGACGTTGAGCCCTACTGCCAGCATAGTAAGGAGGTGTGCAGGATCCCTTCTGCGCAGTTAGAAAGCGGGTGACATGACCAGACAGGCTTTGGGTGCAGGTAGAGGACCGAGAGGAGGTTGAGGAGGCAGAAGCAGTGGAGGAACTTTGAGATAAAGAGGATTGACGCACAACTCGTGGGGACGGCAAGACTTGGACAGCAGCCCCTTGTCCTGCTGTCACCATAGTTACCCAGTGCCCAGTCAGCGACATGTAACGCCCCTGTCCATGCCTACTCGTCCAAGTGTCTGTGGTGAAATGCACCCTGTCAGACACAGAGTTTCTCAAAGAAGCGGTGATGTTGTGTGCGACATGCTGGTGGAGAAGTAGTGCCGACTGGGCATCTGGTACTGGGGCACTGCGACGGACATAAGGTCTCGAAAATCCTCTGTGTCCACCAGGTGGAAAGGCAGCATTTCTGTAGCCAAGAGGTTGCAGATGGTGAAATTCAACCTCTTAGCTTTCTCATGCCTAGGAGAAAATGGTCTTTTACTTGTCCACATCTGAGGGACCGAGGGCTGGCTGTTATGCTTAGACGGGGGTTGATAAGGGTGTCCCCGACAAACTGCCGGTCTGTGAAGAAGATGCAGGCGGACATGTTAGGTTGCCTTGATCCAAAGGTGGTATTATCGATGTCGGACAGCGCTCAACACCAGCTGGTGTTACCACCTCCAAAGAAAATGATGACCTGCCAATCATGCTGGCTGTTGCGGGTAAAGAGGTGGCAGGTCTGCGTCCCAAAACAGGTGTGACTGCTGTCCCCCCAATCACAGAGGATGAAGAGGCCGCAGATGCACAAGATGGGGCAGACCGTGGTTGGCCCGGCCGGCAAGGCCGCATTGTAGCACAGTGAGCTTCCCACTGCAACTTATGCTTCATGTTCATGTGCCGGTTCATGCATGAAGTACTCAAACTATGTATTTTTTGGCCTCTACTTAGCTTTTGTTGACAAATGTTACAGATAACACGAGTTGGGTCATCTTTATCGATCTGAAAAAATGCCCAGGCTATGCAAGGCTTAGCACCCATGCGACCTGAAGAGCCACCACGACTTGTGGTCAGAGGCAGAGTTGTGTTTGAGGATGCAGTTGTTGACGTGCTTCCAGTACTACGTCTCTGTCCAGGAAGGCGCAACCTGACCTCGTCGTCACTAGCATCCTCCTTCACCTCCTCTGCTGACCTCATCTCTTGGCTGACTGTGGGTTGACAGTAAGTGGGATCTCCAACCTCATCATCATCACCCTGTGTGTTATCACACCCGTCTTCCTCAGAGCCAACCTGTTCCTGCCCTGACAAAAAACTAAAGTTGTCGCTCCAATCAGGTATTTGAGTCTCATCATCATCTTCCTCATTGTCTCCACCAACAGGAGTTACAGTTTGGGAATGAGGGTCTACATTATGGTCAGAACCTTCTGCGTCTGGTCCTGGATCCGACTCATAAAGATTCTGGGCATCAGTGCAGATCATTTCCTCGTCTGGATTCACAGAAGCGCTGGAGCCGACCTCTGATTCCCAGGCTATAGTATGAGTAAACAGCTCTGCAGACTCAACCATCTGTTCTACCTCATACTCAGACGGGCAGCTGGAGATTTGGGAGCTGTGAGGAAGCAAATGCGATTGGGGTGACACCTCTGAGGACTGGAGTATTTGTGATGTTGAAGTTGATGTGGAGGAGAGCCCACTTAAAGGAGCACTTGATATCCGTTGAAGCACCTGCTGTCTTTGTGCCTCATCTGGAATTTGTAGCGATTGGCGTGCCCGTAAGAAAGGGATCTTATCACATTGTCCGCTAAAAGAAGTAGACATTTTAGTTTGGCTGGAAGATGGTCTTTCTTCTGCAGATGTTACTGTTGCTTTAACACCTACCCCACGGACACAACCTTTTTTCCCCTTCCCAACACGCCTATTCCCCTTTCCACCAGTAGCTGGCCTTTTTCCACTCAATTTGGTGGTTAACTAATTCACAACTCTGGAGTTGTTTGCACAAAAAAACAATGGATGGGAACCGAGCAGAGCTGAGTGGCCAAACTGTGGTATTAGGCCAAAACTATTGTCTGGGTTAGATGCAGAAAAAAATTATATTCAATTTGCAACCTGATGGAGGTCAGTATAGATGGACTAATAGAACAAGTCCCACACACTGCTAGAAGCCCAAATATTTTTTCAGAGCTAGATGCAGAAAAAAATTATATTCAATTTGCAACCTGATGGAGGTCAGTATAGATGGACTAATAGAACAAGTCCCACACACTGCTAGAAGCCCAAATATTTTTTCAGAGCTAGATGCAGATAAAAATTATTTTGAATTTGCAACCTGATGGAGGTCAGTATAGATGGACTAATAGACCAAGTCCCACACACTGCTAGAAGCCCAAATATTTTTTCAGAGCTAGATGCAGAAAAAAATTATATTCAATTTGCAACCTTATGGAGGTCAGTATAGATGGACTAATAGAATGATGCTATGCCCAAAAGGTTTTACTTCACTAGGTGCAGTAAAAAAATTGGTATTCTATACACAGGTGGTATATCTTGCAACACAGATAGGCTACTCCACTGACTAACACACTCTGCAATAGGCCAAAAAGGATTAGCTTTGCTAGATTTAGCCAAATGCTGTGAAAAAAACTTGCACAGCACTGGCACAGACCTGCCTGACAAAAACTGATAGGAACTGATGTAACTTAGTCCTGAAAAGGACTGCAATTACAATTAGTCTTTACTCCCAACCTATCTATTTAAGAGCACAGACCTGCCTGATAAAAGTCGTAGGAAATGCTGTAACCTAGTCCTTAAAAGGACTGCAATCACAACTATTCCCTACTCCCAAGCTATCTGTAGATTTGTGCGAAAATTGGCTTTAAATTAACAAGGTATAGCACACACAGCAACAACGGTGCCGTCTAACACGCAGCTGCAGCAGTGAGAAAATGGTGGCGATGGGGAAAATGGCTGGGTCTTATAGGGCAAGGACATGTGACATACACAGCCAATGACACATGCCCTTGCTTGTGTGAAAAAAAGCAGTTCGCTCCGTGTGTGCTCTGCTGATAGGCTGACAGATTGCACCTCCCCACTGTAAATGTGGGAAAGAGAATAAAAAATGGAGATCTTCATTGTTCCTGCAGAGATCCATCCCCTGCCCCTCCCCCCGCCCCGCTGTACACTCAAACTGCGTATTAACATTAATTTTCAGCATTACTGAGAAAAAATCCAGTTATGATTTTGGTGCACGAACAGTTATCGAACATAACCTCGAACAGCCGAATTTTTTTCGAATCGTTCGTGTTCGCCGAACGGCTCGAACACCGCCCAAAACAGCTCGAATTTGAGATTGGCGAACAGTTCGAGTAGAACAACGCTCATCTTTATTGCTCAGTGATTTTATAGAGCTTACTCTGGTGAGTTGCATGCAGTGAAGTGTAGAGTTGCTGTAGATGCTATACAATAATTATAGTAATATGATCACAGTTGTAACTGTAAGGCTGTGTGCACACGATGCGTTTTTAATGCGTTTCCGTGGCGTTTTTGCAGCTGCGGAAACGCATTAAAAATGCATGGTAGAAGGGCAGCAATGTTCCTCAATGGAAATCCGCATGTTCTGTGCCCATGCTGCGGATTTTTCCGCAGCGTTTATGCTGCGCTCAAAATTCCGCAGCATGTCCATTAATTTTGCGGAAACGCGGCTTTTTCGCCGCCATTGACTTGCATTAGAACGCGCCAATACCGCAAGACTGCATTTGTACTTGCGTTATTGGCGCGTTCAAATGTGCGGATGGTACCCGGGTGTGGAGAAGATGAGACTCTCCTCCACACCCAGGTACCATTAAAAAGCTGTAAAAACAAGAATAAAATAAAAAATAAGATATATTCACCTTCCGACGGCCCCCGGTCTCCTTCCCTCTGCTTGCGTGCAAGACTGAAGGACCTTCGGTGACGTCACAGTCATGTGACCGCAGGCCCTTCAGCGCAGTGTCTCGCGATATCCCGGCAGCCAGGAACAAGCCAGGAACGAATGCGGCAGCACACACCGGGCCATCGGAGGGTAAGTATAGCTTTATTTTTTTATTTTTAAATATTCTTACGGTCACACTATATAAATCCATGCTGTTTGCATGGATTTATATAGTGTGACCTAGTTGTCAAGCACTTTCCAGGTGATGCTAAAATCGCCTGGAAAGCGCTTGTCAACCCGCATGCGGAAACGCATGTGGAAACGCATGTGAATCCGCATGTATTCCGCAGGAAAAACGCATGTACAATCCGCATGCGTTTTTCTGCCAGGGAGATGCAGAAATGATGCAGAAATTTTCTGCTTCATTTCTGCATCGTGTGCACATACCCTAAGGCTATGTTCCCACATGTTGTGTTTTTTTCAGTCAGAAATCTGCAGCAAAACTGATCTCTGGCAGGAAATCAAATGTGTCCAATCTGAAGGTTTTACTGCGTTTTTTGGTGCGTTTTTCAGCGTTTTTTTCACCACCCATTACTTCTCTTGGGTGAAAAAACGCTGAAAAAAACACTGAAAGAAGTGACATGCTTTATTTTCCAAGAACACAACCAAGGCACAAAATACACAGCAAAAAAAACACAAGATGGGAACAGAGAATTCTGGTTTCTCATAGACTTTGCTGGTACTGCAAAACACAGCAGAAAATTTGCATAAAAATCTGCAGCAAAATACGCTGAAAAACCCAACGTGTGGGAACATAGCCTTAATGTAAAAGGCGAAGCAGCTGCTATGGGGTCAGATGAAAGCTATAGCTAGTAGTGATGAGCGAGCCAACTCGCAAGTACTCTGTACTCGCCTGAGCATCTCAGTACTCGGGTCCCCTCCCTGCATGTTTGGCGCTCTTTAGAGAGCCAATCAACATGCAGGGATTATCTGCCACACACTGTAATGCCGCAGCCATGTTGGTTGACATTACAGTGATTGGCTGGCCGCACAGCGTCATCAGGTCTATATCAGACCTGGCGCCGCCATGTGTGGCACCCCTGCGGGGGATTACCACAGGATCCATAGGTGCAGGGAGAGATGTACACTTGGGCACACACAACACCTTCCACCCCAGGTCTGAGGGGAGGAGTCAGTTTCCAGGGAGACAGCAAAGCGGCAGTTAGTCTAGAGACGGGTGAAGGAGGAGAGAGACAGAGAGCTGTTGGCTGAGGACCAGTGAAGCCCTGAACTAGGAAACAGGTCTGTGTTGTGAAAGCGCCCTAGAGAGAGGGATGGAGGCTAGAAGGAGAAAGAAAGAGATAAAACGATAATCCCTTTAGCTCACCTGGACACCGGAGTCCGAGATTGCTATTAATTCAGGAATAGCATAGAAAACCCGGACAGATCAGGAGGATCTACTCCCCCTGAAGAAGAAGGGAAAAGAGTTGCCAAACTTGACCAAGTATAGGACCAGGGGCCCAGAAAGAGAATTGGTAGCCTCAAGGAAAGGTCCTCATTGTCAGTTGTGGAGAAGGACCCCAAAGAAAGTAAAAGGTGGCAGGTTCAGCTTAAGGCAGGACTGATCCCAAACAACGCACACAGTGTTAGAGGAGGCCTCACAAATCTCCAGGGTGAATATCTCTACCTGCACTGAAAACCTGGTTACCCTCCTGAACTGTACCTGTTACCGGACATCAGTAAAAGAAAGGTACTGAAACAAAGACTTAATGGGTGTGTGTGCCTACTTTGACATTACTGCCTATAGCGTTCGTACAAGCCGTATGCCGATCACCTCAGCAACCATACACAGCGCTGGTAACCGATTTTACCAGTTACCACAGGAGGCGTCAGGACACAATACTCCCATCATCCTGACCCCCATCCCTTTACTGACAGTCCAGGGCACGGAACCGGGAACCGACCAACCGTGATCCCCACAGAAGTAACCCATCCATCCCGGTATCCGAGTACCCCTACCCCTGTCGACCGAATCAGTTTGGCGTCACGAACAGGATACCGGGCCCAGTAGAACCGGGTACTGTGTGCTTAAATTGGACTTTATTGAAAGTTTGTGTACTGTAAAACGGGCCGTCATTACTGCATCATAGAGAAATTAAACTGCGTCACAGAGCGGAGAGAGTCGCGGTTGCGCGGCTAAAGAAGCGTGAGGAAAGCCCCGCCATTTATAGAGTCACCGATTACTGAAGGAGTTGATCGTAGCGGCTGGCAACAGTTAACTAGGGGGGCACCGTCATGAGTGAAACAGATGATGTCCGAGACCTTCAGGGAGGGGATGCCCAAGACGCAGCAGCAGCCGGTTCCTCAGCTGGTGAAGGAGCCGCAGCATCTGGAGCGATGGCCCGATAATGCCAATTGCCTTGCCGTATGTACCGGGGGCCAAATGGTTACCGGCGTATGAAGGTAAACCCGGTACCTTAGCAGCTTTCAAACGTAAAATGTGTGCGATGCTGGACATGTATGCGATGACAGGAAAGCAGCGAGCCTCCGTTGTGCAGGGACAATTAATAGGTGCAGCGGAGCTAGAAGCTGAGACTTGGAGCGATGCTGATTGAGACTCTATAGAAAATGTGTTTGATAAGCTCAAAGCTGCTTTTGAAAAACTCACACAGTCTGAACTAAGGATGCTATTCTACCAATGCAAGCAGAGACCGCAAGATACCATCAGAGACTTTGCCCTACGTTTACAAGCGGCACTCCGGTCCATAAAACAGGTAGATCCAGCAAGCGTGCAAGACGAAGATAAATTGCTTGCAGAACAGTTTATGAATGGGTTGAGATCAGACTTTCACCGTCAGCAGGTGCACATATGGGTCCTAGATCATCCAGATGTGGATTTTAATACCTTAAAGGACTGTGCTATAACTGTACTACGAGACCCATTACCTGCAAAACCTACAATCCCATCCTGGCAGGTTAATACCTCTCACATGAACTTAGAGCCTACCCCTAAAGACTCTGTAAAAAGGGGTAGGACAAACTGTCGCACCCGAATCTGCTGATGACCTACGTAATCAGGTGTTACAATTAACCAAAAACATGGACTACATGTTAAAACTCTTGCAAGCCAGACCGGAGGCACAACCACCAAGCAAAATCCAGTTAGCTGAATCCCCTGAGGATGTTCCGTGGATGAGAAGAAAGCTCATGTCGCCCGTGCAGGGTACCAACGCACCATTCCGACGCAGAGCCATGTCGCCCGTGGAGGAGATAAACAAGTCGCCTGTTCAGGGGACCAACGCACCATTCCGACGCAGAGCCACCGACCACACGGATTCTTCAGGACAACCCGTTTGCCTTCTTTGCAACAAACCGGGCCACTTTGCAAGAAGATGTCGTTTAAACCCGAGATTCCTGGGTCCCAGGGCCAACCCCCAGGATTAAAACGGCAGGGCCCATATGACTGGCGTAGTCGGTATGTGGGAGGCCGCCTGTACCTCAACATTACGCTAGAAGGAATCCCCACATCAGCCCTATTGGACACTGGGTCACAAGTCACCACCATCCCACATATCCTTTACAAGCAATTTTGGTCTGATGCTGATCTTAGCCCCCCAGACTCTAGTATTGTCATTTTAGCAGCTAATGGTCAACCACTGAATCAGGTGGGGTTTAGAGAGGTGACAATAAAGCTGGGGAGGGTGGAGTTGAGAGGCCAAGGGTTATGTGTGGTAGAAGATGACCCCAATAACAAATGTCCTTACATGGTGCTTGGTACTAATGTGATTGAAAACTGCCTTGAAGAAGTGCTGTTTTTACTCCAACAGATTACAGAGACTGCTGGCATTGGGTGGAGGAGAGTCCTTCAAAGAGAAATCCGTGCCTTAATTCACAAGCAACAGGTAAATCTGTTTGGAGGGGAGATTGGCAGTGCGCGGGTAACGGACCCGTTTTCCATTGTATTACCACCAAACAGTGAAATGATGATATGGTGTCGAGCAGCTATGGGTATCAAAAGAAAGGAATACCAGGCAATTGTAGAACCGGTATATTCAGAGCATAGACCTACACTGCTGACAGCTAGAGGGGTGGTGGATGTACGCAGGGGAAGAGTACCAATCATGTGTTGAATTGTGGTGAGGAAGAAGTGAAACTACCCCGGTATGCTACTGTAGCAAAGCTGTACACTGTCAGTAATAACAACATACAGACATTAGAGCCCTTGCCCCCGTCAAGTCAGGCGGAGGACAACCACCCCAAGGGACAGCTGGAGGAGTGGTGTCAGCAGTTGCACATAGGGACTGATGCCACTCCCGACCACCAGAAGCAAGGAGTTTACCGGGTAGTGCAAGAGTTTAGCCAAGTATTCAGTAAGCATCCATTAGATTTTGGGAGGATAAAAGGGGTACGCCTTCACATACCCACAGGAGATCATCCCCCGATTAAAGTGAGACATAGACCCATCCCACCAAACCACTACCAGTGTGCTAAAGAGATGCTGCAGGACATGAAGGAGGCCGGGGTTATAAGAGATAGCTGTAGTCCCTGGGCGGCCCCCTTAGTCTTAGTCAGAAAGAAGGATGGCACTATTAGGATGTGTGTGGATTACAGGGAGGTCAATAAGATCACTCACAAAGATGCTTACCCGTTACCCCGGATAGAGGAGTCTCTTGCTGCATTAAAGACGGCTAAGTATTTCTCCACATTAGATCTCACTAGTGGGTATTGGCAGGTCTCCGTTGCAGAAGAAGACCGGGAGAAAACAGCATTCACAATACCAATTGTCCTATGCAAATTCAATAGCATGCCATTTGGGTTATGCAATGCACCGGGCACGTTTCAGAGACTCATGGAGTGCTGCCTGGGACACCGGAATTTTGAGACAGTACTTATATACCTGGATGATGTCATAGTGTATTCCAAAACCTATGAAGAACATCTGGAACACCTGGTGGAGGTATTTACAGCTTTAACAAAGTATGGAATGAAGCTCAATTCATCTAAATGTTACCTGCTGAAGCCAAAAGTCTAATACTTAGGGCATGTGGTCAGCGCGGATGGCGTAGCGCCAGATCCGGAAAAAGTGACAGCTATCCAGGACTGGCAGAGGCCGACCACCGTCAGAGAGGTACGTCAGTTCTTAGGTTTGGTTGGGTATTACAGAAGATTTATTAAGGGCTACACGAAGATGGCAGCGCCCCTACAAGATCTTCTAGTAGGCCAAGCTAAGAAGAGAAGGTCTGCAGAGCCGCCGTTGGAATGGGGAAAGAAACAAGAAGACTCCTTCCAACAAATGAAACAGGCCCTGACCGGTGAGGAAATCTTGGCGTACCCAGATTATAACCTACCATTTGTCCTCTACACGGATGCAAGTAATGTAGGCCTGGGAGCAGTACTGTCCCAAATACAAGAAGGCAAGGAAAGAGTAATTGCGTATGCCAGTAGAAGACTTCGACCTACCGAGAGGAACCCGGAAAATTACAGTTCCTTTAAGTTGGAGTTCCTGGCCTTGGTCTGGGGAGTCACGGAGAGGTTCAAGCATTACTTAGCAGCTTCAAAATTTACCATCTTTACAGACAATAATCCGCTAACGCACTTGGATACTGCAAAGCTTGGTGCATTGGGGCAGCGCTGAATGGCCCGGCTATCGAACTACGACTTTACCATCAAGTACCGAACAGGCCGTGGAAATGCAAATGCTGATGCCCTCTCCAGAAACCCTCAAGTACATTTGCAAGGACTTGAAGAAGAAACAGATGACTTGGAAGAAATAGAACTTCCAGCTTTCCATAAAAGTAGAAAATGGAAAATGACAGAAACCCATATCTACCAGAACCGTCAGGATGTTGCACTAAACCCGCTGCCTCATTATGGATGGAAAGAAACCCAAGACAGCGATCCGGCAGTGAGCCTAGTGAAGAGGCTGGTAACCCAACCGGATTCCAAAATTGAGAAGAATGCTCCCCCAGGGGCCCAATACCTGTGGAAAGAAAGAAGCAGGTTATTTATCTATAAAAACCAATTGTGCAGACGGTATATCAATCCAAGGACGCATGAAATGGTATGGCAAGTTGTGGTTCCAAAGAGAGACGTCCAAATGGTATTGGAAGCGTACCATAATGGAGCAGGACACTTTGGATGGAGAAAACTGGAAATACTGTTACGTGAGAGGTTTTATTGGATTGGCATGAGGTCTTCCATAGAAAAATTGTGTAAAAATTGTGGCCCATGCTCATTAAGAAGAGGAGATCGTAACAACCAGAAAGCACCACTCCAGCCTATCATAACCAAACAACCCTTGGAACTAGTAGCCTTGGATCATGTCAAACTCACACCCAGTAGATCAGGCTATACTTATGCTCTTACCATGGTGGACCACTATTCCAGATTCCTAGTGGTAGCTCCTGTGAAGGACTTGACAGCTCAGACAGCAGCAAGAGCCTTTCAAGCTTATTTATGCAGGCCACATGGATATCCAGAACAGGTATTGACAGATCAGGGTCCTGCCTTTGAAGCGGAAATATTTCAAGAGTTCTGTAGCTTGTATGGATGCAAGAAAATTCGTACCACGCCTTATCATCCCCAAACTAACGGAATGTGAGAAAAAATGAATCAATTGGGAATAGAACTGCTGAAGACTCTACCCTTGGAAGACAGAAACAGATGGCCAGAGAAATTACCAGATCTTATTGACATCAATAACAACATCCCAGTAAGCTCAACTAATTGTACCCCGGCATACTTGATGAGAGCGAGACCGGGAAAATTGCCAGTGGACTTTGAAATGGGCATTGTAGTTCCTGAGGAAGACCCCTCAAGTGCAGATTGGCATACTAGAAGAACAGAACAATACAAGAAAATACAAGAGTGTGTTGAGAAAAGTCTAGCAAAATCCAGAGAAAGACAAGAAACCAATTTCAATAAAAATGCACAAGGAATCCCGTTAACCCCCGGAGAATTGGTTTTGAAAAGGAAAAAGAGACTTCATAAGCTAGATAATCAATGGGAAGAAGAACCATACACTGTATTACCATCCAATTTTGACAACCAGAAAACCTGTCTAATCAGCAAGGATAATGGAAAAACAACAGCAACAGTGTCCCGAGTAGTGTTGAGCCACCCCCGTAGTGTTCGAGTTCGGTTCGGTTCGTCGAACACCCGTGTGTTCGCCGAACTGTTCGTCGAACTGTTCGTCGAACACCTTCGAACACCGTTAAAACCAATGGCAGGCAAACAAAAACACATAGAAACACATAGAAAACACCTTCAAAGGTGTCCAAAAGCTGACAAACTGCTCAGAAGACATAACTAACACATGGAAAAGTGACAAGTACATATAGTCATGCGAAAATAAAAGAGGTGGAGGAGTAAAAGGAGGGGGAGACACAGATATAGGCATGTCATGCCCTTCTAAAATCCAAAAAGTGAGAAGCCGACACGGCCAGTCCGCTCCTGCCCGTGCCACCTCCGTGTCGCCGGGTTTGTGCCAGAGCCGCGGTGAACCCTGACGGCCAGCCCCCCTCTCCCAATACTGGTGCCTGTCCGCTGGTGGGTCGAGCGAGCCCCCCTGAGGTGGAGGCAGCTCTAAGCTTTTTAATTTAAATTGTCTCTCTAATTTGAATGAATACACTTTAAATCCATTTACAAGGATCTATTGGAGGGCAAGTCTCATGCCAGCAGCCGCGTAATTTCAGCTCCAGTAGCGTCCACTAAAGCTGCTGCAGTTAAAAAGCTTTTATAAGGATCGAGCTCGGCTGTCCACCGCAAGGCATCCTACTGCCAGTCCCAGCCCCTATGCCTTGGGGTGCCTCCTGATGCTCTTCACTAAGTATCCCATGGTCCCGAAGCATTTCCTTTGAAAAAATTAAGTGTCTAAACTACAGGTGGTGTAGCTTGCTTAACAGCCGGGATAATCCGCTGACTAGCAGACACTGCTACTAGGCACATAGTATTTCCTGGGCTAGATGCAGTTAAAAATTTGTAATTAGATACTCTCGTTGGATGCTGAGAAAGCATTCCATAGAGTCTCCTGGCACGCCATATATGATTCTCTTAAAAAGCTTGGGGTAGGGGTCTAGGGGACCCTTTTATAGCCAAAATCACGGCCCTGTATCTCAATACGTCACCTAGGCTGAAGATAAATGGAACTGTAGCACCCTGAGGGCTCGGTTGCTACAGACATATTGCACCTCACCCAGAGGTGTGATATCTCACTCTCAGGTAAGGATGGAGTGTGGATCAGGACCCGACACCTGCATGCATTACACCACATTGCCATGGGGCAGGGCGACCAATATGCCCCTGAGATGGGCACGACAGTCCCTGTCCCTGGCTGGAGTGGGGGGAGGGAACACTGAGGAAGGGGAACCCTGTAGTGCAGGAGCAGGGAGGAAGCAGTTCCTGGGTGCATTGAGAAGGGAGTATAAAAGGTGGGCACCATCTTAGTTCAGTGCAGAGAAGTCTGAGCAGAAGTGGCAGGGAGCAGGGGCTCTGCATGAGCTCTGCTCCGGAGGCGGGCCTAGTAACAGAGGCCCAGGCCTGGAAGAGGGAGAAGGAAGGAAGAGGAGCGGAGAAGGCTCCAGGAACGAGGAATGAAGGGATCCCAGGGGTGCGGACGGGCGAGTCGCCACCGCACGCCCGAATCCACCTGCGTGGAGGGGTCAGGCCAAAGGGGGAGACCGGTCCCCGAACTAGTGGAGGCAGGAAACGACCCTCAGCTAGAAACCGGAGGCTCTGACATTTTATGTGGCGCAGCCCCTCGCTACACCCGCTAGGAAGGCACCACATAGGGTCAGGGAAACTGGCGCCAAGTTTACCAAGAGGAGGCCCGAGGCAGCCGGACAGAAGTGTTGGTAAGAAAGGCCAGACAAAGGACACACAAAGGGGGTCCTGTGAAGTGCTCCAAAGTTATCTGGGAGTTGTCTGAGCCCCTCACCTGGTGAGCACAGTACGACGTGGGCAGCCGTTACCTGCAGACGTGGTCTGGATAATAAGAACTGTGAGTAAAGGCCCTGGACTGCATCACTGACTCCGTGTCGTTACTGCTGCTGCCCTGCACCATCACCCCCATCCTCCGCATACATTGCCCTGAGGCTATACTCCTCCCGTGGGGAGTTATGCTACGCTCTGCTGCACCCACAACACCAGCCTCAGCGGTCTGCCCTGTAGCAGCGGTTCACTCTGACCGCAATCCACGGGTGGCGTAGTCGGACATTTAAACATCAAAGCCACATAAATAGTTCCGCCACTGGTTTGACCGCCCTGAGCCACGGAACCGGGTCGCCGCCACGAAGACTACAACCACCAGCATCCACCAAAAAGGGTCCGGCTCCGGGTGTCCCAAGGCCCAGGGGGTGCGTCAGAACATTTTCATCACCTTTCACAATCACCAATGGGACAAGGCAGGGATGTCCTCTGTCCCCTCTCTTATACATCCTAGTGACGGAGCACCTGCTCTCATCAATTCGCCATAACCCCAATATTAGGTGGATTGAGGTGGGAGGCACCGAGTACAAGTGCTCTCTATTTGCTGATGATGTCCTAGTATATATCACTCAATCACATATATCCATCCCTGCTGTTATGGCTGAAATAGATCACTTTGTTACATGGTCAAATTTTAAAATCAATGCAGCGAAGTCTGAGGCCCTCGATGTCTCCCTCCCCAAATCCATATAGGATTCCATCCAGTCCAACTTTCCCTTTGCCTGTCCCTCACAGGGTATCAAATACTTAGGAATTCCTATTCATAGAGACCTCTCCCATCTATGTTATCTTAATTTTGGGCCCTTTATTGAACAACTCCATACAGACCACGGTTGGCAAGTTAGAACTGTAAGATTCACTACGTGAACCGCTGGTGTTTTGTGGAAAAGCACATGTACACTGCGTTCCAAATTATTATGCAAAAAGTGTTTAGGAGTGATAAGGGAAGAATTTGTTTGTTTGTCAGTTAAACTCATTGATGGTGATGTGTGTCAGGGCTCTTTATATCACTGTAAGCAATTGCAGACACCTGTGCTAATTAGTTTGGCAGGTGTGTCCAATGAAAGGCAAGACTACTTAAGAAGGCTCTCTCACATTATTAAGCAGCCTACATTTTCTGCCAAAATGGGAAAGAAAAAAGATGTGTCGGCTGCTGAGAAGCAACAAATTGTGGAGTGTTTAGGTCAAGGCATGACTACAATCAACATTGTGCGATGATCAGGATGAAGTGTCTTGGCAATCAAGAAGTATGTAGCTGATTCACAGTACACACGTGTGCGTGCTGATAAGGGCAAATTGAGGACTCTTTCCTACAGGCAATTACGTCAGGTTGAAAGAGCAGCGGCAAAAAAGCCTTGTCATAGCAGCAGACAAGTTTTTGAAGCTGCTTGTGCCTCCAACGTCCCCCGAACAACAAGATGCAGGGTCCTTCAGAGGTTTGCAGCTGTGCATACGCCATCCTGTCGACCTCCTCTATCCACTTCACACAAGCAGAAACGGCTCCAGTGGGCCAAACATTACATGAAGACTGATTTCAAAACAGTTTTGTTCACGGATGAGTGCCGTGCAGCGCTCGATGGTCCAGATGGATGGAGTGGAGGATGGCTGGTTGATGGACACCCCACGCAAACACGGCTACAGCGCCAACAAGGAGGAGGTGGAGTAATGTTTTGGGCTGGAATCATGGGGAGAGAGATTGTCGGCCCCTTTAGGATCCCTGAAGACGCTAAAGATGAACTCCATAATGTATGTGGATTTTCTCAAACAGCACTTCCTGCCATGGTTCAAGAAGAAGAACCGTGTATTTCACAGCAAGATCATTTTTCTGCATGATAATGCACCATCTCATGCTGCACATAAAACATCTGCATCTCTGGCTGATATGGGCATAAAAGGGGACAAACTTATGGTGTGACCCCCATGCTCCCCTGACCTCTACCCCATTCAGAACCTTTGGAGCATCATTAAAAGGAGTGTCTATGATGGCGGGAGGCAGTTCACATCTAAGCAACAGCTCTGGGAGGGTATTCTGTCCTCATGCAAAACAATTGAAGCAGAAACCATCCAAAACCTGACAAATTCAATGGACGAGAGAGTTCAGAAGCTCCTTTCGAACAAGGGGTCCTATGTGAAAATGTAACATCACCTAGAATAAAGTTTTGAGTTGAAAACTGTTTGATTTCAGTTTCTAACAACCTGCTAATGCTTATAATTTCAAAAATGACCATTTTTTTGGTCTTTATTAAAATGAAAAGGTTGATCGAAAAGTTTGGGGGATCTAAGAGTGTGGCAACCCAGTAGTCATGATTACTTCGAATTCTGACAATATGAGGGTCATGCTGCAGGTAGTGCAGCAAGAAGGCACTTATGTGTCTTGCGCATCTCGGAGCCCCAAAATTATTTTCCGGGCTAGATGCAGCTAAAAATTATTTTTAATTTTAAATCTGGTGAAGCTTTAGTATAGATGGCCTAATAGGATCAGTGCTGCACACTGCTACAAAGCCCAAATTATTTTCCAGTCAAGATACAGATAAACATGATTAGTAATTTGAAAGCTTAAAACGGTTGGTAGGGTGATTTTAACCAATCATCAAGCTTTTACTCTCCCCAGGATGACACAGGGGTAGAAAAGTCGTTTCGGATCCATGATTTGTTCATCTTTATGAACGTGAGTCTGTCTACATTATCAGTGGAGAGCCGCGTGCGCTTATCTGTCAGCACACCACCAGCAGCGCTGAACACACGTTCAGACAGAACGCTGGCTGCGGGGCATGACAAGATCTCCAAGGCGTAAGTGGCTAGCTCCGGCCATTTATCCAGATTGGAAGCCCAAAAAGAGCAAGGGTCCAGTGACACAGTCGTGGCTTCAATGTTTACTTGGAGATACTCCTGTACCATCGTCTCTAGGCGTTGACTATGTGTCAGACTTCTTGTCTCCTGTGGCCTTGCAAAGGATGGGCTAAAAAAGTGGTGAAATGATTCCGCAAAATTGATGTTACCAGCAGATACTGTGGTTCTGTTACGGTTTGAGTGCTGAACACTTGACGGTCCCACGGTTGGCAAGTTGGAACTGTGAGATTCACTACGTGCACCACTGGTATTTTGTGGAAAAGCACATGTAAGATTCTGCAACAGTCTCTGCTGATACTCCTGCATGCGTGCATCCCTTTCTATGGCAGGAATAATTTCTGCACATTTACTTTTGTACCGGGGATCTAACAGTGTGGCAACCCAGTAGTCAGGATTATTTCTAATTCTCACAATTCGAGGGTCATGTTGCAGGTAGTGCAGCAAGAAGGCACTCATGTGTGTTGCGCATCCAGGAGCACCAAGTCCCTGTTGTGTTGGTGGCGAGGTAACAATCATGCTTCCTTCCTCTGTCCTCTCCCCCCAACCTCGCACAACAGAAATGTGATCAAGGTCTCCCTCATCTGATGAGTCTTCCATCAGTTCGTCCTCCACTTCTTCCTGGGCTCCTGCACCTTCCTCACTAGTTTGGCTGCTACCATGCGCCCTGGTAAAACCATCTCCCCCACCCTCACATGCCTGCCGCCTTGGTGCTGCCGACCGTCTGGACCTTGCAGATGTTAGCCCTTCCGCATACAACTCCTCCTCCTCTACTTCCTCCACCTCCTCTTGTGCCACCACCTGACTCCGAATTCTGTTTAACATGTGCTCCAGCATGTAAATCACCGGAATAGTCATGCTGATAATGGCATCGTCAGCACTAAACATCTTCGTCGCCATTTCAAAACTGTGCAGAAGGGTGCATAGGTCCCTGATCTGAGACCACTCCTCCAGCGTGATTTGCCCCACCTCTGAATCTCGTTGGCCCAGGCTATACGTCAGAACGTATTGCACCAGGGCTTGTCGGTGCTGCCACAGTCGCTGCAACATGTGCAGAGTTGAATTCCACCGGGTAGGCACATCGCATTTTAGCCGGTGAAGTGGCAGGCCCAACGACTTCTGTAGAGATGTAAGTCGCTGAGCTGCGGGATGCGAACGGCGGAAGTGAGCACACAGCGACCGTGCCCTCTGCAGAAGGCCATCTAGTCTGGAATAGTGGGCTAAAAATTGCTGGACAACCAGGTTCAACACGTGAGCCATACAAGGCACGTGTGTGACATTGCCCCGGCGAAGGGCCGCACCCAGGTTTGCAGCATTGTCACACACGGCCTTCCCTGGTTTCAGGTCCAGTGGAGACAACCATTCATGAAATTGGTTCTCCAGAGCTGACCACAACTCCTCAGCTGTGTGACTCACATTTCCCAGACATTTCAATGTAAAAACCGCCTGATGACGTTGAGCCCTACTGCCAGCATAGTAAGGAGGTGTGCAGGATCCCTTCTGCGCAGTTAGAAAGCTTGTGGCATGACCAGACAGGCTTTGGGTGCAGGTGGAAGACCGAGAGGAGGTTGAGGAGGCAGAAGCAGTGGAGGAACTTTGACATAAAGAGGATTGACGCACAACTCGTGGGGACGGCAAGACTTGGACAGCAGCCCCTTGTCCTGCTGTCACCATAGTTACCCAGTGCCCAGTCAGCGACATGTAACGCCCCTGTCCATGCCTACTCGTCCAAGTGTCTGTGGTGAAATGCACCCTGTCACACACAGAGTTTCTCAAAGAAGCGGTGATGTTGTGTGCGACATGCTGGTGGAGCGCAGGCACACCTTTCTTTGAGAAGTAGTGCCGACTGGGCATCTGGTACTGGGGCACTGCGACGGACATAAGGTCTCGAAAATCCTCTGTGTCCACCAGGCGAAAAGGCAGCATTTCTGTAGCCAAGAGCTTGCAGATGGTGAAATTCAACCTCTTAGCTTTCTCATGGCTAGGAGGAAATGGTCTTTTACTTGTCCACATCTGAGGGACCGAGGGCTGGCTATTGTGCTTAGACGGGGTTGATAAGGGTGTCCCCGGCAAACTGCCGGTCTGTGAGGAAGATGCAGGCGGACATGTTAGGTTGCCTTGATCCAAAGGTGGTGCTATCGATGTCGGACAGCGCTCAACACCAGCTGGTGTTCCCACCTCCAAAGAAAATGATGACCTGCCAATCACGCTGGCTGTTGCGGGTAAAGAGGTGGCAGGTCTGCGCCCCAAAACAGGTGTGACTGCTGTCCCCCCAGTCACAGAGGATGAAGAGGCCGCGGATGCACAAGATATGGCAGACGGTGGTTGGCCCGGTCGGCTAGGCCGCATTGTAGCACACTGAGCTTCCCACTGCAACTTATGCTTCATGTCCATGTGCCGGTTCATGCATGAAGTACTCAAACTATGTATTTTTTGGCCTCTACTTAGCTTTTGCTGACAAATGTTACAGATAACACGAGTTGGGTCATCTTTATCGATCTGAAAAAATGCCCAGGCTATGCAAGGCTTAGCACCCATGCGACCTGAAGAGCCACCACGACTTGTGATGAGAGGCAGAGTTGTGTTTGAGGATGCAGTTGTTGACGTGCTTCCAGTACTACGTCTCTGTCCAGGAAGGCGCAACCTGACCTCGTCGTCACTAGCATCTTCCTCCACCTCCTCTGCTGACCTCATCTCTTGGCTGACTGTGGGTTGACAGTAAGTGGGATCTCCAACCTCATCATCATCACCCTGTGTGTTATCACACCCGTCGTCCTCAGAGCCAACCTGTTCCTGCCCTGACAAAAAACTAAAGTTGTCGCTCCAATCAGGTATTTGAGTCTTATCATCGTCTTCCTCATTGTCTCCACCAACAGGAGTTACAGTTTGGGAATGAGGGTCTACATTATGGTCAGAACCTTCTGCGTCTGGTCCTGGATCCGACTCATAAAGATTCTGGGCATCAGTGCAGATCATTTCCTCGTCTGGATTCACAGAAGCGCTGGAGTCGACCTCTGATTCCCAGGCTATAGTATGAGTAAACAGCTCTGCAGACTCAACCATCTGTTCTACCTCATACTCAGACGGGCAGCTGGAGATTTGGGAGCTGTGAGGAAGCAAGTGCGATTTGGGTGACACCTTTGAGGACTGGAGTATTTGTGATGTTGAAGTTGATGTGGAGGAGAGCCCACTTAAAGGAGCACTTGATATCCGTTGAAGCACCTGCTGTTTTTGTGCCTCATCTGGAATTTGTAGCGATTGGCGTGGCCGTAAGAAAGGGATCTTATCACATTGTCCGCTAAAAGAAGTAGACATTTTAGTTTGGCTGGAAGATGGTCTTTCTTCTGCAGATGTTACTGTTGCTTTAACACCTACCCCACGGACACAACCTTTTTTCCCCTTCCCAACACGCCTATTCCCCTTTCCACCAGCAGCAGGCCTTTTTCCACTCATTTTGGTGGTTAACTAATTCACAACTCTGGAGTTGTTTGCACAAAAAAACAATGGATGGTAACCGAGCAGAGCTGAGTGGCCAAACTGTGGTATTAGGCCAAAACTATTGGCTGGGTTAGATGCAGATAAAAATTATATTCAATTTGCAACCTGATGGAGGTCAGTATAGATGGACTAATACAACAAGTCCCACACACAGCTAGAAGCCCAATATTTTTTCAGAGGTAGATGCAGAAAAAAATATATTCAGTTTGCAACCTGATGGAGGTCAGTATAGATGGACTAATACAACAAGTCCCACACACAGCTAGAAGCCCAAATATTTTTTCAGAGGTACTGTAGATGCAGATAAAAATTATTTTTAATTTGCAACCTGATGGAGGTCAGTATAGATGGACTAATAGAGAAAGTCCGACACACTACTAGAAGGCCAAATATTTTTTCAGAGCTAGATGCAGAAAAAAATTATATTCAGTTTGCAACCTGATGGAGGTCTGTATAGATGGATTAATAGAACAAGACCCACACACAGCTAGAAGCCCAATATTTTTTCAGAGGTAGATGCAGAAAAAAATATATTCAGTTTGCAACCTGATGGAGGTCAGTATAGATGGACTAATAGAATGATGCTATGCCCAAAAGATTTTACTTCACTAGGTGCAGTAAAAAAATTGGTATTCTATACACAGGTGGTATATCTTGCAACACAGATAGGCTACTCCACTGACTAACACACTCTGCCATAGGCCAAAAAGGATTAGCTTTGCTAGATTCAGCCAAATGCTGTGAAAAAAACTTGCACAGCACTGGCACAGACCTGCCTGGCAAAAACTGATAGGAACTGATGTAACCTAGTCCTGAAAAGGACTCCAATTACAATTAGTCTTTACTCCCACAATCTATCTATTTAAGAGCACAGACCTGCCTGATAAAAGTCGTAGGAAATGCTGTAACCTAGTCCTTAAAAGGACTGCAATCACAACTATTCCCTACTCCCAAGCTATCTGTATATTTGTGCGAAAATTGGCTTGAAATTAACAAGGTATAGCGCACACAGCAACAGCGGTGCCGTCTAACACGCAGCTGCAGCAGTGAGAAAATGGTGGCGACGGGGAAAATGGCTTGGTCTTATAGGGCAAGGACATGTGACATACACTGCCAATGACACATGCCCTTGCTTGTGTGAAAAAAAGCACTTCGCTCCGTGTGTGCGCTGCTGATAGGCTGACAGATTGCACCTCCCCACTGTAAATGCGGGAAAGAGAAAAAAAAATGGAGATCTTCATTGTTCCTGCAGAGATCCATCCCCTGCCCCTCCCCCCACCCCGCTGTACACTCAAACTGCGTATTAACATTAATTTTCATCATTACTGAGAAAAAATCCAGTTATGATTTTGGTGCACGAACAGTTATCGAACATAACCTCGAACAGCCGAATTTTTCTCAAATTGTTCGTGTTCGCCGAACGGCTCGAACACCGCCCAAAACAGCTCGAATTTGAGATTGGCGAACAGTTCGAGTAGAACAACGCTCATCTCTAGTCCCGAGACCACTTAAAGAAGTGTCCTCAACCCTTACAACAAAAAGAGTATATCCCTTGTCCCATACCAGAAGAAGAGACGCCAAGAACAATTAAGACAATCTTAGGAGAGTTACCCGCAGATTGGCCCCAAATAGAAGGAGCATATTTAATTCCCATGTTGACATTCCCACAACCAGTAGAAGGATCAAGAGCAGAAAAACCACCTGCTGCAGCCGAGCTAGGGAATCCTGCAATCGGTGTACCTGCCATTCCCACTAGGGGAGTGGGAAGACACTCCAGCATACCTGTGCTACGTAGACCAACACATGAGTCAGTAAGTAGTGTTCGCTCCACACCAGGCTTACGAACCAGTGGGATACCAGTTTTACGGAGGTCATCACGTATTAATTTTGGACACCCACCACTCAGATACAGGGAGTAAACCATAACAAAAGGGAAATGTAAATAGGTTCAAAAATGTAAATATGTAGTTAAAGTCAGTATATAGAAGGGTGACGAGTAGACCAAAACAGGTTACACCAGGTACACAACATAAAAAAAGGGGGTGAGTAGAGTTGGCGTAAGAAGCTGTCTAGGGAGAGCAAAATCTTGGCCAATAGGTGACCCCAGGGCCAAAGGGCCTACAGTGCTTATGACCGGGAGAGGCCCCTGCAGTACCTAGGACCCTTGCGCCGAGGCACACGTAGTAAATGTTTTGTTGTGTATTGTGAATTATTAAGTCTATTTGAATCTTTAAGCCTAAAGAGACTTTACCTGTTTGGACGTCTGAAAGTTTTTAAAATTTTTTTTAAGAATGGACCGAAGCCACAGGACTGGTGGTGGCAAAAACACTTTCCCTTTAACAGCCTGCAGCAGATTGACTAGCGTTGTATGGACTGGTTATCCATTTTTCCCATTTTCCCTGGTTATTGTAAATTTTATTTTTGAGACTCTGTTCAAATTACAAATATAAATGTTAATGTTATGTTTTCTTTGTTAAAAAAAAAAATGTTTCAGTCCCGGAAGACTGAAGTTAACTAGGGGGGAATGTGGCACCCCTGCGGGGGATTACCACAGGATCCATAGGTGCAGGGAGAGATGTACACTGGGGCACACACGACACCTTCCACCTCAGGTCTGAGGGGAGGAGTCAGTTTCCTGGGAGACAGCAAAGCGGCAGTTAGTCTAGAGACGGGTGAAGGAGGAGAGAGACAGAGAGAGCTGTTGGCTGAGGAACAGTGAAACCCTGAACTAGGAAACAGGTCTGTGTTGTGAAGCGCCCTAGAGAGAGGGACGGAGGCTAGAAGGAGAAAGAAAGAGATACAACTATTATCCCTTTTTAGCTCGCCCGGACACCGGAGTCCGAGATTGCTATTAATTCAGGAATGGCATAGAAAACCCGGACAGATCAGGAGGATTTACTCCCCCTGAAGAAGATGGGAAAAGAGTTGCCAAACTTGACCAAGTATAGGACCAGGGGCCCAGAAAGAGAATTGGTAGCCCCAAGGAAAGGTCCTCATTGTCAGTTGTGGAGAAGGACCCCAAAGAAAGTAAAAGGTGGCAGGCTCAGCTTAAGGCAGGACTGATCCCAAACAACGCACACAGTGTTAGAGGAGGCCTCACAAATCTCCAGGGTGAATATCTCTACCTGCACTGAAAACCTGGTTACCCTCCTGAACTGTACCTGTTACCGGACATCAGTAAAAGAAAGGTACTGAAACAAAGACTTAATGTGTGTGTGTGCCTACTTTGACATTACTGCCTATAGCTTTCGTACAAGCCGTATGCCGATCACCTCAGCAACCATACACAGCGCTGGTAACCGATTTTACCAGTTTCCACAGGAGGCGTCAGGACACAATACTCCCATCATCCTGACCCCCATCCCTTTACTGACGGTCCAGGGCACGGAACCGGGAACCGACCAACCGTGATCCCCACAGAAGTAACCCATCCATCCCGGTATCCGAGAACCCCTACCCCTGTCGACCGAATCACATGCTCGTCAGTCTACTCCGCAATCAGACAGTGTAGGGAGAGGTGCTGCTGAGCTAGGGAGAGATTTCCTTGTTTATTAGTTAGTGTAGGTAGAGCAGAAGCATATTACACATATCCATCTCAACAAACAGTCCTTCTGAGGACTAATCCATCTGCAGAGATATCAGTGCTAGGCAGGCAGGGTATATAGCAGACTGCAGTGCACATAGCAAGAGGGTCCATTCCAGTTCTGTCTGCTGGTGCTTTTACAGATATTATATTTGTAGAGATAGCCCCAGGTATCAGGGGCCAGGAATATATATTTTTTTATCTTAATCCTGATTATTTGCTTAAAAAGCAATCCAAACAACACAGTTTTTCTGCGCCATTTGCTTGTTGGCACTGCAGAATACAGCCAGATCCTTTCCATATTACAGCACTAAAAATCCAGATATTTAAAACTGTGGTTTGTCCGTCACGTGGATCACATATAATTGCGCTGAAAATTCTGCCATTTCTAGCCTCCATTGAAATTTTGTTGCAGTGTGTCAGTGAACTTATTGACATGAGGTCGCTGTTAAAAATAGTTACCTACAGGCCAGCTATTTAAAACTATGGTTTGTCCGTCACACGGATCACATAAAAGTTCGCTCTAAATTCTGCTAT
Organism: Phyllobates terribilis; assembly: GCF_046119375.1. Lineage (NCBI taxonomy): Eukaryota > Metazoa > Chordata > Amphibia > Anura > Dendrobatidae > Phyllobates > Phyllobates terribilis. Next base: position 140,140,203 of record NW_027362769.1, on the reverse strand, counting down.
TTCTAGCCTCCATTGAAATTTTGTTGCAGTGTGTCAGTGAACTTATTGACATGAGGTCGCTGTTAAAAATAGTTACCTACAGGCCAGCTATTTAAAACTGTGGTTTGTCCGTCACACGGATCACATATAAGTTTGCTCCAAATTCAGCCATTTGTAGTGAGCATGGAAGATATTGTACTCCATTTAAAATGGGCAAGTCACGTGGCAAGGGATGGGGAACTGGACGTGATGGTGATGGTGCATGTGACGCGTCCCCTGAACCGTGGGTTACTCGGTAGCCGGGCCGGTCGGTGCTGGGGGTGTCACAGTGGAGGTGACCCGGTCCGTGACCCAGGGCGGTCAATAAAAGGGGATGTTGAGAAAAGGGGAATTAAAGTTTTATATATATAATGTTCGGGACGCCACCTGTGGTATGCGGCTATATGGGGCCGCCGCTGCGGTGCAGATACTCTGGAGCCTCTGGATGACGCAGCAGAGTTGGTTCAGCTCTCCACAGGCAGAGCTAAGCTCCAGGGCAGGAAGTGGTGATGTGATAGATGTTGCTGTGCAGTGTAGTGCAGGAGATGGCGCAGTTAATAATCAGTCCACAACTTAATAGCAGTTTCCTCTTATCTTTACTTGTGGTGGTTAGGCAGACCGTGGCACGGGTACTAGCTGGTAGTAGAGGTCCGGGCGGCCTGGAAACAAGTTGGGAATCCACCTCGCCAGGTGAAGTTGGAGGCCTTCCCTTTGCGCTAATCTCTTTGGCCCTGCTGCTTATAGCTGTGCTGTGGCCCTCGTCCCTGAGTAAAACGTCTTTGTGCTCACCCGTATGGCAGGCAGCTCGGGCCTTCCTGGAGTGTCGCTCCCACGTGGCGGTGCTGGGCCCTATGTGCTGCTGAGCCTCTGGGCGTCTGATGGGGCAGGAGACCTGCAGTCTCCTGCCCTCCAGTTTCTGCTGCTGGGCTTTCAGTGCCCCACAACCTCGGACTCCGGTGTCCGGTTCTTCTACGCTTCTCTCTGGGGTGAACTGCCATGCTGCTCCACTCCTCAGGTCTTTCCTCGTCACTGTCCTGTATTCAACTCCTCACTAACTCTAACTAACCCCGCCTCCAGATTCCAGTTGCTAAGGGGAGGAGCTCCCCTTGCTGGTCTGGAGCCAGGAAAGTGTTGCATGCTAGTATACCTGATTAGGGGATCCCTGTTTGCTTCCAGGCATGGCATCACCTCTTGTGAGGGAGGCAATGCCACTGTGGCAACCAGACCCCTGGGGTGCCACATATGCAGAGGCCGAGGCAGTGTACAATCTGAAATTGTGCCACAACAAACACCCTCATCTTCTCGCTCGACCTTCCTGTCCCAATTAAAAGGGGACCACAGAGAACCACTATTGAACACAGAGCAGTGTGAAAAGGTTATTGGTTGGATAGCAGATAATGCTTCCAGTCACTTAGCCACCACAACCACCAGCCGTGAGTCTGGACTGCATATTCCTCACCCTGATTCTCCTTCCTCCGACCATGCCGAGTGCCCAGAGACAACTGATCCCACACTTGGACACTCCGAAGAGCTGTTCACTTTTCCATTTATAGTTTCAGGCCTCTCTCCTAGTCCACTTGAAGCGGGGCAAGAGGAGATCGCATGTAGCGATGCCCAAATATTTGAGCAGCCACGGTCATACGAAGGTGATGGTGGGAAAGTGTCACAAGAGGTGGAAGATAATGAGACACAATTGCCAGAAAGTCAAGAGGAGGACCAGGGTGCGGAAGTGGAAGACGAGGTGGTGGATGATATAGTAACTGACCCAACCTGGCAGGAGGACATGCAGAGCGAGGACAGCGGCACACAGGGGGAGGGAGGCAGAGCACCCCAACCAGCAGGAAGAAGCAGTGTGGTGGCCGCAAACAGAAGGCAGGCAACCAATCCCCGTAACACCAACACGACAGAAGTTGAGAGTACAACTGTTAGGTCTTCATGAGTCTGATTGTTTTTTAAAGACTCTGCCGATAACCCCAAAAAGGCCATTTGCACCACCTGCCAGGCCAGCATCAGCAGGGGTAGCAAAACTACCAGCCTGACCACCACCAGCATGTGTTACAATCTATGTTGTTTTACTATCGGCCATCTTGTTGTGGTTTGCTGGCTTCTAGTCTTTTCCTCAGGTGCTGGGTTTCTTGGTCACGTGATCTCTGCACTCTTTATTATCCAGCACCTGGCCCCCATTCCCTGCTGGACATCAGTGTTGTTTCGCTCGTGCTCTGACTAAGTAGCCTGGTTTAGTTCTTCTTGCTTTTGACTATTGTTATCCTGGGACTTCTTGTTCCACCAGTTTTGTTTCCTTTAATTTTCATTTCTGCAACTAACTTTTCTGTTAGGAGGTCTCCTGCTTTTGCTCCCAGTCCTTAGATCTTTTAGGGACCCCTTTCACTTTCCTACAGGTCTTCGTTTGAGTTCAGTGCAGGAGTTTCGGAGGGGCTATTCATAAGGAATAGGGCACCCACCCCAGCGTAGGGTAAAGCTGAGTCTCAGTGCAGGGACAGCTTTTCCCTCCTATTCCTTAGTTCTAAGTTGCAGAACATAACAGTATGTCCAGCCGCGTTTAAAAAAAAAAAAAAAAAAAAGGTTATTATTTTTTTTTTTCTCCTTTCCTCTTCCTGGATTTTTCAGTATGTGTACCATCCAGGAGCTTGCTCAATGCTTGAAAGGGCTGACTCTGGAGGTTGCCAATCTTCAGCAGTACATGAGTAAATACCCTGCAAAACGCTATGAAGAACCTAAGGTAGGATTACCTGAGTGTTTCTCGGGGAAACGACAGGATTTTTTTTCCATTTAAAAATGCTTGTTTGTTGTATTTTGAGCTCATACCTAGATCTTCTGGTAGTGAACTACAGCATGGAGGAATTATGTCTCTATTGCGTAAGGAACCTCAAATCTGGGCGTTTTCCCTGTCTCCTGATGATCATTGTCTGAGGTCTGTGGAGGCATTTTTTGATGCCATGGGTTTGCTATATGACGATCCTGATTGGGTTACATCAGCTGAGGCAGAGCTCAGACGTCTCAAACAGGGTTCTCTTGATGCGAGAATTATTGCACCCTGTTCAGATGATGGTCTGCAGAGGTCAGGTGGAATGACCCTGAACTCAAGTTTCAGTTTCTGGCATGCTTGAGTGAAAGGGTTAAAGATTTGCTCATTGCATTCCCTGCACCTGATACTCTGCAAGTTGCCATGCAGTTAGCTATCCGTGTGGATAGAAGGTTGAGGGCTAGACAGAATAAGGAGAAGTTTCCTGTATTGTTGGATTCTGTTTCTCACAATATTCCTGGCGACACTGGGGAACCTATGCAGGTCGGGGAAATGTCATCCAGTTCCAGGGAGAGGGACAGGAGGTTCTCTGAGGGACTTTGCTTGTATTGCGGTAAGGCTGATCATTTTTTAAAGCAATGTGAGGTTCGCTTAAGGAAAGAAAAAAAAATGGTCAGTAGAAATAACACTCCTGTTCGCATTGCGTTTTTATATTCTGCTGGGGTGTTTTTTCCTGGTAATACCACCTGTCAGGGTCGTTTGATTGAGTTTCAGGTTATGGTGGATTGTGGTTCTGCACTTAATTTGATTGATCAACAATTTCTTGAAAAGTATAAGTTTGATTCTGAACCTTTGTCATCTCCTTTTCCTGTGGTGGCGATTGATAATACTCCCCTGGAGCATGGGAGCATTCTTCGAAAGGTCACTGGGTTTCCGCTTACTATAAATATGGAACATCAGGAGCAGATTGACTTATTTGTACTTGCTAAGTTGCCTTCCCCGGTCGTCCTGGGGTTGCCCTGGTCAAAAGTGCATAATCCTTTGCTGGACTGGTCATCTGTATCCATAAGATCCTGGGGTCAGGGGTGTTATGGTAACAGCCCCTTCACAACATTGTGGCTGTTGTGAAGGGGGAGTTACCTGAACCCATTCAGGATTTTGGAGGTTTTTTTCAGAGGTGGAGTCGAAAGCTTTACCACCTCATAGAGATTACGATTGCGCTATTGACTTCGTCCCTGATGCTAAGCTCCCTAAGAGCCGGTTGTTTAATCTGACAATTCCCGAGAGGGAGGCTTTGAAGGAGTACCTTCAGACTAGTTTAGCTGCAGGTCACATAAGACCCTCTAAGTCTCCTGTGGCGGTTGGGTTCTTTTTTGTCAAAAACAAGGATGGGCATCTTAGGCCAGGTCTGGATTTTCGGGAGATTAATAAGATCACTGTGCGCAATCCTTACCCGTTACCACTTATTCCGGATTTGTTTAACCAATTGACCGGAGCTAAATGGTTTTCTAAGATTGACCTTCGTGGGGCATATAATTTGCTGCGAGTGAAGGATGGAGATGAATGGAAGACAGTTTTTAACACCCCGGAAGGACATTTTGAGTGTTTGGTGATGCCTTACTAACGCCCCTGCATTTTTTCAAAATTTCATCAATGACATTCTGAGACCGTTGATCGGTAGGAGTGTTATTGTTTATCTGTATGACATTTTGATTTATTCATCGGATCTTGAGTCTCATTGGCAGAGAGTCTGCGAAGTTCTTCAGTTACTGAGAGATAACACACTTTTTGCTAAATTGGAGAAGTGTCAGTTTGCTGTCCAGAAAATTAGTTTTTTGGGTTACTTTGTCTCTTGTGATGGTTTTGAGATGGACCCGATGAAAGTTCAGGCTGTGCTAGAGTGGCCGAGGCCTGAGGGTTTGAAGTCTGTACAGAGGTTTTTGGGGTTTGCCAATTATTACAGGAAATTCATAAAGAATTTCTCTGTCATAGCTAAACCCATTACTGATCTCACCAAGAAGGGTGCTAATGGTCCACTGAGGCTATTGAAGCTTTTGAGTATCTCAAGGAGAGGTTCAGCTTTTGCTCCTGTTCTTATCCTGACGGATGAGACCAAGCCATTTTTGGTTGAAGTGGATGCCTCATCTATAGGCGTAGGGGTAGTTATGTCCCAGGAGGGTGAGGATGGGGTGCATCCCTGTGCTTTCTTTTCAAAAAAAAATTCTGAGACAGAGCTCAACTATGATGTTGGGAATAGTGAGTTGTTGGCTATTAAACTCGCGTTCGAGCATTGGCGACATTTTTTGGAGGGGGCTCGACATCCTATACAGGTTTTCACCGATCGTAAGAATTTGATTTATCTGGACGCAGCTAAACATTTGAATGCCCGTCAGGCTAGGTGGGAACTGTTTTTTGCCCGGTTCAATTTTTCCGTAACCTTTGTCCCGGGGACAAAGAATGTTAAGGCTGACGCTTTGTCTCGTAGTTTCTCTCCAGCGGTGAATGCTGAGAGGGAGGAGTGTATTTTGCAGAGAGGGGTGGTGGTGGCCACATTGGATTCTGAGTTGGAGAATAGCATCCTAGGAGCTCAGAGTGCGGCACCAACTAACACTCCCTGTAGTAAATTGTTTGTGCCTAGAGCCTTGAGGAGAGCGTTGTTTGTTGAATGTCATGAGTCTCGGTTGGCGGGTCACCCAGGGATTTCGGAAACTAGGAAGTCTATTGGTCGGAGTTTCTGGTGGCCAGGGTGGCAAAGGGAAGTTATCAAGTGGGTGCGTCAGTGTTCTGTGTGCGCTAGGTCGAAGGCCTCTTACGCTCCGGCTGCGGGGGTTGCTATGCCCCTTGGAAGTTCCTAGCTCGCCATGGACGCACCTTGCCATGGATTTTGTCACCGATCTGCCTTTATCGGAGGGTTTTTCTGTCATCTGGGTTGCTGTGGACCGGTTTAATAAAATGTGTCATCTGGTTGAGTTCAACAAGTTACCTTGCGCCAAGACTCTTGCTAAGGCTTTTGCGAAGGAGATTGTCAGGCTCCATGGTGTTCCCACGGACATTGTTTCCGATAGAAGACCACAGTTTGTTGCTCGTTTTTGGCGTGCTTTTTGTGACAGATTGAAAAGTAATTTGTCATTCTTGTCGGGGTATCACCCAGAGTCCAATGGACAGACTGAAAGGAAGAACCAGGATGTCGAGCAGTTTTTGAGATGATTTGTGGCAAACTATCAGGAAGTTTGCTCTTAATAATCATACTTCTTCCTCGGCTGGTTGTTCTACTTTTTTTTTGTTGTACTGGCAGGTATCCATCTTTTGGTCCATTTTCCAAAGTTGGGGCTGCTGTACCGGAGGAGGACAATTTTTCTGGTGATTTGGCGAGGGTTTGGACTAGTGTACGCCTGAACCTTAAAGAGGCTAACAGGAGATAAAAAAGGTATTTTGACCAAAAAAGAAAGGAGTCCTTGTTTGCTGTTGGGAATATGGTTTGGTTGTCCTCTAGGAATCTTCGTTTAAAAATTCCTTCTAAAAAACTGGGGCCTAAATTTGTGGGTCCTTTCAAAGTGGTTCAGATTGTCAACTCGTCAGCTGTGAGGTTGGGCAGTCCCTCGTCCTGGAGGGTTAATTCTGTGTTTCATGTGTCGTTACTTAAGAAGGTGCGCACGCAGACGAAGCCTACTGTTCCTCCTGTTGATGAGGACGGTGAATTTGAGATTTCTCGCATTTTGCATTCCAGGTTCCAGGTGGCATAGAGGAAGATTACAGTATCTTGTGTCCTGGAGAGGTTTCGGCCCCGTGGATAATTCCTCGGTGAAGGCCGAGGACGTCTCGGCGTCAAGGCTAATTAAGGCTTTTCACAGGAGATTCCCTGGTAAGGCTCGGCCTAGAGGATCCGGAGGATCCTGGTAAAAGGGGAGGCACTGTTAGAATCTATTTTTTTTTTACTATCGGCCATCTTGTTGTGGTTTGCTGGCTTCTAGCCTTTTCCTCTTGTGCTGGGTTTCTTGGTCACGTGATCCCTGCACTCTTTATTATCCAGCACCTGGCCCCCATTCCTTGCTGGACATCAGTGTTGTTTCGCTCGTGCTCTGGCTAAGTAGCCTGGTTTAGTTCTTCTTGCTTTTGACTATTGTTATCCTGGGACTTCTTGTTCCACCAGTTTTGTTTCCTTTAATTTTCATTTCTGCAACTAACTTTTCTGTTAGGAGGTCTCCTGCTTTTTGCTCCCAGTCCTTAGATCTTTTAGGGACCCCTTTCCATTTCCTACAGGTCTTCATTTGAGTTCGGTGCAGGAGTTTTGGTGGGGCTATTCATAAGGAATAGGGCACCCACCCCAGCGTAGGGTAAAGCTGAGTCTCAGTGCAGGGACAGCTTTTCCCTCCTATTCCTTAGTTCTAAGTTGCAGAACATAACAGCATGATCAGGCACATGGCTTTGTGGGCCGAACCCCAGGGTCTAGGTACAGTGTCTGTGGGTGACACCACTGTTTCTTCCGCTGTTGTGCGTGCAAGCCAATCCCCTGTCCAAGGTGCATGTGAAAATGCCTCCTGCCCTGCACCTGTCGTTGAACACTCTCAACTAGCACCGCCGGCAAGCACGTCCTTGTCCCAGAGCAGCGTTCAGTTGTCCATACCCCAGTCCTTGGAACGCAAGCGCAAATACGCAGCCAACGCCCCACAGGCCACTCTACTAAATTCCCACATTTCACGACTGCTTGCGCTCGAAATTTTGCCTTTTAGGCTCATGGAGACGGAAGCTTTCCGCAACCTGATGGCGGCGGCCGTCCCTCGGTACTCGGTCCCCAGCTGCCACTATTTCTCCCGGTGTGCCGTCCCTGCATCCTCCTCAGCCTCCTCCTCCTCTTCAGCCTCAATCTCTGAAATGACCACATCAGTCACAAGCTGGAAGCACTGCAGCACTGCCTCAACCTAGCGGCAACAGGCTGTGCTGAAGCTAATATGCTTAGGTGACAAACCACACAATGCTGAAGAGTTGTGGACAGCTCTGAAAGAGCAGGCAGATCTGTGGCTGACACCACTGAACCTACAGCCAGGCATAGTCATGTGTGACAATGGCCGGAACCTGGTGGCGGCTCTGAGGCGAGGCAAGCTCACACATGTACCATGCCTGGCCCATGTGCTTAACCTCGTGGTTCAGCGGTTTCTCAAAACCTACCCAGAGCTGCCGGATCTGCTTGTCAAAGTACGCCACCTGTGTGCCCATTTTAGAAAGTCAGCTACAGCTTCCGCCGTCCTTGCCATGCTTCAACAGCATTTACAGCTTCCGGCTCACAGACTGGTGTGTGATGTCCCCACGTGTTGAAAATCTACACTGCAGATGTTGGCAAGGATTTGTGAGCACAAGAGGGCAGTTGTAGACTACAAGCATCAACAAGGCCGTCGGTATTCAATTCAGACTCCACACATAAGACCTCAGGAGTGGACATGGATGTCAGACATATGTACCATCCTCCAAAACTTTGAGGACTCCACCAAGATGCTGAACGGCAATGACTCCATAATTAGCATCACCATCCCGCTTCTCTGTCTTCTGAAACGCTTTCTACTCACAATCAAAGAGGATGTATTGCAGGCAGAGCACAATGAACCATACAGGGTGATTACACACAGCCCAGCCTCATCTCATCCCAACGTGGATTGGGTGACAATGAGGAAATGGAGGAGGAGAAGGAGGAGGAAGGACAGGAGCTAGTTTCATGCGCTATAGACGGTACTACCTGCACAACTGTCATAGAGTCTGTTCAGCGTGGATGGCCTGAGGTCAGGGAGGAGGAGGAGAGCATGGTCAGACGTCCTCTTGGTGAGGACACGGAAGTCTTGCCTGTTAGCAGTCTGGCACGCATGGCTGAGTTTATGTTACGCTGTCTTTCGCTTGACCCTCGCGGTTTCAAAATTTTGTGTGACAGTCATTACTGGTTGGTGACACTTCTAGACCCACGCTACAAGGAGAACTTTATATCTCTTATTCCTGAGGCGGACAGGTCTACAAAAATGGTGCAGTACCAGAAGGCCCTTGTTGTGGAACTATTAAAAAAATTCCCATCTGAAAACGCTGGCGGCAGAGGTCACAGTTCATGAGGCCCTCTACGTCTCTTTCAAGGGGCATTGGAGTGCCTCCCAATTTTTGGCAGCCCTTGCATTCACTGCATAGGCCAACACTATGGGAGACCCACGTCATAATAATTGGAATATTTTTTCATGATGCCCTACACGTCTCTTCCAAGGGGCATTGGAGTGCCTCCAAATTTTTGGCAACCCTTGCATTCACTGCATAGGCAAACAGTATGGAAGACCCACTTCCTAATAATGGGAACATTGTTTTCTGGAGGCCCTCCTCTAAGTCTCTTCAAGTGGGTATTGGGGTGCATCCAAATTTTCAAAGGGGTATTGGGGTGCGTCCAAATTTTGGGCAGACCTGTCACTCACTGCATATCCAATAATAGTATAGGAGACCCACTCTTTAGTAATGGGAGCAACAAAGCATAGTCGGCTGATGGCTCTCTAAGAATAGCGAGGGCCGACTGCTGGCCTTTTAAGAATAGTAAAGGCCGCCTGATGGCCCTATAAAAATCGGATTTGTGACTTTCAGAGTCCTTCCTTCATAAATGAAACAGGATGGGTGTCACACACCACATGGCCAGATAAGGTTGTAAAATGTTAAAATGACATTTCCCGGTGAATGCATTTGTCACAGTTGAAAGCAATGCAAAAGTGCAAAAAATGCATAAAAAACGCTACGTGTGAACATAGCCCAAGGTGTGGAGGAGTATTTTTGTTTTTGGTTATTTATTTTGCTTTATATACAAGTCATTACCCTGGAAAGGATGTTCCTTAACATATTTGCCAGGAAAATCCATTTTGGTTTCGATTTTGTATGTTTTATTGTGAGTCCGTAAATGTGGCGTAATATCTCTGACAATGTTGTTGACAGCAGTGATCTGGGAGTCAGAGATGCTTCCAGGGGTCTTCCCCATGCTGTTCCCATGTCATTTGAGCACTGTTCCCATCAATTTGTACAATTTTTAGGCCCTCTGCAGACCGCCGGGGAGAGCCGCCTGAAAAATGCTTGAGTTTCCCATAGACTTACATTGGGCTCGTTGCTTGGGTCGAGCACCCGAATATTCCGATTTGCTCGACCTGAGCATCGAGCACCCAGGCATTTTAGTGCTCAACCCATCATTAATAGCTAGTAAGTGCCATTTATGATTGATAAGTGTGTGACGCTCACAGCCCTGCCCTGAGAGATGGGGGTACTCGGAGCCGGGTCAGATGTTTGGTGGGTTGTAGCCATGGCCTGGACCCGTTCTGTGCCCAGGGCCGTCACACTAAAAGGGTGTAATGGGCTCTCAGAGTTGGTGTTAATCGAGTGGTTGTATTGACTACGCCACCTGTGGTGTCTGGTGATTCCTCCACCAGCGCTGCGTTCAGTCCTCTGAGGCGGGATGTAGTGGCAGCAGCAGATGGTACTACTCCCCACAGGCGGAGCAGGGCCTCAGGGCAGAGAGAACAGGAGGATGGGAGTTGTAGTGAAAGATGTGGTGCGGTGTCGTGCGGTGCCGCTTTGCAATAAGAAACCGGAGGCCATAGGGGTAGTCTTCCAAGCTTTACTCACGGTAGAATGCACAGCTGCAAGGCTTCTCCCTGCTCCTCACGGCGCGCTGCGGCCACCAGGACCGGGGGTCCAACAACCTTCGGGTAGTTCAGGTGCTTTGGTCAGGACCCCGCACCAGAGTGTTCCTAGACTTTCCCACTAGGTCCTCTCCTGTCCGTATGTGGTGCGTGTACTAAGGCCGGGTCTCCCTCTGGACTATGCACAGAACAAGGGTACGGGTGGCGACTCCACTCCGCTACCCGGTGGGATCCACTGAGCCTCCGGGCTTGTCCGACTAAGACTTAGAGTGACAAAGTCAGATATCGGGGGCCGGTACCCCTCTTGCAGCAGGAATCCCTCTGACTAGGCCAGAATAGCGAGGACAGGTGGCGTATACCGCTCCGTCTGCATCCCCCTGGGATCCTTTTGCCTGCGGAGCTTTTACTCCTCCGCTCCCCTCCAGGTCTTCTTGGGTAAGGACCTTGACCGGGCAGAGACAGCCGTTAACTCTTGCCCGCTCCTCGACTCAAGGCCAGAGTACGAGTACCGTGTCCCGATCAACTGCAGGTTCACACAGAAAGCCACGTTCAGTGTTGAAGATCACAATCAAAAACCATGAGCCCAAGATGGCTGGCTATTAAATATGAATTTTTGTTGTGTAACCTAAGTGTGCGTCCTCCACCCTCACCCACTACTAGGTTCCCCCTTACTTTGGTTCCCCCATCTCCACTTATCCCGGCTGGGGCAGCACTATGGTGCCTATAAGCCCCTCTCAGGTGGGAGAGGTGTGGTGATGAATGCAGAGGTGGGGTCCTGACAGATACACCATCCTTACCTCAAAGGAGAGATACCACACCTCATTAAAGAGATGCAGTACCCCTGTGGCGACCAAACCCTCAGGGGCGCCACATAAGGTGCATAGTAAATTCATATGACTAGACACAAAAAAACATATCACTGTGCGCATTTTTCCTGTATTGTGGTATCACTCTTTATATTATTTGTGTACAAAGAATGTAGTATCCTACACTGTGACATCACCTTGTGCATTATCCCACCTCTGTAACATCAAAGTTTGCATGATTCTTAAAGTTGATAAGTAAATTATCCCTGATCGAGAATAAGCAAATACTACAGTTCTGCAAAAAAAACTCATCCCAGCTGCGCCAATCAAATACCACAGTGCAGCCCATTCTATGGGGAATGCAAAAGACGCATCAGGGGAGTTGACAGACCCTCCTTAAAGGAATCCCCTACTTTTCAGTAATTATATATAACATTCCACAGAAGAAATGTACTTTGTTGCATGGCTTACACTGATTTGGCTTTTCATTGAGTGGTATTTAATCCCTTAATGATCAGGCCTGAAAAGGCTTTAATGACCAACCAATTTTTTTTTACATTTGCCTCTATGTGTTTCAATGGTCTTGACATTTTTATTTTTTTTTCATTTACATGGCGGTATAAGGCTGTGTTTTATGTGAGAGATAATGTTTTATTGTTCAACATTTCTTAGGAGTTTATATAAAAAACTAATTTATATATAATTTTTTGTTGCAAATATAGAACAAGTGAGTTTAGGGAATGGTATTGTCTGTGCTAATTATTCAGGTTATTATGGATGTGGATAGCTGACATGTTAAACGTGTTACATAATATGCCCTCCAAAACATGGAACCACACCTCCTAGGGATATTTTTCACTGTAACTGGGGTAGCCATAGGAGCCCCAGTTTCAGGAAAAACAGCCCCTTCTGTGCCACAAGTCACCGTCAGTGCTGACCTAGGTCTTCTAAGACCCAGCAGCTTTGCTTTGCCCGTAAGACACCCAGCAATCATAAGTTTCTTGTATCCAATAGAAGCATTTATTCACTTCATATCACTAATTAAGAACTACGTAGCCTGAAATAGAAAGGCAGAAGCAGTAATAAACCACTTCTGACTTCTCCCCAATGTCCCATATTGTCTTTGGCAACCAGAGATTCAACCTGCTCCTACTAGATTGTAGGAGTCTTAATGCAAATACCCTCTCTCCCCTCCCATGCAGAACGTATATACGTCAAATTTTAGTTTTATTGGATCTTTATTTTATTTTTTGTGAATGATGCCATAAGAAATTAAACCTTAGAAGTGGCAAGTCCTTGGCCCTAAATCCACCTCTAACTAGGGTGCTTTTTTGCTTAGCTCTTGGGACTTTTGCCCTGTTACATTTTTGGCTCAATATTTGAGCCTCTGCCTTTATTAGTCAGCTTGGAAACCGTCCCAGCAGCATCAAGCAAAGGTCTGTGCGGAAAAACTAGCATGCGGCATTATGATGCCGAAATGTGGCAGATTTTCACAGGGGTGAAATTTATGGTGAATCCAATGTTCGACTGGCAGCAAAATTCGTATGTTCTCATGAACGTCGCAATTACAAATGAGCAAAGAAGGCAAAATTCACTTGTTCCATGAATTTTCCGAGAAAATACGAATCTCAGAAAAGTTATTTTCCGCAAAAAATTGAATATCCCTTATTATTCCCAGCATAATAAATGTAGGGTGCAAAAAATAAAAATACTTCTACTCACTATCGTAACCCGTCCAGTCCTCATTTTGCCGCCAAGCACTGAAATTCCAGGCTTCTTCGCTCTAGGCTGGAACTTCTAGCTCTGATAAAGCACAGGATGATTCTGCGCAAGTGCGCGTAAGGTCTCGACATCATGCCATCACAATGTGCTCTGTGACCTTGTGCAAGCATACGCAGAACTGTCCGAGACCTCATCAGAGCCAAACGTTGTAGCTCAGCAAAAAGAGGCCTGGAAATTCAGCACTCAGATGCAACGAGGACCGGACCCTTGATAGTGAAGAGCGCAGAGGCCGAAGAGCTGAGCGGTAAAGTAAGTGTAAGTACAGTATATTTCATTTTTTAACTTTTTGATGGCCCTTTACAGTTCAGTAAAATGAACCATTTTGCTGAATCCTCACAGAAGTTATTACAAAAAAAAATCTGCATTTTGGCAAAAGCTAATTTTTGTAATATTGTAGTAGAATTCAATCCCAATCGAATATAATCGCTCATCTCTAGTTACAATTCTTGGACCAGACTTAAAATTGCAACACTGTGCGCTGATCTGCATTGTGGATGGGTGCAGGAATCTTAAAATGTTAGAGTTGGAAGGGACCATCTCAGAAAGATGTCTGTCCAGCCTCTGTTTGAAAACTTCCATTGGAGGAGAACTCACCACCTCTCGTGGACACCTGTTCCACTCATTGATCTCCCTCGCTGTCAAAAAGTTTTTTCTAATATCTAATCTGTATCTTCTCCTATTCAGTTTCATTCCATTTCTTCTCATGTTTCCATGTGCAAATGAGAATAAGGATGATCACTCTACAATGTGACAGCCCTTCAGATATTTGTAGACAGCTATTAAGTCTCCTCTTAGCCTTCTTTATTGCAAGATGAACATTCTCAGATCCTCTAAGGCTGTGTGCCCACGATGCATTTTTTTAAGCGTTTCCGCAGCAGCAAAAATGCTGCAGAAACGCTTAAAAAACGCATGGTAGAAGGCCTGCCATGTCCCCCAATGATAATCCGCATGTGCTGTGCACATGTTGCGGAAATTTCCGCTGTCACATGATCATATATACGATCACAAGAAAAAAGTGAGGCTCACCCATGAAAACTGTAGGGACCAGTTGCAGCGCTGAAGCCCCGACGCGCGTTTCGCGTTGCTTCTTCGGGAGGCTGAAATAAGTAACAATTGTTACTTATTGAGGCCTTTGCTGACATTTCATATTTTTTATAGGTTTTAGCTTTGGTGGCTTTGCAGCCTATATATATATTCAGCCTTTAATACATGTATGTAACGGATTTATGGTCTGAATTAGTAAATTTATATACACTATTTTGCAAGCCTGTTCATCTATGGTCAGATTATCCCATGAGGACCTACTTATGTTTGCTGCTCTGTCCTTGTGTATTTCACCCCGAATGGCCTGCTATTTTTATCTGCACTGATATGTCTTTTAAATGATCTAATAAATTTTGATGTTTTAATACCATTTATGTATTGTCTCAGAATTGTTCTGTTTGGGAAGATACTCTACATTCTTTGTAGGTTATGTGTTATACAGTAGAGTACCCGTAATACTAAATATGTGGATGTTGCACTACTATAGAGTTCGGTTCTATTGTTTATATATCCTTCCCTGTGCTTGCCTACAGATCGAGCAGGACTGAAGGACCTGCGGTGACTTCACAGTCATGTGACGGCAGGTCCTTCAGTACAGTGTACCGCGATCTGCCGGCAGCCAGCACAGGAGCGCAGCAAGACTCAGGGGGCCATCAGAAGGTAAGTATAGGTTTATTTTTTATTTTTTGACATTCTTTCGGTCACAGTATATAAATCCATGCCGGTTGCATGGATTTATATAGCGTGACCGAGTTGTCTAGCACTTTCCAAGTGATGCTAAAATCGCTTGGAAAGCGCTTGACACCCCGCATGCGGAAATGCAAGTGAAGAACGCTTCATTTCCGCATGTCCCTGGCAGGAAAACGCATGTACAATCCGCATGCGTTTTTTTCTGCCAGGGAGATGCAGAAACGCTCAGGAAAAAATCCTGAGCATTTCTGCATCGTGGGCACATAGCCTAACTGTTCCTCGTAGGGCATAGTTTGCAGTCTGCTCACCATCCTGGTAGCTCTTCTCTGAACTTGCTCCAGTTTTTCGATGTCTTTTTTAAAATGTGGTGCCCAGAACTGGACACAGCTTAGCTTTGGAATTCTGTAAATTTGGAACACTAAGTCCACAAAACGGATGAGATGAGTGTATGCTGTGATTTTTTTCCGCATGGACTGCAGTAACATGTTGACGTTGATTAGTCAGCGTGTTTTCTGTGCGTTGTCTGCTGTGCACATGAACAACACACTGACCAAAAATATTAGTCTAACACATGCAAAATTTGTCGTAAAATCACCCTAGATTTGGGGCAAGATGCACGGTGGAAAAAAATTCCACCAATTGTGGACTCTTGACTGTTATACAATTTTGGTGTTTCTGAATAACCATTGGCAGAAGTATCTGTAAGATAAATCAATGATTGATATTAACAGTAAGGCATTGACTCATATCCCAGGTCTGTCTTATGTAGCTGTGAAAAGTGTATTAAAGAACATAACCTAACAGCTGTTTCATGGACAAATCAGGTTAAAACCAAGGTTTCTCCGGATCAGAGACTTCTCAGGAGAGATCCTATTGTGTGAGGAGAGAAGATCAATACTGTAATGACAGAGGGGAACCCAAGGCGTGAAAATATGGTGAGGCATGACAAGCGACTAACGACTAAGAAAGCTGTAATAAACCTGCTTACTGGAGACAGTTCAAAGGTGAAAAAAAACACAACACCATCATTACAAGAACATATACACCTATTATTTTATCCGTAAGTGCAGCGTCGCCTAGGGGTGCCAGGGGCCCACCAGTAACATCAACTCCGGTGTCCCCCTTTTCCGCTACATGCAATTGTGACATTATCCTCATTCATTATCCTATAGCAATGATCTGGGTAGATTGTGAAATGAATAAGATGCCTCCTTTGTCTGTACATAGTGAATCAAATACAGTTATATGAAAAAGTTTGGGCACCCCTATTAATCTTAAGCTTAATGTTTTATAAAAATTGGTGTTTTTGCAACAGCTATTTCAGTTTGATATATGTAATAACTGTTGGACACAGTAATGTTTCTGCCTTGAAATGAGGTTTATTGTACTAACAGAAAATGTGCAATCTGCATTCAAACAAAATTTGACAGGTGCATAAGTATGGGCACCTCACCAGAAAAGTGACATTAATATTTAGTAGATCCTCCTTTTGCAAAAATAACAACCTCTAGTCGCTTCCTGTAGCTTTTAATGATTTCCTGGATCCTGGATGAAGGTATTTTTGACCATTCCTCTTTACAAAACAATTCCAGTTTAGTTAAGTTTGATGGTCGCCGAGCATAGACAGCCCTCTTCAAATGATCCCACAGATGTTCAATGATATTCAGGTCTGGGGACTGGGATGGCCATTCCAGAACATTGTAATTGTTCCTCTGCATGAATGCCTGAGTAGATTTGGAGCGGTGTTTTGGATCATTGTCTTGCTGAAAGATCCATCCCCTGCGTAACTTCAACTTTGTCACTGACTCTTGAATATTATTGTCAAGAATCTGCTGATACTGAGTGGAATCCATGCGTCCCTCAACTTTAACAAGATTCCCGGTGCTGGCATTAGCCACACAGCCCCAAAGCATGATGGAACCTCCACCTAATTTTACTGTGGGTAGCAAGTGTTTTTCTTGGAATGCTGTGTTATTTTGCCGCCATGCATAACGCCTTTTTGCATGACCAAACAACTCAATCTTGGTTTCATCAGTCCACAGGACCTTCTTCCAAAAAGAAATTGGCTTCTCCAAATGAGCTTTTGCATACCTCAGCCGACTCTGTTTGTGGCATGCTTGCAGAAACGGCTTCTTTCACATCACTCTCCCATACAGCTTCTCCTTGTGCAAAGTGCGTTATATAGTTGACCGATGCACAGTGACACCATCTGCAGCAAGTTGATGCTACAGCTCTCTGGAGGTGGTGTGAGGATTGTCCTTGACTGATCTCACCATTCTTCTTCTCTGCCTTTGTGATGTTTTTCTTGGCCTGCCACTTCTGGCCTTAACAAGAACTGTCCCTGTGTTCTTCCATTTCCTTACTATGTTCCTCACAGTGGAAACTGACATGTTAAATCTCTGAGACAGCTTTTTGTATCCTTCCCCTGAACAACTATGTTGAATAATCTTTGTTTTCAGATCATTTGACAGTTGTTTTGAGGAGCCCATGATGCCACTCTTCAGAGGAGATTCAAAAAGGAGAACAACTTGCAAGTGGCCACTTTAAGTAGCTTTTCTCATGATTGCATACAAATGGCTATGAAGTTCAAAGCTCAATGAGGTTACAAAACCAAAAAAACTGCTTTAGTAAGTCAGTAAAAAGTAGGTAGGAGTATTTAAAACAAGAAAATGATAAGGGTGCCCATACTTATGCACCTGTCAAATTTTGTTTGAATGCAGATTGCACATTTTCTGTAAGTACAATAAACCTCATTTCAAGGCAGAAACATTACTGTGTCAAACAGTTATTACATACATCAAACTGAAATAGCTGTTGCAAAAACACCAATTTTTATAAAACATTAAGCTTAAGATTAATAGGGGTGCCCAAACTTTTTCATATAACTGTATATAGTGCCAAGTACCGCTCATATAAGATGGTGGTGGCTCACTTTTGCGGAGGGGCCCACCGGGGGATTTTCCTGCTCTCCTGTGGGCCAGTCCGAGCCTGAATGCGCTCATTATGGCAATGGTCTCCGCCGCTCATTAAAAGCCATGGACAAGTTTGTATCATTTTGGCTCACCCGTAACTGTTTTGTAAAACCATTGATCCCCTAATTACGATGCTTCGCCAGTCCGGAGGTGTTTTTTTTTTCTTTTGGCTCCTTCAAAATCTATTAGGCAGTTAAAATATGAAAAATTTTGAGAAAACAGAAAAAGGGCCAAAATCAACAAATGACTCATTTCCTTATGAAAACACACAAGGTTTATGTTGCTCTGGAAATGATAACCACTATTTCAGAAAGAAAAAAAAAATAATAGACGCGTTCTCCCCCCCCCTAAGAGCTTTCATGTATTCTGGCTACGATTTGATGCACAGTGACCTGAAGGTGAACCATTTCTCAGTGCACAGTCGCAGCACAGGGCGGGTTTTAACAATATTTTTTTTTGTAAAAGAATCATTTAACTTTAATAAGTGATGATACGCTTATGAAATTTTAATGTACTAGCGGGGATATCATGATTTTTTTTTTTTACATTATTAAAATGAAAGGTTATGATCACATTTCCTAAAACTTTCCTCCGGGCGTAATGATACGTATTAAAATTAAATTTGTAAACCTTGAAACAAATCGTTTGATTGTGCAGTGAATGGCCAGATGTTTCAGAGGTAGTGCTTGGTAATGATGTGGAAAGTTTGGCAACGATTTGCCAAAAATCTAATCTTGACTTTGATCCAAAAACAACCCATATTACACATTTATCAGTAGGAAACAGTTCCATGGTGGGTTTTATGACATTTCATTGGATAATTTCTGTATAAATACCATTTTACTTAAAATAAACCTGTCCTGGAACAAAAGACGCAACACTAAGGACACCAACGTGGAAAATGTGCATAAATTACCCAGTGGGTTATCAGGAGACATACCTTCATCCAAAAGAGAATACTCTTGTTCCTTAAGTTAAGATTTTCTGTTCCAAGGTCATAAAGTTTTTCTTTTGCATAATTCAGAATTGGAAAGTGTTTGTCGGACTCGTAGTTAAAGGGGTATTTCCAAAATTACACTGACAGCACAGTGGATTAAAAATCCAAGCTGAAATAAAATATGCAAGAGAAATGGTTTATTCTTGAGTTCTGCCAACCAGTTTTCCCCAAAGTATATGCCATCCCCACTCTCAATTTACTTTTGTTCCTTCTTAACTAGTGTTGAGCGATACCTTCCGATATCGGGAAATATCGGATCGGATTGGATCGGACCGATGCCGAAAAAGTATCGGATATCGCCGATTCCGATACCGGAAACCAATGCAAGTCAATGGGACATAAATATCGGAATTAAAATAAACCCTTTCTTTCCTTGTAGGTTAATTCTATATGAAGGAAAACAACTAAGAATAATGTAGAATGTATTGGGGGAGGTGGGGGAGACAATAAAGGCATAGAGGTTTAGCCCAGTCAAATGGAATAGCAGGAATTACTATTTTTTTAAGATGTTCTGAGTTACGGAAATATTAACTATGTTAAGTATTTTTATATTTTGTCAGATATTTATGTTTCACTACTTCCATGGTCTTCACCTTCTTTTTTACTTCTCCCACACTTTCTCCTTCATCATCCTCAGCATCTTTTTCATCCACTTCTTCTTCACCTTCTTCTTCTTCACCTTCTTCGTATTATTCTTTTTTTTACATTCTTCATATTCTACTTCTTCATCTTCTTCATCTTCTTCTTCTTTATCATATTCTTATTTGTGACAGGCATTCCTGTAGTTGTTATCTATAAAAGGTTGTACATTACACCTTTCATTCTGCCCGTCACAAAAGATTCACAACAGGATTTGTCCGCGTTCAGTTTGGCCTGCAGCAGCAGGTCTTTTCCAGGGGCACCACGAGGAGGAACGGACTCACCCCCATACACTGCTTAGTCATATTCTGCTTATAATTTAGATATTATCCTTTGCTCTGAATTTTAATCTTATGCTTAATGTTCTTCCGCTTTTTGTTCTGCAGCTTCTTGTATTTCTGCTTCTTGGTTTTCTGTCTCTTGTTCTTCTGTATCTTGGTACTTGTCTTCTCTTCTTTGTCCTCTTGGTCAACTTCTTCAGGGTCATCTTCTTGGTCTTCTTCAGGGTGGTCTTCAGGGTGGTCGTCTTCCGGGTCCTCGTCTTCGGGGTCCTCGTCTTCTTCGGGTTGGTCTTCTGGGTCCTCGTCTTCGGGGTCCTCGTCTTCTTCGGGGTGGTCTTCAGGGTCCTCGTCTTCTTCGGGGTGGTCTTCAGGGTCCTCGTCTTCTTCGGGGTGGTCTTCAGTGTCCTCGTCTTCAGGGTCCTCATCTTCTTCAGGGTGGTCTTCAGGGTCCTCGTCTTCAGGGTCGTCGTCTTCGGGGTCCTCGTCTTCTTCGGGGTGGTCTTCAGGGTCCTCGTCTTCTTCGGGGTGGTCTTCAGGGTCCTCGTCTTCTTCGGGGTGGTCTTCAGGGTCCTCGTCTTCAGGGTCCTCGTCTTCTTCGGGGTGGTCTTCAGGGTCCTTGTCTTCAGGGTCGTCGTCTTCGGGGTCCTCGTCTTCTTCGGGTTGGTCTTCAGGGTCCTCGTCTTCAGGGTCCTCGTCAGGGAGATCCAGAGTGATTACCAAGAACCATTTCAAAAAGCTTGAACTTGGAAATGTAGCAGAAAGTACAAGAAGGCTGAGGAACTACCGAGGACCAGCTGACGGTACTGGAACCCGGATGGGTAGCAGAAGGTACAAGAGCCAATGGAACTACCGAGGACCAGCTGATGTTACTGGAACTCGGTTACTAAGCAGGAGGTACCTGTGCCAGAAAGCACTACCAAGGACCAGCAGACGTTGGTGGAACTTGGATACCGAGAAGGAGGCACCTAATCCAAAGGCACTGCCGAGAACCAGCTGACGGTACTGGAACCCGGATGGGTAGCAGAAGGTACCCATGTAAAAAAAAGTTCAAGGCCGCGAGCCGGCCGCAGTTACCAAAACCCACAGTCCTACAGGGGGTGCTTGTCGTATTGGCACTATGGAACCAGCCTTCATTGCCAGATCCCACAGCCCACATAGGAGTCACCTAAACTGCAGGCACCATAGAGTCGGCTAACCCGACCGCAACACGACAGGACAACGCATTGGAGGCAAAGTGACGTTGACACTACCCGGAAACAGCTGGCGTGCTGGAACCAGGCTGGGCAGGAGGGAGTACCCGTGCCAAAGACACTGCCGAGAACCAGCTGACGGTACTGGAACCCGGATGGGTAGCAGAAGATACAAGAGCAAATGGAACTACCGAGGACCAGCTGACGGTACTGGAACCCGGATGGGTAGCAGAAGGTACAAGAGCCAATGGAACTACCGAGGACCAGCTGATGTTACTGGAACTCGGTTACTAAGCAGGAGGTACCTGTGCCAGAAAGCACTACCAAGGACCAGCAGATGTTGGTGGAACTTGGATACCGAGAAGGAGGCACCTAATCCAAAGGCACTGCCGAGAACCAGCTGATGGTACTGGAACCCGGATGGGTAGCGGAAGGTACCCATGTAAAAAAAAGTTCAAGGCCGCGAGCCGGCCGCAGTTACCAAAACTCACAGTCCTACAGGGGGTGCTTGTCCTATTGGCACTATGGAACCAGCCTTCATTGCCAGATCCCGCAGCCCACATAGGAGTCACCTAAACTGCAGGCACCATAGAGTCGGCTAACCCGACCGCAACACGACAGGACAACGCATTGGAGGCAAAGTGACGTTGACACTACCCGGAAACAGCTGGCGTGCTGGAACCAGGCTGGGCAGGAGGGAGTACCCGTGCCAAAGTCACTGCCGAGAACCAGCTGACGGTACTGGAACCCGGATGGGTAGCAGAAGATACAAGAGCCAATGGAACTGCCGAGAACCAGCTGGCGGTGCTGGAGCCCAGGGTAAATACTAAAAAGAGAGGAGCCAGAGGTGTATTTGGAGGAGGTTTTAAATCCGTAGTACAGTGGATGTGGACAAAGCAGGAGAATTTGCCGGACACACAGCTGGGGATCAGCTGACGTTACTGAACCCCAATAACACTGGAGCAAGCGTTGACTGTGCAGACGGCACTTCTGAGCAGCAACTAGCGGTATTGGAGCCCAGGGTAAATATTAAAAACGGAGGAGCCAGAGGTGTATTTGGAGGAGGTTTTAAATCCGTAGTACAGTGGATGTGGACAAAGCAGGAGAATTTGCCGGACACACAGCTGGGGATCAGCTGACGTTACTGAACCCCAATAACACTGGAGCAAGCGTTGACTGTGCAGACGGCACTTCTGAGCAGCAACTAGCGGTATTGGAGCCCAGGGTAAATGCTAAAAACGGAGGAGCCAGAGGTGTATTTGGAGGAGGTTTTAAATCCGTAGTACAGTGGATGTGGACAAAGCAGGAGAATTTGCCGGACACACAGCTGGGGATCAGCTGACGTTACTGAACCCCAATAACACCGCAGCAAGTGTTGACTGTGCAGACGGCACTTCCGAGCGCCAACTGCCGGTGTTGGAGCCCAGGGATAAGAATGAAAACAGAGAGGAGCCAGAGGTGTAATTGGAGCAACTTTAAAATGTGTAGTACAGTGGATGTGGACAAAGCAGGAGAAATTGCCGTCCGCACAGCAGGGGAACAGCTGACGTTACTGAACCCCAATAACACGGCAGCAAGTGTTGACTGTGCAGACGGCACTTCTGAGCGCCAACTGGCGGTGTTGGAGCCCAGGGATAAGAATGAAAACAGAGGAGCCAGAGGTGTAATTGGAGCAACTTTAAAATGTGTAGTACAGTGGATGTGGACAAAGCAGGAGAAATTGCCGTCCGCACAGCAGGGGAACAGCTGACGTTACTGAACCCCAATAACACGGCAGCAAGTGTTGACTGTGCAGACGGCACTTCCGAGCGCCAACTGGCGGTGCTGGAGCCCAGGGATACGAATGAAAACAGAGGAGCCAGAGGTGTAATTGGAGCAAGTTTTAAATAAGTAGCACAGTGAATATGGACAGAGCAGGAGAAATTGCTGTGAACACAGCATGGGAACAGCTGACGTTACTGAACCCCAATAACACCGCAGCAAGTGTTGACTGTGCAGACGGCACTTCTGAGCGCCAACTGGCGGTGTTGGAGCCCAGGGATAAGAATGAAAACAGAGGAGCAAGAGGTGTAATTGGAGCAACTTTAAAATGTGTAGTACAGTGGATGTGGACAAAGCAGGAGAAATTGCCGTCCGCACAGCAGGGGAACAGCTGACGTTACTGAACCCCAATAACACCGCAGCAAGTGTTGACTGTGCAGACGGCACTTCCGAGCGCCAACTGGCGGTGTTGGAGCCCAGGGATAAGAATGAAAACAGAGAGGAGCCAGAGGTGTAATTGGAGCAAGTTTTAAATAAGTAGCACAGTGAATATGGACAGAGCAGGAGAAATTGCCGTGAACACAGCAGGGGAACAGCTGACGTTACTGAACCCCAATAACACCGTAGCAAGTGTTGACTGTGCAGACGGCACTTCTGAGCGCCAACTGGCGGTGTTGGAGCCCAGGGATAAGAATGAAAACAGAGGAGCCAGAGGTGTAATTGGAGCAACTTTAAAATGTGTAGTACAGTGGATGTGGACAAAGCAGGAGAAATTGCCGTCCGCACAGCAGGGGAACAACTGACGTTACCGAACCCCAATAACACGGCAGCAAGTGTTGACTGTGCAGACGGCACTTCCGAGCGCCAACTGGCGGTGTTGGAGCCCAGGGATAAGAATGAAAACAGAGAGGAGCCAGAGGTGTAATTGGAGCAAGTTTTAAATAAGTAGCACAGTGAATATGGACAGAGCAGGAGAAATTGCCGTGAACACAGCAGGGGAACAGCTGACGTTACTGAACCCCAATAACACCGCAGCAAGTGTTGACTGTGCAGACGGCACTTCT
Organism: Phyllobates terribilis; assembly: GCF_046119375.1. Taxonomy (NCBI): domain Eukaryota; kingdom Metazoa; phylum Chordata; class Amphibia; order Anura; family Dendrobatidae; genus Phyllobates; species Phyllobates terribilis. The sequence goes on along the minus strand of NW_027362769.1, from coordinate 140,116,555 downwards.
GAGCGCCAACTGGCGGTGTTGGAGCCCAGGGATAAGAATGAAAACAGAGGAGCCAGAGGTGTAATTGGAGCAACTTTAAAATGTGTAGTACAGTGGATGTGGACAAAGCAGGAGAAATTGCCGTCCGCACAGCAGGGGAACAGCTGACGTTACCGAACCCCAATAACACGGCAGCAAGTGTTGACTGTGCAGACGGCACTTCCGAGCGCCAACTGGCGGTGCTGGAGCCCAGGGATAAGAATGAAAACAGAGGAGCCAGAGGTGTAATTGGAGCAACTTTAAAATGTGTAGTACAGTGGATGTGGACAAAGCAGGAGAAATTGCCGTCCGCACAGCAGGGGAACAGCTGACGTTACCGAACCCCAATAACACGGCAGCAAGTGTTGACTGTGCAGACAGCACTTCCGAGCGCCAACTGGCGGTGCGGGAGCCCAGGGATAAGAATAAAAACAGAGAGGAGCCAGAGGTGTAATTGGAGCAAGTTTTAAATAAGTAGCACAGTGAATATGGACAGAGCAGGAGAAATTGCCGTGAACACAGCAGAGGAACAGCTGACGTTACTGAACCCCAATAACACCGCAGCAAGTGTTGACTGTGCAGACGGCACTTCCGAGCGCCAACTGGCGGTGTTGGAGCTCAGGGATTACAGTTCAGGTGGTAGAAACATGAACAGAACAGGAGACCTGGATACTGTTGCCAACCAATTATTTATTCTGGAAGAGGACTGGCAAATTCATGAGAGATCCAGGCCTTGTTCATTTTGAGAAAAGTAAGCCGGTCAACGTTATCGGAGGATAGTCACATGCGACGGTCTGTTAGTACACCACCTGCGGCACTAAAGACGCGTTCCGATAATACACTAGCAGCAGGGCAAGCTAGCACCTCCAATGCATACTGACTAAGCTCTGGCCATGTATCCAGCTTACAGACCCAAAACTTGAAGGGAGAAGAGCCGTCTGGGAGTACACTAAGAGGGCAAGACATGTAGTCTGTCACCATCTGACGGAAACGTTGCCTCCTGCTGACTGGAGCCGTCTGTGATGGTGTAGACATTTGTGGCGGCGGGGACACAAAACTTTGCCACATTTCGGCCATAGTGGTCTTGCCCTGTGCTGAGGCGCTGCTTCTGCTCCCTCTTTGTGCAGAGCTTCCTCCACTGCCTCGACGCACTGAGCTGCTTTGTAAAGCACTAGCAGCACTGCTCTCGGTTGGAATGGAGAAAATGATGGAATGCACCAGTGCGTCTTGGTACTCCCGCATTTTACGCTCCCGGTTCAACGGTGTTATGAGGCTTTGTAAGTTGTCCCGGTAGCGAGGATCTAGGAGGGTGGACACCCAATAATCAGCCGTGTTGAGAATGTGGGCGATGCGGCGGTCATTTCTCAGGCACTGCAGCATGAAATCAACCATGTGCTGCAGACTGCCAACTGGCCAAGAAACGCTGTCCCCTGCTTGAGGCGTGATCTCTGCCTGCTCTGCATCACCCCACCCTCGCTCTAGATACTGACTACTAGAGCATTGTGTACCTCCCTCCTCTGGACAGATGTCTTCCTCATCCATTGACTCCTCCTCATCCTCCTCACAAAGTGTCCCCTGCCTAGGCCTTTGTGAGGAACCACGTTGCGCAGACTGTAGAGAAGCAGATGGCATTTGTGACTCCTCATCCTCCACCTCTTCCAAAACCTCGTCCCTTAGTGCTTGCAGTGTTTTTTCAAGCAGGCAGATAAGGGGGATAGTCATGCTGACTAGTGCATCATCTGCACTCGCCATCCGCGTGGAATAATCGAAGGCACGCAAAACGTGGCAAATGTCCTTCATAGAGGCCCACTCAGTGGTGGTGAAGTGTGAACGGCGCGCACTGCGACTTGTTTGCGCCTGCTGTAGCTGGTACTCCATTACTGCTGCCTGCTGCTCACACAACCTCTCCAACATATGTAACGTTGAATTCCACCTGGTGGGTAGGTCACATATGATGCGGTGTTCCGGAAGACGTAATCGGCGCTGCAGAGCTGCAATGCGTGATCTTGCATTGCTGGAACGCCGCAAGTGAGCGCACTCTATGCGGACCTTGTGAAGCAGTGCATCAAGATCCGGATAGTCCCTCATAAAACTCTGCACGACCAAGTTGAGCACATGTGCCAGACATGGGATGTGAGTGAGGTTGCCTAGGCCCAGAGCTGCCACCAGATTTCGGCCATTGTCACACACTACCATGCCTGGCTGGAGATTCGCTGGCACAAACCACACGTCGCTCTGCTGCTTGATGGCATTCCAGAGCTCCTGCGCTGTGTGGCTTCGATTCCCCAAAGAAATTAATTTTAATACGGCCTGTTGACGTTTGGCCACGGCTGTGCTCATATCGGTCATCATAACAGATAACCGTTCATGGGTCGATGTGGAGGTAGACCGTGACGGCTCCTGCAGCGCTGATTCAGAGGAACTGGAGTATGAGGAGGAGTCAATGTGTACAGACTGGATTCCTGCAATCCTTGGAGTTGGCAGAACACGTACAGCGCCACTCTCAAGATTTGTACCCGGCTCCACAACATTTACCCAATGGGCAGTGAGGGAAAGGTATCGTCCCTGTCCATGCTTACTGGTCCACGCATCAGTGGTCAGGTGGACCTTGCTACTGACGGCGTTTTGTAGCGCATGTTTAATTTTTCCCTCCACATGATGTTGCAGGGCAGGGACGGCTTGCCTGCTGAAATAAAAGTGGCTGGGCACGTTGTATTGTGGGACTGCCAATGCCATAAAGTTACGGAATGTGTCAGTCTCCACCAGCCTGAATGATAGCATTTCAAGGGCCAGTAGTTTAGCAATGCCAGCATTCAGAGCCTGTGCTCGGGGGTGGTTTGCCGAGTATGGGCGCCTTTTCTCCCATGCCTGTGCTAACGATGGCTGTAGACTGGCCTGGGAGTGTGAGGATGACTGGGAAAGTGGTGCTGTGGGTGGAATTACACTGTGTCTCTGTACAACAGTGCCAGAGATTCTTCCATGGCGATCCTGTGAGGAAGCCGAACCAGCTGTGTGTGAGCTGGAGGAAGAGGCTACAACACGAGCTGAAGAGGTGGTAGGTGGCGCTGTAGGTTGGCCTAGGTCTTCAGTGTGTTTTTGTATCTCCACCACGTGCTTGGTCCGCACATGTTTCCACATATTTGTGGTATTGAGGTTGCTGACACTTTTCCCTCTTTTCACCTTCTGATTACACAGCTTGCATTTGACAAAGCAAATGTCATCTGCAACTGTGTCAAAAAAGGACCAGGCACTGCAAGTCTTGGGAGCGCCCGCTTTGGATTTTGGAAGAGCCATGCTCCTAATGGGTGCCGAAGTGGAGGCTACAGGCAACCAAGTCTGCCCCCTCCCTCTCCCTCCTTTTTGGGCCGTTCGGGGAATCTCTTCCTCAGAGCTGCTCCCACCACCTTCCTGTCCCTCACGCCATGATGGGTCAAGGACCTCATCATCTACACCACCCTCTTCAAACAACTGCTTCTCCTGGGTAGTCTCGACAGCACAGTACGCACCAGAAAGTGGCACCTGAGGCTCATCATCAGATGCGTTCTGAGGTGTGCTGCTGACCATAGGCACTGGCCCACCCGCCTCTTCAGATTCAGAGAGACAAAACGGTTGCGCATCACTGCATACTACCTCTTCTTCAAATTCTAGAATTCTGCTTGGCTGGCCCCCTCTTTCCAAGCCAAGAGATTCAGAGAACAGAAGTAGAGATGGCTCCTGTCCAGGGCTCTCTGACTGCCTGGGCAATTTGGCAGGTGGTGAAGAGACAGATGGGTGCTCTTCAGTGCTCAGGACCTGAGAGGATCTGGAACTAATTGAAGTCGATGCGTTAGCTGCCATCCATCCGACAACGGCTTCAATTTGGTCCTCGCGCAGCAGTGGGGTACGGCTAGCTCCTACAAAGCTGCGCATAAAGGACTGTTCCCTGGTAAAACTGGGGGATGCTGAGTCACTGGTGCCCGCAGCAGGCACAGAATTCCCACGTCCTCTCCCTGCAGGCACAGAATCCTCACGTCCTCTCCCTGCAGAAACTCCACGCCCACGCCCACGCCCACGCCCATGACCACATGCCTTACTCCCTGCCTTCTTCATCTTGGTAGACTGATAAAGATAGGCAGAAAAGTACTAAGGGCTTAGTGTGCTTATTCCTGAACAGCTGCTAACAGGTATAAGAAACACTAATTTTATAAAGTGTGGACTAGACTTTAATATGAGCTAATGTGGCCTACACAACTGTAAAGTGGAGTGTTTGGTGAACTTTATTTAGGTTTTTTTTTGTCACAAAAAGACACTGGATGTGCCTAAAGATGTAATAACGATAGTATCACAAACTTTTTGTAGCTATTACAATGTAGGAAGGTAACCTACAATGCAATAGATGAGGCTGCAAAAAATAGGCTAATACTAATCTGGCTGGGGCTGCAGGGCCCAATGCTGCAGAAAGGCTCCTCTATCTACTCCTATATAGTGTGTTTGGAATCAATTTAGCTGAATACGGATGGAACCACCACACTAATAGGAGATATCAGGAAAAATTATGAATTGGCAATAAAGGACAATGTATGAGGCAGTGACACACACTGAGTGCACTACAACCAGACGTGGTTGAAGCACACACTACAGGGTGAGCTGCACTCACACACCAGACCTTGCAGACAGCGGTGAACAGTACAGATGCAGAGCACTGTGCACTAGCGCTGCAAGACCAAAAAAATTTCTCTATCTACTCCTATATAGTGTGTTTGGAACCAATTTAGCTGAATACGGATGGAACCACCACACTAATAGGAGATATCAGGAAAAATTATGAATTGGCAAAAAAGGACAATGTATGAGGCAGTGGCACACACTGAGTGCACTACAACCAGACTTGGCTGAAGCACACACTACAGGGTGAGCTGCACTCACACACACAGATCTTGCAGACAGCGGTGAACAGCACAGAGAACTGTGCACTAGCACTGCAAGGCACAGCGATTTATAAAGTAGCTTGGGTAAAGCAGAATAGACCAAATAGGTAGCTAAAACTGTCCCTCAGAACAACAGCGTCCTATCCCTAACTGAATTCACAGCAGAGTGAGCTCAAAATGGCGGCGGCGACTTTTATAGTGCATCATGACATCATTTCAGCAGCCAATCACAGCCATGCCATTAGTTAAGATGCCTACATGCCTAACAGGATGTGCCCACACTTCTTAGGATCCTCATTGGCTGAATAAAATGAAAATGGCTCATTGCATTATGGGAACTTCCGATTCCGGTATACGATATTGCAAAAGTATCGGAATTAAGTATCGGAATTCCGATACCGCGAATATCGGCCGATACCCGATATTTCAGTATCGGAATGCTCAACACTTCTCTTGACACATCTTCCAGTAGTTCTTCATTCATCGATGGCGTAGTATGTCCTCTCCCTGCAATCTCCTTACCATTCTCCCTATGCAGGGAAACCATGCAACTATATCTTAAAGAAGCACTCCTCCTCCTCCCATTAAAGTTTTTATCCTCTTAATATATTGCAGTCATCATATCATATAGCGCTGTGTACTTACTCATACCATTGCTCATTTTATCTTTCTACCCAGCTGATTCTTCTCTTTTCCATTAGCTCTAGGACATCATGTGATTAAAAACTGACTAGCTGAATCCTTCTAAGTTCTATGTAGAAACAGGAAGCTGCTTATCTTCCCTTGTCCTCTCTGTTTCTATAAAGGCCTATTTACCCCAGCCAATAATTAGGACTTCTTGCTTCTTGATTAAAGGCTAGACTAAACAGGCCGTCGATCATCTAACAAACGAGCGTTGCTTAAAAAATCATAATTTTTGCCAGCACACCATCCTGTGAAAACAAGACATGTTTTGCAGAGAGCAATAATATTCTATGTGCACAGAACGATCATATCAACGATTGTTCTGTGTGCATATAAGTGCATTCTATTGTCTAAGCATGCTATTTTAACACCCTCCTATCCACTTACATGTAGCTGATCAGTGATCGTTTTACAACCGCGATCAGGTTTTCTAAATTAAGTCATTCTAAAAAGCTGTTACATGAACTGTTTCTGACTATCACACTGTGTGAAACATCTTAGAAGGGCTGTAGAGAAGCTTCTTCTATTAAAAAGATTGAAAAAAAGAATTAAGTACAGCTGCTTGAACACTTTTGTCATGGAAAAAAGTAAAATGCTTCCAGAGATGAGAGAAGAGCTAGCACTTTCCTCTGTGTGGCTGACCCCCTCCTTTGGAATTTGGTAACCCATAGATACTCCAATGGCTGAACAGATGTGAGGGCTTCAGGAAGGTGGATTAGATTTACGATCGGGATAAGAGATTTAGAAACAGTTGGCATTCTCTTTGTCTGCTCACCAGAAAAATAAGAAAGGAGATTTGCATGAACTGCGTCGATCCAATAGATAGGAAAGTCATATTTTCAGGAACGTGAAGAAGTGGCAAATGCAAAGCACCGTTTCAAGTCGCTGCACGATGACCAGAATCATGTAAATTGAATAAGGAGCTGATACACGAGGCTACACCTGGCGTATTTGGTCTCTATGTAAAGATAAAATCATGATACAGAAGATGAATTTAGGCAATCTCATAATTTTCTGAAACTGAAAAGTGCAACCCTGCAGGAGTAAGGATGAGAGGGGGTGTGGGTGTAACTTAGGAGCTAACAGAAGGCAAATGCCAACTTTTAGGCGTGTCAGTACCTGGAGGCACAGTTCACTGTAGGTGCTGCACGTTTTTCTGGAGAAACCTCCCTCCATATACCTGAAGCCATATCTGTGATGACAGGTCTAGTAAGCTTTCTTGATTTATTATTTTATTTTATGTAACTGTATATTCTGTATTGTTTTGTCCCCTTTTGTAAAATCTTTTGCAGATTTTTTAATAAATACTGCCTATCGTTCTGGATTAAATATAAAGTTTAATAGTTCTGTTCCTTTTGTTCTGTAAACTGCACCCCAAAGCCATATACTACCAGAACCAGGTGTCCAGTCAGCCTGTGGTGGCAGCTAATAATCTTTTTTGGGTTATCGTGAAGTTAGCAGTGATCATACGGGCGTATATACATATATTCCATGCATTGGAATCCGGAGGTGTATATATCATACGCGCACTGTTAGTTTCCCAATAACTAGCCTGTTAATGCAAACAGCCTACGGCCTCCTACATTGATCATCGGCCAATTGTGTAATTTTCCGGGCGATAGGGGGCAGTAGAGAGCTGTTCGTTCAAGAGATCACAGTGGGTGGTTCGGCGTGACCTTCCCGTGCTGCGATAATCTTGACAACTTTAATTTATTGGTGATTTGGGTCCCCCATTCTAGCCGATCCCCACAATGAAAGGTATCACCTGGATAGGAGATAAATGTTTTGGGCTGAAATACTCTGTTTAGTGGTCATAATATCAAGATGTAAAATATTATACATATTACCTTGATACTGTATCAACAAATAATGCTGCAAATGTACGCTTAGGACTATAACGCTACTATAGCATATTTCTTACATGGAGCTCATATGCCGCTGTCGTGTTCTGGGAATACAGATGTTGTTCGTTGCTTTGCCCGGTCAAACTTCCCAGCTGGTGCCGTTCCTTACTTTCTGGTGTGGTCAGGAGTGATGATATATGGCCACAGCACATGCTCCATATGTGATGGTTATTTGTAAAGCCTCATACTAGCATTCATAGCCAACAAGTGTGGTATCTCAGTACCCGGTCTACTGCTGCTGAGTGAAACAGTTGTTGTGTGCCAGCACCATTTTCCACACTGCTGAAGCATGAGAGAGTGGGTTAATGTCCATTTTGCTTCACTGCGCCGTCTCCTCATAATGCCCTGCAGCTATGACAATTTATGGAATATCACACCTTGTACAGTGGTGGTCAGTATCGGGGCCATCACAGATCAGCAGTTTCCAGTGGAGCACAGCTTGTACGGCAGAGTCGTTTTCCATGTCCAGAGTTACTGGCTAAGTATCTATCTCCTGTAGAGTGTAAGCTCTTATGGTCAGTGGGGTCCTCTCTCTCTCCTGTAGAGTGTAAGCTCTTATGGTCAGTGGGGTCCTCTCTCTCTCCTGTAGAGTGTGAGCTCTTATGGTCAGTGGGGTCCTCTCTCTATCCTGTAGAGTGTAAGCTCTTATGGTCAGTGGGGTCCTCTATCTCTCCTGTAGAGTATAAACTCTTATAGTCAGTGTGGTTCTTTCTCTCCTGTAGAGTGTAAGCTCTTATGATCAGTAGGTCTTCTCCCTTCTATAGAATGTAAGCGCTTATGGTCAGTGGGGTCTTCTCTCTTGTAGAGTGTAAGCTCTTATGGTCAGTGGGGTCCTCTCTCTCTCCTGTAGAGTGTGAGCTCTTATGGTCAGCGGGGTCCTCTCTCTCTCCTGTAGAGTGTAAGCTCTTATGGTCAGTGGGGTCCTCTATCTCTCCTGTAGAGTATAAACTCTTATAGTCAGTGTGGTTCTTTCTCTCCTGCAGAGTGTAAGCTCTTATGATCAGTAGGTCTTCTCCCTTCTATAGAATGTAAGCGCTTATGGTCAGTGGGGTCTTCTCTCCTGTAGAGTGTAAGCTCTTATGGTCAGCGGGGTCCTCTCTCTCTCCTGTAGAGTGTAAGCTCTTATGGTCAGCGGGGTCCTCTCTCTCCTGTAGAGTGTAAGCTCTTATGGTCAGTGGGGTCCTCTCTCTCTCCTGTAGAGTGTAAGCTCTTATGGTCAGTGGGGTCCTCTATCTCTCCTGTAGAGTATAAACTCTTATAGTCAGGGTGGTACTTTCTCTCCTGTAGAGTGTAAGCTCTTATGATCAGTAGGTCTTCTCCCTTCTATAGAATGTAAGCGCTTATGGTCAGTGGGGTCTTCTCTCCTTTAGAGTGTAAGCTCTTATGGTCAGCGGGGTCCTCTCTCTCTCCTGTAGAGTGTAAGCTCTTATAGTCAGTGTGGTCCTCTATCTCTCCTGTAGGGTGTAAGCTCTTATGGTCAGTGGGATCCTCTCTCCCTTGTAGGGTCTAAGCTCTTATGGTCAGTGGGGTCCTCTCTCTCTCCTGTAGAGTGTAAGCTCTTATGGTCAGCGGGGTCCTCTCTCCTGTAGAGTGTAAGCTCTTATAGTCAGTGTGGTCCTCTATCTCTCCTGTAGGGTGTAAGCTCTTATGGTCAGTGGGATCCTCTCTCCCTTGTAGGGTCTAAGCTCTTATGGTCAGTGGGGTCCTCTCTCTCTCCTGTAGAGTGTAAGCTCTTATGGTCAGCGGGGTCCTCTCTCTCTCCTGTAGAGTGTAAGCTCTTATGATCAGTGGGGTCCTCTTTCTCTTGTAGGGTGTAAGTTCTTATGGTCAGCGGGGTCCTCTCTCTCTCCTGTAGAGTGTAAGCTCTTATAGTCAGTGTGGTCCTCTCTCTCTCCTGTAGGGTGTAAGCTGTTATGGTCAGCGGGGTCCTCTCTCTCTCCTGTAGAGTGTAAGCTCTTATGGTCAGTGGGATCCTCTCTCTCCTGTAGGGTGTAAGCTCTTGTGGTCATTGGTGTCCTCTCTCTCTCCTGTAGAGTGTAAGCTCTTATGGTCAGTGGGATCCTCTCTCTCCTGTAGGGTGTAAGCTCTTATGGTCATTGGTGTCCTCTCTCTCTCCTGTAGAGTGTAAGCTCTTATGGTCAGTGGGGTCCTCTCTCTCCTGTAGAGTGTAAGCTCTTATAGTCAGTGTGGTCCTCTCTCTCTTCTGTAGAGTGTAAGCTCTTATAGTCAGTGGGGTCCTCTATCTCTTCTGTAGAGTGTAAGCTCTTATTGTCAGTGGGGTCCTCTATCTCTTCTCTAGAGTGTAAGCTCTTATAGTCAGCGGGGTTTTCTCTCTCTCCTGTAGAGTGTAAGCTCTTATAGTCAGTGTGGTCCTCTCTCTCTTCTGTAGGGTGTAAGCTCTTATGGTCAGTGGGGTCCTCTATCTCTCTCTCTCCCCACACGTGTATTTTCCAAGCAATTTAAAGCTTTCCAGTATTGAGATTCATGCAACTTAATTTGCCACAAATCAAAGATTTTGGGGAAAATTTGGCAAAGCCGGCAAAATTGCATTTCAAAAGATCTGCTCATCTCTAATACAGATATGGATATGAAATGAATACAGATCCCAGGCCAGTCCCTCTCAAAATAACAGACCCCCCAAAATAAACCTCTTTCCTCTATCTTACACCCATGCACCGGCACTCAGCAGATGTATTCCCAGAAGTCCAGGAGGTGGTCCCTACTTTTTTCCGGGAGGTTGCCAAACCCAAGCATAAGATACTGTGTGCTATCAATAGATGCCTGAAAATGAGGCAATGATAATATATATAACACAAAAGAATAATTCTGACATACATCTGAATGTAGCAATGCAATGGGAACATTGCACGTTACAATTCTCCTGTTTTCAGTATCGTGTATAATCCACAGACTAAAAGCAATCTTGTTCTCTTGAATTATGTAATATGTTGATAATGAATATTATCCATTTTTTAATAATGCCTTGCACTCTAAGACATTGCCATAGGCATTAATGTATCGCTATATGGGATCTTTTGTGCGCATTTTCCAGCGCAGGCTATAAAATATGAATGAGTGATAATTGCCTACTACGACGAAGGCGGTTGATAACAAGACGTGATAATTGTAACTGTGTTTTAAAAACATCATTCACGAGAAATAAAAGATTCCAAAGGAACTGTTGTCAGACGGGAAAATATGAAATCGTCTTATCTTCTCTTGATAGGCAAATGTCCTGGTAATAAGGACCGGCGTGAAGAAGAACATGGGGAAGCGTTGCGGTCTCGTAGGCCCACGTTACCGATGTCAATCAGGATTAATGCAGCAATCATTTTCTAGAGTAACACTTTGTTATCGTCGCCTATAATCTGCCTGCTGCAGTCAACTTTTTAATATTACAGATATGAATGTTTCTGATTTTGCAACAACAGAAGACTAATAATAAAAGGCCATATATTAGTAAATCGTAAGTAAATCCTCATATATATGGCTCCTGCTATGATAGATTCAGTTTTCATACTGGGGTCCATCATCGACCTAAGTAATGGCCCCTTGGTTTGCACCACCTGTAGAACACTTCCCATCTTTCTTCCTCCAAAAATTTCCCACTCAAGTCTGCCACCCCACCATTTATTGTGAGCTATGGTTTCCTATCATTATTGTAAGCTCTAATAGATGGTGGTAACCTAATAGACATTAGCACTATTATTTCCTCTGCTCCCTTTTCCTAAGGACCCTTGGTCAATTGGACAATTTCCTTTCATGGTATGTCTACCTCTAGCACAGGGGTGAAATATGGAACCCAAAGAAGTTGGTATGGCCATAATTTGCCATTGTGTTCAGTTGGATTCCCTATGGCACTGAATGGCGGCAAGTGAGCTCCAGGGCTGCCTAAAGGTTTTTGGCAGATGTTGTAGCAGTCATGTAACCCTAGTACGAGTCCTCATATGCACAAAATGCTCCTGTCCCCTATCTTACATGTATCAATATTACAATTTTATTTACACTATATGGACAAGAGTATTGGACGCCTACCCATTTTTAAATTTTTATTTATTTTACTCACTTATATAGCACCATTGATTCCACCGCGCTTTACAGACATTATTGGCACTGTCCCCATCGGGGCTCACAATCTAGATTCCCTATAAGTATGTCTTTGGAGGTTGGGGAGGAAACCAGAGAACCAGGAGGAAACCCACACAAACATGGGGAGAACATACAAACCCCTTGCCGATGTTGTCCTTGGTGAGATCACACCTAAAGGAACTTTTATAACCTCCCATTCTACACCCACAGACATTAATATGGAGTTGGTTTCTATTTGCAGATAATAGCTTCCACTCTTCTGGGAAGAATTTCTACAAGAGTTTGAAGGTGTCTTTGGGAATTTTTGCCCATTAATCCACAAGAGCATCTGTGAGATCAGACACGGATGTTGCGGAGAAGCCAGGGTCACAATGTCCCTTCTAGTTCATCTCAAATGTGTTTGATTGGATTGAGGTTCTGGCTCTGTGCATCCGGTCAAGTTCTTCCACACCAAACTCTCCCAGCTATGTCTTTATGGACCTTGTGAATTGGGCACAGTCATGGGGAGCAGACAGAGCCTTACCCAAACTTTTCGCCAAAAAACTTAGACACTATAATTGTCCAAAGTGTCTTGTATGCTGAAGCACTAAAGGCCCATATTCACATTAGATGAAAATGGCTCCGTCCTAACACATCACAGACTACAATTCACAATATTGAATTTTTGGGGGCCGATGATACAGCTTGAGCTCAATATTGGCTGAAAAAATCCAACACATTTATAGATCAGATATTGGTCAAAACGATTGATTTGTTTCACTGAATCAGCCGACTATTCATTCTGGTCAAAATTGGTCTTTTCATGTTAGTTTTAAGTAATGTAGTTGGGCGTCCTAAGATTTCATTTTACTGGAATTATGGGGCCTAAGCCAATCTCTGGAAAACAAGCCCATAGCATTATCCCTCCTCCACCAAACTCTACAGGTGGCACAATGCGGTCAGGCGGGTAACGTTCTCCTGGCAGTCACCAAACCCAGACTCGTCCATCAGATGCCAGACGGAGAAGTGTGATCCGTCACTGCACAGAACGCGTTTCCACTGATCTAGAGTATAACATGGCGTGCCTTACACCACTCCATCTGAAACTTGGTATTGTGCTTGGTGATGTAAGGCTTGCATACATCTGCTGGTCCATGGAAACCCATGCCATGAAGCTCCTGGTGGGAAAGGGCAGACACCGTTTTGGTACTGGTGTTAATGCCAGACTAAATTTGGAAATGGGCAGTTATTACGACAGAACATTGGTGACTATTATTCATTTGTAACTTTATGTGGTCTGTCACTGCCTGGGTTCAGCTTCATTATTCAGGTTTTTTTTTGCTTTGCAATAATTTCTTTACCTAAGCGGTCTGTTTCTGAAGCTGCAGGCTTTGGGCTTCGTGGACATTCCCCAATAATTATACTCTCTTTTCCTGTTGAAGTATCTGTGCAAGCTCTGATTTGTAATTGCAGATGAGATACATTTGGATATTTAGCAAGTTATGTCTGTATAATACTCACTAGTTCTGACTTTTCCAGAGAGCTGGGAAAAGATTAACAAGAAGCAGGAAGCAGAGGAAAAGGAAAATAAAAGACTTCTTCCCCAGACTGTATTTGATTATAGTCTGTAGCTATGAAGCAGGAGCTGCATTAACCTAATGCACATAGGTCTGCATAGGAGCTGGATACACAGAACGGTAGCATATGTTTAATCCAGACTATATAAAATGTTGCTTCATTCTCAATTTGAGATGATCTGGAGCCAAACAAAAAATGTCTGTCCCTGTTACATTTATTTGGTCGTCATACATGGCCTTTAAATACTATATTTCCGTCAAATTTTTGCAATAAATAATGAATGTTTAATGAGTTTCTGCATCTTGGTGTAAACTTTGCACCCCAGCGATCACTAAATGACCCCTTTGTCTCTGGGGTTCATGTCTTTACTGTGTTTCGGGGGATGTTTATTTTTAAAGCGCCAACAGTAATGTGCCCTTTGCACTTTGGCACAAAAAACCTCAGCATGGTCTAGTTGAAAGCTTATATGGTGCAGGCTTGTGTTGTCACGCTGGTCTTTATTATGTCGAGCACAACAGCATGACATTAGCGCTGGCCGCTCTGTTTTGTGAGATGCTCATTGTAATAGTGCACATCTGGATTGACTTACCCCGCGCATACTTTTACATTAGCGCTTGTCATGTGGACTCAAACGTATCACTATTCACTTATTCCTTATGAATGTCTGTCCACAGGTCTTCATTATAAATATACAAACAGCTAAAGAACAAGAAAAGTCCTACATCTAAAGGATATGGATATAGGCCGTTTCTAGCCCTCCCAACACAACCTGTTTTTGCATTCAAGGATATTACAAGATCCCATGTTGATGACCTTGAGCGCGCACATTGCATATATAATAGTTAGATTTTTTTTTATTAACAATTCAACGTGAATATTCTTAAAATGGGTTTTCCCAGTAGTTCAAATATCCTCAAAGGGGTTGTCCACTATTTAGCTATTGATCGCCTGTCCTTAGGATAGGTCATCAATATCGGATTATTTTGGGTCCCACACTCAGCACCCCCACCGATCAGCTGCTTATATCTCCAGCCAATGAAAAAAGGTAAAAGTAGACAGTTTTTCCTCTTATTTTATTCCTGCTGCTCCACTGAGTGTGCAGTTTTGTTTTTTTTTTGCAACTTATCACAGTTCCTTTTTATTTAGTACTGCTTTTTATGGTCTTTATCAAGGAGGCGTGGCTTACAGGGCAATAATACAGAATGACCTAAAGACACGCCCCTGAGGTTCCTGTTAGCCACGCCCCCTTCATAAAGCCCATAAAGATTAGCTCTAAGTAGAAAACCCCATATCTCTGGAACCGTATGGCGGATTTAAAAAAAACAAGAAACAGAATACTCAGAGGGAATAAAATTAGAAAAAAAATTGTCAACTTTTGACTTTATGACAGGTCTATTTTAAAAGGGGTTGTCCCATCTTCCTTTTTTTTTTGGTGTATCGACAGGATAGCACCCTTTAGCATCCTGCCAGGAATGGAGAGGACCGTGTGCGGATTTCTCCATTTGTTTCTGTGGGATCCAAAGGGCAACATTTCTCCTTGCGGAGAGTGACAAGTTAAGTATGTCAAGGTGAGGAGACTTTTAAGCCGCAATGCTCCTCTGGGAAATATGCAAATTGTCTCTTCAGAGAAGAAGAGGACTAGAACTCTAGTGCCACCTTTAGGAAGTAGCAATCCCAAAAGTCAATATCGACCCTTTAACGAGCCTTGTCACATGACTTAGGATAAAAGCCAGAACCAGAATCTCAATTTGCAGACACTGTGTTTCGGGGTATTGCCCCTCGTCAGTGCAAAGTGTGAGATCTGGTCTGGCTGGGTGAGAGACGTCTAAAAATTGCTGTATAAGTATATGTTTGTAAATTTGCAGAGCTGCCGTTGAAATGAATGTCTAGAATCATGTAATGCAGCTTTATTTATGATCAGAGCCCCCCCCCCACGCTCCAGACCTCCATAATACTCCATATTGCTCAATATAACAGTATCATATGACCATTTTATAGCCATTGTTCATTTTATTGTTTTCAGATTTGCATAAAGTTTGCTGCTTTTGCAGGGAAGCAATACCTGGTTTCATATCCTACCTTTCCTCCTGAATCAGGACTTGTGAGAGAGAGAAAAACAAGGAATAAAAGCGGTAATTATTTCTGCAATAACAGAGCGGCAGAGCCTCAGAAATGGATTGCTCTGTCAGCACTGGGCACCGGGCCAAATCCTGATTGATCCAGCAGCTATCTAGCTGAGACGAAACTGCAACAAAAAAATGTATATTTAATTTTAACTTAATTAAAACATTTTGTGAATACCTGGTGTGATTACTTTTATGTTAAGAAGTTGTTTATGCAGCCGGTAAGATGATACGTCCTTCGTTCTTTCTGCCTTTCAATGCGGTTCCCATGGACTAGAAAGGGGAAAGGCCTTTTGACTCCTTCTTTTTGTTTCCCTACGGAAGCGTAGACCTACAGCAGCTTGTTTATGTTACCTACTGCTGGGGCGCAGAGAAAGCCCAGGGAAAAAAATGATTTACCGGCCTTTTAAAAGGCAAAAAGAGATCCCTGCAGACAGTGAATACCCGGGAATAAGCTCAATGTGTTTGTAGCTGGTATAATCCTTCTCAAGTGTAATCACATTAAAATGTGGTTTTATTACACGTTCTCCATTAGAGAAAATACAAATGAATCCAAGAAAACTTCTGAGAAGTATATTATAACATTATCTAAACAATAGTGCCGGCCTCATAGGAGTCGTCTCGGTATGCGCCCCATAACTCCCCATATTATTATAGAATTTCATATAATTGCTATACATGAGCAAATTGATTCAAATAAAATCCATTACATATTTCCTGAAAAATTAAAAATTTTCTCAAATTCAAATTTTGCGCAAATTCTGGCAAAAATTGCTGAACACAAGTAAAAATGTTATGCTCAACTCTCCTGATCCATTCTCATATCTTTCCTGCTGCTGGTCCTCCAATCAGCTCCTCTGCTGCTACTGTTCTTCACTAGGCCCCACGCCATCATTTCAGTTGAGAAGTAAGTTAACTGATTTTGCTCGACATTTCTCCTGCAGCCTGGCGAATGAATGCTGCATTACTGTTACACACCTGTCCCAGTTACCTGTGCAGAGGTCACTGTGCAGGATGAAAGAGGAGGCTAGCGGTGACCATTGTATACTGTTTGGTGAATGGTGGATTCTATGTTATTTATATACAGGTGGAACTTTTCATTATACTCCTGTCTGTGAAGGTAATGAGATTACTGATAAGTGATATGTACAGAACAGGAAGTGTCAGTCTAATATAAGATTTAGTTTTAGATTTGAGATTATTTTACATATGGATAGTGATATGGAAATAAAAAACACCATTGTTAAAAAAATATTTTCAACATACAAATTTGATTAAAACTACATAATTTTCTGATTTTCCCTTTAAATTAGTTGTAAATTTCGCAAAGTTTATTATTGTATGTAAACTGAGACGTATACATTAGTTGAATGCTGATAAAATATGGAAAATAGGGGAATAGGACCCGGGCGAAGGTGGTTGCCGAAACGCGCGTTGCGGTGGACGCCACCAGGGAGAGGGAGATTGTTGCCTAACTTTAAGTCCCAAGTATTACTGCACACATTGGTTGGCAAACATTACATCCATTATTCTACTATGTGAGTATGACAATGTGCACGGCATGAGCGCTATGCGTATGTTGTAGAGTTGCCACGATGGTTGCTAATCATCGGTGGTTGTTTCTGTTTACACATACAATATAATATATATTTGTTTGTATACCCTAACATATGTATACTACTTTTTACACTCTGGTATATCATGTGATGACCATTATTCTTGCACTTGCAATCTATAATCTATTTACCCCCCCATGTGTGTGCGCCTCTTGTTTTTATACCATTTTATCTATTTTTATCTTAATATTTGCCATTGCTTCATGATTTATTTCACACTAATTTGATGTATTGGGACTGTATGGTCGGATTGTTTTCCTTTCTCTCTTCTATTAATTGAATGCTGCAAACAGATGCCATAGGGTCCAGTTGTAAAAAAATAAAGTATATATTTGATGTACACATTTATTTACTGGATACTGCTGTATGTAATCGCTTAGTCTACTGCATCATTTTTTAAATTTTTTTTTTTTGTATACTGATAGAGGCCAGGAGGGTGCTATTTTTGCATTCTGCTGACTAATCAAAGCCTGTGGACATGTTTAGAGCTTTCCCAGCCATTCAGGCTAAATGCACAACACAAATACAATCTGAACTCTTGGGAAAAAAAAGAAAAAAAAAGAATAAAATAAATACGCTTGATATTTTTTTTTTTTTTTTTTACAAAAGAATCAATTTATCTCCATGATTCATTTTCATTCATTTATTAAATGATTATTATTACATTTTTTCCTAAAAAAAAGAGATGTTTATGCCTAGAGTTACAGTATAATTCTTGAAAAAACTTTTGAAGTTTTTTGCTTTTAATAAAAAAAATATATATATAAAAAAGACTATCATATGGTAGAAGTGTCCTTTTGGTGTCAACATCTCTAAAATCCTTAGAACGACAAAGCTGTAAAATGATAATGCATCGCCAAGGACAAGCCAATTGTCATTAACTGAGGATGAAAATGTGCTGTTCAAGAGGGAAGATATCAAATTAACAAACCAAATAATGGTCTGAAGTGAAATCATTTCTGAGCAATTGCTTGTGTTATTGTTCTGCCCTTCACCAGAAATATCCAGCCGACGAGACTTTAAACTGAAATGAAGATATAAGTACCAAACAAGAGCTGATAATAGATCAGGAGTGCCATTATACTGCAGGTTATTGTTGTTTGACACTATGTGCAATCAATAGACTCTGATTGTTGACCTAACGTTGGTGCAGATTTCTTCCATCTGTTCTATGTGTAAAAATGACAATCTTTTGTAAGGTGTAAATAACACAAATAAAAACTGTCTATGGAATCTGCTCTGACTGTATGTAGCCAGGTTCAGAACAATGGGTTTTCCAGTTCAGAAGCAGATTTTGGGGTGGTACACCACTTTGGAATACCATGGATTTTTTTAAATTACCCACCATGAATTAGATAAAAGCTGTTACTACTTATAAGTATTCTGTATTTTTTTGAGGGGTCTCTTTTGGGGTCTGTATTAACTAAGGAGACTGATTTAAGTATGGGTACATTCATGTTATCACAGAGTCTGGGGTCTGAATTTGTTTGTGTTGCTTCAAAAGTAATGGACCTCGGCAACTAACTCTGCAGTCATCGGGAGAAGCTATCATGGTGGTCAGGGCCACACAGAAAAAAAGAGAAAAATGTGAAGAAATTTATGTTCCATTAGAGGCAGGGAATGACTGCTGAAGTGAGGGGTCAAAGATATCTCTGCTGCAAACTGTGCAGTCAACAGGAGAAGCTGTCACTGCGGTCTGGGCATGAGGAGATAAAAAGCAACAAGAACAAATGTTCTGACTGTAGATTTCATTTCAGACAATGGCAGAGGTTAGAAGTAAAGAAATGTGAACAAAAAACAGAGAAAAAAATGTATAAACCAAATGACCAAAACAGGCAGCCAATAGAGATGAGCCGATTGATCTGCAAAGAATCAAATTCGAGTAGAATTTTCTTAAATTCGTGGTTTCACGCGAATTCAAACACTTTGAGATTCGAATTGTGGTTCTCTCCCCCAAAAAACTTGCCCAACACCTTTTTCCACACTGAGCGTGCTAAAGTCATTTTGCGTTGCTGCGTGGGGTACCCGATAATGCCCTGCATCTAGAGGATTATTATACCTTCTATAGTGGTGGTCAGTACCTGGGCCATCACCGGTCAGCTGCTCCCAGCGGAGCACAGCTTGTACAACAGAGTCATTTTCCATCTCCAGTCGCTGGGTAAGTCTTTCTCTTCTGTAGAGTGTAAGCTCTTATGATCAGCCTGGACCTCTGTCTCTCCTGTAGAGTATAAGCTTTTATGGTCAACAGGGTCGTCTCTCTCTCTTCTGTAGAGTGTAAGCTCTTATGGTCAGCAGGATCCTCTCTCTCCTGTACAGTGTAAGCTCTTATGGTCAGTGGGGTCCTCTCTCTCTACTGTAGAGTGTAAGCTCTTATGGTCAGTGGGGTCCTCTCTCTTTTCTCTAGAGTGTTAGCTCTTATGGTCAGTGGGGTCCTCTCTCTCTCCTGTAGAGTGTAAGCTCTTATGGTCCCTGGTTTCCCTCTCTCCTGCAGAGTGTAAGCTCTTATGGTCAGCAGGGTCCTCTCTCTTTCCTGTAGAGTGTAAGCTCGTATGGTCCCTGGGTTCCCTCTCTCCTGCAGAGTGTAAGCTCTTATGGTCAGTGGGGTCCTCTCTCTCTACTGTAGAGTGTAAGCTCTTATGGTCAGTGGGGTCCTCTCTCTCTTCTCTAGAGTGTAAGCTCTTATGGTCAGTGGGGTCCTCTATCTCTCCTGTAGAGTGTAAGCTCTTATGGTTCCTGGGTTCCCTCTCTCCTGCAGAGTGTAAGCTCTTATGGTCAGTGGGGTCCTCTCTCTCTACTGTAGAGTGTAAGCTCTTATGGGCAGTGTGGTCCTCTCTCTCTACTGTAGAGTGTGAGCTCTTATGGTCAGTGGGGTCCTCTCTCTCTTCTCTAGAGTGTAAGCTCTTATGGTCAGTGGGGTCCTCTATCTCTCCTGTAGAGTGTAAGCTCTTATGGTTCCTGGGTTCCCTCTCTCCTGCAGAGTGTAAGCTCTTATGGTCAGCAGGGTCCTCTCTCTCTCCTGTAGAATGTAAGCTTTTATGGTAAGTGCGGTCCTCTCTCTCCCTCCTCTGTTTCATATGTATTTTCTGAGCAATTACAAAGTTTCCAGCATTGAGATAAGAGCAAATTTATTCGCCGCAAGCCAAATTTTGGGTAAAATTCGGCAAAACCGACAATTTCAACTTTCAAAAGATCATTTCTCCTGTAGCAGCAAGTGATTACATAGAGGCAAGGTAAGTAATCTAATGTATTAACAAAGTTTTCCAACTTTATATACTGATCATTTCTATTTTCTGTATATGTAAATTGATATTAAAAGGTGGAAACAGACAATAGAAAAAAATTCCCCTGTGATTAACTGGATTTGTAATTCCTCTCATTTCTGTCCAAGAGCTGAAAATCCTAAGCAGAAGACCACCCTGCTATGAATGTGGTTTTCCAGGAATACATTTTTTATTGTTATCGGCTTTCGCTAGTTTAAAATAATAAACGCAGGTGTTACTGAGCCTCCCCAAGTCACATGCTTAGTCTCCGCTGCTGTTCTCCTGGGAATAGTGAGTAACACCTGAATTTATTATTTTATTTCTATCTATTCTTATCAAGCAACTCCGTTTCCAAATTGGGATGAAGCTTTAGAAGAAAGTCATATCTGCATTCAAAAGCCACCTCACAGTGGCTCTTGGATTTTTATTCTCAACATTTATTTTGTTGGCTATTAGTGTTGAGCGAGCACTAAAATGCTCGGGTGCTCGAAGCTTGGGCCGAGCTCACCGTGATACTCGGGTGCTCGACCCGAGCAACGAGCCCAATGTTAGTCTATGGGAGACCCGAGTATTTTTGCGGCGGCACCCCCGGCAGTCTGTAGAAAGCCTAAAAAGTGCCCAAAACGATAGTGACAGTGCTCAAATGACATGGGGACAGCATGGGGATCGCCCCAGGAAGCATTTCAGACCCCCAGGTCACTGCTGTCAACAACGTGGTCAGAGGTATTAAGCCACTTTTACGGGCTCACAATAAAACGTTCAAAAACGAAACTGAGACGGTGTAATGCACACGCCCGGGCTGAGCGGCGTGTGCATGTGATTGTAGTGATTCCACTGGACCGTGCCGGAGAGTGAATGCCTGGAGGGGCGTAACTAGGTATTCACCCGATCCGACCAGGGTCGCACGACGGCATACGACGCCAGTGCACCAAGGAGGAACCGAGCAGAGGGACCAGGTGCTACTCCAGGACAGACCCCGGACACGGCTGTTGACCCACACAGGGGAATACAGGAACAGACTGGTAGGCTGGCACACAGACTGGTGGGTATAGGCAGGCACGACTGGTATGCAGGCAGGCGGGTATGCAGGCAGGGGGGTACAGGCAAGCACAGCTAGAGTGCAGACAGGGAAGCACTAGCAGGTAGGAACACAGGCGGGATAGGACCCAGTACACACTGGGACTCAGGAACAGAACCACAGATGTGGCGGACAAACACAGCAGAGTGAGGACGCCCAGAGAGGTGAGCGAGAACAGGGCAGGACAAGACCGCCTGGAGCGGTGAGCATGAGTAGAGCAGGACAAGGCCGCCAGGAGGGGTGAGCAAAGGGTCAGAGCTGAGCGAGACTGCCGGAGCAGTGAGCAAGAGTAAAGCAGGACGAGGCCGCCTGGAGCGGTGAGCAAGAGTGGAGCAAGACTGCCGGAGCAGTGAGCAAAAGGATAAGAGCGGAGCGAGACTGCCGGAGCAGTGAGCAAAAGGGTCAGAGCGGAGCAAGGCTGCCGGAGCAGCGAGCAAAGGAGTCAGAGCAGGCTAGAACCGCCGGAGCGGTGAGCAAAGGAGTCAGAGCAGGCAAGAACTGCCGGAGCGGTGAGCAAAGGAGTCAGAGCAGGCAAGAACCGCCGGAGCGGTAAGCAAAGGAGTCAGAGCAGGCAAGAACCGCCGGAGCGGTGAGCAAAGGAGTCAGAGCAGGCAAGAACCGCCGGAGCGGTGAGCAAAGGAGTCAGAGCAGGCTAGAACCGCCGGAGCGGTGAGCAAAGGAGTCAGAGCAGGCTAGAACCGCCGGAGCGGTGAGCAAAGGAGTCAGAGCAGGCTAGAACCACCGGAGCAGTGGGCAAAGGAGTCAGAGCAGGCTAGAACCGCCGGAGCGGTGAGCAAGGCAGAGCAGGGGGGACAGGGCTCTGTTCACACGGAACAGACAGGAAGAGAAAGGCAGAGCCAGATACCCACAGGGTACTTGCAGTGAAGTAGCGAGTGGACCACAAACTCACAAATGGGAGTACAGAGACAACAAGCAGGAGTTAGGTACGAGTTCAGACTCTGCAGAAAAAGGAAGGGAACGGACATCGGACATAGAGGCAAAACAGGTAAAGGATAGGAGAGAGTTCAGACTGGAACTGAGTGTACGGAGGAGACCGACACTGCAGAGGGATACAGGAGCGGGTCTGGGAATACGGCCCCCAGAGAGGCAGGATGAACAGGCAAGGAGCGTGTTCAGACAGGACAGACAAGATACAGGAGCGGGTCTAGGTAATCAGCCCCTAGAAGGCGGGAGGAACAGGCTAGGAGCGTGTTCAGACAGGCCTGGAAATACAGCCTCCAGGAAAGGCAGACAAGAGAACACAGAACGGGACCTGGCACCTTCAGAGTGCAAGCACACACTGAATGAAACACTATGCTCAGGCAGGGATAGATGGGAGCAGCTGAGCTATATACCAGGTGACAGACAGCAATAGGCTGAGGACGCACAAGGGGTGTGACCCACAGCAGGTACAAAAAGCAGGAAGTGATCGGGCGCCGCCCTTAAGCAGCAGAAACAGACACAAACAGACAGCATGGAGGTAAGCCAGAGAGACATTCTGGACAGGAGATCAAGTGCGCGCTCTTGCACAGTGGGAGATGGACCACCATGCAAGGACGCCGCCAGGTATGTTACAGACGGTTTTCCTGTGAAATATGTTAAGGAACTTCCTTTCCAGGGTAAAGACTTGTGTATAAGGTAAAATAAATAACCAAAAACAAAAATACTCCTCCACACCTTGGGCTATGTTCACAAGTAGCATTTTTTATGCATTTATTACTTTCAACCGTGACAAATGCATTCACCGGGAAATGTCATTTTAACATTTTACAACCTTATCTGGCCATGTGCTGTGTGACACATGCATACAGTGCTGAAAAGACATGGGAACAGCATGCGGAAGACCCCTGGAAGCATCTCTGACACCCAGGTCACTGCCTAAAAGTGTGCCCATCAGAAGTGATCCTTGCCGCATCAGAAGATGCAGACTTGCAACTATCCCCATGCAAGTCCTTGTCCCAGGGCAGTGTTCAATTGTACCTCCCCCATTCCTTGCAATGCAAGCGCAAATATGCAGCCAACCACCCACCCACCCCCAGGCTGCAATACTATACTGCTTGCTTGCTTGCACTTGAAATTGGGCCTTTTAGGTATGTGGAGGCGGAATCTTGCCACCACGTCATGGCTGGTATCCAGGTGCGTCGGCGGCCTGGTATCCATACTCAGTCCCCTGCCGCCTGGCGGCTGGGTGTCCACGCTTGGTCCCCAGCCGCCAGGGGGCGGCCGGGTGTCCATACTCGGTCCCCAGCCGCCCCGCGGCCGGCTGCCCACACACAGTCCCCAGCCGCATGGGGGCGGCCGGGTGTCCATAAACAGTCCCCAGCCGCCCCTATTTGTCCCGGTGCACCTTATACACAAGCGTGCATACCAAAACAGTACCTGTGCCCTCCCCAGTGCATTTAGTGGGAAGGACAGTGTGGCGCCCCTGAGGGTTCAGTCGCCACAGAGGTACTGCACCTCACCCAGAGGTGTGTTGTCTCCTTCTCTCAGGTAAGGACGGAGTGCTGCCCGGAACCCCAACACCTGCATCCAACACTACACTGCTCCAGGCCGGCTGGAAGGGCAAGATGCAATGTGTTCCCTGTTGAGCCCTGTCCCTGGCTGGAGTGGGGGGAACCCAAAGGTAGGGGGAACCAGTAGTGGGTTTGGGTGGAGGAAGCAGTTTAGGGGAGCACTTTGACAGTAGGTATAAAAGGGAAGCCATCTTAGGGTGGCAGGAGGGGACAGGTCAGTCAGAGGAGTGAGAGAGGACAGTCAGACAGGGACAGAGTCTCGTCAGGAGCTCTGCTCCACAAGAAGGGCCCAGTCTTGGAGCAGAGGAGTAGGCTCCGTTTTTAAGAAGGGATCCCAGTGGGTACGGCGAGTGCAGGACGGCACCCGTACGCCCCGAATCTGTCAGAAGACAGAGGGATCGTAGGCCGCAAGAAGGGGACCGGCCCCTGGACCAGCCGTGTTACTCCAGGTCTCGGCTGGAAAAACCGGAGGCTTCGGGCTTTTATAGTCAGTTGCCAAAGCCTCATTCTAATCTCCGTGAGGGTAAAGCAGGTCCGGGAACTCCAATTAGACAGGAGGGACTTCAGAGCACCCGAGCGGGACTGAGAGTGGGGAAGCGCAGGGCAGGAGGGAGAAGACCCAGCGTGAAGACGGTCTAGTGAGGAACACAAGAGAGCGGGGTTCCGTCAGGTGCTCCTAACCTACCTGAGGAAGAGCTGAACCCTTGTTCTGGTGAACGCAGCGCGACGTGGGAGTCTGTAAACTGGACAGTGCAACCTGAGGAACTTAACAACTGTGAGTAAAGACTCAGATGACTGCACCGCACTGCCTCCGTCCATTATTTCACCTGCGCCATCTTCCCCCAGCACTACAACGCCCAGCGCAACCAACGCTCTCTACACTGCCCTGGAGCTAGCTCTTCCTGTGGAGAGCCACACCATCCCTGCTGCAGTAACATCCGCTTCAGAGGACTGCTCCGCAGCGGCGGCTCCCTTTAGCCGCATTCCACAGGTGGCGTCACGAACACTTTACAAATCCTCTATATATAATTCCCCTTTTTGTTGACCGCCCTGGGCCACGGACCGGGCCAGCCACCATGATAACACCCACCTGCATCCATAGGCCCGGCTGCCGAGTACCCCACGGCTCTGGGGGCGCGTCAACAGC
This sequence comes from Phyllobates terribilis, assembly GCF_046119375.1. Lineage (NCBI taxonomy): Eukaryota > Metazoa > Chordata > Amphibia > Anura > Dendrobatidae > Phyllobates > Phyllobates terribilis. Next base: position 140,091,659 of record NW_027362769.1, on the reverse strand, counting down.
CTAACCACAAACACGTGGACAAGTGAATGTGGCCAGGGATGGTCCATCTCACTGACGCCTTCACACTGGGTTAATATTGTGGAAGCCGGGACACATTTGGACACTGGGATGCAACATGTCCTCCAGACATAGAGGATTGCGGGTCCTGGGTCAATCAGGCTTCAACACAAAGTTCAGAAGGTAGACAGCAGCAGTCGTCGGCCTCCTACACAACGACTAAATTATTCATGATTATGAGGCCATCCATCTCCTTAGCTTTCTGTTCCTTGGAATGCAAGTGCATGTATGTAGTAGCGGCTAGGCCTGAGGTGGTCAGCGTTCTGGTGCATATCCTACCTCCTCTGAGGATTGCTGGATGCTTTCCTGCTACTATCCCAGTTCTATGACTCCCGTTAAAACAAAGCTTCAGGTGATGAATGATGGATGAGGTGGTGGCAAAGGAGAAAGAGCAGGAGGAACAGGGACCATTCACATATCAGGCCAGTCAACCACACATGTCTTGTAGGATATGTTTCTGTACCAAAAGGAGCGGTTCGGCTGCACAGTTATAGGGCATACAGTGAGTGCAATGCCTACCAAAATTTTGAGGCACTCCAATGCCCCTTTGAAGTGACATGGAGGTCAGAGGGCCTTAACTAAGCCGTTTTTTCTATTTATAGCAACTGGGTCTCCTGTACACTGTTGGCCTAAGCAGTGAATGGAAGGCTTTCCAAAAATTATGAGGAACTGCAATGCCCCTTGAAACAGACGTGGATTACAGCGTACTAAAAACCTTCTACCCATTATTGGGGAGTGGGTCTCCCTTAGTGTTCGCCTATGCATTGAAAAGCAAAAGCTGACTAAAATTAGAAGGAAATGCAATGTCCGTTGGAAGAGTCGTGGAGGTTAGAGGTAATTAAAAACAACATTTCAATGCCCCTAGGAAGAGCTGTGGAGTTCAGAGTGGTTTAACAAGATAGTTTTAAAGCCCCTTGGAAGAGACGTGGAGGTCACAGTAGCTTAACAAGATGGTTTTAATGCCCCTTGGAAGAGACGTGGAGTTCAGAGTGGTTTAACAAGACGGTTTGAATGCCCCTTGGAAGAGACATGGAGGTCCCAGTGGAATAAAAAGACAATATCAATGCCCCTTGGAAGAGTGGTGGAGGTCCCAGTGGAATAAAAAGACAATATCAATGCCCCTTGGAAGAGTGGTGGAGGTTACAGTGGAATAAAAAGACAATATCAATGCCCCTTGAAAGAGTGGTGGAGGTCGCAGTGGAATAAAAAGACAATATCAATGCCCGTTGGAAGAGACGTGGAGGTCACAGTAGCTTAACAAGACGGTTTTAATGCCCCTTGGAAGAGACGTGGAGGTCACAGTAGCTTAACAAGACGGTTTTAATGCCCCTTGGAAGAGACGTGGAGTTCAGAGTGGTTTAACAAGACGGTTTTAATGCCCCTTGGAAGAGACGTGGAGGTCCCAGTGGAATAAAAAGACAATATCAATGCCCCTTGGAAGAGTGGTGGAGGTTACAGTGGAATAAAAAGACAATATCAATGCCCCTTGAAAGAGTGGTGGAGGTCGCAGTGGAATAAAAAGACAATATCAATGCCCGTTGGTAGAATGGTGGAGGTCCCAGTGGAATAAAAAGACAATATCAATGACCCTTGGAAGAGACGTGGAGGTCACAGTAGCTTAACAAGACGATTTTAATGCTCCTTGGAAGAGACGTGGAGTTCAAAGTGGTTTAACAAGACGGTTTTAATGCCCCTTGGAAGAGTGGTGGAGGTCCCAGTGGAATAAAAAGACAACATCAATGCCCCTTGGAAGAGTGCTGGAGGTTACAGTGGAATAAAAAGACAATATCAATGCCCCTTGGTAGAGTGGTGGAGGTCGTAGTGGAATAAAAAGACAATATCAATGCCCCTTGGAAGAGTGGTGGAGGTCCTAGTGGAATAAAAAGGCAATATCAATGCCCGTTGGTAGAATGGTGGAGGTCCGAGTGGAATAAAAAGACAATATCAATGACCCTTGGAAGAGACGTGGAGGTCACAGTAGCTTAACAAGACGATTTTAATGCCCCTTGGAAGAGACGTGGAGTTCAGAGTGGTTTAACAAGACGGTTTTAATGCCCCTTGGAAGAGATGTGGAGGTCACAGTAGCTTAACAAGACGGTTTCAATGCCCCTTGGAAGAGACGTGGAGGTCACAGTAGCTTAACTAAACGGTTTTAATGCCCCTTGGAAGAGACGTGGAGTTCAGAGTGGTTTAACAAGACGGTTTTAATGCCCCTTGGAAGAGACGTGGAGGTCACAGTAGCTTAACAAGACGGTTTTAATGCCCCTTGGAAGAGACGTGGCGTTCAGAGTGGTTTAACAAGACTGTTTTAATGCCCCTTGGAAGAGACGTGAGGGTCCCAGTGAAATAAAAAGACAATACCAATGCCCCTTGGAAGAGTGGTGGAGGTTATAGTGGAATAAAAAGACAATATCAATGCCCCTTGGAAGAGTGGTGGAGGTCGCAGTGGAATAAAAAGACAATATCAATGCCCTATGGAAGAGACGTGGAGGTCAGAGTAGCTTAACAAGACGGTTTTAATGCCCCTTGGAAGAGACGTGGAGGTCACAGTGGCTTAACAAGACAGTTTTAATGCCCCTTGGAAGAGACGTGGAGTTCAGAGTGGTTTAACAAGACGGTTTTAATGCCCCTTGGAAGAGACATGGAGGTACCAGTGGAATAAAAAGACAATATCAATGCCCCTTGGAAGAGAGGTGGAGGTCCCAGTGGAATAAAAAGACAATATCAATGCCCCTTGGAAGAGTGGTGGAGGTCGCAGTGGAATAAAAAGACAATATCAATGTCCCTTGGAAGAGTGGTGGAGGTCCCAGTGGAATAAAAAGACAATATCAATGACCCTTGGAAGAGACGTGGAGGTCACAGTAGCTTAACAAGACGATTTTAATGCCCCTTGGAAGAGACGTGGAGTTCAAAGTGGTTTAACAAGACGGTTTTAATGCCCCTTGGAAGAGTGGTGGAGGTCCCAGTGGAATAAAAAGACAACATCAATGCCCCTTGGAAGAGTGCTGGAGGTTACAGTGGAATAAAAAGACAATATCAATGCCCCTTGGTAGAGTGGTGGAGGTCGTAGTGGAATAAAAAGACAATATCAATGCCCCTTGGAAGAGTGGTGGAGGTCCTAGTGGAATAAAAAGGCAATATCAATGCCCGTTGGTAGAATGGTGGAGGTCCGAGTGGAATAAAAAGACAATATCAATGACCCTTGGAAGAGACGTGGAGGTCACAGTAGCTTAACAAGACGATTTTAATGCCCCTTGGAAGAGACGTGGAGTTCAGAGTGGTTTAACAAGACGGTTTTAATGCCCCTTGGAAGAGATGTGGAGGTCACAGTAGCTTAACAAGACGGTTTCAATGCCCCTTGGAAGAGACGTGGAGGTCACAGTAGCTTAACTAAACGGTTTTAATGCCCCTTGGAAGAGACGTGGAGTTCAGAGTGGTTTAACAAGACGGTTTTAATGCCCCTTGGAAGAGACGTGGAGGTCACAGTAGCTTAACAAGACGGTTTTAATGCCCCTTGGAAGAGACGTGGCGTTCAGAGTGGTTTAACAAGACTGTTTTAATGCCCCTTGGAAGAGACGTGAGGGTCCCAGTGAAATAAAAAGACAATACCAATGCCCCTTGGAAGAGTGGTGGAGGTTATAGTGGAATAAAAAGACAATATCAATGCCCCTTGGAAGAGTGGTGGAGGTCGCAGTGGAATAAAAAGACAATATCAATGCCCTATGGAAGAGACGTGGAGGTCAGAGTAGCTTAACAAGACGGTTTTAATGCCCCTTGGAAGAGACGTGGAGGTCACAGTGGCTTAACAAGACAGTTTTAATGCCCCTTGGAAGAGACGTGGAGTTCAGAGTGGTTTAACAAGACGGTTTTAATGCCCCTTGGAAGAGACATGGAGGTACCAGTGGAATAAAAAGACAATATCAATGCCCCTTGGAAGAGAGGTGGAGGTCCCAGTGGAATAAAAAGACAATATCAATGCCCCTTGGAAGAGTGGTGGAGGTCGCAGTGGAATAAAAAGACAATATCAATGTCCCTTGGAAGAGTGGTGGAGGTCCCAGTGGAATAAAAAGACAATATCAATGACCCTTGGAAGAGACGTGGAGGTCACAGTAGCTTAACAAGATGATTTTAATGCCCCTTGGAAGAGACGTGGAGTTCAGAGTGGTTTAACAAGACGGTTTTAATGCCCCTTGGTAGAGACGTGGAGCCCACAGTAGCTTAACAAGACGGTTTTAATGCCCCTTGGAAGAGACGTGGAGTTCAGAGTGGTTTAACAAGACGCTTTTAATGCCCCTTGGAAGAGTGGTGGAGGTCTCAGTGGAATAAAAAGACAATATCAATGACCCTTGGAAGAGACGTGGAGCTCACAGTAGCTTAACAAGACGGTTTTAATGCCGATTGGAAGAGACGTGGAGTTCAGAGTGGTGTAACAAGACGGTTTTAATGCCCCTTGCAAGAGACGTGGAGGTCACAGTAGCTTAACAAGATGGTTTTAATGCCCCTTGGAAGAGACGTGGAGGTCACAGTAGCTTAAAAGATGGTTTTAATGCCCCTTGGAAGAGACGTGGCGTTCAGAGTGGTTTAACAAGACGGTTTTAATGCCCCTTGGTAGAGACGTGGAGGCCCCAGTGAAATAAAAAGACAATATCAATGCCCCTTGGAAGAGTGGTGGAGGTCCCAGTGGAATAAAAAGATAATATCAATGCCCCTTGGAAGAGTGGTGGAGGTTACAATGGAATAAAAAGACAATATCAATGCCCCTTGGAAGAGTGGTGGAGGTCGCAGTGGAATAAAAATACAATATCAATGCCCCTTGGAAGAGACGTGGAGGTCACAGTGGCTTAACAAGACAGTTTTAATGCCCCTTGGAAGAGACGTGGAGTTCAGAGTGGTTTAACTAGACGGTTTTAATGCCCCTTGGAAGAGACGTGGATGTCCCAGTGGAATAAAAAGACAATATCAATGCCCCTTGGAAGAGTGGTGGAGGTCGCAGTGAAATAAAAAGACAATATCAATGTCCCTTGGAAGAGTGGTGGAGGTCCCAGTGGAATAAAAAGACAATATCAATGACCTTTGGAAGAGACGTGGAGGTCACAGTAGCTTAACAAGACGATTTTAATGCCCCTTGGAAGAGACGTGGAGTTCAGAGTGGTTCAACAAGACGCTTTTAATGCCCCTTGGAAGAGACGTGGAGTTCAGAGTGGTTTAACAAGACGCTTTTAATGCCCTTTGGAAGAGTGGTGGAGGTCGCAGTGGAATAAAAAGACAATATCAATGACCCTTGGAAGAGACGTGGAAGTCACAGTAGCTTAACAAGACGATTTTAATGCCCCTTACAAGAGCCATGCAGTACAGCATATTAAAAACATTAGTCGCATTATTGGGGAGTGGGTCTCCCATAGTCTTTGCCTATGCCTTCCAAGCAAATGCTGCCAAAAATTAGGACGGAGGAACTTGCAATGCCTCTTACAAGAGCCATGCAGTACAGCATATTAAAAACATTATTCCCATTATTGGGGAGTGGGTCTCCCATAGCCTTTGCCTATGCCTTCCAAGCAAAAGCTGCCAAAAATTAGGACGGAGGAACTTCCAATGCTGGCAACACGAACCACGGTCACCCTGGTGGTATAGTGGTGGTGGAGGCTGAGGATAAGGAGAAGAGCAAAAAACAGCCGAAATGAGGAAGCGTATACCCATGTATGGGTGTGAAGCGGTGCATGGGAATACACCTCCCAAAATAACACAGTTGATTTGATTTTATGCTACTCTGCTGTCATTTGGTGGTGATGAGAAGTCTGGCCCAATCCAGCCCTTGTTCATTTTGATAAGGGTCAGTTTGTCAGCATTGTCAGTTGACAGGCGAGTGCGCCTATCAGTTATAATTCCCCCAGCGGCACTAAAAACACGCTCCGATAACACGCTAGCGGCAGGGCACGCCAGGACCTCCAAGGCGTACAGAGCGAGTTCATTCCAAGTGTCCAGCTTGGATAACCAATAATTAAAAGGCACAGAGGAATCACGGAGGACGCTGGTACGGTCGGCAAGGTACTCCCTCACCATCTTTTGAAACTTTCCACTCCATGTGAGAGTACCCTCAGGGCCTGTAAGCTGGGCGGGTCTCAGAAATCTGTCCCAGATCGTTGACAGTGTTCCCCTGCCTCTCCTGGATTGGAGTTGCGTCTCTCTCGCCTGTACGCCTTGGCTGGGCAACGAACTGTGACCTCTGCCGCTAGCGTGTTCAGATGGGAATTTTTTTAACAGTTCTGCAGCAAGGGCCTTCCGGTACTGCCCCATTTTTGTAGACCTCTCCACCTCAGGAATAAGAGAGTGAAAGTTCTCCTTGTAGCGGGGGTCTAAAAGTGTCACCAACCAGTAATGACTGTCATCCAACATTTTCCACAACGCGAGGGTCACGGTTAAGGCAGCGTAACATAAAGTCAGCCATGCGTGCCAGACTGGTAATGGGCAAGACTTCCGTGTCCTCACCAAGATGACGACTGACCATGCTCTCCACCTCCTCCCCCCTGTCCTCAGGCCACCAATGCTGAACCGACGGTATAACAGTTGTACAGGTACTACAGTATACAGCAACACAGCAAGGGCGGTGGAAGCTGTAGCCGACTTCCAAAAATGAGCTGACAGGCGGCGTACTTTGACGAGCAGATCTGGCAACTCAGGGTACGATTTAAGAAACCGCTGAACCACGAGGTTAAGCACATGAGCCAGGCATGGTACGTGTGTGATCTCGCCTCGCCTCAGAGCCGCCAACATGTTACGGCCATTGTCACACACAACCATGCCTGGATGTAGGTTCAGCGGTCTGCCTGCTCTTTCACAGCTGTCCACAACTCACAAGCAGTGTGAGGTTTATCACCTAAGCTTATGAGTTTCAGCACAGCCTGTTGCCGCTTGGCTGAGGCAGTACTGCAGTGCTTCCAGCTTGTAACTGATGTGGTGATATCTGAGTTGGAGGCTGAACATGAGGAGGAGGAGGAGGATGATGCGCAGAAGCTGTACACTGTGGGGGCAACTCTGACTGACATAGGGCCCGCAATCCTCGGTGTGGGGAGGATGTGTTCCATCCCAAGGTCCGACTGGTCTCGGCTTCCACTATGTTTACCCAGTGTGCTGTCAGGGAGATGTACCGTCCCTGGCCACAAGCACTTGTCCACGTGTCCGTTGTCAGGTGGACTCTCCCAGTAACTTCATTGTTGACGGCACGGCTAATGTTTTGGGACACGTGCTTGTGTAGTGTGGGGATGGCACACCGGGCAAAATAGTGTCGGCTGGGGACCGAGTACCGAGGGACGGCCACCGCCATAAGGTTGCGGAAGGATTCCGTCTCCACCAGCCTAAAAGGCAGCATTTCCAATGCAAGCAGTCGTGAAATGTGCGAATTTAGGACTGTGGCCTGTGGGGCGTTGGCTGCGAATTTGCACTTTCATTCAAAGGTCTGGGCTATGGACAATTGAACGCTGCGGTTGGACGTGGACGTGGACGTTGATGCTGTTTCTTGAGAAACTGCCATAACAAGTGAAGACTCTTTGCATGCAGTATGGACAGGGGATTGCCTTGCACGCACAACAGGGGGTTCTCTTACACGCACAACAGCTGAAGAAGCAGTGGTGACACCCGCTGACACTGGTCGTGGACCCTGGGGTTCACCCCACAAAGTCGGGTGCTTTGCTGACATGTGCCTGATCATGCTGGTGGTGGTCAGGCTGGTTTTTTTGGCACCCCTGCTGATGCTGGCCAGGCAGGTGGTACAAATGGCCTTTTTGGGGTTATCAGCAGAGTCTTAAGCCCCGAGGGTGGTTTGCACGTTAATGACCAGGCCAATTTTTACAATTCTGACCACTGTCACTTTATGAGGTAATTACTCTGGAACGCTTCAACGGACCCCCCTGATTCTGAGAAAAAAAAACACTTTTTCATTTTTATGAATCAATTTGTGAAGCACCTGGGGGTTCCAAGTGCTCACTATGCATCTAGATTGGTGCCTTGGGGGGTCTAGTTTCCAAAATGGGGTCACTTGTGGGGGAGCTCCAATGTTTGGTCACGCAGGGGCTCTCCAAACGCAACATGGCGTCCGCTAACAATTTGAGCCGATTTTCCATTCAGTTTGTTAGCGGACACCATGTCGCGTTTGAAAAGCCCGTGATGTGCCTAAACAGTGGAGCTCCCCCACAAGTGACCCCATTTTGGAAACTATACCCCTCAAGGATTTTATTAACGTGTTTAGTGAACATTTTGAACCCAGAGGTACGACACAGAATTTGTTTACATTAGGTCATCATATTGAATAAGTTGTCATGAGTCTTGAGCGCAAGTGCTCGCTACTTGAGTTTGCATCGGGTACTCAGGTATGCACCATGTACAGTGTGTGCTCGAGTGACATGCTCGAGTCCCTGCTCCGCATGTTTCACGGTTATTAGACACCCAAAAAAAAACATGCGGGGATCGCTCGTGCATGGCAGGCAATCCCCGTAAAGTTTTTTTGGCCGCGAAGCATATGGGGCAGAGACTCAAGCATGTCACTCAAATACCCACGATACTCAATGCATACCAGAGCACCCAATGCAAACTCAAGTAGCGAGCACTTGCGCTCAACACTAGTCACCATATCGTCATCTTTTTTTTTACTTTTGAAAAAAATCCCAACCCCATCACAACCCTAACCCCAACCCTAACCCCAACCCCAGCCCTAACCGTAGCACAACCCTAACCCTAGCACAACCCTAACCCTAGCACAACCCCAACCCCAAACCCAGCCCTAACCCTAGCCCAATCCTAACCCAAGAGTTTATTTTTGACGCCGTTCCTCGTGCAGTATAAGTGATTAGACGACTTTATTCTTCGGGTCGGTGTGATTACAGCAATACCAGAATCATATGGGGTTTTTATGACTGACAGCTGTCACACACTAAAAGATGCATTTTTTGTAAATCTAGTTTTTGCATCGCCATATTTTGAGAGCTATAATTTTTCCAGATTTTGGCAGACAGTCATGTGACGGCTCGTTTTTTGCGGGATGAGTTGACGTTGTTATTGGTGCCATTTTCAGGCACGTGACATTTTTTGATCGCTTTCTATTCCGATTTTTGGGAGGCAGAATAAACAAAAACCAACAATTCAGGAATTGTTTTTTTTGTTTTTTTTTATTCTGTTCCGCGTGTGGTAAATTTGATAAGGCAGCTTTATTCTTCGGGTCAGTACGTTTACAGCGGTACCACATTTATATCGTTTTTCTATGTTTTGCACTTTTACATAATAAAAGCAATTTTATAGAAAAAAATATTTTTTAGCATAGCTTTATTCTGAGAGCTATAACTTTTTTATTTTTCGGCTGATGGAGCTCTATGTCGGCTTGTTTTTTGCGGGACGAGATGACGTTTTCAGCGGTACCATTTTTATTTATATTTGTCTTTTTGATCGCGTGTTATTCCATTTTTTGTTTGGCTGTATGGTGATAAAGCATTGTTTTTTGCTTCGTTTTTTTTTTTTTTTTTTTTACAGTGTTCACTGAAGGGGTTAACTAGTGGGACAGTTTTATAGGTCAGGTTGTTCTGGACGCGGCGATACCAAATATGTGTACTTTTATTGTTTTTTTTTTTATAATAATAATATTTATTGATGGGTACATTATATTTTTATTTTTGGTGGATTATTTTTTTTTATTTTTTTTTAAATATTTTTGCAATTTATTTATTTATTTTTTCCACTTTCTGAAAGTTTATATACTTTTTGACTTTGTCCCACTGTGGGACTTTCACTTTTTTTATTCTGATCGCCTGCATGGCACAGGAATGCAGCACCATCCCTGTGCTATGCAGGCTATCAGCGCTGGACAGGGAGAAGATTGTTTGGAGATGCACTGCGCATGTCCAAACAATCTTCCTGCTTTCTGGTGACCTGGATGTTGTCATGACGACATTGGGTCGTCATGGCAACACCCGGGAAGCCTTTGCAGACAGCGCTGGAAGCCGGAAGAGGAGGTGAGTATCTGCGATCACCTCCCCTTGCCCCCGCAATGCTGCGATCGACTTCGATCGCAGCATCGCGGGGGTTAATGTGCTGGGAGCGGTGCAGGACCACTCCCTGGACATAGTATCGGGTGTCAGCTGTGACAATCAGCTGACACCCGGCGGCGATCGCGCCCGCACAGCCTGCATGCGCGCGCGATCGCCATGACGTACTAATACGGGTCTGGCTCTTAAGTCCCAGGGCACAGACGCGTATTAGTACGTCAGATGTTGTTAAGGGGTTAAAAAAATTCCAGACTCTGGAAGACCTACCGGTTGTACTGGCAACGTCCCTCTTGTTGGTGTTACGGGGAACGGTTGCCCGCCTTCTGTCTGCGGCCACCACACTGCTTCTTCCTGCCTGTTGGTGTACTCTGCCTCCCTCCCCCTGTGTACTGCTGGCCTCGCTCTGCGTGTCCTCCTGCCACGTTAGGTCAGTTACTAGATCATCCACCACCTCCTTCTCTTCCACTTCCGCACCACGGTCCTCCTCCTCACTTCGTGGCAATTGTGTCTCGTCATCGTCCACCTCTTGTGACAAATCGCCTTCCTGTGGCCGTCTTTGTTCAAATATTTGGGCATCGCTACATGGGATCTCCTCTTCCACGACTTCAAGTGGAGCAGGCGAGGGGCCCAAATATGGAAATGGACCAGTGAACAGCTCTTCAGAGTGTCCAACTGTGGGATCAGTTGCTATCTGACGACACTCGGCATGGTGGGAGGAAGGAGCATCAGGGTGAGGAGGAGTATGCAGTCGAGACTCACGGCTACTAACACTTGAAAGTGTGGAAGACAGACCAGAGGTGGTGGTGCTCAGGTGACTGGAAGTATTATCTGCTATCCAAGTAATAACCTGTTCACACTGATCAGTTCGCAATAGTGGTGCTGTTGTGTACTTCCCTAGTAATTCGGTCAAGAACTGGGAGCGAGAAGATGTGGCTGTTGGTTGTGGCACATTTTCACCTTGGCCAAGGCCCCGTCCTCTGCACGCACCATCACCAGAACGTCCAGTTCCACGTCCCTTGCCATGCGCCTTGCCCATTGTAAATGAAGTAAAATAGCTTACACTCGCACTATCAATGGCAAAAGGGTAATAAAAAGGAGATTTGAACCGTGAAAGAGGAAAACCACAGTTCTAGTTCTCTAGCCTACACCAGAATCTTTTAAACAGATATATTTGTGTCTGAACAGTCAGCGAGACACTGAAACTGTTTTTTTTTATGCAAAAAGGTAGATTACGCCCAGATTTGAACCATGGAAGAGGAAAACCACAGTTCTAGTTATCTGGCCTACACCAGAATCTTTTAAACAGATATATTTGTGTCTGAACAGTAAGCGAGACACTCAAAATGTTTTTTTAGGGAAAAAAGGCAAAAAGTGGATAATACAGAGATTTGAACCGTGGAACTGCAAAACCACAGTTCTAGTTCTCTGGCCTACACCAGACTCTTTTAAACAGATATATTTGTGTCTGAACACTCACAGACACACTCAAATATTTTTTTGGGGGGGAAAAATACCAAAAGGTTAATAAGATGGGTATTTGTACAGTCTGACTGAGGAAAAAAAAAAAAAAAGAGGATTTAGATGAAAAAAAAAAGGATTTTTCCTGGACCCTGAGACCTGGGGCTAAGTCTAGCAATTTGAAAAGCAGCACACAGGACTGTAATGCAGTGTTTGTTGGTATAACCACTGCGTCTCCTATACAGCCTGCCTGCTGCCCGCCTAATATCTGGGATGGATATTAGTCCTAAGAAGGACTGTTTGTTTGATTTTGCAGGCTTTAGAGACCCTACAGTACCTATTTCGCAATATAAATCTCTCCCTAGCTCAGCAGCACTCTCCCTACACCGTCTGATCCGGAGCGACTGTGTCCAAGATGGCGGTGCCCGGTTTTAAATACTCGAGGTGACGCTGTGTGGCCAGCCAGTCACTCTAATGCCCACAACCAACATGGCTGCGGCATTACAGTGACTGGCTGGCAATACCTCCATGTTCATTGGCTCTGTAAAGAGCGCCAAACATGCAGGGCGGAGACCCGAGCTCCCGCCCGAGTAACCCGGAAATGCTCGGTGCTCGCCGAACATCCCAAGTAGTGAGATGCTCAGGCGAGTACCGAGCAGTGTCGAGCATGCTCGCTCAACACTATTGGCTATATGTGATGCAAATTATCAATTGTCTCCAGTAGATATTGGAGCATCTGGTTGAGCAAATGACTCTTGTGTTTTTAATAGTGATGAGAGAACGTGCTCGCCACTACTCGGTACTCGCCCGAGCATCATGGTGCTCGACAAGCTCGGCGCTCGGCGAGTATTTCCGGGTTGCTCGGGCTGGAACTCGGGTCCCCTCCCTGCATGTTTGGCGCTCTTTAGAGAGCCAATGAATATGCAGGGATTGCCTGCCATGCACTGTAATGCCGCAGCCATGTTGGTTGTGGCATTACAGTGATTGGCTGGCCGCACAGCATCATCAGGTGTATATCAGATCTGGCGCCGCCATGCTCGTCACAGTCACTCCGGATCAGACAGTGTAGGGAGAGCTGCTGCTGTGTCAGGGAGAGATTTGCTTGTGTATTAGTTAGTGTAGGGAGAAAAACTGTACATTACACATATCCATCTTAACAAACAGTCCTTTTGAGGACTAACTAATCCATCCGCAGTGATATCAAGCAGGCAGTGTATATAGGCAGGCAGGCAGTGTATATAGCAGACTGCAGTGCACATAGCACTCCAGTCCAGTTCTCTCGGCTGCTGCTGTTAGATATTTCAGGAAATAGGCCCAGGTCTCAGGGGCCAGGAATAATTTTTTTTGCATCTTAATCCTCATTATTTGCTTAAAAAGCAATCCAGAGAACACGGTTTTTCTGTGCCATTTGCTTGTTGGCACTGCAGAATACAGCCAGGTCCTTTCATATTACAGCGCTAAAAATCCATCTATTTAAAACTGTGTTTTCTCCGTCACACGGATCACATATATGTTTTCAGAAAATACTGCCATTTCTGGCCTCCATTAAATTCTTTTTTCAGTGCGTCAGCAAAGTTTTTGACACTCGTTTGCTGTTCAAAACAGTTACCTACAGGCCAGGTATTTAAAACTGTATTTTCTCCGTCACACAGATCACATTTACGTTTTCAGAAAATACTGCCATTTCTGGCCTCCATTAAAAATTTCTTTCAATGTGTCAGTGAAGTAATTCACAGCAGTTTGCTGGTCAAACTAGTTACCTACAGGCCAGGTATTTAAAACTCTGTTTTCTCCGTCACACGGATCACATATAAATTCGATCCAAACTCAGTCATTTGTAGTGAGCGTGGAAGATACTGTCCTCCATTTTAAATGGGCAAGGGACGGGGAACTGGATGTGATGGTAATGGTGCATGCAGAGGCCGAGGACAAGGCCGTGGGCAAGCCGAAATTGTGCCACAACAAACACCCACATCTTCTCACCTGACCTTCCTGTCCCAATTTATAGAGGACCGCACAACACCACTATTGAACCCAGAGCAGTGTCAAAAGGTTGTTGGTTGGATAGCGGATAATGCAGTCAGTTTGCCACCACATGTGGCCACATGTAACCACATGTAGCTGTAATGGAGGTAGAACGCGGTGTCCACGGTGACAGCCTTGGACAAGCAGTGGACACCGCGTTCTACCTCCATTACAGCTACATGTGGTTACTATACCCTACAGTTCACCTTCTCCTCCAGGCTTCTGCCTCATCCATTACATCTACATTTTCTGTACACCGATGAAGGTCCTTGTGACCGAAACATCTGCTCACTGTACTACGTTATCATTAAACAATTACTTCTAAAATATCTTCAGGTCTATTGAGTGCCAGGTTATTTACTAAATATTACGTCAGGCTTGCAACCCTACCTGGGCACCTCACTACTCCAGGAGTGCGGTAGTTTCTCTATTTTGCATTCTCTTGGTGAGGACACGGAAGTCTTGCCTGTTAGTAGTCTGACACGCATGGCCGAGTTTATGTTACGCTGCCTTTCCCATGACCCTGGTGTTCTCAAAATGTTGGGTGACAGTCATTACTGGTTGGTGACACTTTTAGACCCACGCTACAAGGAGAACTTTATATATCTTATTCCTGAGGCAGACAAGTCTACAAAAATGGGGCTGTACCAGAAGGCCCTTGTTGCGGAACTATTAAAAAAATTCCCATCTGAAAACACTGGCGGCAGAGGGCACACTTCGTTGGACAACCATGGAGTACAGGCGAGAGAGACAAAACTTCAATCCAGCAGAGGCAGGGGAACACTGTCAAAGTTCTGGGAGTGTTTTCTCAGACCCTCCCATCGGACAGGCCCTGAGGCGCGGGGTACTCTCACAAGGAGTGCAAAGTTTGGGAAGATGCTGAGGGAGTACCTTACCGACCGTACCAACGTCCTCCGTGATTCCGCTGTGCCTTATAATTATTGGGTATCCAAGCTGGATACGTGGAATGAACTGGCTCTCTATGCCTTGGAGGTCCTGGCCTGCCCTGTCACCAGCGTTTTATCAGAGTGGGTTTTTAGTGCCGCTGCTGCAATTATAACTGATAAGCGCATCCGCCTGTCAACTGAAAATGCTGACAGGCTGACTCTTATAAAAATGAACAAGGGCTGGATTGGGCCAGACTTCTCAGCACCACCAAATGATAGCAGCGTAACATAAACTCCAATCCAGTGTCTTGTCTTGGGAGGTGTATTCCCATGCATCTTTCACACCCACACATGGGTATACGCTTCCTGATTTTGGCTATTTGCTCTTGTCCTCCTCCTTCTCCTCATCCTCCACCACCATATCACCAGGGTGACCATGGTCCGTGATGCAACAACCACCTAATTTTTGTAAAGGGTGTTTATGATGCCCGTAAAAAACATTTTTTATACAGTATGTTCATGTATACCCCCCAGGGGTAAATGTTTGTCAGCCCATACACTTAGTGCATGGGCATTACAAGTATAGGAGGCCCGCTCCTTTCTAATGGGAACATTTTTTTATGAGGCCCTCCGCCACGTCTCTTCCAAGGGGCATTGAAGTGCCTCCAAATTTTTGGCAGCCCTTGCATTCACTGCATAGGCCAACACTATGGGAGACTCTCTCCTTTCTAATGGGAATTTGTCGTTATTGTGGCCCTGCTCTGTGTGTCTTTAAATTCTTAGTGGGGGTTTTCCTAAAATTGGTCAGCCGTTGGACTCACTGCATACCTTATAACTGTATAGCACAGAGGTCCCTGTAACGGGTCTGGGAGGCGGAACCTCTGGGCTACTATACAAGGGAGCGGTCCTTGTAAGGGAGCGGGTGGCGACCAGGCAGGCAGTCACAGCAGGTGACCGGGACAGTCTCTGGGTGTACGGGCAGGAGGTCACGGCAAGTGATCAGGGCAGTCTCTGGAAGAACGGGCTGGAGGTCACGGCAAGTGACCGGGGCAGTCTCTGGAAGAACGGGCTGGAGGTCACGGCAAGTGACCGGGGCAGTCTCTAGGTAAAGGGTAGGTACGACCTGTGATGGCTGAACCTCCAGGTAGGCTAGCAAGGCAGATGGAGGATGTGTGCTCCCAGGTGAGCAAGCGAGAGTCTCTGGAATAGCAGGTGGTCACAGCACGTGACGGCGGAGCCTCCAGGTAGGCAAGCAGGCAGGTAGCGGAGAAGCGCTCCCAGGTGAGCGGGCAAGAGTCTCTGGAATAGCTGGTGGTCACAGCACGTGACAGCGGAGCCTCCGGGCAGGCAAGCAGGCAGGTAGCGGAGAAGCGCTCCCAGGTGAGCGGGCAAGCTGGTCCATAGACAGACTGACCGGAGTTGTAAGGCAGACCGTCGGACCTCAGGCAAGCAGGCAGGTAGCTGATGTGCGCTCCCAGGTGAGCGGGCAAGAGTCTCTGGAATAGCTGGTGGTCACAGCACGTGACAGCGGAGCCTCCGGGCAGGCAAGCAGGCAGGTAGCGGAGAAGCGCTCCCAGGTGAGCGGGCAAGCTGGTCCATAGACAGACTGACCGGAGTTGTAAGGCAGACCGTCGGACCTCAGGCAAGCAGGCAGGTAGCTGATGTGCGCTCCCAGGTGAGCGGGCAAGTTGGTCCTTAGACAGACTGACCGGAGTTGTAAGGCAGACCGTCGGACCTCAGGCAGGCAGGCAGGTAACAGGAAATCAGGCAGGATTAGGACAGCAAGCTGGCAGGAATCTGGCAGGTAACTGGCAGGTAACTGGCAACGGGACCTGAGGGCTGAAGCAGAGTAGAACGGTGCAACAACATTGCTCGGGCACCTCCATTTTGGAGGAGGTGCCTTATATATGGTAAAGTCCTCCGGCCATTGGCCGGGGACTCCTTAGGACGGCGCGCGCGGCCCCTTTAAGAGGGAGGGAGGGCGCGCGCCCTAAGCACAGTGGCCGGGAAGGAGCGCGCGCTGCCGGCAGAGCGGGAGAGGGACGCCGGGCACAGAGCAGAGCGGTGAGGGGAACAGCGTCCCTGCCTAGCAGAGGGCAGGGACGCCGGCACTACAGTACCCCCCCCTTTAGGCCCCCCCCTTTTTTAGGCCAGATAGAAATTTAGCTAGGATGAGAGGGGCATGGATGTTCTCCCGGGGCTCCCACGTTCTCTCCTCAGGACCAAACCCCTTCCAATCTACCAGAAAAAAGGTCTTTCCTCTTACCCTTTTGGTGGCAAGAATGTTCTCTACCTCAAACTCGTCTTCAGCAGAAACCGGAGCAGGAGGCGTACCTGTAGACTTGGAAAAAGAGTTAAGCACCACGGGTTTGAGGAGAGATACATGGAAGGAGTTAGGGATCCGTAAGTTGGCCGGGAGTTTCAATTTATAGGCCACCGGGTTGATCTGACTGATGACCTCCAGAGGACCGATGAACCGAGGCCCTAACTTGTAAGAAGGTATCTTGAGTCGAACATATTTAGATGAGAGCCAGACTTTATCTCCTGGACGAAATTGTGGAGGATCCAGGCGTTTTTTGTCAGCGTGTCTTTTCATACGCTCGGATGACAGAAGGAGTGCGGACCGGGTACTCTCCCATATGGAGGAAAATTTGCTAACGAGAGATTCCGCAGCCGGGTTGTCCACAGAGGTGGAGACAGGAAAAGGAATCCGAGGATGCTGACCAAAGACTACAAAAAACGGGGATTTGGAGGAGGATTCGCTCTCGTGATTATTATAAGAGAACTCGGCCCATGGTAGGAGATCCACCCAGTCAGAATGGTGGGCATTAACGAAGTGCCGGAGGTAACTGGTCAGGTTCTGATTGATCCGCTCCACTTGACCATTGGACTGTGGGTGGTAAGCGGAAGAGTAGTCCAGGGTGACGTCTAGTAGTTTACAAGTGGCTCTCCAGAAACGTGAGGTGAACTGTACCCCACGATCCGACACGATGTGGAGGGGCAGGCCATGAAGACGGAAGATGTGGCGGATAAAGTCTTTAGCCAGCTCGGGTGCAGACGGAAGGCCTGGCAGGGGAATAAAGTGAGCCATCTTGGAAAAGCGGTCAGCGACCACCCAAATGACCGTACAACCGGCAGAGACGGGGAGATCAGTTATAAAGTCCATTGCTATATGCTGCCAGGGGGCAGCAGGTACAGGAAGTGGAAGGAGGCGTCCGGCTGGCAGATGTCTCGGGACTTTGTTGCGGGCGCAGGACACACAGGCAGAAACAAAGTCTATTATGTCCTTGTGCAGGGTAGGCCACCAATAGTGCCGGGCAATAAGCTGGAGGGTCTTTTTCTGACCGGCGTGGCCAGCTAGTTTAGACGAATGGCCCCAGTGTAGGATCTTCTCCCGATCAGGTACTGAAACAAACGTCTTACCGGGAGGGAGACGATTTAGACTCACGGGAGCCACCTGCATTACTCTGGCGGGATCGATGATATGTTTAGGTTCTTCCTCGAGATCGGACACCAGAAAGGATCGGGACAAGGCGTCTGCTTTGACGTTTTTGTCAGCCGGGCGAAAATGAAGAACAAAATCAAAGCGAGCAAAAAACAAGGACCACCGGGCTTGGCGCGGGTTAAGTCTCTGGGCATGCTGGAGGTAAGCCAAGTTCTTGTGGTCAGTGTAAATTATTACCGGATGAAGAGCCCCCTCGAGTAGGTAACGCCACTCCTCCAACGCCAGCTTGATGGCCAATAACTCTCGGTCTCCTATGGAATAGTTGCGCTCAGAAGAAGAGAAGAGTTTGGAGAAGAAGCCACAAGTTACCATTCTCCCGGAAGATGATTTTTGAGTAAGTACCGCTCCGGCTCCAGAGGAGGAGGCGTCAACTTCCAGGAAGAACTGCTTGCTGCCGTCCGGGCGATGCAGCACCGGGGCGGAAGAGAAGGCCTGTTTTAGGGAAAGAAAGGCCTCCTCTGCTTCGGGCGGCCACTCTTTGGGATTAGTACCCTTACGGGTGAGCGCGGAAATTGGGGCAGTCCGGGAAGAGAAGTGCGGGATGAAGAGGCGGTAATAGTTGGCGAAGCCCAGGAACCGTTGAATAGCCTTCAACCCCTCTGGTCGGGGCCATTTCTCGATGGCAGACAGTTTCTCAGGATCCATTTGTAGGCCGGTCTGAGAGATAATGTAGCCCAGAAACGGAAGCGAGGTCTGCTCAAAGAGGCATTTCTCATATTTAGCGTAGAGATGGTTCTGCCTGAGCCTGAGCAGGACCTGACGAACATCCCTCCGGTGAGTCTGGAGATCCGGAGAGAAGACCAAGATGTCGTCCAGGTACACCACTACGCAGGAGTAGAGAAGGTCCCGGAAGATGTCATTGACCAACTCTTGAAAGACGGCAGGAGCGTTACAGAGGCCAAAGGGCATTACCAGATATTCATAGTGGCCGTCCCGGGTGTTGAATGCCGTCTTCCATTCATCCCCCTGACGGATACGAACCAGGTTGTACGCCCCACGGAGGTCCAGTTTGGTGAAGATTCTAGCCCCCCTCAGACGATCAAATAACTCCGGAATGAGCGGAAGGGGGTACTTATTCTTCACCGTGATCTGGTTAAGGCCTCTATAGTCTATACAGGGACGGAGAGAGCCGTCCTTCTTTTTGACGAAAAAGAAGCCTGCTCCCGCCGGGGAGGTAGATTTCCGGATGAATCCCCTGGCCAGATTCTCCTCAATATATTCGGACATCGACCGGGTCTCAGCAGCGGATAATGGATAAATACGCCCACGGGGAGGAGAAGTACCAGGTAACAGGTCGATAGGGCAGTCGTATGGTCTATGAGGGGGTAGTGTCTCTGCCTCCTTTTTATTAAAGACATCAGCATAAGACCAATAAGGAATCGGAAGTCCAGGTAGATTAGCTGGGGTAGGAGAAGGACGGACGGGATGAACGGGAACCAGACAGGTCTTATGGCAGCCCTGTCCCCAGCGAAGGACTTCTCCGGTCTGCCAGTCAAGAACGGGTGCATGTTTCTGGAGCCAAGGTAGGCCTAGCAAGAGGGCGTGAGAGAGTCCAGGCAGAACATGGAAGGAGATACTTTCAGAATGCAGCATTCCCACCTGCAGAGTAATGGATTCGGTGATGAGTTGGATGGGGCGTGGTAAGAGCCCCCCATCCACGGCAGCAACAGACAAGGGTACAGCCAGAGGTTTGGTGGGGATGCGGTATTTCTCTACCAGGGACTGTGAAATAAGATTCCCGGCTGCTCCAGAGTCCAGTTGGGCTAGTTCGAAATAACGGTTCTCCCCGTAGACGATTGAAACTGACAACAGCAGGGATGGAGAGGATTTATTCTTGTCTAGGTGGACCTCTCTGAGCGAACCTAGACACAGGCGTTTCCCGACCTCTCCGGGCAGGCACGGATCCGGTGCTCCTTACTGCCACAGTAGAAGCAGGTCCCCTCGGCACGGCGTAAGTCCTGACGGGTCTTGACCATCTTGGTCTGGTCGACCTGCATAGGCTCAGGAGGGTGTACCTGGTTAGAGACAGAAGGAGTGACGGGTTTCTGAAAAGTAGGAGCTAGACGTGGTAACCTCCTCTCACGGGTGACCTCTCTGGCACGCTCCTGGAACCGTAGGTCAATCCGGGTGGCAAGAGTTATTAAGTCATCGAGAGTGGTAGGAATGTCCCGACCGGCAAGTTCATCTTTAATACGGCCGGACAGACCCTCCCAGAAGACGGAAACCAGAGCGTCGTTATCCCAGGCCAGCTCCGAGGCAAGGGTACGGAACCGTATGGCATATTGGCCCACGGTGAGACTTTCCTGACGGAGGCGTAGCAACGATGATGCGGATGAGGTCTTCCGTCCGGGTTTGTCGAAGACTTTCCGGAAAGCCGTGAGAAAAGCAGGCAAATTGGACACCAGGGGGTCTCCTCTCTCCCATAGAGGATTTAGCCAGGCCAGGGCCTCCCCGGTGAGATGGGACATGATGAATGCAATTTTGGCTCGGTCGGAGTTAAACTGGTGGGACAATAGTTCAAAGTGCAGGGTGCACTGATTTATGAAGCCCCGAGCCTGGGCTGAGTCGCCTCCGAAGCGAGGAGGTGCAGAAAGCCGAGGTCCGGGGTAGGATATCATGGTGTTAGTGGACAGCGGAGCTGCCGGATTGCGAGACATGGCACTGGCGGAGGTTGTTGGTGGAACAGTCAGAGTGTCCAGGCGAGTATTGACATTCCGCAGGTGACCCAGGATGGACTCCTGTTGGGACCTTTGACGGGACAGTTCATGACACAGGTCCGAGAGCGAGGGAGCTTGGGTGCCACCGGGTTCCATGGCCCGAGCAAACTGTAACGGGTCTGGGAGGCGGAACCTCTGGGCTACTATACAAGTGAGCGGTCCTTGTAAGGGAGCGGGTGGCGACCAGGCAGGCAGTCACAGCAGGTGACCGGGACAGTCTCTGGGTGTACGGGCAGGAGGTCACGGCAAGTGATCAGGGCAGTCTCTGGAAGAACGGGCTGGAGGTCACGGCAAGTGACCGGGGCAGTCTCTGGAAGAACGGGCTGGAGGTCACGGCAAGTGACCGGGGCAGTCTCTAGGTAAAGGGTAGGTACGACCTGTGATGGCTGAACCTCCAGGTAGGCTAGCAAGGCAGATGGAGGATGTGTGCTCCCAGGTGAGCAAGCGAGAGTCTCTGGAATAGCTGGTGGTCACAGCACGTGACGGCGGAGCCTCCAGGTAGGCAAGCAGGCAGGTAGCGGAGAAGCGCTCCCAGGTGAGCGGGCAAGAGTCTCTGGAATAGCTGGTGGTCACAGCACGTGACAGCGGAGCCTCCGGGCAGGCAAGCAGGCAGGTAGCGGAGAAGCGCTCCCAGGTGAGCGGGCAAGCTGGTCCATAGACAGACTGACCGGAGTTGTAAGGCAGACTGTCGGACCTCAGGCAAGCAGGCAGGTAGCTGATGTGTGCTCCCAGGTGAGCGGGCAAGTTGGTCCTTAGACAGACTGACCGGAGTTGTAAGGCAGACCGTCGGACCTCAGGCAGGCAGGCAGGTAACAGGAAATCAGGCAGGATTAGGACAGCAAGCTGGCAGGAATCTGGCAGGTAACTGGCAGGTAACTGGCAACGGGACCTGAGGGCTGAAGCAGAGTAGAACGGTGCAACAACATTGCTCGGGCACCTCCATTTTGGAGGAGGTGCCTTATATATGGTAAAGTCCTCCGGCCATTGGCCGGGGACTCCTTAGGACGGCGCGCGCGGCCCCTTTAAGAGGGAGGGCGCGCGCGCGCGCCCTAAGCACAGTGGCCGGGAAGGAGCGCGCGCTGCCGGCAGAGCGGGAGAGGGACGCCGGGCACGGAGCAGAGCGGTGAGGGGAACAGCGTCCCTGCCTAGCAGAGGGCAGGGACGCCGGCACTACAGTCCCCAACCGCCGGTCCGCGGACCAGGACCGGGCCGTTGGGGTTTTTCAGCCGGTCCGCGGCACCGCCACAGACAATCACTAAACATTGACAGTGAGCTCTGGTCTGCGGTGGCTCAGAGCACACTGTGTGGGGTGGATGCTGCCCGCTGTTCTAGACTCCCGCAGGGTAGACATGTAGAGGACCTGTGATGACATCAAGGTACATAACTGTGATGTCACCACAGGTCCTGAAGCAGGATGAAGCAGGGGCGGAACTACCGCCCGTGCAGCCGGTTCATTGAACGGGGGCCCCGAGGGAGAGGGGGCCCCTCCAGCCTCCAGCAGGGCCGCCATCAGGGCATGACTGCCCTGACTCCAGTATGGGGCCCGGCCGGTAGGAGCCCCCTCGGAGCCCCCCTCTTGTGCGTCTCTCTCCTCATGGGGCCCCCGGCCCCATGCAAAGCGCCGGGTCCAGGACATCTCATAATTCCTCTGACTTCCGGTCATGTGACGGCGCCGTCACATGACCGGAAGGCAGGAGAACCTGGTGTCAGCGATTTGGACGAGCGCCAGGATTCTGCAGGGATCGCATGGGGGTAAGTATAACAAGTTTTATTTTTTTTTAAATACAATTAACTAGGAGTGGGGGGAATGGGCGATGCACATGGGGGGAGGGGAGAGATGAGAGATGCACATGGGGGAGGGGAGAGATGAGAGATCCACATGGGGGAGGGGAGAGATGAGAGATGCACATGGGGGGGAGGGGAGAGATGAGAGATGCACATGGGGGGAGGGGAGAGATGAGAGATGCACATGGGGGGCGGGGGAGAGATGCACATGGGGGGGAGGGGAGATATGAGAGATGCACATGGGGGGAGGGGAGAGATGAGAGATGCACATGGGGGGAGGGGAGAGATGAGAGATGCACATGGGGGGGAGGGGAGAGATGAGAGATGCACGGGGGGGATGAGAGATGCACGGGGGGGATGAGAGATGCACGGGGGGAAGAGAGATGCACGGAGGGGATGAGAGATGCACGGGGGGTGGATGAGAGATGCACGGGGGGGGTGAGAGATGCACGGAGGGGGATGAGAGATGCACGGGGGGTGAGCTGCACATGGGGGGGTGAGAGATGCACATGGGGGGGTTATGTTTACATAACTTTGTTGCCTTATGAAGGGCGGGGGGGGCCCCCAAAAATTTCTTGCACAGGGGCCCACTACAGTCTGTGTCCGCCCCTGGGATGAAGTAAATGCAGCTGAACAGCAGCTGTCAGGACAGCTGCCCTGTCCTGCTGCAGGGCGTGATGGGGCCTCAGTGATGCGGCTCCTGGCACAGCACATTATGTGGGGCTCCTGGCATAGCTCCTGGCGGGGACCTGGTCACACTATATGATAAGTATGCACTAAACTCTAAATCCCTCCATTACCCCGCCCCCATATGACCAAAGCCCCGCCCACCCCACCCCCTCCTTGCTGGGCCATGGAAAAATGATCTTGCTTCAAGCCGGTCCCTGGTGCAAAAAAGGTTGGGGACCACTGGTATAGCAGACTCTCTCCTTTCTAATGGGAACATGTCGTACCTTGTTACTCTGGCCCTGCTCTGTGTGTCTTTAAATTCTTGTGTCTTTAAAGTTGTGGACTGGCTCCGTACCGTCCCTGGACACATTCACTTGTCCATGTGTTTGTGGTTAGGCGGTCCTTCCCAGTAAGTGCACTGGGGAGGGCACGGGTAATGTTGTGGGACCCGTGCTTGTGGAAGGCGGAGGTGATACCGGGAAATATTGTGGTGGCTTGGGACCGAGTACCGACACCCGGCCGCCGCCGGCATGAGGTTGTGAAAAGCTTCCGCCTCCACGAGCTTAAAAGGCCATATTTCAAGTGCCAAAAGCTGCCCAGAAATCTGGCAGTTTAGTGTTGCGGCCTGTGGGTGGGTGGGTGGCTGGCTGCATACTTGCACTTGCTTTCCAAGTAACAGAAAACTAAGCAGATGGTGGCCTCTATCATCATCATGGCCTCACCTTGGCACTATGAACTCTCCTGAAGGAGAAGCCAGGGCCCGCCGGAGGAGTCTCCGGTTCTCTGGTGAGCTCGTCCAACCCTGCCGAAAAGCAGCCCTGGCTAAGAAAAGTGGGGGGGAAGGTTCTCGGACACTCTATGGCTGCTTTTTTAATGTGGATCGGCCAAGCTTATGCACGTTATTTCTCAAACCGCATTACAGATCAGGCCATTGTCCAACTCTGTATTCAAGAAATTAAATGCGCAAAGAAAGATGTGTCTGTGTCAAAGCACCACCGACAAGGGCGAGTTGATGTTGGACGGGCTGCCATTGCTTCTGCAACAAGCTGCATTACAGGACTTCCTGTGAGAAATGAGTTGCAGGGTAGATAGGGTTTCCCTCTATGCCAGCCCTTTCACCGAGCTAAATACAACTGTCAGCAAAAAAAGTTGTGGACTGGCTCCTACCGTCCCTGGCCACATTCACCTGTCCACGTGTTTGTGGTTAGGCGGTCCTTCCCAGTAAGTGCACTGGGGAGGGCACGGGTAATGTTGTGGGACCCATGCTTGTGGAAGGCGGAGGCGATACCGGGAAATATAGTGGCGGCTGGGGACCGAGTATGGACACCCGGCCGCCGTCGGCATGAGGTTGTGAAAAGCTTCCGCCTCCATGAGCCTAAAAGGCCATATTTCAAGTGCAAGCAGCTGTCAAAAATGTGGAAGCATAGTATTGCAGCCTGTGGGTGGGTGGGTGGCTGCCTGCATACTTGCGCTTGCATTCCAAGGAATGGGGTAGGGACAACTGAACGCTGCACTGGGACAAAGACGTGGACGGTGATTGTTGCAAGTTTGCAACGACAGGTTCATGGCGGGAGGCTTCTTCGCATGCGCCAAGGATCACTTATGATGGGCACACTTTTAGGCAGTGACCTGGGAGTCAGAGATGCTTCCAGAGGTCTTCCCCATGCTGTTCCCATGACTTTTCAGCACTGTATGCATGTGTCTGATGATGTGTCACACACCACATGGCCAGATAAGGTTGTAAAATGTCAAAATGAAATTTCCTGGTGAATGCATTTGTCTTGGTTGAAAGCAATGCAAAAGTGCAAAAACGCATCAAAAACGCTACGTGTGAACATAGCCCAAGGTGTGGAGGAGTATTTTTGTTTTTGGTTATTTATTTTGCTTTATATACATTGTACATGTCATGGAAAGGATGTTCCTTAACATATTTCCCAGGAAAATCCATTTTGGTTTCGTTTTGGTATGTTTTATTGTGAGTCCGTAAAAGTGGCGTAATACTCTGACAACGTTGTTGACCGAAGTGACCTGGGTGTCAGAAATGCTTCCAGGGGTCTTCCCCATGCTGTCCCCATGTCATTTGAGCAGTGTTCCCATCAATTTGGGCAATTTTCAGGCCCTCTGCAGACCGCCGGGGGGAGCTGCCTGAAAAATGCTTGAGTTTCCCATAGACTTACATTGGGCTCGTTGCTCGGGTCGAGCACCCGAGTATTCCAATTTGCTCGACCCGAGCAACGAGTACCCGAGCATTTTAGTGCTCGCTCATCACTAGTTTTTAAACAATCAAATATGAAAAAACAATATTGTTCTCAATCCCTGGTCCAGCAGAGGTGTGTCCTGTCTCCTTGTTGGGAAGGAATCTCAGAGTAAGGGGTTCATAGCTACAAAATCAGTTCTGATTGTTTTAAAGTTTTAAACTTGTGAACAGATGTAATTAATGTATACATACAGTATACACATTTGAACATGTCTGCCATTCATCCTGATATAACGTGAACACATACTGTATGTTTGGAAAAAACCCCACATATAAAGCTCAGAAAATTACGCTTTTCAGTGCTTCTAAAACTACGGAATCAAGATGGAAAGGGAACAAACGTATTGAAAATTAAAAGAAAATGAACTATGTCTGCTCTGTACATTCCTATGGATACAGTACAGTTTACGGTACCGCAACACCCTCCTCTGTGGCCTACCTGCTAACACTCTCGCATCCCTCCAGTCCATCCTTAAATCTGCTGCGCGACTTGTTCATCTCTCTCCTCACTACTCCTCTGCTACCCCCTTTGCAATTCTCTTCACTGGGTCTCAATTGTCCAGTGTATCCAGTTCAAACTACTAACACTGACCTACAAAGCCATCCATAACCTTTCTCCTCCGTACATCTCTGAACTAATCTCTCGATATACTCCCTTACATAATCTCCGGTCCTCCCAAGACCACCTCCTCTCCTCCACACTTATTCCTCCACCAATCGGCTCCAAGACTTCTCCCGAATATCCCCCATCCTCTGGAACTCTGTGTCTCAACATGTCCGATTATCCGCCACATTCGAATCCTTCAGACGGAACCTGAAAACCCATCTCTTCAAGAAAGCTTACAGCCTGCCATGACCACGCTGTCGCATCACCACCACCACCAGAGCCGCTGCAACCCCCCAACCTACTGTCTCCTTCCCCTTCATCCTGTAGAATATAAGCCCGCAAGGGCAGGGTCCTCTTCCCTCTGTACCGGTCTATCATTGTTAGCTCATTTATTGTAAGTGATATCTGTATCTGGTATGTAATCCCTTCTCATGTACAGCACCATGGAATCAATGGCGCTATATAAATAAATAAATAATAATAATAATAAGTGAGAAGACTATATGCTACATTTAGACTTTGGACTCAGTCTAAGCAATCCATGTTCTGGTATATCCAATGACTAGTTCTTTAATTATTTTTTCTATGATGCTTATTATATTGTTTTCAGTTATTCCTTTTTCTTGTTTTCTTATTTTCTTCTTTTTATTTTTTTATGGTTTGTCTTTGGTCACTTCCATATTCTTTTTAGCATCTGGCCTTGACTGAACACTAAAGCTTTGCTGGTTTCTTTATTTCTGTCTCATGATTACGTGACGTCTCTCTGTTTATCCTGTTGTCTGTCTCAGTCTACTTTTCCTATTAACCCTGGCTCCTCAGTGATTGATTCCCATTATTTCCTCTGATCCAGCTTCTTAGAGTATTGTTTTTTTACTTTCATGTTTACTACTGTGAAAATTAAACTTTTTAGCTATTTGCGTCAGTATGGTTTGCACTAAACTGATCGTTCAGTTTTCCTAACCTGCTATTTAGTAAATACTTGCATCTGCCAAAAAATAACAATCATGTACCACCTTTTTTTAAAAA
Source organism: Phyllobates terribilis (assembly GCF_046119375.1). Classification (NCBI taxonomy): domain Eukaryota; kingdom Metazoa; phylum Chordata; class Amphibia; order Anura; family Dendrobatidae; genus Phyllobates; species Phyllobates terribilis. Next base: position 140,064,638 of record NW_027362769.1, on the reverse strand, counting down.
ACCCTATGTTTTGCCATTGTTCTGTAATTATTCCTGGATATGAATGAATACATTTACGTGTAGGGGTTCCAATTTTCTTCATAAATGGGGCATGTGTAAGGTGCCCAAACGAGGTAGTCGTGGGCGAGCTGTAGCCCATGCTCACTTTGGCACCCTACAGACAAAGTGTGTCTTCCCTCTGGTGTGCTGCTGTGTATGTGGTGTCTCCCACTTACTTCTGGCCATCCGGATTCTTCTGACTCCAGAAATCCTTCTTCTGGAACCAGGGCAGCAATTAATTCAGAGGACACAGAGTTTATAAAAACAACCAGAACTTTACTTAGTAACTGGAAGTATTTACAGAATTAACCGGCAAGTATAAAGGATAAAGCCCAACGGGTTGTCATCTTTCCCAAAGGTACCGGATACAACTTCAGCCCTTGTTCCCAATCTAGGTGAAGCATCTCTGTTGTTTTCTTCTCTAGCCCTAGAGACTCTTCCTCACCAATGACAGTATATCTGGATCCCATTTCTCTCCGACTTCTGAGTATTTGAGTCTTGACTTCTTCTGCAGCCTCACAGACAGAATATGCCCCCAGGTCCCCGACAACTATCTCGAGGTTCCCAGGCCAGCTAAGAAGACTCGTGGAGGGATTCCCTGGAAATCCACTGTCCGTGATACTAGGCCCACATCTACCCTAGCAGCCCTTACAGAGCCTGCTGGTTTCTGCTGTACTGCACAACTACTGACTGAGCCTGACCTCTACTTCCTGATCCTCACACTAACCAGAGATTCCCAAAGTGCCCACCCACTATGGGCTGTCCTCACACTTAATTAGCTCTCACACTGTTTTTATGCAGGCTGTGTTACAGGGCAAACTTCACCTTTCACCTACATTCTAGACAGTGACATCTTGTGATTGTTTGTTAATGCTGCAGCCCACAAGGAAACATATCAGGAACAAAACATTATTCACATTCTATACCACAGCAGCATTCATGTCTTCAGGGGGAACATGGCAGCTGGTCCATCCCCTTACACATGTGCATACACAATATCTATAATAAAAACAATAAATAAGTACAGTGCCGTAAGTAAATAACTAGTAGTAGTACATTTTAATAACATAGGGTACTTAAATGACACTATTTTGATCAAAAAATCATAAAAGCCATTCCACCGCGACAAGATGTATCCAATCAGGATGGTCCCTATTTCACCTCGCTATGTGCCAGCAGGCCTCAAAATAGAAGGGAACAGAGCAGGACCTGGACATGACTGTGTTTTGCACCTGTCTGTGGAAGGCTAAATAAACAAGATGCACAGCCCAAAGAGGCGAGAGGCCCCTCCCTCAATTGTACAAAGTACAAGAAAAAAAGGCAGAACTGAAAAACTGGCCAGCATACATGTTGTAAGGAGATGGACATACTGCCCACGTTCCCCCTTTGAAAATGTGTATTCTTATATTGTATCTTGATGTGCAATGTGTATTGTGACACATTATTAGTGATAGGTAGTGTTGAGCATTCCGATACTGAAATATCGGGTATCGGCCGATATTCACTGTATCGGAATTCCGATACTTAATTCCGATACTTTTATAATATCGAATACCGGAATTGGAAGTTCCCATAATGCCTGCGCTCTGCAGTGTCTGTGAAGGATGACAAGCTGGATGGCAGCGCTCAGCTGCGATCCAGCTTGTCATCAGAATGCCATCCCAGCGTGGGAGAATTCTCCTGATTGTTTAAAAGCCGGCGCGCGGTAAAAAGCCGCCGGCTTTTAAACAATCACGCAGCCCCATACTGCTTTCCCGCAGCCTCCCACCCCGATCCTCCGCTCCCCTCGCCACCTCCAATCCCAATCGTAAATTAGGACCGGGCGGGGAGCGCAGCACCAAGGAGCGAAGGACCCGGGCGGGGAAGCCGGCAGTGAAAAGACTTCACCGCCGGCTTTCCCGTTCTTTGCTGCGCTTTCCCGCCGGTTATTTCAAATGAACAGCTGAGGTATCAGGTGATGCCGATCAGCTGTTCATTTGAAGTAGCCGCGGTGCCCTCAGAGGGTTCATGTGAGTTCATGCTTGACTGCATTGCATGAACTCACATGAACTTTCCCACGGCCGCACAGGTCAGCCACTCCTCCCAGACCCGTCATGATTAGTGTGTGCGGGGTGTGTGTGTGCGGGGTGTGTGTGTGTGCGGGGTGTGTGTGTGTGCGGGGTGTGTGTGTGCGGGGTGTGTGTGTGCGGGTGTGTGTGCGTGCAGGCAGACATAGGCCGATGTGACACTACTACTCCCATCGGCCTATGTCTGTCCCCGGTCCACTCGTGCCAGCAGGATCAGCTCGATGGGAGCAGTAGTTCCCATCAGCCTGATCCTGCTATTTAAATTGCCCTACTGTGTCCCCAATAAATTTTAAATACATGTCATTGGTGGCCAGTGGTTACCTACAATAAATTAGTTCATACATTACCTGTCCCCGCCGATCGCCACCTAAAATAAAGTAAAAAATAAAAAACTACACCTATACTCACCTAGACACCTAATTCCCCGAAGCCATCGATCTCCTGTAATAAAATATAAAATAATAAACCACAACCTTATCCTTACCCCTCCGTAGCAGTCCACGAGTGTCCCACGAAGATCTCCAGTTCAGAGCAGCCACATAGAATGTGACCGCTCTGAACCGCTGCCGCCGCTAGAATGACGGGGCCGTAAGGGTTCACCGGAGTTCAGGCAGCGCTGCTCCGGTTAGCTCCTTTACGGCACTGCTGTATCGTGAGAAATTCCCACGGTACAGCACTGCCGTAAAGGAGGTCTCCGGAGCTGCGCTGCCTGAATGCACTCCGGTGACCTCAGTCAGTGGCTCCCGCTGCCGGGAGCGGACGTGTTCCCGGCAGCGTGAGCTTACAGCAGCCATGCACAGCTGTCACCATCTCCAGATGTGACAGCTGTGCATGGGAGATCAGCGCAGGAACGTGGACAGGTAACTATTTTTTTTTTAGTAAACTAAGAATTAAATAAAATTGTGTGTTTTATTTCAAATAAATTATTTTTTTCTGGGTGTAGTGTGTTTTTTCTTTTTAACACTTTGTAGGTTAGTAATAGGGGTGTCATACAGACGGCCATCATTACTAACCTGGGCTTCATGGCAGCTGGCGCTGACATGAACCCCACCACTATTACCCCCTGCCACCGCACCAGGGCAGCGTGGAAGAGCGAGGCTAAGTGCCAGAATTGGCGCATCCTATGGATGCGCCATTTCTGGGGCGGCTGACGGCTGGTGTTTCTAGCCTGGGAGGGGGCCAATATTCATGGCACCCTTCCTGAGCTATTAATATCAGCCCCCAGCTGTCTGCCTAGCCTTTGCTAGCTATTAAAATAGGGGGGACCCCACGTCATTTTTTTTGGGGGGGTCCCCCATTTTAATAGCTAGTAAAGGCTAGGTATTCAGCTGGGGGCTGATATTAGTAGCCTGGGAAGCTCCGTGGGTTTTACCCCCTTCCCAGGCTTCAAACATCTGCCCCAGCCGTCTGCTTAACCTCCGCTAGAGACTAAAATTATGGGGGATCCCATGCCATTTTTTTTTAAAATAAATCCTTTATTTTAACACTAAATGACATTTGAGGACTTAATAAAGATGCAGTCCCTAAATTATTATTTATTTTTTAATAAATTTTTCCCAAAACTTTTGACGTGGGCTTCGCCATATTTTTGTATGCCAGCCAGGTACAGCATCCAGCTTCTATGAACGCGCCATTTTCCGGGGCGGCCGCGGACTGCAATTTTCAGCGGGGGGGGGGGCAGAAAGCTTGGGCCTCCCTGCGCTGCAGATTCCATCCCCCAGCTGCCTAGTTGTACCTGGCTGGACACAAAAATAGGGAGAAGCTCCACGTTTTTTTTTTTTTAATTATTTCATGAAATTCATGGAATAATTAAGAAAAAAAGGGCTTCCCTATATTGTTGTGTCTGGCCAGGTACAAATAGGCAGCTGGTGGTTGGGGGCAGCCCGTTCCTGCCTGCTGTACCTGGCTGGACACAAATATAGTGTGAAGCCCCACGTCAATTTTTTTTTAATTATTTCAGGAAATTCATGAAATAATTAAAAAAAAATTATGTGGGGCTTCGCCCTATATTTGTGTCCAGCCAGGTACAGCAGGCAGGAACGGGCTGCCCCCAACCACCAGCTGCCTATTTGTACCTAGCCGGACACAACAATATAGGGAAGCCCTTTTTTTCTTAATTATTCCATGAATTTCATGAAATAATTAAAAAAAAAAATGTGTGGCGCTTCGCCCTATTTTTGTGTCCAGCCAGGTACAACTAGGCAGCTGGGGGCTGGAATCTGCAGCGCAGGGAGACCCAAGCTTTCTGGGCCCCACCCGCTGCAAATTGCAGTCCGCAGCCGCCCCGGAAAATGGCGCGTTCATAGAAGCGCCATCTTCTGGCGCTGTACCCAACTCATCCAGGGCCCTAGTGCGGTGGCTCACTGGGTAATAAAGGGGTTAAGGCCAGCTTGGCATTATCATCTGGCCCTAAGCCCGAAATTCATGGGGTCACGCCAATATTAGACATGACCGCCATGAATTTCTAGTAAAGTATTTAAAAAAAACACAAACACCCAGAAAAAAGTCCTTTAATTGAAATAAAGACACAATTCTTTATTGTTCTAAATTAAACCATACTTACCGCCATGCCCATTCCAGCTGAAGCCAACGATCTCCTGCAATAAAAGTAAAATAATAAAGCAACCTCATCCTTACCTTTCCATGGTTCCCAGGACAGCTTCAGCTCTGCTACATCGAGATGACAGGCTGGACCGCAGCAGAACGCTGCCATCCAGCCTGTCATCCCGCGGACACTGAGAAGCGCAGGCATGCTTGCGCTCCTCAGTGTCTCTCTGTGACGTCATCCAGATGAGCCGAGGTCATGTCCAATGAACTCAGCTCACCTCATGCACGTCACTGACAGCGTGGGAAAATTCTCCTGCACTCAGCGCTTCAGCGTGAGAATTCTCCCACGCTGTCAGTGACGTGCATGAGGTGCGCCGAGTTCATTGGACATGACCTCACCTCATGCACATCACTGACAGCGTGGGAAAATTCTCACGCTGAAGCGCTGAGTGCAGGAGAATTCTCCCACGCTGTCAGTGACGTACATGAGGTGAGCCGAGTTCATTGTCGGCTCATCTGGATGCCGTCACAGCCAGACACTGAGGAGTGGAAGTATGCCTGCGCTTCTCAGTGTCTGCGGGATGACAGGCTGGATGGCAGCGTTCTGCTGCGGTCCAGCCTGTCATCTCGATGTAGCAGAGCTGGAGCCGTCGTGGGAGCCATGGAAAGGTAAGGATGAGGTTGCTTTATTATTTTTCTTTTATTGCAGGAGATCGTTGGCTTCAGCTGGAATGGGCGTGATGGTAAGTATGGTTTAATTTAGAACAATAAAGAATTGTGTGTTTATTTCAATTAAAGGACTTTATTCTGGGTGTTGTGTTTTTTTTAAATACTTTACTAGAAATTCATGGTGGTCATGTCTAATATTGGCGTGACCCCATGAATTTCGGGCTTAGGGCCAGCTGATAATGCCAAGCTGGCCTTAACCCCTTTATTACCCAGTGAGCCACCGCACTAGGGCCCTGGATGAGTTGGGTACAGCGCCAGAAGATGGCGCTTCTATGAACGCGCCATTTTCCGGGGCGGCTGCGGACTGCAATTTGCAGCGGGTGGGGCCCAGAAAGCTTGGGCCTCCCTGCGCTGCAGATTCCAGCCCCCAGCTGCCTAGTTGTACCTGGCTGGACACAAAAATAGGGCGAAGCTCCACGTTTTTTTTTTTTAAATTCATGAAATTCATGGAATAATTAAGAAAAAAAGGGCTTCCCTATATTGTTGTGTCCGGCTAGGTACAAATAGGCAGCTGGTGGTTGGGGGCAGTCCGTTCCTGCCTGCTGTACCTGACTGGACACAAATATAGAGCGAAGCCCCACATCAATTTTTTTTAATTATTTCATGAATTTCCTGAAATGATTTAAAAAAAATTGACGTGGGGCTTCGCACTATATTTGTGTCCAGCCAGGTACAGCAGGCAGGAACGGGCTGCCCCCATCCACCAGCTGCCTATTTGTACCTGGCCGGACGCAACAATATAGGGAAGCCCTTTTTTTCTTAATTATTTCATGAATTTCATGAAATAATTAAAAAAAATTGAAGTGGGGCTTCGCACTATATTTGTGTCCAGCCAGGTACAGCAGGCAGGAACGGGCTGCCCCCAACCACCAGCTGCCTATTTGTACCTGGTTGGACACAACAATATAGGGAAGCCCTTTTTTTCTTAATTATTCCATGAATTTCATGAAATAATTAAAAAAAAAAAAAAACGTGGAGCTTCTCCCTATTTTTGTGTCCAGCCAGGTACAACTAGGCAGCTGGGGGATGGAATCTGCAGCGCAGGGAGGCCCAAGCTTTCTGCCCCCCCCGCTGAAAATTGCAGTCCGCAGCCACCCCGGAAAATGGCGCGTTCATAGAAGCTGGATGCTGTACCTGGCTGGCATACAAAAATATGGCGAAGCCCACGTCAAAAGTTTTGGGAAAAATTAATTAAAAAATAAATAATAATTTAGGGACTGCATCTTTATTAACTCCTCAAATGTCATTTAGTGTTAAAATAAAGGATTTATTTTAAAAAAAATTGACGTGGGGCTTCGCCCTATATTTGTGTCCAGCCAGGTACAGCAGGCAGGAACAGGATGCCCCCAACCACCAGCTGCCTATTTGTACCTGGCCAGACACAACAATATAGGGAAGCCCTTTTTTAAAAAAATTATTTCATGAAATAATTAAAAAAAAATTGACGTGGGGCTTCGCACTATATTTGTGTCCAGCCAGGTACAGCAGGCAGGAATGAGCTGCCCCCAACCACCAGCTGCCTATTTGTACCTGGCCGGACACAACAATATAGGGAAGCCCTTTTTTTCTTAATTATTCCATGAATTTCATGAAATAATTTAAAAAAAAAATGCGTGGGGCTTCGCCCTATTTTTGTGCCCAGCCAGATACAACTAGGCAGCTGGGGGCTGGAATCCGCAGCGCAGGGAGACCCAAGCTTTCTGGGCCACCCCCGCTGCAAATTGCAGTCCGCAGCCACCCCGGAAAATGGCGCGTTCATAGAAGCGCCATCTTCTGGCGCTGTACCCAAGTCATCCAGGGCCCTGGTGCGGTGGCTCACTGGGTAATAAAGGGGTTAAGGCCAGCTTGGCATTATCAGCTGGCCCTAAGCCCAAAATTCATGGGGTCACGCCAATATTAGACATGACCACCATGAATTTCTAGTAAAGTATTTAAAAAAACACAACACCCAGAAAAAAGTCCTTTAATTGAAATAAAGACACAATTCTTTATTGTTCTAAATTAAACCATACTTACCACCACGCCCATTCCAGCTGAAGCCAACGATCTCCTGCAATAAAAGTAAAATAATAAAGCAACATCATCCTTACCTTTCCATGGCTCCCACGACAGCTTCAGCTCTGCTACATCGAGATGACAGGCTGGACCGCAGCAGAACGCTGCCATCCATCCTGTCATCCCGCAGACACTGAGAAGCGCAGGCATACTTCCACTCCTCAGTGTCTGGCTGTGACGGCATCCAGATGAGCCGAGGTCATGTCCAATGAACTCAGCTCACCTCATGTACGTCACTGACAGCGTGGGAAAATTCTCCTGCACTCAGCACTTCAGCGTGAGAATTTTCCCACGCTGTCAGTGACGTGCATGAGGTGAGCTGAGTTCATTGGACATGACCTCACCTCATGTATGTCACTGACAGCGTGGGAGAATTCTCACGCTGAAGCGCTGAGTGCAGGAGAATTTTCCCACGCTGTCAGTGACGTGCATGAGGTGAGCTGAGTTCATTGGACATGAACTCGGCTCATCTGGATGACGTCACAGAGAGACACTGAGGAGCGCAAGCATGCCTGCGCTTCTCAGTGTCTGCGGGATGACAGGCTGGATGGCAGCTTTCTGCTGCGGTCCAGCCTGTCATCTCGATGTAGCAGAGCTGGAGCTGTCCTGGGAACCATCGAAAGGTAAGGATGAGGTTGCTTTATTATTTTTCTTTTATTGCAGGAGATCGTTGGCTTCAGCTGGAATGGGCGTGATGGTAAGTATGGTTTAATTTAGAACAATAAAGAATTGTGTCTTTATTTCAATTAAAGGACTTTACTCTGGGTGTTTGTGTTTTCTTTTAACTTTGACTATGGGGTTAGTAATGGGGGTGTCTTATAGACGCCTCTCCATTACTAACCTGGGCTTGATGTCAGCTGGCATTATAAGCTGACATCAACCCCAACCCTATTACCCCCTGCCACCGCACCAGGGCAGCGTGGAAGAGCGAGGCTAAGTGCCAGAATTGGCGCATCCTATGGATGCGCCATTTCTGGGGCGGCTGACGGCTGGTGTTTCTAGCCTGGGAGGGGGCCAATATTCATGGCACCCTTCCTGGGCTATTAATATCAGCCCCCAGCTGTCTGCCTAGCCTGTGCTAGCTATTAAATTAGGGGGGACCCCACGTTATTTTTTTGGGGGGGTTCCCCCATTTTAATAGCTAGTAAAGGCTAGGTATTCAGCTGGGGGCTGATATTAGTAGCCTGGGAAGCTCCGTGGGTATTACCCCCTTCCCAGGCTTCAAACATCTGCCCCAGCCATCTGCTTAACCTCCGCTAGAGCCTAAAATTAAGGGGAACCCCACGCCATTTTTTTTTTAAATAAATCCTTTATTTTAACACTAAATGACAAGTACAGTAATCAACACTGTCACTGTACTTCATATATATGTGACTGACATGTTTCTATCTATCTAATCTATGTGTGATTCTCTATTCCTTCTATTCTAAATTGTCGGGTACAGATGCTGAATTGCAGGCCGGCTTTCTTAAAGAGACGGTGCATGAAAACACTATTATTTTTTTAAATAAATCCTTTACACTAAATGACAAGTACAGTAAGCAACACTGTCACTGTACTTCATATATATGTGACTGACATGTTTCTATCTATCTAATCTATGTGTGATTCTCTATTCTGTCTGTTATAAATTGTCGGGTACCGCTGCTGAATTGCCGGCCGGCTTTTTTAAAGAGACGGTGCACGAAAACACTAATATTTTTTTTAATAAATCCTTTACACTAAATGACAAGTTCTGTAAGCAACACTGTCACTGTACTTCTTATATATGTGACTGACATGTTTCTATCTATCTAATCTATGTGTGAAGCTCTATTCTGTCTGTTATAAATTGTCGGGTACCGCTGCTGAATTGCCGGCCGGCTTTTTTAAAGAGACGGTGCACGAAAACACTAATATTTTTTTTAATAAATCCTTTACACTAAATGACAAGTACAGTAAGCAACACTGTCACTGTACTTCATATATATGTGACTGACATGTTTCTATCTATCTAATCTATGTGTGAAGCTCTATTCTTTCTGTTGTAAATTGTCGGGTACCGGTGTATGCCGCTGATGAATTGCCGGCTTTTCATGTCATTCTACATTATTCTTAGTTCATGTAGAATTAACCTACAAGGAAAGAAAGGGTTTATTTTCATTCCGATATTTGTGTCCCATTGACTTGCATTGGTTTCCGGTATCGGAATCGGCGATATCCGATACTTTTTGGGTATCGGCCCGATCCAATCCGATACGATATTTCCTGATATCGGAAGGTATCGCTCAACACTAGTGATAGGTTGTATTTTGTCTGACAGTAGGAAGAGTTAGGGTTAATGTTTGGGACTAGCCCAGAAAGGGAGGAAATATGTAGCAAGAACAGAGATGACTTCCTGATAGTGAGTCAGACAGGGCCTAGCTTGCACCTAGAGCAGACCTTAGGTCTGAGTACTCAGCAGAGCTGCATGAGTTGGGTGTCCCCAAAGTGAGTGGAGATCGAGGCAGTGGATAGCGTGATCCTGAGCAGAAAAAAAGAAAAGCAATAGAAGGACAGAGTGATTTACTGGAGACAGATCCTGGGACAGGACGCCTAGCAAGACGACCCTGAGTCTACAAGATAGAGAAGTAATGCGCCAGGACAGAAAAGGGAAAGTGAGAAGAAGAGGAGAAGAATGCCCCAGGCGGGAGTTCCAAAGTGTTAGCAAGCAGAGAAGTTAAGTACCGGCTATATTGGCAAACTAGTTCCCTTAAAAGGGACGAGGACGCTGAACCACTGGTTGAAAATAAGACTCTCACTAACTGGACCGTAATAGTGTGATTGGTGGTGGTGAAGTCAGAGAACCGTGAGGCAGGAACAAGTAAGTCTGGAAGAGGTAGAGAGACTGTGTGTGATGATGCTCCGTATTGTGAAAGAAACATTGGTGAAATTATGCACCTGCTATCTATTGTACATAGTTCTGACTAAGTTACTGTTAAGTAAGACTGTTCATTTTTCAGTGGTGGTCTTCCTCATTGAACTGAACATCTGGTCCTGGCCAGCCGAAGTCACCGGCATTATGTGGCCTGCAAGGGCATAGTGCGCCTTTAGACGAAGTCCACACACCCAGCCAGGACCCCCACCTTCATGCAACGTACCGGGGCGAAAGTGACAAGTACCACACCCGTGGCTACCGCCCCTCGCCAAGTTACACATATTCAAACTGCAGTCATTAACAGAGAAAACCCAGAATAAAAACAATAAATACCTTTTCTTGTACTTGGCACAACTGCCGAAGCACTGAGCCAGCACACTTGTTTGTATAAGTGCAATGTGTAGGTGCACATTCACACTGCAGCCATTAACAGACAAAACCTAGAATAAAAACAATAAATAAAAATACTGTTTCTTGGACTTGGCACAATTGGGGGAGGGGCCACTCCCCATTGGTCTGTGCCTCTTGTCTATTTAGCTTTCCACAGACAGGTGCAAAACACAATCCAGTCCAGGTCCTGCTCTGCCCCCTATCTATTTTGAGGCCTGCTGGCACATAATGAGGTGAGTTACCAGAGTTAGGGACCATCCTGATTGGGTCACCTTGTCGCGGTGGGATGGCTTTTACGCTCTATTGATCAAAATAGTGTCACCTTTACCCAATGCTTTTTGCATGTACTAATACTATTATTTATTTACTTACTGCAGGGTATCTATTTATTGTTTTTATTCTTGGCTTTGTCTGTTAATGGTTGGAGTGTGAATTTAAACCTACACATTGCACTTATACCATCAAGTTTGCTGGCCCAGTTTTTGGGTTCTGCATGTGCCTAAACAGTAGCATTGATTGGAAAGTGTCAAACTATTTAGGGTCAAATCTTGTCAACAAGTAAAACAGTAAAGTCCATTTCTAAATGCATTCATACAAGAGAAATAACCGAGGGACTGCACAATGCAACTTCCTAGAAGATGTTCTTGAATTGATTGAGGCGAGTACTTATTAACTGACGCGTTAAGATTGGTGACAGGGGTTTTTAAAGAAAGATCTACTTTGATCTTCTGAACGGATGCACTTACCGTCATCTATTTCTATTATACATTATCTCTGTTGTTGCTCTATTCCTTTGGTAGGCAATGTCGCTGCTTCTAGTTTACTAACACCTAATTGTCTAAGGTTGTATTTCATTTATCTTGTCCTGTGTTCAAACAGTGTCTGGTAATGAATGTCTAACACATCATCATCAACCCCCTCTTGGCTATACTATCAGATAAAGTTGAAAATTTTGGTTCATATTTGTTTCCTGTTCTTACCTTTTAGGGCAAATCTATCTTCGGAAAAATACATTATTTAAGAATACTTACGTCAAACATTTATGTTTTACATTTTACATGTTCACACTGGTCAGTAAGCACTCACAAAAAGCCAACCCTTCTAGATGGTCTTGTATAAAAATCTTTTTTGGTTTTGTCCTATGTAAACTGGCAACAGTGTTGGTTTCTATTCACCCTACTATTGTCAGAGACAGGATTACAGTGAAAAGTTACATCTCTATTATAGAACTGAAGGTAAATTTCCCAGTATCCACCATCAGCTCATCTCCTCCTCTTTCCTAACCTTCACTGTATGGTAACCTCCGCACTTGACATAAACCATGCCCCCAACACTCTCTCATAGCTCCATAAGTCATTTTTCTGACCTTAGTTTCCTCTGTTTGGTCACTGGTAAGCTTCTCATGTTCAGGTGCCTCAGGTACCTCATTTAAAGCAAATCACTGGATCTGCTTTTCACATCTCAAACCATTAGTTGAGGGAACATGGCTACCTTTGTAATGGGTGGTTAAATAGTGATGTGCCTCTTTAAATAAAGAAATCTAATATATATAATCGTCTTATCCCGTCTGTCTGTCCTTCTGTCCAGGAAATCCCGCGTCGCTGATTGGTCCGGCCGCGGCCAATCAGCGACGCGGGATTTCAGAAAAAGATGGCGGCCGTTAGCGGCTCATCTGCCACACGGAGGTCAGCGGCGATGCAGCCGGGAAATGACCGGCGCTAGCCGGTCATTGGCTGCTCGCAGCAGAAGTACCCCGACCGGCGGCCTAGGCAGCGCCGCTCCCCGGTCCTCCCTTCACACTTGCCGTCGGGAGATCAGCGGCCCTAGCCGACCGGCGGTGCCGCTGACCTCCATGCGGCTACCTTCGGGAGATCAGCAGCTAGGGCCGCTGATCTCCCGACGGCAAGTGTGAAGGGAGGACCGGGGAGCGGCGCTGCCGGTCGGGATACTTCTACTGCGAGCAGGCAGCCATCTGCCGGCTGCTCGCAGCGGAAGTACCCGCACAGGCAGTGCCGCTCCCCGGTCCTCCCTTCACACTTGCCGTCGGGAGATCAGCGGCCCTAGCTGCTGATCTCCCGAAGGTAGCCGCGACCAATCAGCGATTTGGCGCCAAATTTAAACACGCTCTCCGGTCCTCACTAACACGGTTCGCTGATTGGTTGGGGACGCCGGCCACGACCAATAAGCGATATTGGCGCCAAATTTAAACACCGCTCTGCTGATTGGTCATGACCGCCTGCCATTCGCAGTTGCACTGTACCGTCCGTGTGTACTTACACATGCATGGCTTTATCTTTGAGACAAGCATATGCTACTGGCAGGATCAACAAGAGCGGTGTTTAAATTTGGCGCCAATATCGCTGATTGGTTGCGGCCGGAGGCCACGACCAATCAGCAGAGCAGTGTTTAAATTTGGCGCCAAATTGCTGATTGGTCGCGGCCGCCGCAGCGAATCGTCTTAGTGAGGACCTGGGAGCGGCGCTGCCAGTCGGGATACTTCTGCTGCGAGCAGGCGGCCATCTTCCGGCTGCTCGCAGCGGAAGTACCCGCACAGGCAGCGCCGCTCCCCAGTCCTCACTAAGACGGCCGGCGGCCGACACCAATCTACGATTTGGCGCCAAATTTAAACACCGCTCTGCTGATTGGTCGTGGCCGCCGAGTGATTTTTTCTTCTTTTTTTCCTCTTGTTTTGTGTTCACATTTGTTTCTTCAATTTTGACCTCTAGCATTGTCTGAAATGAAATCTACTGTCAGAACAAGAGTGCTTTCTTTTTCCTTGTTTTATTTTTCCAAGAAATAAACATGGCAAAAATATATATTATGGTAAAATAATATATTCTTATAAAATCATATTAGAATCTTTTACAAGTTTAGGATAGGATGTGGAAACTGGAGGCCTGATTGATGATATAGCAAGTTAATATGCACTTGCTTAAAAAGCACCTTTGACCAAATTTTTCACGTTGAGCGCAATGTAATAGTGACTGCAGAGCAAAAAAAAATTTTTTTTTCTTTAATTTTGCCTCCATTGCAGAGATATTAGCAATTAAAGTATTTGGCACCCAATGGGTGAACTTTTAGTTTAGTCCAAGTGTGTTTTATTAGATACTTTTCCCAGGAGGAGTATACTTCTCCCTGTATGAGTTGATATCTGAAAACATCCACTTAGACTTAACAAAAAATAACTCATTAAGTGCCAAATACTTGCTAATATCTCCACAATGGAGAGGCAAAATAAAAGCAAAAATATGTTTTATTCGACTTTGCAGCCACTATTCATGTGTCCAGCTCAACATGAAAAATTTGGTGAAAGGTCCTCTTTTAACGCTCCTTAACATGGGCTAATGCAAACTTTTTGGGGTTGAATGAACATTAAAATGATATTTCAAGCCCACGTAGTTTGCAAATTGTTAGCACCTCATCCCCTGTATACATGTAGAGATGTAACCCAGACAATGATTATTTTATGTAGCATAAAAGATGCTATCCACCAACTAATTGTTGCCATGTTTACCATAAGCCAATGATCTTTTGATCGCTTGCTCAGTCATTTATCAGGCTTTACTAGATGGTGGCCCGATTCTAACGCATCGGGTAATCTAGAATATGCATGCGGCCGACCGGGCGCGACTAATCAGCGAAGCAGTGTTTAAATGGGTTGTGCACTACTTTAAATTAACCCCCCAATGTATCCCCCCAGGGCCTCTAATGAATTTTGTAATTACGTCATGTTGTCAATACTGCTTGTGACAACATCGCTGACCACGCACAGCCAGCACGTAATTCCCCCGGCTGCAGCCGGCTCTTGCTTCCGCTTACATCACGACTATTTGAGGCTGCAGCCAGGGGTCTCCTGTTCCGCGTGAATGACGGGCTGTGGACGGGGTTATCCCCCATCGTGTCACACCCAGCATTCATCGCGCGCTCTGTAAATTTGGCGCCAATATTGCCAGCGGCCGCGATCGATCAGTGAACCGTGTTAGTGAGGACCGGGGAGCGGCGCTGCCTGTGTGGGTACTTCCGCTGCGAGCAGCCGGGAGATGACCGGCTAGCACCAGTCATCTCCCGGCTGCATCGCCGCTGACCTCCATGCTGCTACCGTCGGGAGATCAGCAGCTAGGGCCATCTCCCAGCTGCATCGCCGCTGACCTCCGTGCAGTAGATGAGCCGCTAACGGCCGCCATCTTGTTCTGAAATCCCGCGTTGCTGATTGGCTGCGGCCCGACCAATCAGCGACGCGGGATTTCCTGGACGGACAGACAGACGGGATAAGCCGATTATATAGTAGATAGGGCACTTACAGACATATGAAAAATTTCTGACCATTTACACCAATATTAGTCTAACTAGGTGTGTGTAGATGTCCCATTGATCTGATGAAGATCTGTATCATCTGCCATAAACTTCATCCAATGTGCCTAAAAATTTGTGTGCTGATCACAATGATTAAAGCTTGAAGAAAACACCTGTAAGATGTAAGAAAAAGATAAAAACTCCATTATAGGGAATAAAAAAGTTTTATTCTAGGGATATCATACCAGCTGAGGAAGGGGATAATAGGATTGAACCAAACAAAATATCTGTAATTTAAGGGCCAATTGTGTGTAAAGCTTCTTAAAACTGATCTATCATCAAATTTCCAAATACAAATTTCAAAAATTACTAAATAGATTTCTGAAACCTGATGAGGCTTGTGTACTTACTTTAACAATGTATGTCAAGCTCAGTCTCCACCCAACTAGTCTGATTGACAAACGAGTCCTTCCTTCCAATTTCTGAATCTCCGCTCACATACCTGATTGACAGGTCCTCACAGTATCCCTCCTGCTGCGGAGATCTCACACTGCTCAGTACAAGCTGCAGCTGTCAGTCAGGCTGGGTGGAAGAAGACTTGGACTCATGAGCTCCGTCATTCTTTAATTGGACTCATAAAATGCTAATATAATATGAGGGTTATACAGTTCATTAGGTCCTACATTTTCAAAGTAAGTACACCAGCCACATCAAGTCTAAGAAGACTATTTAAAAATTACCTGTCGCCAGATAAAAAGTGGCTAATTTTTGCTCTTTTTATTTTCCTTCTCCTTTCCTATTATTATTTTATTTTTTAAAAACTTTCCATACACTTCCTGAAATATGACCCTTTTTATTCAATGCTAATTTTTTATTATGTTTAACAAATGGGTGTGGTTCATAAGGTATTAATGCATTGCAGCCTAAACAATTGCCCCCTTAGTAAAGAAAAAAGAAATTGGCACCTAATGAAGAGGCCCATATTTCTGGAATAGTATGACTTATTTTAAAACCGCAAAAAAGCAGAATACTTAGGAGAGCAGCGGAATAAAACAAAATCAAAATCTGGAAACTTTTGACCTGGTGACTGGTCCTCTTTATTAATGTATGTGTGTCACCCTGGCCTAGATGCCACAAATGTATAATAAAGCTGTGTCTGATAGCAAGGGGGAGGTTCTCTGGTCAGGGACCATTAGCATGCAGCACCTCCTGTCCCAGGCCAGTAGGGGAAGCAGGCTGCCCCTATAAAAGCTGGAACTGGGGGCAGGGTTAGGGAGTTCTGGACGACCTGTCTCTGGATTGAGAGGTGTCCCAGAGAAGGGAGAGCCAGTTCAGCTGAGGCTGAGGAGGACGAGTGGCAGTAGAGGAGCCACAAGCCAGGGACGGAAGGTGAGAGGAGCCTGTCCTGGCTGAGAGAGAAACTGAACTACCGGACTTTGGTGTCCAAGGCTGTTAGGATTCCAAGTCCTACAGCAAATAACCAGTCTGCAGGGGATTGTATGTCCCTTGGCCTAAGAAGCCCGGAGGTTCCGCCACAGCAGAAGGGACCAGCAAAGCTGCACCAGGCAAAGAATAGAAAGGAACCCAAGTTGCAAGAAGACACGCCGAGCTCAGGAACGTGGGCTGTTACACCACGAGGAGGGAAATAGCCAGAAAGAGCGCAGAGAATACGATAGGCCTTCACCCTCACCCTGACCAGGGCCAGATTCCCACTTGTTTTCAGACATCCAGGCCCCCTCCTAGCCAGGACTGTTTTTGGGTCGCCTCACCTGTTCTAATAAAGACCCTGAACTGTTTAAGAGGTCTCCGTCTCCTGGCTATTGCGATCGGAATCATCCCCTCCATCATCCATCTATATACTGCCCTGGGGCCACACTCCTCCCGTGGGAAGTTATACTACTTAGTGCTGCACACCTACATCTGCCCCAGCGGTCTTCACTGCAGCGGCGGTTAACCCTGACCGCAATCCACGGGTGGCGTAGTCGGACATTTAAAACCCTACAAATAGACTGCCACAAAGTTTGGTCTGACCACCCTGAGCCACGGACCGGGTTGCCACTACTACCCCCATTATTGCCCTGTTGCCCGGCTCCGAGTGCCCCACGGCCTAGGGGGCGAGTCAGCTTTGGTGTAGTCGGCAGGATACTGACCAACCCGCCACAAACGGGTACTGCGTGCCTGAAAAGACTGTCTGCGAACCTTGGGAAGGAGGTTTCCCATCACCCAGAGCCGTTTCCCGCCATTTTCAGACGTCTCCCGCCATCTTCAGCAGTTTCCCGCCATCTTCAGCCGTTTTCCCGCCATCGGACGCCATCTGCAGGACGCCGCGCGGGAAGAATAGGGGCGTGGACGTCCAAACCGCGCGAGACCTGAAGCTCCGCCCTACGCACCGATGCTGCGCAAGGTCCTGGAAGGGAGAGAGAGCGATGCTGACGTCACCAGGACGCGACGCAAGGTCCTCGCCCGGAGCAGCACCAGCGGAGTCGCGGCCTATGGAAGAGGATCAACGGAAGGTAGGCCACGCTTAACTAGGGGGGAGGAAGATGACGGACACGGAGGGACCTTCTACCACCAGCGTGGCTGCAGCAGCGGTGATGCCGTTCTCCATGCCCTACATCCCTGGAGCAGCCTGGCTGCCCCAATACTCAGGGGAATCCCATACATTAACTGACTTTAAGGAAAGACTGCACAGTTTATTTAAACTTTATCCCCTGACAGAAGAACAGAAAGTGAGCATTCTGAAGGGGCAGCTAACCGGTGCAGCCCAGCGGGAAGTGAAATCCTGGTCAGATGAGGAGAAAAGGACAGTAAAGGACATTCTGACCCGGCTGTGGAGTACCTTTGATACCCGTACCTCAGCAGAAATTAAAATGCGGTTCTATGGCTGTAAGCAGCGAGCCCAGTATAGTATCAGAGACTATGCCTTGAACCTGCAAGAAGCCCTGAGAGCTATCAAACAAGCTGACCCTGGTAGCGTGCAGGACACCGATAAACTGTTAACTGACCAGTTCATAGAAGGTCTGCTGTCCAGCGCCCACAGGACCCAGCTGCGCCTCATGGCCCTACAGAACCCCGATTTGACTTTTGCGCAGTTCAAGGATAGGGCCATCCGGGTGCTCCGAGAACACCCACCAAATGGCGCTGTAACTTCCCGGCGCCCTGCCATTACTTACCACCAGGGGGCGGCGCAGACCTGCAGACCTTGTGGGGGCTGATGCGCAGGTCTCAAGTCCATCCCCGCCTGCAGACCTGCACCATCAGGTCCAGGAGCTAACCAGAAGTGTTGCTGCATTGACCAGGACCGTACAGTCATTACAGGTGGACCCGTCAGGACCCATCAAGCTGGCTTCCAGTCCGGAGGATGTCCCGTGGCGTCGACAAAGGAGGATCCCGCCGTTCAGAGGGAGGCCCGCCGACCGCTACACTGAGGATGGACAGCCGATTTGCTGCCGTTGCAGTCAGCCAGGACACCTAGCAAGGTACTGTACTTCAAATGGGCCCGACCTGGGGCAGAGGGCCAACCCCCAGGCATAAGGTCACCAGACCCGTCTAATTGGCGTGATAAGTACGTGGGGGGACGCCCGGTCTTACCCGTAGTGCTGGACGGTATCCCCATGAGTGCACTGCTGGACACCGGGTCTCAAGTGACTATCATCCCCTACGTACTTTTCAAGCGGTACTGGAATGACGCGGATATAACCCGTTATCCAGACGATGGCTTAAGCATCATCGCCAGCAATGGCCAACCTGTGCCGCAAGTGGGGTTCAGAGAGATGACCATCAAGATTGGTAAGGTATAAACTGCCGGCACAGGGAGTGATCATTGTGGACATTGATCGCCGTGAGAGTCGCCCTAAAATAACTGTGGGTACTAACGTGATTGAAAACTGTCTTTCAGAAGTAATTATGATTTTGCAGCAGGTGGCGATGAATGCTAGTTCCAGCCAACAGAGAGTCCTCAACAAAGAGATAAAGGCTCTGATGAGACGGCAGCAGGTAGAACTGTCTAGTGGTGAGATCGGTAGCGTAAGAATGAGTGACCCATTCCCCATTTCCATGCATCCCAAAAGTGAAATGATGATCTGGTGTCGGACTGCAATCAGGTTGAGAGGCAGAGACTACCAAGCCATGGTAGAACCCGTGTACTCAGACACCAGGCCCACCATTTTGACAGCCCGGGGGGTGGTTGATGTCCGTCATGGGAGGGTGCCCGTTCGCATTCTCAACATTGGGGAGAGGGAGGTACACTTACCCAGGTACGCTACACTTGCCAAACTGTTTGGTGTTGAACACAAAGCTATCAGGGCCGTGGAACCTTTGCCTCCATCTCCACAGGCGGAGGGTAATGGCTCCCAGAAAGAAAAGGAGGACAGGTGCCAGAAACTCCATGTGGGTGCTGACTCTACTCCCGTGCACCAAAAACAAGGAGTCAACCGGGTGGTTCAGGAGTACGAGAGAATTTTTAGTAAACACCCGCTAGACTTCGGCCGAGTAAAGGGAGTGGAACACCACATCCCCACGGGGAGCCAACCACCAATAAAAGAGAGGCACAGACCTGTACCCCCTGCACATTATCAGAACGCAAAGGGCATGCTAAGAGAAATGAAAGAAGCTGGGGTCATTAGAGATAGCTGTAGCCCATGGGCAGCCCCCTTGGTTCTGGTAAAAAAGAAAGACGGTACCATGAGAATGTGCGTGGACTATAGACACATCAACCGTATCACCCATAAAGACGCGTATCCGTTACCTAGGATAGAGGAGGCCTTGGCCGCCCTAAAATCAGCTAACTTCTTCTCTACTTTGGAAATTACTAGCGGGTACTGGCAGGTTCCTGTGGCAGAGGCTGACAAGGAAAGACCACCTTCACTACCACGATGGGACTGAGCGAGTTCAACTGTATGCCCTTTGGGCTCTGCAACGCACCAGGGACCTTCCAGAGGCTGATGGAATGCTGTCTAGGGCACCGAAACTTCGAGACGGTCCTACTTTACCTGGACGACGTGATCGTCTATTCGAAGACCTACGAGGACCATCTAAAACACCTGGCAGAGGTGTTCGAAGCCCTGGCAGGCTATGGCCTGAAGGTGAAACCATCAAAGTGTCACCTGTTGAAACCGAAGGTCCAGTACCTAGGGCACTTGGTGAGTGCAGAAGGAGTAGCCCCCGACCCTGACAAGGTCACAGTAATCAAGAGCTGGCCAAGCCCCTCAAACATCAAGAAAGTGAGGCAGTTCCTCGGGTTGGTAGGCTACTACCGAAGGTTCATCCCTGGGTTCACTAAGATGGCAGCTCGAATGCAGGACCTCCTGATAGGTCAATCCAAATCCAGAAGTCAAAAGCCACCCTTCAAGTGGGACAAGCCGGAAGAGGAGTTCTTCTGCCAGTTGAAGATGGCCCTCGCGGGGAATGAGATCCTGGTCTACCCCGATTATGGCCAGCCTTTTATCCTCTACACAGACGCCAGTAATGTGGGGCTGGGAGCCGTACTGTCACAAAACCAACAGGGCAGAGAAAGGGTGATCGCATATGCCAGCCGGAAGCTGAGGCTGAGGCCCACTGAAAGAAACCCGGAGAATTACAGCATCTTCAAGCTAGAATTCTTGGCAGTGGTGTGGGCTGTCACAGAACGGTTTAAGCATTACCTGGCCTCCGCAAAGTTCACCGTGTACACGGACAACAACCCATTGACACACCTGGACAATGCAAGACTAGGTGCCCTAGAGCAGCGGTAGATGGCGCGACTCTCAAATTATGACTTCACGATCAAGTACCGGGCAGGCAGAACCAATGCCAATGCTGATGCCCTATCAAGAATGCCTCACTTACCTGACGGAGGCGAAGACCCAGAAGAGCTGGAGGAGGTAGAACTCCCTGCGTTTCACCGGTATGGAGCCACTCAATACTCCCACCGCGTGAAGGAGGAAGACTTAACAACCATCATGATCAATCCCCTACCTCACCACAGCTGGGCCGAGACCCAAGATAGTGACCCTGCGATCCGCATGGTTAAAAACCTGCTGACCCGGGAAGACGCCCGTCTAGGTCCGGATGCTCCAGAGGAAGCCAAGCAGCTATAGAAAGAGAAGAGCAGGCTGTTCCTCTATGAAGGTAAGCTGTGCAGGAGACTCGTCAACCACCAGACGCATGAGCTGACCTGGCAAGTCGTGGTCCCAAGGCGAGATGCAGCTATGGTCCTGGAGGCTTACCATGACAGAGCGGGGCACTTCGGCTGGAAGAAACTGGAGTTCCTGCTAAGAGGATGGTTCTTCTGGATCGGCATGAGAGGGGCTGTAGAGAAGTGGTGCAGAGACTGTGGCCCTTGTAATCTAAGGAGGAAGGACCGCACCAGCCAGAAGACACCCTTGAGGCCCATCATCACCAAGCAGCTTCTTGAGCTGGTAGCTCTGGACCATGTCAAATTGGCTCTAAGCCGGTCAGGATACGTTTATGCCCTGACAATCGTGGACCACTATTCCCGATTTCTAGTGGTGGTCCCTGTAAAAGACTTGACAGCTCAAACGGCGGCCAGAGCCTTCCAGCAACACTTCTGCCGCCCACACGGGTATCTGGAACAGGTCCTGACAGACCAGGGTCCAGCGTTCGAGGCTGAAATCTTCCAAGAGTTCTGCAACCTCTATGGCTGTAAGAAGATTAGGACAACGCCTTACCACCCACAAACCAACGGGATGTGCGAGAAAATGAACAATATAGTCATTGATCTCCTGAAGACGTTGCCCCTGGAGGAACGCAGCCTGTGGCCAGAAAAACTGCCGGACCTGATAGACTTATACAACCATATCCCGGTGAATGCTACAAACTGCACCCCGGCTTACCTGATGCGAGCCAGACCAGGTAAGCTGCCCATAGACCTGGAGATGGGAGTCCTAACACCCGAGGACACCTCCCCAGATGCGGACTGGGATATGGAAAGGCGACTGCAGTACAAGAAGGTACAGGAGAGTGTGGAGAAGAGCCTGGCCCAGGTGAGAGAAAGGCAAGAGAGACTCTTCAACCAACACGCCCCTGCTGGTCCCCTAGAACCTGATGAGCAGGTCCTGAAGCGAAAGAGAAGGCTACACAAGCTGGACGACCAGTGGGAAAGGGAACCCTACTCAGTACTGCAGTCTGATCACGACAACCCGAAGGTGTGCGTGATCACCAAGGATGGAGGAGAAACCACTAGTACCGTCTCCAGAGACCACCTAAAAAGGTGCCCTGAGCAACTACAGAGTGCAGAAGAAGATCAAAGTGACCTTGAACCCGCAGAGGACAAGGAAGAGATGATCAGCACAGTTCTTGGGGAGTTCCCTCAGTCCTGGACTCGAATAAACGATGCCATAGTGGTACCCGTCCTACATTTCCTGCAACCAATTCAGCAACAACGTACACTAGAGCAGGAAGGGGAAGAAGAACAAGCAGCCCCAGAGGCAGAAGAGCCTGTACCAGCAACCCAGGAGAGTCAACCCTCTGCTGACAGTGAGCCTGCCATGCCAAAGGACCCGCAGACAGCTGCCTGCCCTGCCTGTAAATCTAGCCAGTGACTGCACTCCGAGCGCTAGTGAGAAAAGCCAGGTTAGACCACCACCAGACAGTGGGTTACGTAGGTCAACCCGGAGCACTAAGGGGCAAATACCAGCTCGCTGGAGAGTGTAGGGTGTGATAGCAAATGTAAATAACCTGCAAAATGTTGAATTGCTTAAAATGTAATTGCATGACCAGTAACTATGCGTTTTCTCAGTTTCTTTCAGTTAATACATGGACTAACAGGTTATGAACTGTGAGTAACCGAGACTTTCCTGTAAATACGTTTGGAGCTTAACCAACGGAAGGAACAAGGACTGTCAAAGACTTGGGGCCACGGCAGACCCCCCACCTGGTTAAAGCTCCCCGTTGTTGTTGGTGAGATGGACACCCGGTCACAGACCACACTGTGACCTTAAGAACTCAACCTGTGCGTCGTTTGCTTTTACTTGCCTAATAATCTTTTTATGGTCATGCATATTACTCTTGTTTTAAGCTTAGTCCCGGAGTACTAAGTATTACTAGGGGGGAATGTGTCACCCTGGCCTGGATGCCACAAATGTATAATAAAGCTGTGTCTGAGAGCAAGGGGGAGGTTCTCTGGTCAGGGACCATTAGCATGCAGCACCTCCTGTCCCAGGCCAGTAGGGGAAGCAGGCTGCCCCTATAAAAGCTGGAACTGCGGGCAGGGTTAGGGAGTTCTGGACGACCTGTCTCTGGATTGAGAGATGTCCCAGAGAAGGGAGAGCTAGTTCAGCTGAGGCTGAGGAGGACGAGTGGCAGTAGAGGAGCCACAAGCTAGGGACGGAAGGTGAGGGGAGCCTGTCCTGGCTGAGAGAGAAACTGAACTACCGGACTTTGGTGTCCGAGGCTGTTAGGATTCCAAGTCCTACAGCAAATAACCAGTCCGCAGGGGATTGTATGTCCCTTGGCCTAAGAAGCCCGGAGGTTCCGCCACAGCAGAAGGGACCAGCAAAGCTGCACCAGGCCAAGAATAGAAAGGAACCCAAGTTGTAAGCCATACGGGCGAGAAGACACGCCGAGCTCAGGAACGTGGGCTGTTACACCACCAGGAGGGAAATAGCCAGAAAGAGCGCAGAGAATACCTTAGGCCTTCACCCTCACCCTGACCAGGGCCAGCTTCCCACTTGTTCTCAGACATCCAGGCCCCCTCCTAGCCGGGACTGTTTTTGGGTCGTCTCACCTGTTCTAATAAAGACCCTGAACTGTTTAAGAGGTCTCCGTCTCCTGGCTATTGCGATCGGAATCATCCCCTCCATCATCCATCTATATACTACCCTGGGGCCACACTCTTCCCGTGGGGAGTTATACTACTTAGTGCTGCACACCTACATCTGCCCCAGTGGTCTGCACTGCAGCGGCGGTTAAACCTGACTGCAATCCACGGGTGGCGTAGTCGGACATTTAAAACTCTACAAATAGACTGCCACAACGTTTGGTCTGACCACCCTGAGCCACGGACCGGGTTGCCACTACTACCCCCATTATTGCCCTGTTGCCCGGCTCCGAGTGCCCCACGGCCCAGGGGGCGAGTCATATGCAATATTTATTGCAAATTCTGTTGACTGATTCACTTTATCTATTATCACAGAAGTCCCTTGATTATTCTACAAAGTAATTGTCAGCAATATATCAAGTCCAAATTTAGGAACCAACCAAATAACAGATAATAAAACAAAACAAAAAAGGAAAATGATTTCTATGAAAAAGCAAGGAAAAAGACATAAGAAAAAGTGTAAAGTGTAGATTACAGCACTGAATTCCCATAAGAAATATAATGTGTCTTTACCCCTATTTATTTCATAAGACTGTGCACCTTTCTCTGCAAGCAATTCAAGATCATAAATGTCTAAATTCTGTTTTGAAAGGTCGATGGAAAAGATTCTTCTGAAATATAAATATGGATAAAACCTGACATCGTTCTGTGAAAATCAGGCTCCAGTCAATTAATTTCCACTGGATGGTCCCCAAAACTGCGAAAGGTCATGTTCTGTTTCAATCTCTGTTGTTTAATGATTTTGAGTGAGCTCCATAATTCAGAATTGTTTGACAACTTGGCCTTTGATACTGTCTGCAGTTCTAAAGCTCATCCACGTGAATTTTACAGCTTGGTGTTATATCTGTATCTGAACCCAGCCAGCATCATTCTGCGATATTGATTTGTATTTATAATACTGAGGATTAGAGAGCAACATCAATCCACTGCTAGAGACCATCTGCACACAGAATCGCTGTCAAATGTTTCCATTCTAAACTTTTCCTTCTGCTAAAGCATGCCAGGTTTAGATTAATGATAAAAGAAAAAGCCACCTGATTTGGGATTGAGGGATCTCCCATGCTTTAGTAATAAGTGAGTCATATTTGTGCATTAGTTTTTAAGAAAATTTTATATGAGAGTGTCCTTACTACACTCCCCAAAAAATCCTCTTTTTCCATGTTGGAGGTATGAAATGTAAAAATGTTAAAGTCCCCCCCCCAAAAAAAAAAATCACAATAAATAGTTGTAACGAAGTCACTGGAGGAGAGATATGTTTCACTGAGGCTGTTGGCTTTAGTGATGTGAAACCTGGAAGTTTTCTCCAGCATGTTATGTGACAAGAGGGTTAATCAGCCATTTTTAATGGGCCAGGTTTTATGTGAACAGCTGTAGAGGAGGTGGGAGGCCATTCACCATATCTCCACCCTGGGGTGTGGTCTGGGATTTAAATAGCCAGCCTTTTAAACCATGTTGTGTTCAGTGTATCTGGAGAGGCAAGCTTCAGAGAGAGGAACTTGTATTTGTGCTCACCTGGACCATGTGTTTCTGCTAATCCTGAGCGGTCGTAAGGACTGTGCTGTACATTTTCTTTAGTTTTGTGATTATGCCAGAAGGGCCGTGTTTATTTTGATGAACTTTACATTGGTTTATGTCGCATTTTAATAAACCAATAACAAATTTAAAGAAACAGTGTTCCTGTGTCTACCTCCATGTGCAGCCGAGTGAGCCGATCTACCATATAGTATAAATAGTATAATAAGTTAAAAAGGTCTTAAACTACAAGGCTGCCCTCACTTTATGTGACTGTAGACTTGTGAATTCTCACATTGTGTGCACTATGCACCATGAGGATTCTCTGGTGTCGGTGCTGGGACTGAGCAGTCACGAGACTGCAAGTATGCGATTTGCATTCTCCCAGCCATATTCCAACTAGACTATTTCCGGTTTCTCACAATATATGTGACTGCTCGGTCTTGGCCCCGGAGAATTCTAACAGCGCCCAAGTGCATACATTGAGTGTAGACTTGTAGTGTAAGACCGGACAACCCCTTTAAGACTCACCTGGTGAAGTATATTCATGAGGCCGCAGATCAGTAACATGGAATAGTAAGGACAACAGACTATGATGAACGGCAGACAAACAAGGGAGGCAGGATACACCAAATTCCACAGAGACAGGAGGGCAGATGAAGAAGAAAATGTCAGGCGTGAAACAGACGTTAGATGTAGGTTTTATAATCCACAGCAGATTGTAGCATAATGTGAACAGACTCTAATACCTGTTCGTAATGCTTAGCAAACCATGGGGTAAGTGGGTTACAGAAGCAATAGATGCAAGTTAAAGAATCCACAGCAGATTGCAACTTAATGCCAACAGACTGTAACAGTTCGTAATGCTTACAGCAAATAATGGGTTAACAAGCAGATATTGTGGAGCAGTATGTGCAAATTGTAGATAAACAGAAATAACTTCATTGACATCAGAACTCATTTGGAGTACAGGCGATGGCAGTGAAAGGGTCAGCTCAGCACCTGTCTCCTTCTTTGAGTGAAAGAAGGCTCCCTCTTCAGACAATATTACAAATTAATTCATAAGACACAAGGCACAACATTTAAGAGATGTTACAGCAATGACATTTGTTCATGACGTGGAGGGGGTGATGCCTCCTACTGATAAGTCAAGGAGATCATCTCTTAAATGTTGTGCCTTGTGTCTCATGAATTCATTTGTAATATTGTCTGAAGAAGGACCCTCTGTGCTCTGAAAGCTTGCTTATATATTTTTTTTTCTGGTTAGATAATAAAGGTATCACTCCTAGAATACTTTTGTCATTTTTGGACATAAATGTATTTACATCCATTTTTCTGGATAACACGGTACCACAATATAACTTTATATTTATATTGTACATAATCTTTAATTCAAGCAAATAATGGAGGTCCCTGTGGTTATACACCCCATATAGTGGTCGAACATATCCAGTGGTTATACTCCACACTTCAAAAAAGTGACACAGGGCTTACATAGTTATATCCGTCAGATGGAGATCAGTTGGAGACTGGTGCAATAAAACCTTTTACAGTCATCTCCAGGTTCTTGTGTACTTCTGTTCCTTTTTATACTCTTCATCTGTTGCAGCAGTGTATTTTTTTTTTTTGGACTTTTCCGTGCTCTGCTGCTTATTCATTGTCCTGGATGAGCTGATCTGGTCTGCTATACATAGTTCATTCACTCACTATCTGGTGATAGATACTGTTAACTTTCCGTTTTTGATTGGTCCTCAGTGTTTTTCTAATCCAGTTCGTGCAAATTGTCTCTTCATAGAGGACGAGGACATGAACTTTAATGCCACCTATTGGAAGCAGCAATTCTAAAGGTCAATATCGACCCTTTAACGAGCCTTGCGACATGACTTGGGATAAAAGCCAAACCAGAATCTCAATTTGCAGACACGTGTTTCAGGGTGTTGCCCCTCATCAGTGCAAAGCATGAGATCTGATTTGGCTGTATGAGAAGGGGTCTAAGGTATAACGTTTCTCCTTGTGGAGAGTGAGAGTGTGGAGAGGAATGCTACTTTCAGTAGGTGGCCTTAGAGTTCAAGTCCTCTTTCTCTCTGAAGAGACAATTTGCATATTTATTTTCCCAGAGGAGCATTGCATGGCCTATATGCCTCCTTACACTGGCATGTCAGGCATGTCACTCTCCACAAGGAGAAAGGTTACCCCTTAGACTCTAATCCAGTTCCTGAGATCAAATTGTATTTGACTTTCCATTTTTGCATCGCTGCTTTGTTCTTGTTTTACTTTTCTGGTTATTGACCTCAGCTTTGTTCTTGACTATGGACATTCTCAGCACCTAGTGTTTTTTGGATGACTAATGTTGATGGCCCCTGACGACTACATTTTTCCTTCAGTGCTAAAAGACTAGGATAAACCATTTTTCTCATAGTTCCCTGTATGCAGACAAGAATATTATGGTACGCCAACAGATTTGATGTTAGGAAGTTGAGTTTTCCATTTGAGTAGACATCAACGTAAATTGATGATCGAGGCTGAAGGAGTCAAATGACTACTGTTCCACTTTTTTAATTCGAAGACCCTGTTAGGACACTATAATTAACTTTTTTCTTTAAGGAAAGAACTCCTTTTACTTACTAGTGCTCAGAGAACACCTCCCAATCAATGTATAGTCAGCCCATAGTGGACATTTTTCAAAATGTCAGTAGTCTTGTAGACAGCACCTCGACTACTGAGCAACCGTATCACCCATGTCAACGTAGACTTAAAAAAACTTTTATGCTCTTATTGCCCCTTGTCGCTATCCAATGTTTATGTCTTATGCAAAGATAAAGATTCAAGTTCCCAAATTCACAAAAAAAAAAGTCCTAACAGAAATATTAAGGTAGAGTGTGAAAAGACGAAGCACATCTGTTCTGTGGATGTTTGAAATTTCACATAGACACGAGTCCAATGGCCTCGGATCTAATATTTGTTTTTCTTGGATTCATTGGGAGACAAATCCTAAGGCTTGGAGCTGTTAGATGATATCTTTGACATACCAAGAAAACACTTTTTATAGTGGTGAACTGTAGTATCAGTATCCATTTAAAAGCGAGTCTTTTTGTATTGGTTAGCCTAGATCTCAACATCTAAATCTTTTTCTACTGGGACCTCAACACTCTGAAAATAGAGATGCCTGAGCTTCACTCTTGGTCATCGTCCATTGCAATTTTTGAAAAATTAAATTTAGCTTAAAATGTATCTCCGGAACCCAGAAAATATTAAAAGGAATAAATTATGTTACTAAAGCCAAGGTACAGAAACAAGAGCGTCTGTGTAGCACATAATCGAAAATTCTCCCCTGACCGCGCCTCACCAACAACTGGGGGAATCTCGCCAGTGAGGCCCCTCTCACAGTCTAGGAATCCCTGACCTCTATCACTGAAGAGATCACTTTGATGTATAACCATACTGCATCTGGGAAATGTAACATTTTATGAATGTAAACACATTTTGAGAAGACTTGAATAGGCCCTGGACTTTATTATGATCATCTACATTTTTTTGAATGCTAGTGTCAAGCAAGGTGTGGGAAAGACTAAGTGCAACACAAAGGGATGAGGGGAAGGGACCCCAGACACTAGGGAAAGGGGGAGTGGAGACCTCCTAGGATGATCTGATATCACCCTGTCTCCCCTATCGTCCCTATATAGGTTCCTCACCAATCCCCACACAGGAACCTAAAGCCCAGTATTTCCCTAGAGCTAGTCCCTGGCTAGGGAAGGGGGGTGAGCATTAGTCAGTCCCCACTGACAACTAAAGACAGCAAGGTAGACAGACACAAGGGAAAGTAGCTTAGCTTGAGCCGACTTGAGAGAGATTACACACACGTCCTCTTTGCACCAGAGGAGGAAGTAAGCAGACAACACTTGCTCTAAGCTTTCACAAGGAAACATGTGAATATCACCGGCACCTCCCTCTAGCAACAGAAAGTATTTAAACACCCAGGCCTGGGTGTCAATTAGCCGGAGGGAGGTAGCCGCTGGGTCCTAGCGTGAGAAAGCTAAGAAGGGTGTCTGTAATGCCAAACGAAGTGATCTTCTGCAATCAACTGCAGGGCGACTGTCTGTCACTTCTGACAGAACCGTGACAACTAATAATACTTCCCAACAAGATACGTCATTCCTTATCTATTCTTGTGGTTTGAAATGTCCTGAGATAAGTGGCACAAGATTACTAACTTTTAAAATAACATTTTGTGATACTCTGTTGGGTGAAACTTATGCTCTATGTGTCTATTTTGCCACCTAGTGGTTGTGATGGGAATTGCACCCTTTAAAGTTTTGTGGGGTTTTTTTTAGCGTGAGGCTGTTATGTATTTAGTTTATAGTGTGAGAAATTGGAGTTATTATTCTAATATGTAGAAATGTGAGGAAGGATGGGTCTGTATATAACCTTATGAAGGGTTACAGTATATAGTTACATAGTTACATAGTTTGTAAAGCCGAATAAAGACTTGCGTCCATCAAGTTCGACCTGTTAGTTCTGTAATTGCTAAAGTTGATCCAGAAGAGGGCAAAAACCCCAAATGATTTAGCCAATCTTCACCTGAGGAAAAATTCCCTCCCGACTCTGAAACCAGCAGTCAGAATAAATCCCTGTATCAACCTACTATTTTATTCTATTTTTAAGTATATGCTGAAATCTGCCTGGTATCTAGAAAAGCATCCAGTCCCCGCTTGAACTGGTGTAGTGAATCTGACATTACCGTCTCCTCACTCAGTGAATTCCATATTCTCACTGCTCTTACCGTAAAGAACCCCTTCCTATGCTGGTGCTGAAACCTTTTCTCTTCCAGTCTTAGTGAATGCCCTCTTGTTACCGTAATATCCCTCCTTTTGAACAAATCCCTGGCAAGGTCTCTATACTGTCCCCTAACATATTTGTACACATTTATTATGTCCCCCCTCAACCTTCTCTTTTCCAGGCTGAATAGTCCTAGTTTTGCCAACCTCTCTGGGTATTGCAGTCCCTCCATTCCCCTTATTAATTTTGTTGCCCTCCTTTGTACCTTTTCAAGCTCGTTTATATCCTTTCTATATATTGGGGCCCATAACTGAGCACAGTATTCCAAGTGTGGTCTGACCAGTGCTTTGTACAGTGGAAGAACAATGTTCTCATCCTTTGCAGCTATACCTCTTCTGATACATCCCATTACCCTGTTTGCCCTTACAGCAGCGGCCTGACTTTGGGCACTCCAATTTAGTTTGCTATCAATCAAGATGCCCAAGTCCTTCTCCATCTCTGAATTCCCCAATGATTTCCCATTCAGTGAGTACTGGTGACTTCCATTTTCCCTTCCCATATGTATGACCTTACATTTCTCCTCGTTAAACCTCATTTGCCATTTAATGCTCCACCTACCCAGCTTATCCAAATCCCTCTGTAGGTCTGCACTGTCCTCTTTTGTATTAATTGTTTTACATAACTTTGTGTCATCTGCAAATATTGATATTTTACTATTTATCCCGTTGACTATGTCGTTAATAAAGATATTAAATAACATTGGGCCTAGTACAGACCCCTGTGGTACCCCACTAGTGACGCTTACCCAATCTGAGTATATTCCATTTATAACCACCCTCTGCCTTCTATCCTTTAGCCAGTTAGCTACCCACTTGCAAACATTTTCCCCCAGCCCCATCATTCTCATTTTGTATACCAACCTATTATGTGGCACGCTATCGAACGCTTTTGAGAAGTCGAGATACACGACATCCACTGGTTCCCCCTGATCTACTCGAGAGCTAACCTCCTCGTAGAAGTCAATCAGGTTTGTTTGGCAGGAGCGATTCCTCATGAATCCATGTTGGTTCGGGGTTAATACATTGTTAGCATCAAGATGCTCCATAATTGCATCATTAATAAAGCCTTCAAAAATTTTGCCCACAACGGACGTCAGACTCACTGGTCGATAGTTTCCGGCGTCACTTTTCGCTCCCTTTTTGAATATTGGCACTACATTCGCCTGTCGCCAATCAAGTGGTACAGACCCAGTCTCAACAGAGTCCTTAAATATAAGATATAACGGTCTGTCTATCACATGACTTAGTTCCCTTAGTACCCGTGGGTGTATGCCATCAGGTCCTGGTGATTTGTTTATTTTAATGTTACTGAGGCGTTTCTGTACCCCAGCTTGGGTTAGATTTGTCATACTTAGTGGAGGATTAAGTTTGTCACTTCTCATTTCGCCTGTTAGTTCTTTTTCCTTTGTGAAAGTTGACGGAAAAAATTTATTTAATAGATTAGCTTTATCCTCATCTTTCTCTATGATTTTTCCTTCATCACTTTTTATCGGTCCAATATTATCCGATTTAACCCTTTTACTATTTATATACGTAAAGAACAGTTTGGGATTTGATCTACTTTCCCTAGCAATACGTTTCTCTGCTTCCTCCTTCGCTATTTTTATTTGTTTTTTGCAGGTTCTCGTTTTTTCCTTGTAACACATTAGTGCCTCCTTACTGTTTTCCTGTTTTAATCTCTTGAATGCCTCTTTTTTGCTATTTAACGCCCCTTTTACGTTCTTGTTCAACCATATTGGTTTCCTCTTATTTCTGGCCCTTTTATTCCCATACGGTATATACCTCTCGCACTGAGTATTCAGAATTCCTTTGAAGTTTTCCCATTTACTATTCGTATTCCCTTGATTAAGAACTTTGTCCCAGTCTATAAGTTGAAGGCTTTCTTTCAGCTGATCAAACTTCGCCCTCCTAAACTTTAATGTTTTAGTTGTTCCCTTATTGATAACCCTACTGAAGGGCATTTTGAAATTGATAATATTATGATCGCTATTACCTAGGTGCCCCCCTATCTGTACCTCAGTTATTCTATCAGGCCTATTAGTCAATATTAAGTCCAACACGGCCTTCCCTCTCGTTGGTTCCTGCACTAGTTGGGAGAGATAATTATCCTTAATATTTGTCAAGAACCTTTTTCCTTTCTGAGATCTACAGGTTTCTGTTTCCCAGTCAATATCCGGGTAGTTGAAATCCCCCATTACAATCACTTCATTATATTTTGCTACTTTGTCTATTTGTCCTAATAGCAGATTCTCATTCTCCTCTGTTATATTTGGTGGCTTATAGCAGACCCCCAGTAATATTTTATTATTAATTTTAGTTCCCTCTATCTCTACCCACATGGACTCGACCCCCTCTTCTCCCTCTCCTATATCTTCCATTAGTCTGGGTTTTAGACATGACTTTACATATAAGCAGACTCCTCCACCTTTCCCCTGTTTCCGGTCCCTTCTAAATAAACTATAATCTAATAAATTTACCGCCCAGTCGTAGCTATCGTCTAGCCAAGTCTCTGTTATACCTACGATGTCATACCTCTCCTCCGATATAAGCGCTCGTAGCTCATCCACCTTATTGGTCAGGCTTCTTGCATTGGTCAGCATGCAAGATAAAATTTTGGGGTTGTTTAGCATCCTACTCTTCTCTAATGATCTAACTGTGCTATCCCCACCTCCCTCTCCACCCTCATTATATTCACTTATCCCCTTCCCCCTTGCTTGCCTCACATCCTACCTATCTCCTTGGTTTCCCCCCCCCGTCTCTAGTTTAAATACTCCTCCAACCAATTAGCCATCTTCTTCCCCAGCACGGCTGCACCCTCCCCATTGAGGTGCAGCCCGTCCCTATGGTAGAGCCTGTAGCCGACAGCGAAGTCGGCCCAGTTCTCCATGAACCCAAACCCTTCTGCCTTACACCAATTCTTTAGCCACTTATTCACCTCCCTAACCTCCCGTTGGCGCTCCTGTGTGGCTTGCGGGATTGGTAGTATTTCTGAGAAAACTACCTTGGAGGTATCCAAGGACCCTCCATCTACCACTCACTTTGTCATTGGTGCCAATGTGGACCATGACTGCTGGGTCTTCGCCAGCCCCTCCCAGTAACCTGTCAACCCGATCCGCGATGTGCCGGACTCGAGCGCCAGGGAGGCAGCACACCGTTCGGCGATCCCGGTCTTTGTGACAGATTGCCCTGTCTGTCCCCCTAATAATAGAGTCACCCACTACCAGGACCTGTCTAGCCTGCCCTACACTTCCCCCCTCCCCCTCATTACTGGAGCATACACTCCCCCGGCGGTCAGAGGATCTGTCGTGCTCCAATAATGCCGGTTCTGAACCAGCCTTCCTATACTTCTTCCCTCTATCCATTCTAACTGTTACCCTGCTCCCTGCCTGTTCAGCCTGCACTTCCCCTCTATGCTCCACCCCCAGTATTGACCCATTGAGTGTCTGCTCGGTGAGCAGCAAACTCTGTTCCATGTTGTCGATGCTCCTCAGTACCGCTATCTGAGCACTTAGATCCAGGATTTGGGCTTCCAAGTGCACGATATGCTCACATCTCTCGCAGCATACATTGCGCAAGATGTACACTGCACGGTTCCAGCCAACATGGACGTCATTCTAAATATGGGGATACAGTCAGTATATATGTACAAGTACAAAACACAATTATTTAAATATAGGTGTATGGACGGGGATCAATTAGGGATGTTCAAGTGTATTGATTAGACATCGGCGCGGGATCAGTTAAGTATGGACGGAGGATCAATTAAGTATGGATGCGGGAATCAGCTGAGTGGGTCAGGTGGATTAATTAAGTATGGACGGTGTGTCAATTAACTATGGACTGGGGATCAATAAGTATGGACTGGGGAAATAATTAATTGTGGACTAGGGAATCAATCAATTAATTATGGTCTGGGGGTTAATTAAATAGGATAAGGGGTAAAGCAAATAAATAGGTATGGATGGTGGGTTAATTAACTAAGGACTGGGGATCAATAAGTATCAATAATATCAATAAATATGGACTGGGGAAATAATTAATTGTGGACTGGGAAATCAATCAATTAATTATGGACAGGGGTTAATTAAATATGGTGGGGGATAAGGCAAATAGATAGGGACTGGGGATCAGTAAAAGTGGACAAGGGGAATCTATTAAATAGGACAAGGGGGATCAATCGATTATGGGCTGGGGGGGTCAATCAGTTAAATGTGGTCAGGGGGATCACTTTAATATGGACGGGGGGTGGTCGGGGATCAATTAAATGAGGACGGGGGGGTCAATTTAAATGTGGTCAGGGGGATCAGTTAAATATGGATGGGGGGTGATCAGGGGGAACAATTTAAATATGGACGGGGGTGATCAATTAAATATGGACGGGGGGGTGATCAATTAAATATGGACTGGGGAATACAATACAATTACAATACAGATACAAATATAATACAGTACAGCACACACTGGGTTCAGTAGGGCCGCTTATCGCGGCCTCCTGCCCCTCACTCACCTCCTCTAGGGACGCTGCACGCTATCACAGCGCGCTCGTCCCTCTGGTCGCCTCTTACCGGTCCTCCTGGTCACCACCACTTGGCGCCCTCCGCTGGCCGGCGCTGCACGCTGTCACAGCGCTCTCTAGCGCTCTCTATCGCTCGTCCCTCCGGTCGCCTCCGGTCCACTTGGTCACCTCCGCCTGGCTCCCTCGCCGGAGGGCCGCGAGCCTAGTCGGACCACGTCGCACGCCGCTCACCACAGCCAGGTATAATAATCTACATTTTAATTGAAGAACTATTTTAAAATTGCTATAAAAATTAATTTATAGTTTTTTAAAGATTGAAAATGGCACTCTCGCATCTAAGAGGGCTTGTGCAGTGTTGGGGGCACCATAAAGCCACTTTTCCTTCACAAGGGTATTTTCCTACAGGGTTGGGGTAGCTAAATAAAGTTTGCCTCTTGTTTTTACATTTTTTTTGTACCCCCTACTTTCCTGAACATATTTAACGAAACTTTAATGGCGAAAAAGACTAATAGTTGGAGATTAAATAAAAAAAATGTTTTTAGGATTATTGTAAACACACATAAAGCAGTGTTCACCCTTACCTCTCAGCGAATTTCATTAGGGAACCCAATTTGTCACACAAATTCAATAAAAAATTGCAAGATAATAACAAGGACATTGACAGGCTGCAATGCACATCACACCCACTAGGAGGCCAAATTTAGACACATTTAGCATAAATTTCTCCCATCAGATTATTAGGTAACAATGTTTGTTTTTCAATGCTAGTATTTTTTCTCCAATAAAAGCATCATTGAAGTTGTGCCAAATCGTAAAACATTTGCACCCATTTTGATGAATTAGATGCAAAATCCTCCTGGGCAAAAAGAAAGACAAGTCAAAAAAAGATGAGCACTGTAACAGAAAAACAACTCTAAATGCTATAAATATTTATTAAGACATTAATTAGTACTGAATTAGAGAATTATTAAAGAAAATGCTTTGACAGAAAGTGACCTATTATTTAAATCAGGATTTTGTGTTACATGTTTTCTTTAAAAAAATGCTGGCAATGTTTTTTTCTTTATTTTTTTAATTTAAAATAAGCAATCTTGTAATTTTCACACTAGCCACTGGGGCTATTTTAGACTCTAACATCCTATAATTTCAGGAATTGTTTACAGCTGTTTCCTTATCATCACAGACAGAATTAAAATGTCAGATAACACCTCTATAGACAGTTGATAACACAGGATCCACCAAACCCAATAGAAGGTGTCATTGCTCCCCCCTCCCTTCACAATAACTATTACACACACTTATTAGATACTTCAATACAAAAGATAGGGTCAGGGTCTGTTCATTGTCGCTATGTACATGTGTTGTTTCCTGAAACATAAGGAAGCACGAGTCTTAAAAAAAAAAACAGTGGCCAGTTTGAAAATTGCAAGATGTGAAATTTTTCTTTTTTAGTAAACATTGTGATATGGAAAAAAAACATTGACAAAAATGTTTTCAAAATACATTTAACACTAAAACCTGACTTAAACAATGGGTCATTTTCTGATTAAACGTTTCCTTTAAGAATTAAAAGAAAAAAAATGATGTAATGTAAAAACATTGACATAAAGGGGTTGTCTAGGCTTGGGGTTCGAGGTTGCAGTCACTCGCTGTGATTGCAGACTCGTGAAGCCTCACAGTTTGCAGTGTACATGCTATACGAATTCACCGTTAATCATTACGTACCATTATGCAGGTGTAGAATTAAAATATAACTTTTAATAAATAATTAATAAAATACAACAGACTAACCACCCAAGTGGAAAACTATATATAAAAAAGGAACTATATGTCCCTATCAACCACTCAAACTCGCCCCTGCCTAACAGCAGAGGTTGGCACCCTTATTCCTACTCCAGAGATAAATCAATTTATTTTTGTTTTTTCTAATATTTACCTGTTACATGTACTCCTGATGAAGCTCATAGAGAGGAGAAACGCGTTGAGCTATATAACAGATTATGTAGCTTTGATATGCAAACTGGATTGGAGCTATTTGACACCCTGGCATTTTTGACTGAATCTTTTGCTATTTGTGCACATGTTTGTTATTTTTTGCCTAGTATTGGCAGCTGTGATTCATGGTCTATTGTATTATGCTGTCTGACTAGGTACATTGGGTAGTACTGCATATAACATAGTCCCTTCTATTCTTATATGAAAGAAATCATCTGCCTTGCATTGTCTATTTTGAATACCTTTTTCAATCACAGCCCCATTTATACTTACCTATCCACCATTACCCTGGATAGGGTCAGATAGAGCCTGCAGGGATAGCCACCAATGAGTGGGGGCGCCACTGCGCAGGATAAGGGTGCCAACCTCCACTGGCATGCAGGGGCAATGTAAGGGCTATGTAAGGCACATTATACCACTACATTAGGGTGTACCCATATCCATATATGAAGGCAAATTAACCACATTTTGCTGTGACAGAGTGACACCTAATCTCTTGGTCTGCTACTCATTTACCACCAACTTACAGATAACGAAGATACCATCATCTTAGTGCAAGCAGACACTTGTATATATATCCACTAGGGATTGCACCTACATCCCAAGCATCTCTTACACCTATAAGCATTCTCTCCAACTGCACTTGGCATATGTGATATTCATTGTTTTTTCTATCTAGCAACAGGGCCATACAGGGCTAGCAGGGAGAGCCGTCGAGGAGCGGGGGCGCCACTGGCGTAGGAATAAGGGTGCCAACCTCCACTGTTAGGCAGTGGCGAGTTTGGTGGTTAATAGGGACATATAGTTCCTTTTTTATATATATGGTTTTCCACTTGGGTGGTTAGTCTGTTGTATTTTATTAATTATTTATTAAAAGTTATATTTTAATTCTACACCTGCATAATGGTACGTAATGATCAACGGTGAATTCTTGATATTATAAGGTACTGAATTTATTACTTGACGGTGAATTGGTACATGCTATAAGGATTCTAAGGTGCCAGCATCGACAGTGGCGGATGCATGACCGCGAGTATGTGATTTGCATACCTGTGTTCATGTGCCAACTAGACTTTGCGGCCTCCCTCAATACAAGTGAGAGGTCGGAAACATCTAGTCGGAATGTGACAGGAAGTATGCAAATTGCATACTTGCATTCACTTGACAGCCCACTCCCGACGCTGGAGAATCCTGACAGCACGCAATGCGCGCGCTATGAGTTTTCACAAGTCTGCAGTCACATACAGTGATTACAGACTTGTAGCCTCAAGTCTGGACAACCCCTTTAAGTCAAAGAATAAAATTGTTATATATTTTACTCTTATTGCTGTAAGACTACAGCTGTAAGAATCGTTTCCTAAGAACATGGAGGATTTAAGAGATACTTTCTATGCACAGCTTGTCATCAGAGCAATAATACTTGACTATAAAGTATATTTGAATTTGAATAAAAATTCTGAAATTCACCTTCCCGGCTGTGAAGTTACATCTTCTGAAGACCTTTGTCTCGTTCCATTGCTGTCTTCAAATGCTGCTGTTTCCGTGAAGAAAATAAGATGTAGTTGTCAAAGAAAGCAGCGGGCCCTATTCAAGGAGGAATGTCAAGTTGAAATCCCTGTTTGAACTAAAGTGCAAAGTTGAATCCATACCATATACAAACTCTTAAATCAAAATCTGCAGAACTCCTCTGTGCTCTAAAAATGGAAATGAGGACTCGGAACATGAAAGCTTGCGTAAACGGCTATGTATATTTGGAAAATAGTCTGTTTTATGAAACCGAGATAAGATATGAGTAATTTATTGCAGACATAATTAGACACTGTGGAAAATGTATAATATTATAATCTTACTTTTCCTGGTTATTATAATGCAAATTGATTAAAAAAAAATGTATATCGTAACGGAAATGTATAAAGGAAATATGGATAAAAAACAAAGTGGGCCTATGGTACATGAGAAATAAGTACTCCTGAGTTCTGACATGTCTGCTTTAGGCAATACTTAGATTCTTCATGAAATGATAATTCTGTAGCGTTTTTGCTTAAAACGTTGCAATATGTCGTTCTTCTGTTATTCCTCCTAGAAACTGGGGTTTTGCGCCTACGCATGCTCACATTGCCACATCACTGTTGACGAAGGGAAAAAGCAGTTTGCCCAAGGGAATGGTAATCCCCAGTTGGCAATTTATTTTTAATTATTCATAGTAAATGAGGATGAGCGCTCTGGGATGGAGCTAGGTTTGCAGGCGCATGCGCAGTTGAATCTTTTGACTTTTGCAGGATGTCACTAGATGGTGTGGGAAATAGGGTGGCCAGGCTAACCATGGAGTAGGGAGGTGTGCAGTGCAGAACTAGCTCTGGATAAGAAGCCAACACTTTGCATGTTGATGTTATGTCACCTGGTGAGAAAGATCCTGAAAGCCCTTAGTTTGAAAGAGCATTTCTCGAGCAGTACGTACAGGAGGCACTTGTCACAAATCATTAGTGATTCATGGTAGCTCTAGTTTAAATGTTGTTTTTTTCCTTTGGTCCAGCAAGAATTAATATCAGTTTCTTACTGGCAAGGTTTTTTTTTCCGATCAGCTGATCAGGAACAAAGGAATAAACTGACACAGAGAGAAGATTCACAGCACAAAGTTGTATCACTACTCCAACTACCTGTATACTCAGGCAGCAGACCGCCTCCTGAGACAGGTTCAGTAATATAACAAAGAGACGTCATAGGTGTTTATGATTGTTTGAGAAGTTAATCTGACAATCAGGAGAAGAGGCTTAACCAGCCAAGCAGGAGAATCTAGGCAGCTCTGTGCTGGATCCAGTACAGGTGAGTAACAGTTAGACATTGTAGGCCAGAAGAAACTGCAATAACTGGAAGTGCAACATGTAAACAAACAGACATGCAGTGATGGAATTTGCATTTTGTGGGGTAAGTTTCAAAATGCTGAAAAAAATATTTGCATTGTATTTACACATTTTTTTCAAAAATAATAAAAAATATATACTTAAATGGGGTTGTCCTCTACAGGACATTTATGGTATATTGATAGGATATGATATAAATGTCGGATAGATGCAGGTACAACTTCAGTGACCTGTATGTATCTCAAGAACAGGGACCCAGCGGCCACTTGCGTTCAATGAAGAGGGAGGTGTTTGTGCATGCTTTCACTTACTCATCAATTTTTGTAACATGTATAGAAATGATTACAGGGGGCTGCATGCGCCGCCTGTCAGTTCCATGAGAGTGTGCGCCTCTCATGAAGAGCATGGATCCAAGAAACTCTGCATCTCAAGATACATACAGGTCCCATTGGTGGGATCTGCATCCAGAGTACTTTTTTTTATCAACATGCTATAAGTAATTTATAGGGATGAGCGGACCCATAGAAGTTCAGGTTCTGGTACCCGACCCAAACTTTATTCTAAAGTTCAGTTTGGGTACCAGAACTGTAACCAAACTTGAACCAGAACCTGAACTCCATTGAAAACAATGGAGACTCGGCTTTGTGAGCCAGAAAATTCTCTCTCTCTCTGCAACGGACTTCACTCGGAACTCCGAACATTGCAGTGAACTTCCGGGGAAAGTCTGTGTGATGAAAGCCGGCCGGTGGGTGCAGCTCTCTGGCGCCCCCTTACCTCTCAGGTCAGTCAAGGTACTGCACCTAGAGAAAGTAGTGCCAGGTAGCTGCAACCAGCGCAGGGAACACGGTAGTGTGTTATCCCTTCAACGTCACTACACAGCACAACTCGCTAGCGCCCTCTTAGCCTCAGGTCAGTCAAGGAACTGCACCTAGGATAAGCGGTCGCCAGAGAGACTGTCCTGTAACCTACTGGGTATCGGGGCCCTCTGTAGTGAGGGCGGTATATATATCTTCCTTGGCCGCGCCAGGAATATATATATCTGAACCTCCGACCGTCACTACCAGCCTTCCCCAATCCCCAGTTG
The DNA here is from genome assembly GCF_046119375.1 of Phyllobates terribilis. Lineage (NCBI taxonomy): Eukaryota > Metazoa > Chordata > Amphibia > Anura > Dendrobatidae > Phyllobates > Phyllobates terribilis. The sequence goes on along the minus strand of NW_027362769.1, from coordinate 140,024,002 downwards.
GTATGCTGCCACCAGTCCCTATTTTAGATATACGCCCAGTTCGTGAATGGGCCTATATCGGGTCAGGAACCAACCCTGGGTAGCGTTTTGGCTTGAGCCGAGCTCACACGGACGTGCGTTCGTTATGCAGAATAAAAGGCAGGCCCACAATTACTTGAGGTAATTGATTATAATAATACACTAGATACACGATATACAACTAAATATACACAGGTATAAGGTCAGGCTAAACTATACAACAATGGAATACAACACACAGAATCACCACAGCATATCAGTTACCGGTTTCTTGATTTTCCTGTGACGCAGGGAGAGGATTCTGCGATCGCAGGCACGGTTCTTTGTTACAGGCTGAGGCCTACCACCGCATGGTCAAACTGCTCCTCCCCTTGGTGGCCTCAGCTGGTGCTCAGATGTTCAGCACACCACTCTTGGGTCAAGACTCACTTGTCTCTTGTCTGTCCTGCTATCTTACCTGCCCTGTCCCGCCCACTGCTGGTGAGGTCAGCTGGCTCAGTCTCCACCCTCAGGTCTAACTTCGATCAGAAGCCCAAATTCTATGGAACCCAATAACTTCTTCTGGGATGGTCTCATGATACCCCCAGGGGTTCCCATGGATTCGGGCCGCCGTAACCGACCTTTTGATATCAATTATGATACCATACGGTCCTCAGGAATGGCTCCGCGCTATATCTTGGCTTCCAGAGCACGTACAAACGTCTACCGCGGAGGCTTGTGTGCGCAATGGCTCCGGGACGCCGTGATATTTTTTTATTGGCCCATCCCACGCAACATGCGTGTACTATTCATGTTTCTATATCTTATGCCTCCATGCTTGTGACAGACAAAGAAACTAGTCCTATGGGACAAATGGTCAGGTACAGATAGACGAAGCACCCCCCCCTGCTGGCTGTGTTTCCTCTCGAAGTCTTTGAAGCTCCTAGCATTCAAGTGTTAAGTAGGCTTCTTATCTTACAGGAGCCTGGATGGGGGGAAACTATCTAGTTGACGTTTTAACAGAAGGTCCCAAGGGTGGGGGCTGCTGAAGTGTGGCCATCCCTGGATATGATTTATCATTACCAAGATGGCGGCTACAGGTTCATCACACCTCCCCCTATACGAGGGCGCGAGGGGGTAGCACATTCCTGTGTTCCCCCGTGCGTCCTTCTGCACCCTCCCCTTGCCGGGATAACCCGTCAGCGTTACCGTGGTCACGGCCTCTTCTGTGGCGAATGGAGAAGTGGTACTGCTGGAGAGCGAGGCTCCAGCGTAGCAACCTGCCATTCGACCCAGAGACCGTGTGTAACCAGCTGAGGGGGTTGTGGTCCGTCTCCACGGTGAAATGGCTCCCGTACAAGTAGGGCTGCAGACGCTGCAGGGCCCATACAATTGCCAGGCATTCTTTTTCCACCGTGGAGTAAGCCACCTCCCGGGGCAGTAGCTTCCTGCTCAGGTACAAGACAGGATGTTCCTGGCCTGTCGTGTTGACCTGACTTAGCACAGCACCGAGGCCAAAGTCACTGGCGTCGGTCTGTACCACAAACGGCCGGTCGAAGTTGGCAGCTTGCAGTACAGGGGAGCTACTTAGGGCGGCTTTGAGTGCCCCGAAAGCTGTCTCGCAGGCGACTGTCCAGTCGACTGCGACGGGCAGCTTCTTCTTGGTGAGGTCCGTCAGGGGCTTGGCCAGGGTGCTATAGTGTGGGACGAACCTCCTATAGTACCCGGCGGTCCCCAAGAAGGACATCACCTGCTTTTTGGTCCTAGGAGTGGGCCAGGATGCGATGGCATCCACTTTCCCAGGTTCTGGCTTCAGAACCCCCCCGCCTACCCGGTGACCCAGGTAGAGGACCTCACTCATGCCCAGCTGGCACTTTTCCGGCTTGATGGTCAAGCCTGCCCGGTGGATCCGACCGAGCACCTGCCGCAGGTGCTCTAGGTGATCCTCCCAAGTGGGACTGAAGACTGCAATATCGTCCAAGTACGCAGCCGCGTACCCTTCAAGTCCCTCAAGCAGCGTATTGACCATCCGCTGAAAAGTGGCAGGGGCATTCTTCATGCCGAATGGCATCACTGTGGACTCGTACAGTCCAAAAGGGGTGATAAAGGCAGAGCGTTCCCTTGCCGCGGGGGTCAGAGGAATCTGCCAGTACCCCCGGCTCAGATCCATGATGGTCAGGTACTTAGCCCCGGCCATCCGATCGAGCAGGTCATCGATGCGTGGTATGGGGAACGCATCGGTGGCCGTTACAGCGTTGAGCCCCCGGTAGTCCACGCAGAACCGTGTAGTTCGGTCCTTCTTTGGTACGAGGACTACAGGCGAGGCCCACGCGCTGCTGGATGCCTGGATCACCCCCAGCTTCAGCATCTCGTCTATCTCTTGGCGCATGTTTCCCTGCACCTCGAAAGAGACCCGATATGCTGAACGCCGGATCGGCGGGTGATCGCCAGTGTCCACGTCGTGGACAGCCATCTCAGTCCTTCCGGGCAGGCTGCTGAACAGCCCCCGGAAGGGGTGCAGGGTGGTCCCCAGCTGGGACCGTTGGTCCTCCGTGAGCTGGTGGCCAACCCCCACATCCTCGATGGACCCACCCGCCTTGGCTTGGGTGAGCAGATCCAGGAGGGTTTCTACCTCTCCTTCCTCGGGAAGGTTGCACACTGGGTGGGCAGTCGCTTCCCGCTCATGATGAGCCTTCATCATGTTCACGTGGAAGGCCTTCCTCCTTCCACGGGCGTGATCCAGGGTGACCAGATAGGTGACGGCATTGAGTTTCTGGTGCACGAAGTAGGGACCTTCCCAGGCTGCCTGAAGCTTGTTCTGTGGTACGGGGACCAGTACCCACACCTTTTGACCCACCTGGTAGGTCCTCTCACAAGCATTCTGGTCGTACCACCGCTTCTGGTCGGCCTGGGCCTGGGCCATATTGTCCTGCACCAGCTTTGCCAAGGCCATCATCCTGTCCCGGTGGCGCACGACATACTCGATGACCGACACCTCGGGGGTGGCCAAATCCCCTTCCCATGCTTCCTTCACCAGAGCCAGGGGGCCCCGTACCCGTCGCCCGTACAGGAGCTCAAAGGGGGAGAACCCCGTTGAGGCCTGCGGAACCTCCCGGTAAGCAAATAGGAGGTGTGGGAGGTAACGCTCCCAGTCTCTCCCGTGGGAGTCGACCAACATCTTAAGCATCTGCTTTAAGGTGCCATTGAACCGCTCACACAGGCCATTAGTCTGTGGGTGATACGGGCTGGCCACCAGATGTTGCACCTGCATTTGCTTACAGAGGGACTCCATCAGCCGCGACATGAACTGGGTCCCTCGGTCGGTGAGCATTTCTTGGGGGAAACCCACTCTGGAGAAGATCTCCAGTAAGGCGGTAGCCACCTTGTCGGCCCGAATGGACGACAAAGCTACCGCTTCCGGGTACCGGGTGGCATAGTCCACTACCGTGAGTATGAAGCATTTCCCGGAGTGGCTGGGAGTGGACAGAGGTCCAATAAGATCCACAGCGACCCTCGAGAAAGGCTCTTCGATGATTGGCAGAGTTACCAGTGGGGCTTTGGGGCGCGGCCCCGCCTTCCCCACCCTCTGACAGGTGTCACACGAACGGCAGTAGGCACCCACCGCGGCTCCCATCCCAGGCCAGTAGAAATGCTGAGCTATCCTGGCCTTGGTTTTAGCGATCCCTAGGTGTCCGGCCATCGGAATCTCGTGTGCGATCCGCAACAATTCCGCCCTGAACGGATAGGGTACCACTAACTGTCGGTCCCTGGGCCACGCCTCCGGTGAACCCTGCTGGACCGTTACCCGGTACAGCCGTCCCTGGTCCCAGACCACACGCTCGCAGTCTGACTCCATGGGAGGCTGTGCCGCCTGTTCCTTGAGAGCTTTCAGGCTGTCGTCTGCTTCCAACGCAGCCTGAAATTCCTGACTTGATGTGGCCAGAATCGACGAAACTGCCACATCCTCCGTCAGCCCCTCCGGGCATGTCACCTGGCCGCTGTCTGACCCGGCAGACACTTGGTCAGAAGTGGGGAAGCCGTCGGACCTCTGCAAGGCTCCTTGGGCTCCGGCGCTCCCACTCCTGGTGACAGCGGCTATGACCGCTGTGACCGTGGGTAGTGCCTGCTTCCCCTCTGTTTCTGACCAAGCCGCCCGATCAGGCAGGCTTCCTAGGCCTTTGGACATCTCAGATGTGGGGAACTCCTGCCCTGGGGTCTTACCTGGCGGCTCCTCTCTTGGGACACCCCCACCTCCCATGGCCTGTTCCTCCCCCTGCAGTGGGCCTATACTCAGCAGCCTGGATACCCCTGGGAGCCCTACACTGCCGGTAGCTGCCCCCCTCTCCATCCCTGAGCTTCCCTCTACAGAATCCTGCCCGCCCCCTCCCTCACCGGAGGACAAGAGGTCACGGCACGCCGGCTGAGCACCTCTGCGGGCATCCCCACACTCCCCACCTGCTTTCACTAACCCTGTTTGTGTTGTGTCTGTGCAGGTGTTACCCTCAGGTTTCACTCCCTCCTCCTCAGCAGGACACACACTACATACAACATGGTTGGCATTAGCAGCAGACAAATCAATACACTCTTGGGGGGCCGAACTTGGGGGTTCAGAGGGTACATACTGCGATACTAGACGCCCCAAGTCGGTCCCTAATAAAACATTTGCGGGAATATTTGGCGTTACTCCCACCTCCCGCATCCCCCTTCCGGCACCCCAGTCCAAATACACCATGGCAACGGGAAGTGCCGGCTCCACGCCTCCAACCCCGGAGACGGAAAGAGTCTTTCCTGGTACCAAGTCCTGGGGGGACACCACCTCAGGCCGTACCAGTGTTCGTTCAGCGCCCGTGTCCCGCAGTCCCATGACCGCAGAACGGCCTATGGTGACGGGTTGGATGTTGTCCAGGGACCTACCACCACCCCCTCCCACACACAAAACATTGGGCGCTCTCTGGGACTGGGATGGGGTCTTTTGGCGCTGGGGACACTCAGCCCTAAAGTGTCCTGGTTTGTTGCATAGATGACAACGTCTTACGTCTGGTCCTTGCCTGGAGAGGGCAACAGGGGGATACACCCCTTGTGTTCTAGGGGCCGGGGAAACAGGGGCATGACTGGGCTTACCCCCTCTCCAGGTGCTGCTGGCAGACTTCTTCAGCTCAGGCGCCCTGTTATTGGCATACTCGTCTGCCAGGGCGGCTGTAGCAGAAGCCCCTGTTGGTTTTCGGTCACGGAGGAACTGTCGGAGGTCCTCTGGGCAGTTCCACAAGAACTGCTCCGTGACGAACAGTTCCTGGACCTCCTGGCGGGTAGTAAGCGCTAGACCCGAGGTCCAGTGCTCTGCGGCTCTCAACAGCGCCCGCATATGATCGGTCCAGGTGTCCTTGGGGCCACGCAGCAGGCTCCGGAACTTCTGGCGGTACGACTCGGGAGTGAGGTTGTACTGCCGGATCAGGGCCCGCTTGATGCAGTCGTAGTTCTGTACCTCCCCGGCAGGTAAGTCCCCCAAGGCATCCAGGGACTTACCCCTCAAACGGGGGGTCAGGTATCTGGCCCACTGATCCCGGGCCAGATGGTGCTGAAGACAGGTCCGTTCAAATGCCACCAGAAAGGAGTCCAGGTCCCCATCCTTCTCCAGTAGAGGGAAGTCCTCAGCTCGGACTTTGGACGACTTGGTCTCCTGATGGGTTGGTTGCTCTAGCGGAAGCCCCCGCTGGGCCAGGTCCAGTTGGTGCTGGCGCTCCGCAGCTCGCTCTGCACGCTCCGCAACCTCCCGGCGCTCTGCAGCTTCACGCTCCGCAGCCTCCCGGCGCTCTGCAGCTTCACGCTCCGCAGCCCGCTCCGCAGCCCGCTCCGCAGCCCGCTCTGCACGCTCCTCCTCCGCTGCCTTCTCTGATGCTGCCAGGAGGGTTTTGTAGACGGCATCGCCATGAGACTGGAGACTTGCCATAGCCGCTTGTAAAAGGGCTTGTGATCTGGACAGGCTGGGCTGGGTAGGTGGTGGGCAGCCCACTGCGGGACCGTATACTGGGGACTGGCTCCCTGAGGTGCCCGGGCTGGACTCCTCCTCGCCATGAGTAACAATGTCCTCCCCTCCTGCCACACGGACCGTAGCATTAGCCTCTTGCAGGGTCTTGCTCCTGGTGCCGTCTGCCATCTTGGTAACCGACACCGCTGCAACCCTGAGTTTGCACACACCTTGTTATACTTTTAGCCTGACCGTCTAACGTTGGGCTGACCTTAAGACTCCAGCAGTGGAAGTTACCACTGGCAGTCTTTAGTGCCTGGGAGTAGGGGTCCCACAACACTATTATTCTGCAATCCCACCGCTCTGCCACCAATGTGATGAAAGCCGGCCGGTGGGTGCAGCTCTCTGGCGCCCCCTTACCTCTCAGGTCAGTCAAGGTACTGCACCTAGAGAAAGTAGTGCCAGGTAGCTGCAACCAGCGCAGGGAACACGGTAGTGTGTTATCCCTTCAACGTCACTACACAGCACAACTCGCTAGCGCCCTCTTAGCCTCAGGTCAGTCAAGGAACTGCACCTAGGATAAGCGGTCGCCAGAGAGACTGTCCTGTAACCTACTGGGTATCGGGGCCCTCTGTAGTGAGGGCGGTATATATATCTTCCTTGGCCGCGCCAGGAATATATATATCTGAACCTCCGACCGTCACTACCAGCCTTCCCCAATCCCCAGTTGGTATGCTGCCACCAGTCCCTATTTTAGATATACGCCCAGTTCGTGAATGGGCCTATATCGGGTCAGGAACCAACCCTGGGTAGCGTTTTGGCTTGAGCCGAGCTCACACGGACGTGCGTTCGTTATGCAGAATAAAAGGCAGGCCCACAATTACTTGAGGTAATTGATTATAATAATACACTAGATACACGATATACAACTAAATATACACAGGTATAAGGTCAGGCTAAACTATACAACAATGGAATACAACACACAGAATCACCACAGCATATCAGTTACCGGTTTCTTGATTTTCCTGTGACGCAGGGAGAGGATTCTGCGATCGCAGGCACGGTTCTTTGTTACAGGCTGAGGCCTACCACCGCATGGTCAAACTGCTCCTCCCCTTGGTGGCCTCAGCTGGTGCTCAGATGTTCAGCACACCACTCTTGGGTCAAGACTCACTTGTCTCTTGTCTGTCCTGCTATCTTACCTGCCCTGTCCCGCCCACTGCTGGTGAGGTCAGCTGGCTCAGTCTCCACCCTCAGGTCTAACTTCGATCAGAAGCCCAAATTCTATGGAACCCAATAACTTCTTCTGGGATGGTCTCATGATACCCCCAGGGGTTCCCATGGATTCGGGCCGCCGTAACCGACCTTTTGATATCAATTATGATACCATACGGTCCTCAGGAATGGCTCCGCGCTATATCTTGGCTTCCAGAGCACGTACAAACGTCTACCGCGGAGGCTTGTGTGCGCAATGGCTCCGGGACGCCGTGATATTTTTTTATTGGCCCATCCCACGCAACATGCGTGTACTATTCATGTTTCTATATCTTATGCCTCCATGCTTGTGACAGACAAAGAAACTAGTCCTATGGGACAAATGGTCAGGTACAGATAGACGAAGCACCCCCCCCTGCTGGCTGTGTTTCCTCTCGAAGTCTTTGAAGCTCCTAGCATTCAAGTGTTAAGTAGGCTTCTTATCTTACAGGAGCCTGGATGGGGGGAAACTATCTAGTTGACGTTTTAACAGAAGGTCCCAAGGGTGGGGGCTGCTGAAGTGTGGCCATCCCTGGATATGATTTATCATTACCAAGATGGCGGCTACAGGTTCATCACAGTCTGTGTTCGGCGTTTAGCACCGGACTGTAACTGTCTGGTACGAACGCCAAACTTTTAAGTTCCGGTATGCTCATCTCTAGCAATTTACTCAGATCTAATGAGATATTTGGGGCAGTAGAGTAGATACTAGTGACAACTTTTCTCACAGTTAAAAATGAGTAGATTGAATAAATATAAATAGAATGTGAAACTTTATAATTTGAATGAAGGCTTAAATTAAATGAGCTTTTCTGATTCAGTCTTCAAAATCCATTGAACGCATGCTTCCAAGCTCCCCCTAGTGGTGGATTTAGGCACTGTGAATTTTATCATTGAACTCTACGGGGCAGATTTAAAGTGTAACTGTATCTTTTTTTATGTTAATAGACACTAAAAATAACTTCCAAATGGTGAGGGTCCGGGTCTTGGGACCCCCACTGATTGCTCAAAACACTGCTCCAAGTGCACTGATCTGGAATGCAAGTGATGTATGGGCTCATCTCTTTATGTCCGTACACCACTCTGTGAAAGTAGAATATGGACAAATAGTTACTATTAAGCCTGTACAATGCCCGGTGTGTGCAGGGCATACAAGAGCAGTGCACTTCAGAGCGTGGTCCCAGGACTTGGATTCCCACCAATCGGCAGCTATTTGCAGTTTCTCTTATAAAAAAAAATATATGAAATAAAATAAAATTGTAAAATACCAGTAACACTTTAATTAATACTAAGGTTGGATTATCAGCTTTTTGTTTGTTTTGTGTCACAAACAATTACAAGTTTTGGCGTGTTGCCATATGTGTGTTTTTTTCTGTAAACATTTTTTTTTATACATTTTAGACTTGTATATCCTTCATCTTTTCACTCTGCCATCACCTTATTTTATATGGAGCAAATAGGGATTTTTTTTTTATATTTTTTTTTTTCGCTAACTCTGCATGAATGTGTTAGGCTACAGAATATATTACCCATAAAAAGTCTCCCCACTCTCTGCTTCCCGGGAACGTAATATGGGCAGTCAATCATCAGAGATGGGAAAGGGCACATGTGGCATAAGACAGAAACTGTCTGAAATTATCTATTACCCTGCAAAAACAATAACATCATTCCATCAGTGACATTTATTCTGAAGACCCCAGTATTTCCCTGGTACACAATGATGACAAACAGAGATTTTAGTATATCGCACTGAAGGAATAAAAGGGCAATAATGTAAGTTATGAATAATCCTCTGAAGGATGATCACTTGTTCTTCCTGAACTCCATTTTTTATTATCACTTCTTTCTTGTCTTGAAAAGCAATTTTACTCAGTATTAAAAGTCAAAGAGTCGATGTGGATGTTGTTTGTTATTCTACGATACTTGCCATAAATCTGTATTTTTTTTGGTTCCTAGTTTAAACGCCGCTGTTCTCCTGAACCCGGTGATGTTTTTCCTTTGTTCCTGCTCCTCTCCATTTCTGAGCTATGGCCTCCTCTTTCCTGTATGTAAATCTAGTGGTCCTCAAATCTACTTTGTGTGTTCTGTTCGGTCGAAAAATTTGAAATTTGATATTTTTTAGAATATTCATTATGCGGTTCTGAAACTTGTGGTTAATTGACTTTTCCTCATTTGAGGGGTTCTTACTATGGGTGTTTTTTTTTTTTTTGTTTACTTTTTGCTCCACGTTTTTTTATACACTTGTACGGTTTGGTCAAAAATGACCGAAAGTTCTTGCTTTTTTCCTCTCCCTTTCGTTACCTTTAGTTTAGATAGGTTTAGGTATAGCTTGTTTTTCTCATTTCCTAGCTAATATTCTTCCATTGTTTGGTTTTCTTCATTATTCTTATGTACTTTATCCCCTTTTTTGTTTTTATTCCCCGTTATGTAAAATTTCCCTTAATAAAAACCATTTAAACAACAAAAAAAAATTACCGATAGCCTTTTATACTTATCTCCAGCCATTTTTTGATTAAAATAAAGGAGTTATAATGTAATTTTCGACTATATATTGCATCTACTACTATTTATCTAGGTCCTTTTGGTCCGTGCAGATTTACACACACATACATTTTCAAATACAGCAGATGGATTCGCTTCCAGTATAGTTATGTCCAAAAAATTTTTGCTGTATCTTATTTACCCTGCTGTTCATATAGAAATAGTTCAATTCAGTTGTCAACATTTCACATTGTAAATGAAAAGATTTTCTTATTTTCCTTGTGGTTCTATTACTGTGTAATGCTGACCTGAAAAGACAACGCCACAAAAGGGGTAGTTTATACTCTAGATCGACTCATAGGCACTTACACCTGTAAACGCAAAACAAAGCGGTGGCCAATGGTTGCTTTTTACAACATTCTTGATGTGTCGGCATACAATGCATTCGTGTTATGGCATGAAATACACCCAAATTGGAACAAAAATAAACTATATAAAAAAAATAATTTGTATAGAGGAGTTGGGAAAATCACTGGTTAGCCCATATATCGAAGAAAGAAAAGTAACACCCAGAGATGATTGAGCGACAGCCATTGTCCACAGGATCCAACAGCGTGCTAAAGAATGTGAACCAACGGCTTCCACAGGCACTGCTACGATACCCACGGTCTCCACCGGCACTGCTACGATACCCACGGTCTCCACCGGCACTGCTACGATACCCACGGTCTCCACCAGCACTGCTACGATACCCACGGTCTCCACCGGCACTGCTACGATACCCACGGCCTCCACCGGCACTGCTACGATACCCACGGTCTCCACCGGCACTGCTACGATACCCACGGCCTCCACCGGCACTGCTACGATACCCACGGCCTCCACCGGCACTGCTACGATACCCATGGCCTCCACCAGCACTGCTACGATACCCACGGCCTCCACCGGCACTGCTATGATACCCACGGTCTCCACCGGCACTGCTACGATACCCACGGCCTCCTCCAGCACTGCTACGATACTCACTGCCTCCACCGGCACTGCTACGATACCCACGGCCTCTACCAGCAATGCAACCAGCCTAAAACGGAAATGATGCGCCTTCTGTCCAACATCAAGTAATCACAAAACAATTGTGATATGTTGCAGTTGTGCAAAGTACTTATGCAAAAGACATGTAAATTATACCTGTGAAGAATGCAAACAGTAAATTTAGCACCGTGAACCTTATTTACCATTTTATATAGAAAAAAATGAACTTTTTATTTATTTATTTATTTATTTATTTTTTAAATATATATACCGTATTTACATACAGCTTGATGTTATTAGTTATAGTTTACAGTTATATAAAGAATATTTTTTATGTGCAATATGCATGAATATTGCAATAAGGCCATGTAACATTTTTTCATACAAAAAAAATAAAAATTTAATTTTTGATTTAATTTTTCATTTATTTATAAACAACCATGTTCACATACAGTATAATAATACAACAGGTATTCAAATAAAACACATAAATTAACTAAAAATCAAGACTTTAATAGGTCCGGTCAAAAATGACCGGAACATTATAAGTGTATAGTAGACCCGAACAGAACTGCAGGGTAAGGACAATGCCCACTTGGCTAAAAAGACAAAATTTACATATAGGACTATATCTTAGGAATGGAGAGGCTCAGGAATACAAGAAAAGTAACACTGGATTCAGGAGAACAGCGGCATTTACACCAGTTAAAAAAAAAACAAAACACGTATATGGCAAGTGACAGGTCCTCTTTACATTTTTGAGTTCAGGTTCCCCAGTTACTAATCATATGGAAATAATAATAAAAAATAAGCTTCTATGGAGAACTTAGAACAGGCAGAGATTACACTGACAGAGCGCTCATTTAACATCATGCAGTACCTAATTTCACCTTTGGTGGTGCTGCAGGAGAATTGAACATGTGATTACAACTAACTCTTGGAAGTCTTAACAGCAGGGTAAATTGGTATTAGTTTACTTTTGAGAGTTTGCTAAAAGTATTGTAATTAGGCAAAGTTCACCTTACGTTCTATAAGACTATTTGAAACTGTTATAAAGTATTAAAAAGTGTAGTTTATGACTTTTCAATATATCTACGAAAACCGTAATTTTATTTGCGGACTGATTCCCGGTACAACCACTGATCAGCTGAGAGAAGGGACTACTCTTAATTTTTTACCCTAGCACAGCGCCATAACTACAGCTGTGGCTATCCCTGGTACTGCAGTTCACAGTGGGGCCATACTGCAGCACCAAGCGTAGCTACAATGCAACAATGAAGGGTTGTCCTTTCTTTCAGTTAAACAGGGGGCATGCTGGGAGAAATACCTCCACCAATTAGAAATTAATGAGCATCATATTAAAGTCCTGGGAAAAAAAAAACTTTAAGAATTTGAATGAAATTGCAATCTCTAAGAGCTGGCCACTAAAACAATGTTACAATAGATGTTTAAAATAAATTGTATGTCTTTACTAATCTGCTCTTGTGTGTAAGTCTGTGCAGGTTTTAAGCCTCTCATCCTCACTCAGTAAGTGTCTTTTTTTTGTTCTTTAACAAGGGGGAGTGGCTTACAGGGTAATAAGGCAGAGCAGCTTAAAGACACGCCCCAGAGGATCCTGTCAGCCACACCCTCTTAGTAAAGACCATAAAAATGAGCACATATCTCTGGAATTGTATGGCGGATTTTAAAAATAAAAAAAAAATACTCAAAGGAGCATCAGTGATAAAATTCAGGCTAAAACTGGTCACTAATTTGGTGCTCTTTAAGGTAACATTTATTTTCATGTGCTGAAGTTGTAAACTCTCTCTAAAGTGCAAAGGATCTTTTTTTATTTTATTTTACTGTTAGACGCTTACATAAAACATCAAGCAACAGAGTCTGATTATTGCCGCCATTCAGAGACAATAAAACCACCTACACAAGTGCTGTGTGTTCTGCAGTCGGCTGCGCGGGGATTGTGCTGCTGTGTGTTCAAATAACAGATCATCACTTATCTCCTGTTTACTTAGATACAAGCAGAAACCTGATATATTACTCCACTGGAACCCACATACAGATGAAATTAAAAAAAGCAAAGTTTGGCTCAGAGAGAACAAAAGTTTTCAGGGGTTTTTTTTTTCCCAGTAAATTCATAAAATAAATACTTAGGTAAGTAAATCTCACCGGCCTGAACATAGTGAAGTTACACAGCGAGCAGCAAATATAATGTAATAGAAATTCACACTTTGGGAAGATAAATGAGAGTTATAACGTAGCGTAGCAATGTTATTCGGGGTACAACGGCGGTATATAAAATAGTTTATATAAAATAATAAACTGACACGTAAAGTATATAAACTGCTGTGCTCCTACTTAAAGTGAACCTCCTGACTTATCTGTTTTCGTAAATACCTTCCTTAGATCTTGTGCCCTATTGGTCTTCTTTAAATGGGTATGTCAAGTATGTAACCCCCTTTATGAAATTAATAAACCCTAATAGGGCATTTAAAAAAGGTTCATTGTGGTAAGATATTGGCTTGGTTCCACCACTGGACCCAATGTTTCCAATAGTCAACATTAGTCCATAAAATGGAGCCTAGATATCCAGTAGTCCATCACTGGCCTCAACATATTTAATGAGCCACCACTAGATTCAATATCTTCATGATTAAACCCTACACATCAAATGAACGAAACATCTCTAAAGAGACATGTCTATTCTCAACACCTCTTATATTTAATTAGTGAAACCCACTTATAAAATGAATGATATTCTGCCACAATATCTCCAGTAATAATCTATCATTGAACAGAGCACCCCCCAAAGGTCCATCACTAGAGCTAATATCTCTTATGGTCAGACTGAGGAGGAGCAGACTGAGGAAACAAGCAGAGGGAGACCATGCTGAGCTTTATAACGTTTCGGTCCTAAAAAAATAACTTTCTGTCTTAAAATAAAGAATGATGAGCCTTGAAATAGAGATGGGTGGATCGATCCACGGAGGATCAAGTTTGAGTCAAATTTCATGAAAAAAAAGAAGAAAAAACGTGCCCGGCACCATTTCTCACACTGCAGAAGCATCAAAGAGCTAACGTAATTTTGAATTGCCGCTCTGGCTTCCCCATAATGCCCTGCATCTATGACATCTAGCGGATTATCATACATTGGACAGTGGTGGTCAGTACCGGGGTCATCACAGATCAACGGTTCCCAGTGGAGCACAGTTTGTACGGGAGAGTCTTTTTCCATCTCCAGAGTCCTTGGATAAGTATCTCTCTCTTGCAAAGTGTAAGCTCTTATGGTCAGTGGGATCCTCTCTCTCTCCTGTAGAGTGTAAGCTCTTATGATCAGCAGGTTCCTCTCTCTTTCCTGTAGAGTGTAAGCTCTTATGGTCAGCGGGGTCCTCCCTCTCCTGTAGAGTGTAAGCTCTTATGGTCAGCAGGGTCCTCTCTTTCTCTCCTGTAGAACGTGAGCTCTTATGGTCAGCGGGGTTTTCTCTCTGTCCTGTAGAGTGTAAGCTCTTATGGTCAGAGGGGTTTTCTCTCTCTCCTGTAGAGTGTAAGCTCTTATGGTCAGAGGGGTCCTCTCTCTCTTCTGTAAAGTGTAAGCTCTTATGGTAAGCGAGATCTTCTCTCTCTCCCATAGAGTGTAGGCTTTCTCTCCTGTAGAGTGTGAGCGCTTATGATTAGCAGGGTTCTCTCTGTCCTGTAGAGTGTAAGCTCTTATGCTCAGCGAGGTCTTCTCTCGCTCCTGTAGCGTGTGAGCTCTTAGGGTCAGCGGAGTTTTCTCTCTCTTCTGTAGAGTGTAAGCTCTTATGGTCAGTGGGGTCCTCTCTCTCTCCTGTAGAGTGTAAGCTCTTATAGTCAGCGGGGTCCTCTCTCTCTCCTCTCTCTCCTGTAGAGTGTAAGTGTGACACCCCAGGGGTCTGGTTGCCACAGTGATAGAGATATTATGTCTGAGAGCAGGTGGGAGGTCCTTTGGTCAGGGATCCTGTGCATGCCACACCTCCTGCCCAGTCTTGGGAGGGGAAGAACTTCCCCTATATAAACCCGGGGCTGAAGCAGGGTTAGCAGTCAAGGAGAGTAGAGACAAGAAACAGCAGAAGCAATACTACTACGAGTCAGGGGCTGGCAGCTGCAGAGCTCGCCCTGACTGAGAAGCTTTCTTACCGGACCCGGCGTCCGAGGCTGTGGGGACTAACTCTTACCCAGCAGCAGAAGCCGACCGGCAGGGGATTTCAGGTCCTCAGGCCCAGAAACCCGAAGGCACGGTCACACGCGTGGGACCAGCACTGCCATCGTGGAGCGGAAGCCATTAGAAGGCCCCGAGTCACCAGCCATACGGGTGAGCACCACACGGTACACTCAGGGACGTGGGCTACTTATATCCGCTTCTAGCAAGGTAGCCAGAAGAGTACAGTCAGTTTGGGAGGCCTACAACTCCGCCTGGCCAGGGGAGATCCCATCTGCTCAAGGACTGACCAGGCCCCGTTCACTAGCAAGTACTCCGGGAGGGTCTATCGTTGTTACCAGTAAAGACCCTGAATTACACCGCACCGTCTCTGAGTGGTTCCTGCTACCCCCATCATCCACACCTGCTGCCCTGAGGCCATACCCCTCCCGTTGGGGGTTATACCATCTACGCTGCACCATCCATCCACCGGCCTCAGCGGACTGTCCTGCAGCGGCAGCTCCATAGCTGCATTCAACGGGTGGCGTAGTCGTCCTACATCTACCGCTGTTACATCGCCGCTCAGTTTGACTCCCTGGGCACGGACCGGGTCACCGCCACGAGACTACAACCCTCAAGAGATCCGGCTCCGGGTAAGCTCCCGCGTGCGCAACGCAGCGCGACACAGGCCCAGGGGCGCGTCAACTTTTGGCGTAGTCGGCAGGATTTCGTGCCCGCAACCACCGGGTACTGCGTGCCTGAAAAAGAGACTTTTCAAACTTACCTGTGGTGAAGATTCCCGCCATCCGGCGCCATCTTCAGCCTTCTTCCCGCCATCGGTGAAGTTTCCCGCCATCCGGCGCCATCTTCTGCCTTCTTCCCGCCATCCGTGGAGTTTTCCCGCCATTGGACGCCATCTTGAGGACGCCGCGCGGGAAGAAGAGGGGCGTGGACTCCGAAAGCGCGCGAGAACTGAAGCCCCGCCTCACGTCCGGACGTTGCGTAAGGTCCTGGAAGGAGCCCAGCAGACGCCGACGTCACAGGAGCGCGACGGAAGGTCCTCAACCCTGACGATCCACTGCGGAGCCGCGGCCTACGGAACAGGATCATCGCAAGGTAGGCCACGGTCCACTAGGGGGGAGGAAGATGTCGGATACGGAGGAGAGCTTCACTGCCTCAACCCCCGCCAGCGCTACCGCTGCTGCAGTTATGCCCTTCACCATGCCCTATATCCCGGGAGCAGCTTGGCTACCCCAGTACTCAGGGGAGTCACATACCCTGCATGACTTTAGAGAAAAGCTGGATAGCCTCTTCCAGGTGTACCCCCTCACAGAAGAGCAAAAAGTGAGCATCCTGGTGGCCCAACTAACCGGGGCAGCCAAAAGGGAAGTAAAATCCTGGCCACCTGGGAGGAAGACTGTCGCAGGGATACTAACCCGGCTGAAGGACACCTTTGATACCCGCACCTCAGCCGAGATTAAGCTTAGATTCTACGGGTGCAAGCAGCGAGCGCATGAGAGTATAAGGGACTATGCACTAAACCTACAAGAGGCCCTGAGGGCCATTAAGCAGACCGACCCTGATGGAGTGGGAAACGAGGACAGGCTGTTGACCGAACAGTTTATAGAGGGACTGTATTGTAATACCCACCGAACCCAGTTGCGGGCAATGGCCTTACAGGATCCCCATCTGGGCTTTGCACAGTTCAAGGACAGAGCCATCCGGGTGCTCCGAGAACCGGCACCGGGTGGCGTTGTGACCCACAAGCGCCCTGCTATCACTTACCACCAGGAGGCGGCGCCCTTGTCGGCAGGGCTTGTGGGAGCTGATGCGCAGGCTTTGGACAATGACCCGGCTCCAGACCTACACCATCAGGTCCAAGAGCTAGCTAAGAGCGTTGCTTCGCTAACCCGAACTGTGCAGTCTTTACAGGCTTCCACCCCAGGGAAGATCCAGCTGGCATCCGGACCGGAGGACATCCCGTGGCGTCGACCAAGGAGGACCCCACCGGCCAGAGGAAGACCCAGTGACCGATACAGCGAAGACGGACGACCCATCTGCCGCCGCTGCAATCAACCTGGACATATGGCAAGGTACTGTTCTTTAAACGGGCACAACCTGGGGTAGAGGGCCAACCCCCAGGAAAAAGATCACCAGGCCCATCGAACTGGCGCGACAGATATGTGGGAGGACGTCCAGTCTTGCCTGTGGTACTGGATGGCATTCCCATGAGTGCCCTACTGGACACCGGGTCACAGGTCACCACCATCCCGTACGTGCTCTTTAAGCAGTACTGGAATGACTCGGATATTACCCGCTACCCTGACGACGACTTGAGTATCATCGCCAGCAATGGCCAGCCCGTGCCACAGATCGGATTTAAAGAGGTGACCATCAAAATCGGTAGAGTCGAACTGGCAGGACAGGGACTGATCATTGTAGATATTGACAAACATGAGAGTCACCCAAAAATAACTCTAGGAACTAATGTAATTGAAAATTGTCTTGCAGAGGTGATTTTCCTTTTACAGCAGGTTGCCAAGAACGCCAGCTCCGGCGAGCAGCGGGTGCTCCAGAAAGAGATCCGGGCACTGATGCGACGGCAACAGGTGGAACTCTCCGGCGGTGAGATTGGTAGCGTAAGAATGTGTGACCCTTTTCCTATTGCCATGCCCCCAAAAAGTGAAATGATGATTTGGTGCCGGGCAGCTATTGGTCTGAGAGGTAGAGATTACCAGGCAATGGTAGAACCAGTTTACTCGGACAGTAGGCCCACCATTTTGACAGCACGGGGGGTGGTTGATGTACGCCATGGGAGGGTGCCCGTTCGCATAATAAATATCGGGGAGAGGGAAGTGTACCTGCCCCGGTATGCCACGCTAGCCAAATTATATACCATTAACCAAAATTCTATACAATCTGTGGAACCCTTGCCTCCATCTCACCCGGAGGAAGGTAACGGCTCTAAGAAAAACATGGAGGACTGGTGTCAGCAACTACATCTGGGTACTGACTCCACTCCCGCACACCAGAAACAAGGAGTCTATCGGGTGGTTCAGGAGTACGAGAGAGTGTTCAGTAAACACCCGTTAGACTTCGGGCGAGTCAAGGGGGTAGAACACCACATCCCCACGGGAGACCATCCTCCTATAAAAGAGAGGTATCGACCCGTACCCCCTGCCCACTACCAACACGCCAAGGGGATGCTTAGAGACATGAAGGAGGCTGGGGTGATCAGGGATAGCTGTAGCCCCTGGGCAGCTCCACTAGTCTTAGTCCGAAAGAAAGACAACACCATGAGGATGTGTGTAGATTACCGGAAAATCAATCGTATCACACACAAGGATGCGTACCCCTTACCAAGGATAGAGGAGTCGTTGGCTGCTTTAAGATCTGCTAACTTCTTCTCTACCTTGGATCTCACTAGCGGGTACTGGCAGGTTCCTGTAGCAGAGGCGGACCGGGAGAAGACCGCATTCACCACCCCGATGGGACTTAGCGAGTTCACCTGCATGCCGTTCGGACTCTGCACCGGGAACCTTCCAACGACTAATGGAGTGTTGTCTGGGCCACAGAAACTTCGAGACGGTCCTGTTGTACCTGGACGATGTCATCGTATATTCCAAGACGTATGAGGACCACCTGAAACACCTGGCGGAAGTGTTCGAAGCTCTGGCAAGTTACGGCCTAAAGGTGAAACCCTCCAAGTGTCACCTCCTGAAACCAAAGGTGCAGTACCTGGGACACGTGGTGAGCGCTGACGGAGTGGCTCCCGACCCTGATAAGATCACCGCAATTAAGAAATGGCCAAGCCCCTCCAGCGTAAAAGAAGTGCGGCAGTTCCTCGGGTTGGTAGGCTACTACCGAAGGTTTATTCCCGGTTTCACCAAAAAGGCAGCACCTATGCAGGACCTCCTGATAGGCCAGTCCCGGAAGGCCAAGAACCAGAAGCCGCCCTTCAAATGGGAGGAGCTGGAAGAAGAGTCCTTCCGCCAGCTGAAGATGGCCCTCACGGGGGACGAAATCCTGGCGTACCCGGATTATAGCCAGCCCTTTATCCTCTACACCGACGCCAGTAACATCGGGCTAGGAGCCGTACTGTCCCAGATCCAGCAGGGGAAGGAACGAGTAATCGCCTACGCCAGCCGAAAACTGCGACCCACCGAAAGGAACCCCGAGAATTACAGCTTCTTCCCGGTTCACCGTGTACACGGATAACAACCCGTTGACACACCTGGACACGGCAAGACTCGGTGCCCTGGAGCAGAGGTGGATGGCCCGTCTGTCCAACTACGAGTTCACAATCAAATACCGGGCAGGACGCTCCAATACCAACGCGGACGCCCTGTCCAGGATGCCCAACCTGCCGGACGGAGGAGAAGATCCGGAGGGACTGGAAGAAGTTGAACTCCCTGCGTTCCACCGTCATGGGACTATCCAGTATTCCCACCGGGTAAGGAGTAAGCAGGCTGCTACGTTGAACCCCTTACCCCACTACAACTGGGCGGAAACGCAAGACAGCGACCCTGCCGTCCGACTGGTGAAGGAGATGCTGACTCGGCCGGAGGCTCGCCTTGAACCAGACGCACCGGAGGAAGCCAAACAACTATGGGCAGAGAAGAGTCGACTGTTCCTTTACAAAGGGAAGTTGTGCCGCAGAATGGTTAACTCCCGGACGAATGAATTACTCTGGCAAGTAGTGGTGCCACGAAGAGACGCAGCCATGGTGATGGAGGCATACCACGACGGAGCTGGACACTTCGGGTGGAAGAAGCTGGAGTTCCTGCTGCGCGAGCGGTTCCACTGGGTAGGCATGAGGGGAACCATCGAGAAGTGGTGCAGAGACTGTGGCCCGTGCAACCTGAGAAGGAAGGACCGTGCCAGCCAGAAGACTCCCCTGCAGTCCATCGTCACCCGGCAACCGTTGGAACTGGTAGCCTTGGATCATGTAAAACTGACCCCAAGCAGAAGTGGCTACGTCTACGCGTTAACCATCGTGGATCATTACTCCCGGTTTCTGGTTGTCATCCCCGTCAAGGACTTAATGGCTCAAACAGCAGCTAGAGCCTTCCAGCAGCACTTTTGCCGTCCACACGGGTACCCGGACCAAGTGCTGACGGACCAGGGACCTGCCTTTGAAGCGGAGGTCTTCCAGGAATTCTGCAATCTGTATGGCTGCCGGAAGATAAGGACGACACCCTACCATCCGCAAACTAATGGACTTTGTGAGAAAATGAACCAGGTGGTAATGGATCTTCTAAAAACGTTGCCCCTGGAAGAACGCAGTCTGTGGCCTGAGAAGTTGCCCGATCTGGTGGACCTATACAACCACATCCCGGTAGGTTCCACCAACTGTACCCCGGCTTACCTAATGAGGGCAAGACCTGGCAAGTTACCTGTTGACCTGGAAATGGGAGTCCTGACACCCGAGGACACTTCACCAGAAACAGACTGGGACACAGAGAGGCAGCAGCAGTACCGGAGAGTACAGGAGAGCGTGGAGCGAAGTCTCTGTCAGGCTAGGGAAAGACAAGAGAAAACTTACAACCAGTATGCTCCCGCTGTTCCCCTGGTACCCGGAGAGCAGGTCTTGAAGAGGAAGAGACGGCTCCACAAGTTGGATGACCAGTGGGAGAAGGACCCGTACACCGTACTGCCCTCAAGCCACGAGAACCCGAAGGTTTGTACCATCAGTAAAGACGGAGGGGAAACCACAGCCATTGTATCCCGGGACCACCTGAAGAAGTGTCCCGAACAACTGAGGAACCCTGAAGAGGAACAAGAAGACCATCGACCCGTAGAGGAAAGGGAAGATATGGTTAGTACTGTGCTCGGGGACTTCCCTCGGTCTTGGACTCAAGTCAATGGTGCAGTTGTGGTACCCGTACTCACCTTCCTCCAACCAGCATCCCAAGCACCTACGGAGCAACAGGTAGAGCTGGAAGAACAGCCGGTCCAGGAGGCAGAAGACTCCACACAAGCAGAACAGGAGGATCAACCCTCTGCTTATAGTGAGCCTGCCGTACCCCTAGTGAGACAAAGAGCCGGTAGACAGCTGCCCAGTTTACCCTTGACAGCTCCTACACCCTGTAGTTCAGGGCCAGACAGTCAGCTCCGTAGGTCCACTAGGGCCACTAGAGGTCAGTTACCTGCACGCTGGAGGATTTGAAGTGTATAAATTGTTTTATTTATGTTTATCTGTGTATTGTTGCTTGTGTATAATTTTGTGTTTCCAGTTATTTTTAGGAGTCCTTGGTGGATTTACCGGGAATCCTTGTACATAGTTGGAGCGTAACCCAGGATGGACTAGAGACTGTTAAGGACTCGGGGTAGGACAGACCCCTACCTGGTTACGTCTCCCTGTTTTGGTGAAATGGACACCTTGCTTTCTTCAAAGACTGCACCCGGTTACGGACATGCCGTGACCACCTTTATGTGTTTCTTTATTGTATTGTTATTGATATATCTTGTTATGTTTTTCTAAAATATGTTTAGTCCCGGAGTACTAAATTTCACTAGGGGGGAATGTGACACCCCAGGGGTCTGGTTGCCACAGTGATAGAGATATTATGTCTGAGAGCAGGTGGGAGGTCCTTTGGTCAGGGATCCTGTGCATGCCACACCTCCTGCCCAGTCTTGGGAGGGGAAGAACTTCCCCTATATAAACCCGGGGCTGAAGCAGGGTTAGCAGTCAAGGAGAGTAGAGACAAGAAACAGCAGAAGCAATACTACTACGAGTCAGGGGCTGGCAGCTGCAGAGCTCGCCCTGACTGAGAAGCTTTCTTACCGGACCCGGCGTCCGAGGCTGTGGGGACTAACTCTTACCCAGCAGCAGAAGCCGACCGGCAGGGGATTTCAGGTCCTCAGGCCCAGAAACCCGAAGGCACGGTCACACGCGTGGGACCAGCACCGCCATCGTGGAGCGGAAGCCATTAGAAGGCCCCGAGTCACCGGCCATACGGGTGAGCACCACACGGTACACTCAGGGACGTGGGCTACTTATATCCGCTTCTAGCAAGGTAGCCAGAAGAGTACAGTCAGTTTGGGAGGCCTACAACTCCGCCTGGCCAGGGGAGATCCCATCTGCTCAAGGACTGACCAGGCCCCGTTCACTAGCAAGTACTCCGGGAGGGTCTATCGTTGTTACCAGTAAAGACCCTGAATTACACCGCACCGTCTCTGAGTGGTTCCTGCTACCCCCATCATCCACACCTGCTGCCCTGAGGCCATACCCCTCCCGTTGGGGGTTATACCATCTACGCTGCACCATCCATCCACCGGCCTCAGCGGACTGTCCTGCAGCGGCAGCTCCATAGCTGCATTCAACGGGTGGCGTAGTCGTCCTACATCTACCGCTGTTACATCGCCGCTCAGTTTGACTCCCTGGGCACGGACCGGGTCACCGCCACGAGACTACAACCCTCAAGAGATTCGGCTCCGGGTAAGCTCCCGCGTGCGCAACGCAGCGCGACACAGGCCCAGGGGCGCGTCACAAGCTCTTATGGTCAGAGGGGTTTTCTCTCTCTCCTGTAAAGTGTAAGCTCTTATGGTGAGCAAGGTCTTCTCTCTCTCCCATAGAGTGAAGACTTTCTCTCCTGTAGAGTGTGAGCTCTTATGGTTATCGGGATTCTCTCTGTCCTGTAGAGTGTAAGCTCTTATGATCAGCAGGGTCCTCTCTCTCTCCTGTAGAGTGTAAGCTCTTATGATCAGCGAGGTCCTCTCTCTCTCCTGTAGAGTGTAAACTCTTATGGTCAGTGGGGTCCTCTCTCTCTCCTGTAGAGTGTAAGCTCTTATGGTCAGCGAGGTCTTATCTCTCTATCCTGTAGAGTGTAAGCTCTTATGGTGAGCGAGGTCTTCTCCCTCTCCTGTAGAGTGTAAGCTCCTATGGTCAGCGAGGTCCTCTTTCTCTCCTGTAGAGTGTGAGCTCTTATGGTCAGCGGGGTCTTCTCTCTCTCCTGTAGAGTGTAGGCTCTAATGATCAGTGGGACCCTCTCTCTCTATCCTCTCCCCCACATGTATTTTCCAAGCAATTACAAGCTTTCCAGTATTGCGATTCGTACAAATTTATTCACTGCAAATCAAATTCTTTCATCTCTAGCAGAAACCCATTTATCTGTGTGTACAGTATATGGGAAACATAACAGCTGGTCTTCTCCCACTAGCTCAGAGTCAGTTGCAAATTAAGATATAAAGCCTGTAGAGCGGATACCTGATGAATATGCAGGATACAAGTTATATAATGGCAAAATATAGTGTCATTCCTCACGTACACACACAACAGCTTATTCTGAAAAAGTTACCCTTTAATGGAAGCTTAGTCATATTCAAGTGAATGAAACTAAAACGCAATGCCAAGAAGTATTATAAAAAAGAATTAACTTCTTTGCACAATTTTGTTAATTGTTATAGTTATTTTTATCTAGCATTTAATTTTTAATTATCTTTTATTTTAATTATCAGTTTTCCCATGAATTTGCTATAAATTCTGCAGGCAGTTACTGCCGGGTAGCAATGACCTTTCTTATGTTGTTCAGAACTGATAATTATGTTGCTAGAAATTATTGATATTAGCTGCTTTCTACATTCCGGTGGATACGACCCTGTCATTGGTATTATGATGTTTATTGATTCCTGAATCGCAGTTTACAATGGTATGAGGATATAATATCTACTGGGATACATTGAATGCACATTGTTCATTGATTTCAATGAGCCCTAGTCGTTTATATGTATCACTAATTCATTGATGGTTTGGGAATTTTATATATGGGCACTTGCATCTTTAACTGAATTTCTAAAAATATCAGTGTTCAAAGACTTCTTATAGAGATGCAACATAGTGTAATATGGTATAATAGAAAACTATGTTTAGCCTCAAAATATATAGAAATCTTCTATTTTAGTGTGTTTTCCATTTCCTGTGGTCACAATCGACATCAAAACTCTACGCATCTCCACCAGCTCAGCATGGAGTCTAACAGGCAGGGCTTGTAACAGGTCAGATATTGACTTATTGTGCAGCTAAATCTACTTGGTGATATTTGCAAGATGTGTGTGTGTGTGCGTGTGTAACATTCAGTGTGTGTGTGTGTGTGTGTGTGTGTGTGTGTGTGTTTGTAACATGCAGTGTGTGTATAGCACAAAGTGCAGGTGTATAACATGGTGTGTTAGTAGCATGAAGTGGGTATGTAACATACTGTCCGTATAAAACATACAGTGTGTGTAGCATATATAACAATCTTTATTGAGATAGCACAAATCTATAGGCAAAACATATATATGAATCATTGTTAGACATGATCACTGATACAAATCAGGTGTTAAAAGCTGACAATCACCACACATAATAGTCTAGGAAGGTGAGAGTAGATGACTTCATAAACTGTACATAAAGTGCTAGTGCTCAAAGTGTTAACTCACACTGAATGCTATGTCTGCAATATGCAAAGTTGCTCCAAATAATAGTAACAACAGATCCCAGGTAAGGATATGTACTGTATATCAGACAACTGACAGCAAAACATAAACTCATACCCATAGTTAGCCCATGTGGGATGTCACCGCAGCAGCCCCAACGCGCGTTTCGCTTTAGCTTTCTTGGAGGGCAGACAGCATATATCCTTACCTGGACCTGTTGCTACTGTTACAGTTTATGAGGACATTTACTCTCCCCTTCCCAGACTATTGTGTGGTGATTGTCAGCTTTTAACACCTGATTTGTATCACTGATCATGTCTAACTATGATTCATATATATGTTTTGCCTTTATATTTGTACTATCTCAATAAAGATTGTTATATTTTTATGGACAATTTGCTCCATTTTTTTGGTGTTGTAGCTAACGTTTGGGAGCGTTCATAGCTTACAATATTGGCCCTGATACTGAGAGGCATTGGGCCTTATTAAATTTGTGATGCTATTATGTATCCTGCTCTATGGATATTGTTTCAGTGTGTGCAGCATGTTGTATGTATGTGGGTAACATACAGTGTGTGGGTAGCATGGGTATTGTGAAATATAGTGTGTGTGTGTAACATACAGTGTATGTCTGTATATAATACATAGTGTGTGTAGCATGTAGTGTGTGTGTATATTATATAGTGGGTAGCATGAAGTGTATTTGTGTGTAACATGTTGTTTGTGTAACATTCAGTGTTTGTAGCATGGAGTGTATGTGGATCTGCATGTAACATACAGTGTGTGTAGCATGGGGTGTGCAATATACATTGTAGCTATTGGGCTTATTAGTAATGATACAATGTCTGATAACTGAAATAGCTGTGTATCAATTAAAAAGTAACTTTTAATCAGATATTTATAAAATTAAGGTGCAAGTGCTCACAGACTGACATAAATGCAATAAAAGAGTGATCCACTCATGCACTCCTTTTTTCCATTGTCACACCCAATATCTAGACATCAAGTGTTCAAATGACCTTACATGTGTTGAATGGTTATCCAACCTATTCACAATTACCATATATGCAGGAAAGTTTTAACTAGAATAGTCCTACTAGCATGAATCAGTGGTCACTCAACAAAAAGCATCTGGTGATACACATAAATGACCATATTGCCTTAATGCTAAATAAATAGAGGTCATTGTCAGATATATTGAAAGATGCTTATTGAACCGGAGAAATGCAAAGGTAACATAATTGTTTACCTAAAACACAGCAAATCGTAGTATTAGGGTCTTCCCAAAATTAGCCCTCCTTCATGGTTATGATACTTAATTTACACAGATAAACCACTGGGCAGGGAAAAAAACCCGGCTACTTAATAACCCTACAACACATATCCCCAGCTTAAATAGACATGGGAGAAAGGAAGGGAATATATCCAAGAAATGGAATGATCTCCCCCATAACTCTAGAGACTTCTATTGTTCATTCTCAATTGAGGTGAGCATCATCTTATACGAACCACCCCGACGCGTTTCTTCAAATTGAGTCTTCAGGGGGGAACGGAGGTTCATATGTTTCCATTCAGGGGCAAAGGTTTCCCCTAATTTGCACTGCTACAGCACATGGGAGGGTCCCTCTTTAAATATCGAGCGCTGCACATGGATTGGGTACAGCGTATCACATGCTGCCATCCCAAACCTGCGCTAAAGCCACTTCCTCCTCTGTGGAACGCTGCTTGACACGTGTGGCGCCCCTGAGGGTTCAGTCGCCACAGGGGTACTGCACCTCAGTTCGAGGTGTGGTATCTCCTCTTCCAGGTAAGGATGGAGCATATCTCAGGACACCACTTCACCACTTAACACTAGAGATGAGCGTTGTTCTACTCGAACTGTTCGCCAATCTCAAATTCGAGCTGTTTTGGGCGGTGTTCGAGCCGTTCGGCGAACACGAACAATTTGAGAAAAATTCGGCTGTTCGAGGTTATGTTCGATAACTGTTCGTGCACCAAAATCATAACTGGATTTTTTCTCAGTAATGATGAAAATTAATGTTAATACGCAGTTTGAGTGTACAGCGGGGTGGGGGAGAGGGGCAGGGGATGGATCTCTGCAGGAACAATGAAGATCTCCATTTTTTTTCCTCTTTCCCGCATTTACAGTGGGGAGGTGCAATCTGTCAGCCTATCAGCAGCGCACACACGGAGCGAAGTGCTTTTTTTCACACAAGCAAGGGCATGTGTCATTGGCAGTGTATGTCACATGTCCTTGCCCTATAAGACCAAGCCATTTTCCCCGTCGCCACCATTTTCTCACTGCTGCAGCTGCGTGTTAGACGGCACCGCTGTTGCTGTGTGCGCTATACCTTGTTAATTTCAAGCCAATTTTCGCACAAATATACAGATAGCTTGGGAGTAGGGAATAGTTGTGATTGCAGTCCTTTTAAGGACTAGGTTACAGCATTTCCTACGACTTTTATCAGGCAGGTCTGTGCTCTTAAATAGATAGATTGTGGGAGTAAAGACTAATTGTAATTGGAGTCCTATTCAGGACTAGGTTACATCAGTTCCTATCAGTTTTTGCCAGGCAGGTCTGTGCCAGTGCTGTGCAAGTTTTTTTCACAGCATTTGGCTGAATCTAGCAAAGCTAATCCTTTTTGGCCTATTGCAGAGTGTGTTAGTCAGTGGAGTAGCCTATCTGTGTTGCAAGATATACCACCTGTGTATAGAATACCAATTTTTTTACTGCACCTAGTGAAGTAAAATCTTTTGGGCATAGCATCATTCTATTAGTCCATCTATACTGACCTCCATCAGGTTGCAAACTGAATCTAATTTTTTTCTGCATCTAGCTCTGAAAAAATATTTGGCCTTCTAGCAGTGTGTCGGACTTTCTCTATTAGTCCATCTATACTGACCTCCATCAGGTTCCAAATTCAAAATAATTTTTATCTGCATCTACCTCTGAAAAAATATTTGGGCTTCTAGCTGTGTGTGGGACTTGTTGTATTAGTCCATCTATACTGACCTCCATCAGGTTGCAAACTGAATATATTTTTTTCTGCATCTACCTCTGAAAAAATATTGGGCTTCTAGCTGTGTGTGGGACTTGTTGTATTAGTCCATCTATACTGACCTCCATCAGGTTGCAAACTGAATAGATTTTTTTCTGCATCTACCTCTGAAAAAATATTGGGCTTCTAGCTGTGTGTGGGACTTGTTGTATTAGTCCATCTATACTGACCTCCATCAGGTTGCAAACTGAATATAATTTTTTTCTGCATCTAGCTCTGAAAAAATATTTGGCCTTCTAGTAGTGTGTCGGACTTTCTCTATTAGTCCATCTATACTGACCTCCGTCAGGTTGCAAATTAAAAATAATTTTTATCTGCATCTACAGTACCTCTGAAAAAATATTTGGCCTTCTAGCAGTGTGTCGGACTTTCTCTATTAGTCCATCTATACTGACCTCCATCAGGTTGCAAATTCAAAATAATTTTTATCTGCATCTACAGTACCTCTGAAAAAATATTTGGCCTTCTAGCAGTGTGTCGGACTTTCTCTATTAGTCCATCTATACTGACCTCCATCAGGTTCCAAATTCAAAATAACTTTTATCTGCATCTACCTCTGAAAAAATATTTGGGCTTCTAGCTGTGTGTGGGACTTGTTGTATTAGTCCATCTATACTGACCTCCATCAGGTTGCAAACTGAATATATTTTTTTCTGCATCTACCTCTGAAAAAATATTGGGCTTCTAGCTGTGTGTGGGTCTTGTTCTATTAATCCATCTATACAGACCTCCATCAGGTTGCAAACTGAATATAATTTTTTTCTGCATCTAGCTCTGAAAAAATATTTGGCCTTCTAGCAGTGTGTCGGACTTTCTCTATTAGTCCATCTATACTGACCTCCATCAGGTTGCAAATTAAAAATAATTTTTATCTGCATCTACAGTACCTCTGAAAAAATATTTGGCCTTCTAGCAGTGTGTCGGACTTTCTCTATTAGTCCATCTATACTGACCTCCATCAGGTTGCAAATTCAAAATAATTTTTATCTGCATCTACAGTACCTCTGAAAAAATATTTGGGCTTCTAGCTGTGTGTGGGACTTGTTGTATTAGTCCATCTATACTGACCTCCATCAGGTTGCAAATTAAAAATAATTTTTATCTGCATCTACAGTACCTCTGAAAAAATATTTGGCCTTCTAGCAGTGTGTCGGACTTTCTCTATTAATCCATCTATACTGACCTCCATCAGGTTGCAAATTCAAAATAATTTTTATCTGCATCTACAGTACCTCTGAAAAAATATTTGGGCTTCTAGCTGTGTGTGGGACTTGTTGTATTAGTCCATCTATACTGACCTCCATCAGGTTGCAAACTGAATATATTTTTTTCTGCATCTACCTCTGAAAAAATATTGGGCTTCTAGCTGTGTGTGGGTCTTGTTCTATTAATCCATCTATACAGACCTCCATCAGGTTGCAAACTGAATATAATTTTTTTCTGCATCTAGCTCTGAAAAAATATTTGGCCTTCTAGCAGTGTGTCGGACTTTCTCTATTAGTCCATCTATACTGACCTCCATCAGGTTGCAAATTCAAAATAATTTTTATCTGCATCTACAGTACCTCTGAAAAAATATTTTGCTTCTAGCTGTGTGTGGGACTTGTTGTATTAGTCCATCTATACTGACCTCCATCAGGTTGCAAACTGAATATATTTTTTTCTGCATCTACCTCTGAAAAAATATTGGGCTTCTAGCTGTGTGTGGGACTTGTTGTATTAGTCCATCTATACTGATCTCCATCAGGTTGCAAACTGAATAGATTTTTTTCTGCATCTACCTCTGAAAAAATATTGGGCTTCTAGCTGTGTGTGGGACTTGTTGTATTAGTCCATCTATACTGACCTCCATCAGGTTGCAAACTGAATATAATTTTTTTCTGCATCTAGCTCTGAAAAAATATTTGGCCATCTAGCAGTGTGTCGGACTTTCTCTATTAGTCCATCTATACTGACCTCCATCAGGTTGCAAATTAAAAATAATTTTTATCTGCATCTACAGTACCTCTGAAAAAATATTTGGGCTTCTAGCTGTGTGTGGGACTTGTTGTATTAGTTCATCTATACTGACCTCCATCAGGTTGCAAACTGAATATATTTTTTTCTGCATCTACCTCTGAAAAAATATTTGGCCTTCTAGCAGTGTGTCGGACTTTCTCTATTAGTCCATCTATACTGACCTCCATCAGGTTGCAAATTAAAAATAATTTTTATCTGCATCTACAGTACCTCTGAAAGAATATTTGGCCTTCTAGCAGTGTGTCGGACTTTCTCTATTAGTCCATCTATACTGACCTCCATCAGGTTGCAAATTCAAAATAATTTTTATCTGCATCTACAGTACCTCTGAAAAAATATTTGGGCTTCTAGCTGTGTGTGGGACTTGTTGTATTAGTCCATCTATACAGACCTCCATCAGGTTGCAAACTGAATATATTTTTTTCTGCATCTACCTCTGAAAAAATATTGGGCTTCTAGCTGTGTGTGGGTCTTGTTCTATTAATCCATCTATACAGACCTCCATCAGGTTGCAAACTGAATATAATTTTTTTCTGCATCTAGCTCTGAAAAAATATTTGGCCTTCTAGCAGTGTGTCGGACTTTCTCTATTAGTCCATCTATACTGACCTCCATCAGGTTCCAAATTCAAAATAATTTTTATCTGCATCTACCTCTGAAAAAATATTTGGGCTTCTAGCTGTGTGTGGGACTTGTTGTATTAGTCCATCTATACTGACCTCCATCAGGTTGCAAACTGAATATATTTTTTTCTGCATCTACCTCTGAAAAAATATTGGGCTTCTAGCTGTGTGTGGGACTTGTTGTATTAGTCCATCTATACTGACCTCCATCAGGTTGCAAACTGAATAGATTTTTTTCTGCATCTACCTCTGAAAAAATATTGGGCTTCTAGCTGTGTGTGGGACTTGTTGTATTAGTCCATCTATACTGATCTCCATCAGGTTGCAAACTGAATAGATTTTTTTCTGCATCTACCTCTGAAAAAATATTGGGCTTCTAGCTGTGTGTGGGACTTGTTGTATTAGTCCATCTATACTGACCTCCATCAGGTTGCAAACTGAATATAATTTTTTTCTGCATCTAGCTCTGAAAAAATATTTGGCCTTCTAGCAGTGTGTCGGACTTTCTCTATTAGTCCATCTATACTGACCTCCATCAGGTTGCAAATTAAAAATAATTTTTATCTGCATCTACAGTACCTCTGAAAAAATATTTGGGCTTCTAGCTGTGTGTGGGACTTGTTGTATTAGTTCATCTATACTGACCTCCATCAGGTTGCAAACTGAATATATTTTTTTCTGCATCTACCTCTGAAAAAATATTTGGCCTTCTAGCAGTGTGTCGGACTTTCTCTATTAGTCCATCTATACTGACCTCCATCAGGTTGCAAATTAAAAATAATTTTTATCTGCATCTACAGTACCTCTGAAAGAATATTTGGCCTTCTAGCAGTGTGTCGGACTTTCTCTATTAGTCCATCTATACTGACCTCCATCAGGTTGCAAATTCAAAATAATTTTTATCTGCATCTACAGTACCTCTGAAAAAATATTTGGGCTTCTAGCTGTGTGTGGGACTTGTTGTATTAGTCCATCTATACAGACCTCCATCAGGTTGCAAACTGAATATATTTTTTTCTGCATCTACCTCTGAAAAAATATTGGGCTTCTAGCTGTGTGTGGGTCTTGTTCTATTAATCCATCTATACAGACCTCCATCAGGTTGCAAACTGAATATAATTTTTTTCTGCATCTAGCTCTGAAAAAATATTTGGCCTTCTAGCAGTGTGTCGGACTTTCTCTATTAGTCCATCTATACTGACCTCCATCAGGTTCCAAATTCAAAATAATTTTTATCTGCATCTACCTCTGAAAAAATATTTGGGCTTCTAGCTGTGTGTGGGACTTGTTGTATTAGTCCATCTATACTGACCTCCATCAGGTTGCAAACTGAATATATTTTTTTCTGCATCTACCTCTGAAAAAATATTGGGCTTCTAGCTGTGTGTGGGACTTGTTGTATTAGTCCATCTATACTGACCTCCATCAGGTTGCAAACTGAATAGATTTTTTTCTGCATCTACCTCTGAAAAAATATTGGGCTTCTAGCTGTGTGTGGGACTTGTTGTATTAGTCCATCTATACTGACCTCCATCAGGTTGCAAACTGAATATAATTTTTTTCTGCATCTAGCTCTGAAAAAATATTTGGCCTTCTAGTAGTGTGTTGGACTTTCTCTATTAGTCCATCTATACTGACCTCCGTCAGGTTGCAAATTAAAAATAATTTTTATCTGCATCTACAGTACCTCTGAAAAAATATTTGGCCTTCTAGCAGTGTGTCGGACTTTCTCTATTAGTCCATCTATACTGACCTCCATCAGGTTGCAAATTCAAAATAATTTTTATCTGCATCTACAGTACCTCTGAAAAAATATTTGGGCTTCTAGCTGTGTGTGGGACTTGTTGTATTAGTCCATCTATACTGACCTCCATCAGGTTGCAAACTGAATATATTTTTTTCTGCATCTACCTCTGAAAAAATATTGGGCTTCTAGCTGTGTGTGGGTCTTGTTCTATTAATCCATCTATACAGACCTCCATCAGGTTGCAAACTGAATATAATTTTTTTCTGCATCTAGCTCTGAAAAAATATTGGGCTTCTAGCAGTGTGTGGGACTTTCTCTATTAGTCCATCTATACTGACCTCTATCAGGTTGCAAACTGAATATATTTTTTTCTGCATCTACCTCTGAAAAAATATTGGGCTTTTAGCTGTGTGTGGGACTTGTTGTATTAGTCCATCTATACTGACCTTCATCAGGTTGCAAACTGAATAGATTTTTTTCTGCATCTACCTCTGAAAAAATATTGGGCTTCTAGCTGTGTGTGGGACTTGTTGTATTAGTCCATCTATACTGACCTCCATCAGGTTGCAAACTGAATATAATTTTTTTCTGCATCTAGCTCTGAAAAAATATTTGGCCTTCTAGCAGTGTGTCGGACTTTCTCTATTAGTCCATCTATACTGACCTCCATCAGGTTGCAAATTAAAAATAATTTTTATCTGCATCTACAGTACCTCTGAAAAAATATTTGGCCTTCTAGCAGTGTGTCGGACTTTCTCTATTAGTCCATCTATACTGACCTCCATCAGGTTGCAAATTCAAAATAATTTTTATCTGCATCTACAGTACCTCTGAAAAAATATTTGGGCTTCTAGCTGTGTGTGGGACTTGTTGTATTAGTCCATCTATACTGACCTCCATCAGGTTGCAAATTCAAAATAATTTTTATCTGCATCTACAGTACCTCTGAAAAAATATTTGGCCTTCTAGCAGTGTGTCGGACTTTCTCTATTAATCCATCTATACTGACCTCCATCAGGTTGCAAATTCAAAATAATTTTTATCTGCATCTACAGTACCTCTGAAAAAATATTTGGGCTTCTAGCTGTGTGTGGGACTTGTTGTATTAGTCCATCTATACTGACCTCCATCAGGTTGCAAACTGAATATATTTTTTTCTGCATCTACCTCTGAAAAAATATTGGGCTTCTAGCTGTGTGTGGGTCTTGTTCTATTAATCCATCTATACAGACCTCCATCAGGTTGCAAACTGAATATAATTTTTTTCTGCATCTAGCTCTGAAAAAATATTTGGCCTTCTAGCAGTGTGTCGGACTTTCTCTATTAGTCCATCTATACTGACCTCCATCAGGTTGCAAATTCAAAATAATTTTTATCTGCATCTACAGTACCTCTGAAAAAATATTTTGCTTCTAGCTGTGTGTGGGACTTGTTGTATTAGTCCATCTATACTGACCTCCATCAGGTTGCAAACTGAATATATTTTTTTCTGCATCTACCTCTGAAAAAATATTGGGCTTCTAGCTGTGTGTGGGACTTGTTGTATTAGTCCATCTATACTGACCTCCATCAGGTTGCAAACTGAATAGATTTTTTTCTGCATCTACCTCTGAAAAAATATTGGGCTTCTAGCTGTGTGTGGGACTTGTTGTATTAGTCCATCTATACTGACCTCCATCAGGTTGCAAACTGAATATAATTTTTTTCTGCATCTAGCTCTGAAAAAATATTTGGCCTTCTAGCAGTGTGTCGGACTTTCTCTATTAGTCCATCTATACTGACCTCCATCAGGTTGCAAATTAAAAATAATTTTTATCTGCATCTACAGTACCTCTGAAAAAATATTTGGCCTTCTAGCAGTGTGTCGGACTTTCTCTATTAGTCCATCTATACTGACCTCCATCAGGTTGCAAATTCAAAATAATTTTTATCTGCATCTACAGTACCTCTGAAAAAATATTTGGGCTTCTAGCTGTGTGTGGGACTTGTTGTATTAGTCCATCTATACTGACCTCCATCAGGTTGCAAACTGAATATATTTTTTTCTGCATCTACCTCTGAAAAAATATTGGGCTTCTAGCTGTGTGTGGGTCTTGTTCTATTAATCCATCTATACAGACCTCCATCAGGTTGCAAACTGAATATAATTTTTTTCTGCATCTAGCTCTGAAAAAATATTTGGCCTTCTAGCAGTGTGTCGGACTTTCTCTATTAGTCCATCTATACTGACCTCCATCAGGTTGCAAATTCAAAATAATTTTTATCTGCATCTACAGTACCTCTGAAAAAATATTTGGGCTTCTAGCTGTGTGTGGGACTTGTTGTATTAGTCCATCTATACTGACCTCCATCAGGTTGCAAACTGAATATATTTTTTTCTGCATCTACCTCTGAAAAAATATTGGGCTTCTAGCTGTGTGTGGGACTTGTTGTATTAGTCCATCTATACTGACCTCCATCAGGTTGCAAACTGAATAGATTTTTTTCTGCATCTACCTCTGAAAAAATATTCGGCTTCTAGCTGTGTGTGGGACTTGTTGTATTAGTCCATCTATACTGACCTCCATCAGGTTGCAAACTGAATATAATTTTTCTCTGCATCTAGCTCTGAAAAAATATTTGGCCTTCTAGCAGTGTGTCGGACTTTCTCTATTAATCCATCTATACTGACCTCCATCAGGTTGCAAATTCAAAATAATTTTTATCTGCATCTACAGTACCTCTGAAAAAATATTTGGGCTTCTAGCTGTGTGTGGGACTTGTTGTATTAGTCCATCTATACTGACCTCCATCAGGTTGCAAACTGAATATATTTTTTTCTGCATCTACCTCTGAAAAAATATTGGGCTTCTAGCTGTGTGTGGGACTTGTTGTATTAGTCCATCTATAATGACCTCCATCAGGTTGCAAACTGAATATATTTTTTTCTGCATCTACCTCTGAAAAAATATTGGGCTTCTAGCTGTGTGTGGGACTTGTTGTATTAGTCCATCTATACTGACCTCCATCAGGTTGCAAACTGAATATATTTTTTTCTGCATCTACCTCTGAAAAAATATTGGGCATCTAGCTGTGTGTGGGACTTGTTGTATTAGTCCATCTATACTGACCTCCATCAGGTTGCAAATTGAATATAATTTTTTTCTGCATCTAACCCAGCCAATAGTTTTGGCCTAATACCACAGTTTGGCCACTCAGCACTGCTCGGTTACCATCCATTGTTTTTTTGTGCAAACAACTCCAGAGTTGTGAATTAGTTAACCACCAAAATGAGTGGAAAAGGCCTGCTGCTGGTGGAAAGGGGAATAGGCGTGTTGGGAAGGGGAAAAAAGGTTGTGTCCGTGGGGTAGGTGTTAAAGCAACAGTAACATCTGCAGAAGAAAGACCATCTTCCAGCCAAACTAAAATGTCTACTTCTTTTAGCGGACAATGTGATAAGATCCCTTTCTTACGGCCACGCCAATCGCTACAAATTCCAGATGAGGCACAAAAACAGCAGGTGCTTCAACGGATATCAAGTGCTCCTTTAAGTGGGCTCTCCTCCACATCAACTTCAACATCACAAATACTCCAGTCCTCAAAGGTGTCACCCCAATCGCACTTGCTTCCTCACAGCTCCCAAATCTCCAGCTGCCCGTCTGAGTATGAGGTAGAACAGATGGTTGAGTCTGCAGAGCTGTTTACTCATACTATAGCCTGGGAATCAGAGGTCGACTCCAGCGCTTCTGTGAATCCAGACGAGGAAATGATCTGCACTGATGCCCAGAATCTTTATGAGTCGGATCCAGGACCAGACGCAGAAGGTTCTGACCATAATGTAGACCCTCATTCCCAAACTGTAACTCCTGTTGGTGGAGACAATGAGGAAGACGATGATAAGACTCAAATACCTGATTGGAGCGACAACTTTAGTTTTTTGCCAGGGCAGGAACAGGTTGGCTCTGAGGACGACGGGTGTGATAACACACAGGGTGATGATGATGAGGTTGGAGATCCCACTTACTGTCAACCCACAGTCAGCCAAGAGATGAGGTCAGCAGAGGAGGTGGAGGAAGATGCTAGTGACGACGAGGTCAGGTTGCGCCTTCCTGGACAGAGACGTAGTACTGGAAGCACGTCAACAACTGCATCCTCAAACACAACTCTGCCTCTCACCACAAGTCGTGGTGGCTCTTCAGGTCGCATGGGTGCTAAGCCTTGCATAGCCTGGGCATTTTTTCAGATCGATAAAGATGACCCAACTCGTGTTATCTGTAACATTTGTCAGCAAAAGCTAAGTAGAGGCCAAAAAATACATAGTTTGAGTACTTCATGCATGAACCGGCACATGGACATGAAGCATAAGTTGCAGTGGGAAGCTCAGTGTGCTACAATGCGGCCTAGCCGGCCGGGCCAACCACCGTCTGCCATATCTTGTGCATCCGCGGCCTCTTCATCCTCTGTGACTGGGGGGACAGCAGTCACACCTGTTTTGGGGCGCAGACCTGCCACCTCTTTACCCGCAACAGCCAGCGTGATTGGCAGGTCATCATTTTCTTTGGAGGTGGTAACACCAGCTGGTGTTGAGCGCTGTCCGACATCGATAGCACCACCTTTGGATCAAGGCAACCTAACATGTCCGCCTGCATCTTCCTCACAGACCGGCAGTTTGCCGGGGACACCCTTATCAACCCCGTCTAAGCACAATAGCCAGCCCTCGGTCCCTCAGATGTGGACAAGTAAAAGACCATTTCCTCCTAGCCATGAGAAAGCTAAGAGGTTGAATTTCACCATCTGCAAGCTCTTGGCTACAGAAATGCTGCCTTTCCGCCTGGTGGACACAGAGGATTTTCGAGACCTTATGTCCGTCGCAGTGCCCCAGTACCAGATGCCCAGTCGGCACTACTTCTCAAAGAAAGGTGTGCCTGCGCTCCACCAGCATGTCGCACACAACATCACCGCTTCTTTGAGAAACTCTGTGTGTGACAGGGTGCATTTCACCACAGACACTTGGACGAGTAGGCATGGACAGGGGCGTTACATGTCGCTGACTGGGCACTGGGTAACTATGGTGACAGCAGGACAAGGGGCTGCTGTCCAAGTCTTGCCGTCCCCACGAGTTGTGCGTCAATCCTCTTTATGTCAAAGTTCCTCCACTGCTTCTGCCTCCTCAACCTCCTCTCGGTCTTCCACCTGCACCCAAAGCCTGTCTGGTCATGCCACAAGCTTTCTAACTGCGCAGAAGGGATCCTGCACACCTCCTTACTATGCTGGCAGTAGGGCTCAACGTCATCAGGCGGTTTTTACTTTGAAATGTCTGGGAAATGTGAGTCACACAGCTGAGGAGTTGTGGTCAGCTCTGGAGAACCAATTTCATGAATGGTTGTCTCCACTGGACCTGAAACCAGGGAAGGCCGTGTGCGACAATGCTGCAAACCTGGGTGCGGCCCTTCGCCGGGGCAATGTCACACACGTGCCTTGTATGGCTCACGTGTTGAACCTGGTTGTCCAGCAATTTTTAGCCCACTATCCCAGACTAGATGGCCTTCTGCAGAGGGCACGGTCGCTGTGTGCTCACTTCCGCCGTTCGCATCCCGCAGCTCAGCGACTTACATCTCTACAGAAGTCGTTGGGCCTGCCACTTCACCGGCTAAAATGCGATGTGCCTACCCGGTGGAATTCAACTCTGCACATGTTGCAGCGACTGTGGCAGCACCGTCAAGCCCTGGTGCAATACGTTCTGACGTATAGCCTGGGCCAACGAGATTCAGAGGTGGGGCAAATCACGCTGGAGGAGTGGTCTCAGATCAGGGACCTATGCACCCTTCTGCACAGTTTTGAAATGGCGACGAAGATGTTTAGTGCTGACGATGCCATTATCAGCATGACTATTCCGGTGATTTACATGCTGGAGCACATGTTAAACAGAATTCGGAGTCAGGTGGTGGCACAAGAGGAGGTGGAGGAAGTAGAGGAGGAGGAGTTGTATGCGGAAGGGCTAACATCTGCAAGGTCCAGACGGTCGGCAGCACCAAGGCGGCAGGCATGTGAGGGTGGGGGAGATGGTTTTACCAGGGCGCATGGTAGCAGCCAAACTAGTGAGGAAGGTGCAGGAGCCCAGGAAGAAGTGGAGGACGAACTGATGGAAGACTCATCAGATGAGGGAGACCTTGATCACATTTCTGTTGTGCGAGGTTGGGGGGAGAGGACAGAGGAAGGAAGCATGATTGTTACCTCGCCACCAACACAACAGGGACTTGGTGCTCCTGGATGCGCAACACACATGAGTGCCTTCTTGCTGCACTACCTGCAACATGACCCTCGAATTGTGAGAATTAGAAATAATCCTGACTACTGGGTTGCCACACTGTTAGATCCCCGGTACAAAAGTAAATTTGCAGAAATTATTCCTGCCATAGAAAGGGATGCACGCATGCAGGAGTATCAGCAGAGACTGTTGCAGAATCTTATGACGCGCCCCCTGGGACATATTCCTTTTTGAGGGGAATACCCGGCACCGGATCAGATGGGGGGTTGTAGTCTCCGAGCGGCGGTGACCCGGCCCCGTGCCCAGGGCGTCAAGCTCAGTGTTATGTGGCAGTCCTACAGATGTTATTAAGAGTTCTTTTGTGTCGACTACGCCACCCGTTGTGATGCGGTCACTGTGGCCGCCGCTGCAGCAGGGTCCGCTGAGGCTGATGATGCAGGTGCAGCTTGTGATGATAACCCCCAACGGGAGGGGTATAGCCTCAGGGGGGACAGGTGCAGAGGATGGGGGTTGTGGTGGTGCAGTGCAGACGGCAGTGAAGACAGAGTCGGGTTATGCAGTTAAGGGTGTTTACTTACTGCAGATGTTGTACTGGTCACTCCAGCTCCGAGTGACCACCCGAGCCGTGCTGCGTCCACCAGGTCCTGGATCCAGCCAACCCCCAAACAAGTCCGGAGCGTGGCCCTGAGCTCTCCTTCTGTCCCGTTCTCTGGCCGTCCCCACCAGTGATCCACCTAGGTCCAGCTCCCTCGGGCCTTCTGTTGGGACACCCTTGGCCTTGGGTTCCCTGACCCTTCATGTGGTGTGCCTTCGGGGTGGATGTAGTGGGTGACCGTGGCAAACGCTGCCCACGGTCTCCGGTCTCTGGCTGGGGAATGTTTTTACCCCCACCAGCTTGGGTTCCGGTACCCTGATGCCGACTCTTCACCCGGGGTTTTAATTTGGGCTCTTAGAGTCCTGTTCTTCTGTGCCTCTGAGTCTCTCTCTCTCTCCTCTCTCACTCTGGGTCTTTCCTTCTCCTCTGCTCCTGACTTGTTCTCTGCATCTGACCCTGTTCTTAGTTGGTGCCCACCTTATATACACCCTCTATGTGTCAGCTCAGGTGACCAGCACCCAATGAGCTCCTAACTTTACCCAGGCTGCTCCCCCTATCTGCCCCTACACTACTTGGGATGTACCACCCCCCTCCCACTCCAGCCAGGAACAGACTCGGTCGTACCTGCACATTTCCAAGTGGGAGTACCGTCGGTCTGCTCCTCGGAAATGGGATGTGTGTAGTGCATGCAGCCTACCGAGCTCAGATCCACACTCCATCCTTACCCGGGAGTGGAATATCACACCTCTGGGTTGAGGTGCAATACCCCTGTAGCAGCCGAATCCTCAGGGTGCTACATTCCCCCCTGGTAAATCACAGCACGTCCTCGGGCTGTAAGACATAAAACATCACCAAAACATACAAATTTTTATAAACATATAAAACATATAAAACATTATATATATATAAAACTTTTCATATAACATTCTCGTCGTCTCTTGTTTCTGGTTCCTCCTCCTCCGGACACTGTGCAACGTGTGTCCGGGAAAAGTGCGACAGTCTCTTAGAAAAACTGGTTTTCCTATAAAACCGGTAGGGGGCGCTTTAGGACGCGCAACTATTTACAAGGGAAGTTGGCCGCTCTCAGTCCTCGGCCAGGTAAGGAGGGAAAGGGAATGGCTGCTCACAGTCCTCAGCCTGTGGGATTAAGGGGTAAACGGGTAAACAGTTCACTCAGCTGGTCCCAACGGGGACTATATATATGTAGCAACAGTTTCAGTTTCTTTATACCCCGATTGGGTAACTTATTTACAGCACCTGCTCTGCCGCACTCAACGGCGTCTTCCTCCTGCTCTTTGCTTATAGCTGGTGGTAACTTCAGACCCGTCCGGGTCCTCTTGCTCCTCCTCCTCGCACCGCAACTCCTCCTCCGTCAGGCGGTGTACGTGGAGGGCGTAAGGTCCTTTGGCACACTTGTGCCGGGTAAAGGTGACCTCGTCCCCGATATAAAGGTCACGACCTCTGTGCCCCTCCGGCAGATGGGACTCAACGTCTCTGCGCGTTACAAAAACGTCGCCGGGGGTGTTGTGGTCTCTGATGAAGCCCCACCCATGCTGCATGTTGAACTTAATCACTGTCCCGATGGTGCGGGGACAATGCGCTGCACGGGGGTCTCTCCTGGCCCGGCTCTTCTGCTCCGCGCTCCTTATCTGGGCTTGTTGTTCCCGGACCCGCCTCTCTCTCCGCTCCCTCGCAAACTCCTCGAGCTGCTGTCGGCAGCACTCAGCACGCTCCGCTGCAGCTGCCCTGGTTTCCTGAGTGAACCCCATTAGATCTTCTCCGGTGGGGTCCCACTCAAACTGCGCTTCCGCTAGCGGGGGCGAGATCCTTATTACGGGCTTCGGAGCCGGAATCAGGGGTGCACACATGGCCCCAACCCTCCTCTGGTGCTCCAGTTCGTAATACTTCTGGGGCCAGATGAAAGGCTGCCCGTCCGGCCACGTGTGCTGGGCAAACAAGTCCTCTCCCAGACGCGGCACCCTTGATTTTGCGGGTGCGGGCGCGGTGGTGGTGGCGCCCGGGTTGCCCAGGCCTTGCGGCCAGGCCTGGGGCACCTGGAAGGTGAAGG
This sequence comes from Phyllobates terribilis, assembly GCF_046119375.1. Lineage (NCBI taxonomy): Eukaryota > Metazoa > Chordata > Amphibia > Anura > Dendrobatidae > Phyllobates > Phyllobates terribilis. The sequence goes on along the minus strand of NW_027362769.1, from coordinate 139,983,345 downwards.
GCACCGTTAGGACGGCGGCGCCCTGGGCTACCTGGCCTTGCGGCCAGGCCGGAGGCTCCGCGGAGGTAGGGGGCGCTGTTGGTATTGCGGCGCCCGGGGGTACTAGGCCTTGCGACCAGGCTGGTGGTACTTCCTGCTTGGTCACGCTCGGGGTCGAGGCGTGTGACGTCACAGGGGTCGCGGCGGCTTCCGGTTGGGGCCTAGTCTGCGTCGGTGACATGGCGTTTTCGGGCACAGCAGGGGGACTTTCGGGCTCTGCGACGGGGAGCTGGGGCAGGTAAGCGGTGTCCCGGCTTGGGGTGTAGACGTCCCCTTTACCTGCCTCCATGCGTTCGGCTCCCTTCTCGGCGCCGTCTCCGGCCTTTGGTCCTCCCGCGCCATCCTCAGAGGCAGTCTGTTTCCTCATCTTGGCTGGCGTGCTCCGGGTCTTGGTTTCAGCTTGCTGGGCCATCTCCCGGCTCCATTCCGCCAATATCTCTCGCTGTACCCGGGCCATCCTCCGTGCGAGGCCCTCCAGGGCAGTCTGTGCACACTCCCGGTCTCGGGGGAGCTGTGCGAGGACCTCCACTAGGCCTAGTGGGGTCGTGGTTTCCAGCAGGCTCCTGACCAACGGGTCGGTGCTGCTCTGCTCTTCTTCCAGCAGGCTCCTGGCCAGCGGGCCGGTGCTGCTCTGCTCTCTGGACATCTCCGGGTGAGCTTCTTTGCTGCTCCTCTCCAGGCTTCCTGCCTCCGGGTGTGCTCGCTCCAGACTGCTCCAGGCGGCACCCATCTTTTTTCTCTCCTTTCGTCTCCTCCCACTTCGAGGGCGATCCCGGGGCAACTCGGTGACTGTCAGCTCCAGGGGTAGTTCTTTCACGCTGACAGACACCTCCAGCATCACAGTCTCTGTTGGTGGGGGCGGTTTCCACTTTTGGCGCCATTTTCTGTCCCGGCCCACGATGGGAGGCAGCCTCTTGCCCTCCTTTGGCACGCCCATAATGGCGTCCGCTACTCTTCCAAGGCGGGAAATCTTCGGATTTGGCGGGAAGCGTCGCCCAGTGGCGGGAAACTCTGCAGATGGCGGGAACAAGCTGGAAATGGCGGACAATCGGCGGGACACGACCTGTGATGGGGTCCGATGGTGTGGACCCTCCGGAACCGGCGGGAGACTTCTTTCTGAGGTAAACTTGCACTTTTCTTCAGGCACGCAGTACCCGGGTGTTGCGGGCACGTAATCCTGCCGACTACGCCAAAGTTGACGCGCCCCCTGGGACATATTCCTTTTTGAGGGGAATACCCGGCACCGGATCAGATGGGGGGTTGTAGTCTCCGAGCGGCGGTGACCCGGCCCCGTGCCCAGGGCGTCAAGCTCAGTGTTATGTGGCAGTCCTACAGATGTTATTAAGAGTTCTTTTGTGTCGACTACGCCACCCGTTGTGATGCGGTCACTGTGGCCGCCGCTGCAGCAGGGTCCGCTGAGGCTGATGATGCAGGTGCAGCTTGTGATGATAACCCCCAACGGGAGGGGTATAGCCTCAGGGGGGACAGGTGCAGAGGATGGGGGTTGTGGTGGTGCAGTGCAGACGGCAGTGAAGACAGAGTCGGGTTATGCAGTTAAGGGTGTTTACTTACTGCAGATGTTGTACTGGTCACTCCAGCTCCGAGTGACCACCCGAGCCGTGCTGCGTCCACCAGGTCCTGGATCCAGCCAACCCCCAAACAAGTCCGGAGCGTGGCCCTGAGCTCTCCTTCTGTCCCGTTCTCTGGCCGTCCCCACCAGTGATCCACCTAGGTCCAGCTCCCTCGGGCCTTCTGTTGGGACACCCTTGGCCTTGGGTTCCCTGACCCTTCATGTGGTGTGCCTTCGGGGTGGATGTAGTGGGTGACCGTGGCAAACGCTGCCCACGGTCTCCGGTCTCTGGCTGGGGAATGTTTTTACCCCCACCAGCTTGGGTTCCGGTACCCTGATGCCGACTCTTCACCCGGGGTTTTAATTTGGGCTCTTAGAGTCCTGTTCTTCTGTGCCTCTGAGTCTCTCTCTCTCTCCTCTCTCACTCTGGGTCTTTCCTTCTCCTCTGCTCCTGACTTGTTCTCTGCATCTGACCCTGTTCTTAGTTGGTGCCCACCTTATATACACCCTCTATGTGTCAGCTCAGGTGACCAGCACCCAATGAGCTCCTAACTTTACCCAGGCTGCTCCCCCTATCTGCCCCTACACTACTTGGGATGTACCACCCCCCTCCCACTCCAGCCAGGAACAGACTCGGTCGTACCTGCACATTTCCAAGTGGGAGTACCGTCGGTCTGCTCCTCGGAAATGGGATGTGTGTAGTGCATGCAGCCTACCGAGCTCAGATCCACACTCCATCCTTACCCGGGAGTGGAATATCACACCTCTGGGTTGAGGTGCAATACCCCTGTAGCAGCCGAATCCTCAGGGTGCTACACTTACATGTGCTTTTCCACAAAATACCAGTGGTGCACGTAGTGAATCTCACAGTTCCAACTTGCCAACCGTGGGACCGCCAAGTGTTCAGCACTCAAACCGTAACAGAACCACAGTATCTGCTGGTAACATCAATTTTGCGGAATCATTTCACCACTTTTTTAGCCCATCCTTTGCAAGGCCACAGGAGACAAGAAGTCTGACACATAGTCAACGCCTAGAGACGATGGTACAGGAGTATCTCCAAGTAAACATTGAAGCCACGACTGTGTCACTGGACCCTTGCTCTTTTTGGGCTTCCAATCTGGATAAATGGCCGGAGCTAGCCACTTACGCCTTGGAGATCTTGTCATGCCCCGCAGCCAGCGTTCTGTCTGAACGTGTGTTCAGCGCTGCTGGTGGTGTGCTGACAGATAAGCGCACGCGGCTCTCCACTGATAATGTAGACAGACTCACGTTCATAAAGATGAACAAATCATGGATCCGAAACGACTTTTCTACCCCTGTGTCATCCTGGGGAGAGTAAAAGCTTGATGATTGGTTAAAATCACCCTACCAACCGTTTTAAGCTTTCAAATTACTAATCATGTTTATCTGTATCTTGACTGGAAAATAATTTGGGCTTTGTAGCAGTGTGCAGCACTGATCCTATTAGGCCATCTATAATAAGCTCCACCAGATTTAAAATTAAAAATAATTTTTAGCTGCATCTAGCCCGGAAAATAATTTTGGGGCTCCGAGATGCGCAAGACACATAAGTGCCTTCTTGCTGCACTACCTGCAGCATGACCCTCATATTGTCAGAATTCGAAGTAATCATGACTACTGGGTTGCCACACTCTTAGATCCCCCAAACTTTTCTATCAACCTTTTCATTTTAATAAAGACCAAAAAAATGGTCATTTTTGAAATTATAAGCATTAGCAGGTTGTTAGAAACTGAAATCAAACAGTTTTCAACTCAAAACTTTATTGTAGGTGATGTTACATTTTCACATAGGACCCCTTGTTCGAAAGGAGCTTCTGAACTCTCTCGTCCATTGAATTTGTCAGGTTTTGGATGGTTTCTGCTTCAATTGTTTTGCATGAGGACAGAATACCCTCCCAGAGCTGTTGCTTAGATGTGAACTACCTCCCGCCATCATAGACACTCCTTTTAATGATGCTCCAAAGGTTCTGAATGGGGTAGAGGTCAGGGGAGCATGGGGGTCACACCATAAGTTTGTCCCCTTTTATGCCCATATCAGCCAGAGATGCAGATGTTTTATGTGCAGCATGAGATGGTGCATTATCATGCAGAAAAATGATCTTGCTGTGAAATACACGGTTCTTCTTCTTGAACCATGGCAGGAAGTGCTGTTTGAGAAAATCCACATACATTATGGAGTTCATCTTTAGCGCCTTCAGGGATCCTAAAGGGGCCGACAATCTCTCTCCCCATGATTCCAGCCCAAAACATTACTCCACCTCCTCCTTGTTGGCGCTGTAGCCGTGTTTGCGTGGGGTGTCCATCAACCAGCCATCCTCCACTCCATCCATCTGGACCATCGAGCGCTGCACGGCACTCATCCGTGAACAAAACAGTTTTGAAATCAGTCTTCATGTAATGTTTGGCCCACTGGAGCCGTTTCTGCTTGTGTGAAGTGGATAGAGGAGGTCGACAGGATGGCGTATGCACAGCTGCAAACCTCTGAAGGACCCTGCATCTTGTTGTTCGGGGGACGTTGGAGGCACCAGCAGCTTCAAAAACTTGTCTGCTGCTATGACAAGGCTTTCTTGCCGCTGCTCTTTTAACCTGACGTAATTGCCTGTAGGAAAGAGTCCTCAATTTGCCCTTATCAGCACGCACACGTGTGTACTGTGAATCAGCTACATACTTCTTGATTGCCAAGACACTTCATCCTGATCATCGCACAATGTTGATTGTAGTCATGCCTTGACCTAAACACTCCACAATTTGTTGCTTCTCAGCAGCCGACACATCCTTTTTCTTTCCCATTTTGGCAGAAAATGTAGGCTGCTTAATAATGTGAGAGAGCCTTCTTAAGTAGTCTTGCCTTTCATTGGACACACCTGCCAAACTAATTAGCACAGGTGTCTGCAATTGCTTACAGTGATATAAAGAGCCCTGACACACATCACCATCAATGAGTTTAACTGACAAACAAACAAATTCTTCCCTTATCACTCCTAAACACTTTTTGCATAATAATTTGGAACGCAGTGTACATGTGCTTTTCCACAAAACACCAGTGGTTCACGTAGTGAATCTTACAGTTCTAACTTGCCAACCGTGGTCTGTATGGAATTGTTCAATAAAGGGCCCAAAATTAAGATAACATAGATGGGAGAGGTCTCTATGAATAGGAATTCCTAAGTATTTGATACCCTGTGAGGGCCAGGCAAAGGGAAAGTTGGACTGGATGGAATCCTATATGGATTTGGGGAGGGAGACATCGAGGGCCTCAGACTTCGCTGCATTGATTTTAAAATTTTACCATGTAACAAAGTGATCTATTTCAGCCATAACAGCAGGGATGGATATATGTGATTGAGTGATATATACTAGGACATCATCAGCAAATAGAGAGCACTTGTACTCGGTGCCTCCCACCTCAATCCACCTAATATTGGGGTTATGGCGAATTGATGAGAGCAGGTGCTCCGTCACTAGGATGTATAAGAGAGGGGACAGAGGACATCCCTGCCTTGTCCCATTGGTGATTGTGAAAGGTGATGAAAATGTTCTGACGCACCCCCTGGGCCTTGGGACACCCGGAGCCGGACCCTTTTTGGTGGATGCTGGTGGTTGTAGTCTTCGTGGCGGCGACCCGGTTCCGTGGCTCAGGGCGGTCAAACCAGTGGCGGAACTATTTATGTGGTTTTGATGTTTAAATGTCCGACTACGCCACCCGTGGATTGCGGTCAGAGTGAACCGCCGCTACAGGGCAGACCGCTGAGGCTGGTGTTGTGGGTGCAGCAGAGCGTAGCATAACTCCCCACGGGAGGAGTATAGCCTCAGGGCAGTGTATGCGGAGGATGGGGGTGATGGTGCAGGGCAGCAGCAGTAACGACACGGAGTCAGTGATGCAGTCCAGGGCCTTTACTCACAGTTCTTATTATCCAGACCACGTCTGCAGGTAACGGCTGCCCACGTCGTACTGTGCTCACCAGGTGAGGGGCTCAGACAACTCCCAGATAACTTTGGAGCACTTCACAGGACCCCCTTTGTGTGTCCTTTGTCTGGCCTTTCTTACCAACACTTCTGTCCGGGTGCCTCGGGCCTCCTCTTGGTAAACTTGGCGCCAGTTTCCCTGACCCTATGTGGTGCCTTCCTAGCGGGTGTAGCGAGGGGCTGCGCCACATAAAATGTCAGAGCCTCCGGTTTCTAGCTGAGGGTCGTTTCCTGCCTCCACTAGTTCGGGGACCGGTCTCCCCCTTTGGCCTGACCCCTCCACGCAGGTGGATTCGGGCGTGCGGTGGCGACTCACCCGTCCGCACCCCTGGGATCCCTTCATTCCTCGTTCCTGGAGCCTTCTCCGCTCCTCTTCCTTCCTTCTCCCTCTTCCAGGCCTGGGCCTCTGTTACTAGGCCCGCCTCCGGAGCAGAGCTCATGCAGAGCCCCTGCTCCCTGCCACTTCTGCTCAGACTTCTCTGCACTGAACTAAGATGGTGCCCACCTTTTATACTCCCTTCTCAATGCACCCAGGAACTGCTTCCTCCCTGCTCCTGCACTACAGGGTTCCCCTTCCTCAGTGTTCCCTCCCCCCACTCCAGCCAGGGACAGGGACTGTCGTGCCCATCTCAGGGGCATATTGGTCGCCCTGCCACACGGCAATGTGGTGTAATGCATGCAGGTGTCGGGTCCTGATCCACACTCCATCCTTACCTGAGAGTGAGATATCACACCTCTGGGTGAGGTGCAATACGTCTGTAGCAACCGAGCCCTCAGGGTGCTACAGTTCCATTTATCTTCAGCCTAGGTGACGTATTGCGATACAGGGCCGTGATTTTGGCTATAAAAGGGTCCCCTAGACCCCTACCCCAAGCTTTTTAAGAGAATCATATATGGCGTGCCAGGAGACTCTATGGAATGCTTTCTCAGCATCCAACGAGAATATCTAATTACAAATTTTTAACTGCATCTAGCCCAGGAAATACTTTGTGCCTAGTAGCAGTGTCTGCTAGTCAGCGGATTATCCCGGCTGTTAAGCAAGCTACACCACCTGTAGTTTAGACACTTAATTTTTTCAAAGGAAATGCTTCGGGACCATGGGATACTTAGTGAAGAGCATCAGGAGGCACCCCAAGGCATAGGGGCTGGGACTGGCAGTAGGATGCCTTGCGGTGGACAGCCGAGCTCGATCCTTATAAAAGCTTTTTAACTGCAGCAGCTTTAGTGGACGCTACTGGAGCTGGAATTACCGCGGCTGCTGGCATGAGACTTGCCCTCCAATAGATCCTTGTAAATGGATTTAAAGTGTATTCATTCAAATTAGAGAGACAATTTAAATTAAAAAGCTTAGAGCTGCCTCCACCACAGGGGGGCTCGCTTGACCCACCAGCGGACAGGCACCAGTATTGGGAGAGGGGGGCTGGCCGTCAGGGTTCACCGCGGCTCTGGCACAAACCCGGCGACACGGAGGTGGCACGGGCAGGAGCGGACTGGCCGTGTCAGCTTCTCACTTTTTGGATTTTAGAAGGGCATGACATGCCTATATCTGTGTCTCCCCCTCCTTTTACTCCTCCACCTCTTTTATTTTCGCATGACTATATGTACTTGTCACTTTTCCATGTGTTAGTTATGTCTTCTGAGCCGTTTGTCAGCTTTTGGACACCTTTGAAGGTGTTTTCTATGTGTTTCTATGTGTTTTTGTTTGCCTGCCATTGGTTTTAACGGTGTTCAAAGGTGTTCGATGAACAGTTCGACGAACAGTTCGGCGAACACACGGGTGTTCGACGAACCGAACCGAACTCGAACACTACGGGGGTGGCTCAACACTACTTAACACTACACCACTCCTGTCCTGAAGGGGGCCTAAATGCAGTAGGGTGCTGCCCCGGCCCGGGATAGGGGAGATGGGGGGGACCAAAGATAGGGTGAGGGTGGAGGACACACTTTTAGGAAACACTTATTCTTTCATATTTAATCTACGGCCATCTTAGGTTCAAGGTCTTTGATTGTGGTCTTCGTCTTTGATTGTGGTCTTCTGCCAGAGTCCAGCAAAAGTCTGCAGCTGACTGAAGATACACGGTCCTCGTACTCTGGCCTTGAGACGAGGAGCGGGTCAGAGTTAACCACTGTCTCTACCCGGTCAAGGTCCTGACCTAAGAAGGCCTTGGAGGGGAGCAGAGGAGATAGGCTACACAGGCAAAAGGAGGGGGATACGGACGGAGCGGAGTCACCACCTGTATTCTTTACTCTGGCCTAGTCAGAGGGATTCCTGCTGCAAGAGGGGTGACCGGCCCCCGATATCTGACTTTGTTACTTCACGTCTCAGTCAGAAAAGCCCGGAGGCTTAGCGGATCCCAGAGGGATACGGACGGAGCGGTTTATGCCACCTGTATCTCTTACACTGCGTTTATCCAGTGGGACCCGGCCTTACAACACGTTCGTACCACACACAGTCAGGAGAAGACTTAGTGGGAGAACCTACCAAGGAGAGGAACACACACCAGCGGTGTCTCGACAGGTGCTCCTGATCTACCTGGAAAGTGCTGAACCCCCTTCCCAGTGGCTGCAGTACACAGTGAGTATCAGAGAGAAGCTTTGCGGCTGAAAGTTCATCCCAAGTGAGTAAAGACCCGGATGACTTCATACACCGTCTCAGCTTGTTATTTCCTGCGCGGCACTGTACCCACCATTCCTCCTCACACTGCCCTGAGGCCTGCTCATCCTGCGGGGAGCCGTCCCATCTTAGCTGCCCGTAACACCGGCCTCAGTGGACTGAAGCAGCACTGGTGCCCAGCACCGGAAACCGCAGGTGGCGTAGTCGAAATACCACTCTTACTTGAAAGCCCAATATTTTTATGTGACGGCCCTGGGCACGGAACGGGTCCAGGCCAAGACTGCCTCCCCCGCTACCTCCTACACCGACCCGACTTCGAGTAACCCCATTTCCCAGGGAGGGCTAGAGCATCACTCATGCACGCATCATTTCCAGGGGTGTAGCTATGACACACTTCCGGATTTCCGGAGGTGTGACTAAGACGCACTTCCGGATTTGCGTGGAACGCATATTAACTGCGCTCCAAGAAGTGTTCGTCACATCCGGGTGTGCGGCAATGGGCCCAAATAGAAGCGCTCGGGTCCATAGCCATCTCACTACCCCTATTGACAGGGAGACAAACAGTCCATATGGACGTGCGCATTCCCCCATAGCCCATATGGGGCATCTTGTGAAATCACTATGTGGACTCTATAAGAGAGCTCCACATGCCCTTTCTCAGCATGTACAGAGTCAAAAATACTTCAAATACGGATTATATTTTTTATATATAAACCCAGGGGGACAATACTAGAAGAGGTAATATCTCTGATTAGACAGTAACATTCATTAATGAAGAGAGGTGACAATCACTGGTATTTTAGTATTTTTCATTTTGGGGATAATAGAACACCAAATGGTCATAACAAGAAAGGAATAGGGGGGGAGGGGTTCTTTGAAACAAATAACCCATACAAATTGAGTAACCAATTCCTTTTAGTGGTGCGAGACACAATGGACCTGGGCACATACAGACAAACGCCATACAAACCTCAAAAGGAGAGAAGGAAGAAGAACATAGGCACTATCCCTCTTTTTGTCCCTGACTAACTTATACCCTACCTACGTGGAGGTTGGCACCCTACCACCCTATGCCAGTGCCCCCCCCCCACTCAACGTCTGCTGTCCCTGCCTAAACTATCCCTATCCTGGCCCTTATGTATTTAAAAAGGGGGAGAAGGATAGTTGTTCATTCAGGCCAAGCGGAGTGGGGGTCCTTAGTTCAAAGATCCACCGTGTCTCTTTTTGCAATATTAGGGCATCCCAATCTCCTCCTCTAATTGGTGGGGTAATTTTATCAATTCCCATAAAAGTAACTTTCCTATGGATCACCCTGGTGCATGGTATTTGGTATTGACGTGACAGGCCAAGGGAGTATCTCGTTTATTAATGATGTCTCTGATGTGCTCTTCTATCCTTTTCCGAAACTCTCGCTTAGCTTTACCTATATATTCAAGTTGGCATTCGCATGTTGCTTTATAAACAATCCCTTTTGTGCGACAGTTGATAAAATGTCTAATCTCATAAACCACGCCTGTTAAAACTTTTCTCTTGTGTGATGAAATCGCAAGACTTTCAGCACCCACAACGAAAGGAGCCTCTACAACCCCGATCCAACCATGACTGAGTTCTTTTTGGCTGATAATAACTATGAACAAGGCGATCTCTTAGAGACCTACCACTTCTATAGGTAATCTGGGAGGCTGTTGGTATTAGGTTTTTAAGATCACAATTCATGTGTAGGATAGACCAGTGTCTTTGGAGAACCGCCCTGATATGACTAGACTGGTAAGAAAAGTGGGTAATAAATTTTACCACCTCCTTTTTTTCGGTCTGTTTTGACTGAGGGTTTAGAAGAGATGCTCTATCCCTGTTGAGCGATTCCTTGACGGCCCTTTCCCAAAATTCGTTTAGGGTATCCTCTTTCCCTAAATCTCCCACTCAAATCCCATGCCTGCTTCTTGAAATTCTCTATATCCGAGCAATTTCTCCTCATTCTAAGGAATTGACCCTTAGGAATGCCCCTCTTAAGGGGGACAGGGTGACAACTATACAGTGTCCATTTTAGGACATGATCAGATATGAATCACTTGTCAAAATCACTTGTCAGGATCAATTGTCAGACAGAGTATTTAGCCTCAAACGTGACATCATGCTGATGTTTGATTTTGATATCTGGTCATGTCCTAAAATGGACACTGTACAACTATCCCACCTCAAGAGGGAATTAGTTGCTGTGGGTTTCCTATAGGTATCAGTAACAAGCAAGCCATCGCAATTCCTCTGTATGAGGACATCCAGGAAAGCCAGTCTAGATGTATGGGCCTCATAGGTAAATCTAAGACCGTTTGGATTGTTGTTTAATTTAGTGACAAATTCTCCAAAGCTCTCGGGACTCCCCCTCCAGAGAACGAAGACATCATCGATGTAGCGAAGCCACATCACGATGTTATTGACTTGGTCCAGAGGGGTTTCGCCAAATACCAAATTTTCTTCCCACCAGCCCAGGAGCAGATTAGCATAAGAGGGGGCACAAGGGCTCCCCATTGCTGTGCCCCTGAGCTGGTGGAAGTACTTATGGTCAAACACGAAAATGTTCCTTGTGAGACAGAATTCTAATGCTTTCATAATGAACTCATTATGTGCAGCAAATTGTTGTCCACTGGATTTCAAATAGTATTCAACAGCTTTTAGTCCCCAGTTGTGGGGGATCGAGGAGTACAGGGTCTCCACATCTATCCTACAGAGAATTGTGTCTGTGTCTAATGTAATGCCATCAATTTTGCCCAAAAGGTCCATTGTGCCTCACACGTAGGAACGAGTGACACCACAAATGGTTTCAAAATTTTATCAATGTATATACCCAGGTTTTGTGTCAGGCTATTTACCCCTGACACAATAGGTCGCCCCTTGAAGGGAACAGTTCCCTTGTGCACTTTAGGCAAACAATAGAATTTTGCCAAAACAGGGTGGACCGGATACAGGAAGTCTCTCTCATTACTGTCAATGACTCTTTTTTCAAAGCCATAATCTAGGAGTTCTTTTTAGATCCTTTGTGAATTGTTTAGTGGGATTTTCTAGTAATCTACGATAACCCATATCCTCACTTAGTAAGGAAAGGCATAATTCGTGATATTTTACAGTATCTATTATCATGATGTTCCCATCTTTATCTGAAGGCTTGATCGTTATATCTTTCTCTTGTTCTAGCCTAAGTAGACAATCCATCTGATTCTTAGTAAGATTAAAGTGACAACATGACCCATATCTAAAGCTCCAAGTTCACCAATCACAAGATCCAATGGACTGATGTCCCCTGATGGTGGGGGCATCTTCTGACTCTTACTCCTGAGATCGGTGAACGGGCCCATCCCATTTTCATTAAGATGAATGTCTCCTAGAATAAAAATTTGACATCCTGCAAGAGTCCATCATCAATCCCCAATTCAAGGCTTTTCTTTTTATCTTCCCTAATGAAGTGTTTTTTCCATCTTACTGTCTCAAAAAAGTCACAATCTGTAGTAGGTACAAAAGAAAGTCCTTTACTGAGGACACACATCTAGTCTGTAGAAAGATTTCTAGAAGAAAGGTTAATGATTTTGGAGTCTATATTGGATTGTATTCTGTTAGACGATTCCTGAGAGGGTAAATGGGGTCTAAAAAACCTCCCCTTTGGGGTGACCTTTTTCCCTTACCACGCTCTCGACACTTTCCTCGTCCTTTTCCCTTTGGATTCTAACCTCGTCCCTCTGTATCTGAAAAATCTGTTTCGGACGAGGACAAATCTGTTTCTATATTACTACGGTTAGATGTTGTTGCTACAGAATAGGCTTTGTTCTCTTTAAATATACATTGAGTGTGTTTAACATATAGTATGTGTGTATAAAAAATACAGTGTAGGCGACGGTGTGTAGCATGTAGTTTGTGTGTATTATATAGTGTATGTTTAGTATGGAGAATGTATGTGTGGGTAGCATGGAGAGTGTGTGTGTGTGTGTGTGTGTGTGTAACACTGTGTGTGTGTGGCATGTAGTGTGTGTAACATACAGTGTGTGCTCATTTAGGTAGTAAAAAAATATTTATTTTTGTTTTTTTATATATATGAATAATGTCTAAATATGTATAGTATATATCCTAATATAAAAAGAAAAAAAAATCACACAGTTTTTTATATTTTACTCACTTATATTGCACCATTAATTTCACAGCGCTTTACAGACATTATCATCACTGTCCCCATTGGGGCTCACAATCTAAATTCCCTATCTGTATGTCTTTGGAGTGTGGGAAGAAACTGGAGAAAACCCACAAAAACACAGGGAGATCATACAAACTCCTTGCAGATGTCATCCTTGGTGGGATTTGAACTCAGGACCCCAATGCTGCAAGGCTGCAGTGCTAACCACTGAGCCCTGTGCTGCCGATATGCAGAAAAAAAAAAAAGGCTATCATAATATAAATGAATATTAATTAGGTGAGGATGCTTATTTATGTAAAGCTCATAATTAGCTGCATCTATGGTGAATTAGTGTATATATAATTTTCAATGGAGGATCTAGGGAGATAATTAATGACTTTACGATCTTATGGCAGCTGTTTTATCATGAACACTCCACTTTGTCCTTTATAATAATTTATGAATTTTTTTTTTTTTTTTTTAAAAACTATTTTTACTAATTCTTTCCCAAGAAGTTGAACAATGCAAAGTGTTAGTTTTTTTAATCACTTTTAGTATTTATAGGATTAAAATATATTCCTGGAGTGCCACTAATTCTCTGTAAATATTTTAGACGGAGGCCTCAGGGTTCTCCAGAAATCAAACCTTGCTGCACCGCTATGTGGGCTGATTCGTGCATAATGACGACGGCTGCCAGAGAAGAATTTCCTGTTTTGTCTCAATCACATATGAATGCAGGCAAACGACTGAATCACTCGCTCAGCTGCAAGAGGGAAAAGAGTACAAGTCAGTGAGTGCTGGATTTTACATCCAGGCTGCAAGATCAGCAACAGCAGAAAAGCCGCTAATCCAAAATTAACACTGTGCTGGATTAGCAGGAACCTAACCCTTGTAGCAGGAGAGGTTCACAAGACTCCTGAGCAACTTGCACCACTGCACGGGGTCCCAGTTGGAATGGGGGCTCTACTGCTGCTTTAAAGCAGTCTACAAATTAGTCGAAAGGGTATTCATGGGTTATGCCCGGTATTGAATAATAGGCTGTTGCTGTTTCAATAAAATCAGTGTTTTATCAGCAGGAGATTATCACTACAGGACTTAGGTGTTTCGTGCCTCCTAGTCACTTGCTCTGTGTATCTCCACCTCCACTACTGATTGGCATCTTTCTGGTAATATACAGGGAACACAGAAAGCAGCCAATCAGTAGTGTGAGTGGGGTTATACAAGGCTCAGTATTCAGAGCTCTGCTAGATCTGCAGCAGAGAAAACAGTGATTGTATAAAAATGACAACATTAGACCAGCAAGTGATACATCACTGAAATCAGGGTCTTTGTCACGATATCATGCTGCTCTCAGATTATATAGCAAAAACCTGGTGACAGATTCAATTTAAATTAACATTATTTTTTATTTAAAAAATAAAATATTGTTTAAAACATTACATTTTTTAATAAATAATACTCCTTCCAGAGGCAACGGACAACTTTGGCCTGCATTTGCTATAATCAGCCAGACGGCTAGTCCCGACAATGCTGCTGCTATTATTTCTGCTAAAACCTCCCATATTCTTACTGGCAGATGATGTGGCCAGGGTGTTTTTCATTACCCAAACAATTTCCGCTCTTTCTTTCACCAGACATTTTATCGTGGGTGAAAATACAGCAATATTGGGCAGGGCAAAAGCAGACGCTGGACCGGTGCAAAAGAATGAGCGGTGAGCAAGTGTAAACTGAATGAGTGGGTTGCAGTGTAAGGGTGGTGGACTGCTGCGGTTGCGTTCCTTCCCCTGAAGACATCAATCACGACAATGTATTGTAATGTGAATTGTTTTTTGCGTCTTTTGTAAATATTGTGTCATGTTAATTGTATTGTGATGTCTGCTTGTGTAATGTAAGATAAGTAATGTATAGTGTAGTATGTGTAGTTGACTATAGAAGTAGAAGGAGTCAATGTTTGGGAATAGCCCACAGTGGGAGGGGGTACTGTAGGGAAGAGTGACTGCTTCCAGCTAGGAAGACAGATAGGGTCTGGAATGCAGAGTGAGCAGTGCTGCTTATGAGGGTGACCTTAGATGAGAGGAGACCGGACAGGAGGGATAGCGAGATCCAGAAGATAAGTGACTAATAGAGGCAGAGTGGCCTTCCAGAGACGAGTCCTAGGAGAGGACGCCTAGCCTCAAGACCTTGGGCTTGTAACTTTGAGAGGTAACGGGCCTAAACAGGACTGAGTACGGGGGACTAGTGAAGGGTCCTGAGCGAACATTCCGTGGACCCAGTAGTTGAAGAAATAGGACGCAGTACTGCTGAACAAGTAAAGGAGATCTGTTGACCAGGCCTGTAGCGTTAAAGCTGGGTTGTGGTGAAGTAGGGAGAAACAGTGGACATAGAGGTCTCTGGAGTAAACTACTGAGGAAGGAAACTGTGTGGAAAATGATTCATATTGCAAAGGAACCGTTCATAAGACTTTATACCCGCTATCCCTTGTATATAACCCTTACCAAGTTGCCGTTTAGTAAAGAGTTTATTTTTGAATGGTGGTCTCCCTCATTGAACTGTGAAACATCTGGTCCTGGCAAACCAGCAACATCGGTTACATGCGGCCTGCATGGGTGTAGGGCCCTCACAGCTCAAGTCCAAACACCTACCCAGGACCTCCACTTTCATGTAACATACCGAGGTGCCACAGACGAGTGCCCCACTCATGGCTACCGCCTCACGTTACCGTAGCAGTATGAGCAACAGGTCCTGTTTAAAAAAGAGTCAGTGACTCCAACCTCTGTTCCTCTCTCTATCAATTTCTTGTAATTCAATCTCTCTATTATCTTCTCCTCGCACACTACTTCTCACAATGTGTACTATTTCTCACTGACAGAGCTCTGAGATTGCACACAATGTCAGTAGCATCTTCTGCATGGGCAAAGATGACAGAAAGAAAAGCTAAGGATGCCGGGAGATAAGAGGTGGTTCTCAAAGCTCCCATCCAGCAGCCACTGATTACTGACATGGCCGATGGACCGGTTCCTGCGCATTGATTCAATACTGTAACCCAGGGATCCCCAACCTGTAGCTTAGAAGCCAAATGTGGCTCGTGGACCCGTGATGTGTGGCTCGCGGCTGTCTGCCAGCTTAGTGCATTAGCACCAGGTGTAGCAAACAGCTATTCAGAGAAGATCTATAGATGGTGACTTTTGTGTGTAGCCTGCACAGAAGAGCAGATCTGAATGGGGGTAAGATAGTAAACCATGGAGCTTGGCTTACTGCCTTAGGGTGATTTCAGTGGAAATGCTTTGGCTGTCATTATACTGGTATTGGGGTTTCTGGGTGTCTCTACTAGGACAGGAGCTGGAGGTGGCTCGCGACCCTCTCTCAGAGCTGGATGTGGCTCGCGACTCTCTCTCAGAGCTGGATGTGACTCTAGACTCTCTCAGAGCTGGATGTGGCTCACGACTCTCTCTCAGAGCTGGATGTGGCTCGCGACGCTCTCTCAGAGCTGGATGTGGCTCGCGACTCTCTCAGAGCTGGATGTGGCTCGCAACTCTCTCTCAAAGCTGGATGTGGCTCGCGACTCTCTCTCAGAGCTGGATGTGGCTCGCAACTCTCTCTCAGAGCTGGATGTGGCTCGCGACTCTCTCTCAGAGCTGGATGTGGCTCGGGACTCTCTCTCAGAGCTGGATATGGCTCGCGACTCTCTCTCAGAGCTGGATGTGGCTCGCGACTCTCTCTCAGAGCTGGATGTGGCTCGCGACTCTCTCTCAGAGCTGGATGTGGCTCGCGATTCTCTCTCAAGAGCTGGATGTGGCTCGCAACCCTCTCTCAGAGCTGGATGTGGCTCGCGACCGTCTCTCAGAGCTGGATGTGGCTCGCAACCCTCTCTCAGAGCTGGATGTGGCTTGCAACCCTCTCTCAGAGCTGGATGTGGCTCGCAACTGTGGCGCCCCTGAGGGTTCAGTCGCCACAGGGGTACTGCACCTCAGATAGAGGTGTGGTATCTCCGCTTCCAGGTAAGGATGGAGCATCTCACAGGACCCCACTTCACCACTCAACACTACACCACTCCTGTCCTGTAGGGAGTCTAAATGCACCAGGGTGCTTCCCCGGCCCGGGATAGAGGAGATGGGGGGAACCAAAGATAGGGGGAACCAAGTAGTGGGTGACGGTGGAGGAAACACTTACAGGAAGCACTTATAGAATCATATATAATATACGGCCATCTTATGTTCAAGGTCTTTTGATTGTGGTCTTCTATCGGGGTCCAGCAAGAGTCTGTAGCTGACTGAAGATTCACGGTCCTCCTTCTCTGGCCTTGAGACGAGGAGCGGGTCAGAGTTAACCAGTGTCTCTGCCCGGTCAGGGTTCTGTGCTAAGAAGGCCTTGGAGGGGAGCAGAGGAGATAGGCTCCACAGGCAAAAGGATCCCAGGGGGATACGGACGGAGCTGAGTCGCCACCTGTATTCTTCACTCTGGCTTAGCCAGAGGGATTCCTGCTGCAAGAGGGGTAACCGGCCCCCGATATCTGACTTTGTCACTTCACGTCTGAGTCAGAAAAGCCCGGAGGCTTAGTGGATCCCAGGGGGATACGGACGGAGCGGAGACGCCACCTGTATCCCTCAAACCTGCGTTTATCCAGTGGGATCCTGTCTTATACCACGTTCATACCACACACAGTCAGGAGAAGACTCAGTGGGAGAACTTACAAAGGAGAGGAACACACTAACTGGGTCTTGTCTGGTTCTCCTGATGTACCTGGGGAGCGCTGAACCCCTTCCTGGTGGCTGCATTATGCCGTGTGTAGGTTTGCGGCTGAAAGCTCATCTAAAGTAAGTACTCGGATGACTTCATTCACCGTCTCCGCTTGTTTATTCCTGCGCGGCACTACACCCACCATTTCTCCACACAGTTCAACATTCTCTGCCCTGAGGCCTACTCCGCCTGTGGGGAGTAGTACCAACCAAGCTGCCAGAACACCATCCTTAGAGGACTGTCGCAGCGCTGGTGGCCTTCACCAGAAACCACAGGTGGCGTAGTCGAACAACCACTCATCCAGAAGCCCAATTTTTATGTGACAGCCCTGGGCACGGAACGGGTCTAGGCCACGACTGCATCCCCACAATATCCGCAAGGCCCAGCTCCGAGTATCCCCCAATTTGCTCAGGGAGGGTGTCACAACTTGGCATAGTCGGCAGGGTTGCGTGCCCACAGCAACGGAAGAAGTTAATCCCCATTGCCGATGGGTACTGTGCGCCTTTCACAAAAGACTGTCGTTACACACTTAATGTGGCGCCCGCCCAAGAAGAACGGACGCCATTATGTGCAAAAACAACAGCAACCTAAGACCTCCCATCGTGGGCCTGGCTCCCCAATGGCGCCAAAAGGGCCTACCGCCCCCTCCAGCAGAGACTGTCCGCATAGTAGTGTCCGTCAAGATGGATGGGACGTCCCAAGGAGTGCCCGTCAGCCAGCCACCCTGGAGCCACCCCAAAAGAAGGAGAAGAAACAGACCGCACCTAGCAGCAGAGATGGACGCAGCCAAAGAGAAGCTCTCCGTCGCTGGCCCACCAGCTGCTACCTCCCTCACTATGGAAGGAATCTACTTGACCGTGGAGGAGGCCGACTTCCTCCACGGTGAAACGCAGGATCTGACCCGGAGGGTCGAAGAGGCCCAACGACTGGCCGCCACAGAATGGAGAAAGGAGGTGTTGTGAAAGATCCAGGCCCGCCGCCAGAGCTCGTCGCGCATGACCATCGCGGCCTCAGCCCCGGTGGAGGAAGCCCAGGAGGCCCCGTGCAGCCCAAGAACGGGTAAGCCTGAAACCCCTATCCCGGGCGCGAGACGCACCGAAGCCCTCCTGGATCTCATGCCGTCACCCCCGTCCCCGGGCGCCATCGCTTGGGAGCAGCTCTTAGCTCCGGAGGCCGAGGCCCAAACCACCGCCACCCCCGGGAGCCTGCTATGTCTCCCGACTCCCGATACAGACGGCCCTGCAATTTCTTGGGTGAACACCTGCCCCAACCCGGACTGGGCTGCACCAATAGAGGGCCCGCAGCGACCCCCGCTATTGCCACTGCCCGCGCCACCGGTCGCTTGCCCGGCGGCAGAAGAGTTTGCCTGGGACAACCGGGGGGGGCGACCTGATGGGCTTCCCCCGGGAAACCAAGACCGAAGCGCGGTGGCAGGAGGAGACTTGCCGTAAAGAGCTCCTCCAGCTCGAGAAAGAGCGGCGGAAGAAGAGGGTCCGCTGTGAACGTCTGGAGGTGCGCGCCAAGGCTGCCAAGTCACAGGCCTGTCAGGCGGAGGCCACCCGTCCAAGCCCTCGGGTGTTATGATAGGCTACAAGCACTAAGGAAAGACAGGAGATCTGTCCCTACAATAGAACTAAGCTAGATCCCTACGATGTAACGGGGAACCTGATCCTGCGTTCAGACCCGCTAAAGTCCTCAGCTAGTCTGAACGAAGACCTATAGATGTGAGGGATGGATCCCTACAAGAACTAGGGACTGGGAGAAAGATGGACACCTCCTAGCAGAAATTGTAGCAGTAAAAAGACAAACAAACAACATAGAACATAGAGGTCAAAAGACCTAGCTAAACTGACTGAGAAAGGTTACAAAGCACCTGGCTAGCTTAAGAGTAGAAATTACAATGAAGTCCAGCATGGCCAGAAGGGCGGAGCAGGATTAAATAGGCAAAAAAGGTCATGTGACCAGCAAAATAGAAAAAAACTAACAGGAGAGTTGTAACACCGGGAAGAAGGCCTTATCGTGCGCTTCCACCAGGAGGCAGGATGGTGCTTCATTCGTAGCCCACAGTTTAACCGGGACGTCTTTGTCAACCGGCGGGACGTCGAGCCGCGGCTGGAGCAGGGCCACCCTGGCCGGAACCTCTACCCGGGCAATTTGGTGTCCTACACTCGCCACCACGGGGAGAGTGGGTGGTATGCCATGGATGTCCACAGGGTATTCAAGGAGGATGCCCCCACTCACCTACCCACAGAGGACCGGTCAGGCTCCGTCGGGAAAGATGAGTCATTTCCCCGGTGAGGATACCACTTTTGAGCAGCCCCGGGAGATGCACCTCCCAATTGTTTGAACTGTTCTTTGTTTCTTAAGTTTGTTGCACCCGGATTCATTTAAAACAAACATTTGTCCCTGCGGACGCTGAGCATGAGACAGACTAACATTGTAAATAGTTTGCACCTATTTAGGTGCCCCCTATTGGTTTTATGCAGAACCATCTCTACCTCTGACCTCAGAAGTAAAACCTGTCTGGTCGCGGCTCTACTGGAGGTCCAACTCGGGATCTTCATGCCCTGCAGCCACCCAAGGGCCTACGTTGAGGGTTTTGGGCAGGTCCCTCATGCTGCTGAACTAGCACTTTTCTACCGGAATAATGTCTCTTTAATGTTTTATATATTTATACCATATATCCTGTAACGCTAAAGCACCTGAGCCTCCCATAAAGGGAAGATTGTTTTCTTGTTTGCAAAAATATTTAAAAATGTTTGAATGTCTCTACCAAACTTTTCTCCATTGCAGCCCGCGGACGTGCTGTGCTTCACCGGGGGAAAATGTGGCGCCCCTGAGGGTTCAGTCGCCACAGGGGTACCGCACCTCAGATAGAGGTGTGGTATCTCCTCTTCCAGGTAAGGATGGAGCATCACTCAGAACCCCACTTCACACTCAACACTACACCACTTCTGTCCTGTAGGGGGCCTAAATGCACCAGGGTGCTGCCCCGGCCCGGGATAGAGGAGATGGGGGGAACCAAAGATAGGGGGAACCAAGTAGTGGGTGAGGGTGGAGGAAACACTTACAGGAAGCACTTATAGAATCATATATAATATATGGCCATCTTATGTTCAAGGTCTTTTGATTGTGGTCTTCTGTCAGGGTCCAGCAACAGTCTCGGTCCTCGTTCTCTGGCCTTGAGACGAGGAGCGGGTCAGAGTTAACCAGTGTCTCTGCCCGGTCAGGGTCCTGTGCTAAGAAGGCCATGGAGGGGAGCAGAGGAGATAAGCTCCACAGGCAAAAGGATCCCAGGGGGATATGGACGGAGCTGAGTCGCCACCTGTATTCTTCACTCTAGCTTAGCCAGAGGGATTCCTGCAGCAAGAGGGGTAACCGGCCCCCGATATCCGACTTTGTCACTTCACGTCTCAGTCAGAAAAGCCTGGAGGCTTAGTGGATCCCAGGGGGATACGGACGGAACGGAGTCGCCACCTGTATCTCTCAAACCTGCGTTTATCCAGTGGGACCCGGCCTTACACCATGTTCATACCACACACAGTCAGTTGAAGACTCAGTGGGAGAACTTACAAAGGAGAGGAACACACTAACTGGGTCTTGTCTGGTGCTCCTGATCTACTTGGGGAGCGCTGAACCCCTTCCTGGTGGCGGCAGTATGCCGTGTGTAGCTTTGCGGCTGAAAGTTCATCTAAAGTGAGTAAAGTACTCAGATGACTTCATTCACCGTCTCCGCTTGTTTATTCCTGCGCGGCACTCTACCCACCATTCCTCCACACAGTTCAACATTCTCTGCCCTGAGGCCTACTCCGCCTGTGGGGAGTAGTACCAACCAAGCTGCCAGAACACCAGCCTCAGAGGACTGTCGCAGCGCTGGTGGCCTTCACCAGAAACCACAAGTGGTGTAGTCGAACAACCACTCATCCAGAAGCCCAATTTTTATGTGACTGCCCTGGGCACGGAAGGGGTCTAGGCCACGACTGCATCCCCGCAACATCCGCAAGGCCTGGCTCCGAGAATCCCCCAATTTGCTCAGGGAGGGCGTCACACAACCCTCTCTCAGAGCTGAATGTGGCTCGCAACCCTCTTTCAGAGCTGGATGTGGCTCGCGACTCTCTCTCAGAGCTGGATGTGGCTCACGACTCTCAAGCTGGATATGGCTCGTGACCCTCTCTCAGAGCTGAATGTTGTTTGCGACCCTCTCTCAGAGCTGGATGTGTCTCGTGACCCTCTCTCAGAGCTTGATGTGGCTCTCAAGGTCAGAAAGGTTGGGGATCTCTGCTGTAACCCACTGCCTTAGATGATGTAGCCTGGCATAGGCTTTATGTTTGCCAAATGTATACTTGTATGTGTGGCGCCCCTGGGGGTTCAATCGCCACAGAGGTACTGCACCTCTCCCAGAGGTGTGGTGCCTCCTTCTCTCAGGTAAGGAGGGAGTTCTGCCCAGGACCCCAACACCCACATTCACCACTACACTACTCCAGGCCGGCTGGAAGGGAAAGATGCATTATGTTCCTGCTGAGCCCTGTCCCTTGATGGAGTGGGGGGAACCAAAGAGAGGGGAAACCAGTAGTGGGTGTGGGTGGAGGATGTAGAGTAGGGGAGCACCACTGTAGGAGGTATATAAAGGGCAGCCATCTTAGGGTGGCAGGGGAGTCGGTCAGTCAGTCAGTGAGTAGTAAGGAGAGGAGGGGAGCAGAGTCTCTTCAGGAGCTCTGCTCCATAAGTGGGGCCTAGTAACAGAGGCCCAGGAGGGGAGCAGAGGAGAAAGGCTCCAGTAACAGAAGGGATCCCACGGGGTACGGTGAGTGCAGGACGGCACCCGTACGCCCCGAATCTGCCAGGTGTCAGAGGAATCAGGCCGCAGGAAGGGAACCGGTCCCTGGACCAGCCGTGTTACTCCAGGTCTCGGCTGGAAAAACCGGAGGCTTCTGCACTTCCATGGTGCAGTTGCTACAGCCTCACCCTAGTCGCCGTGAAGGGCATCAAGTATGTCCGGGAACTCCAGGTTGTCCAGAAGGGACTTCAGAGCACCCGATCGGGACTGTGTGTGGGGGAGCGCAGGGCAGGAGGGAGAAGACCCAGCGTGTGAAGTCGGTCAAGGAAAGGAACATAAGAAAGGGGGTCCTGTTAAGTGCTTCTAATCTACCTGAAGGAGTGCTGAGCCCCTGCCTGGCAGACGCAGTGCGACGCGGAGGCTGACACCCGTACAGTGTACCTGAGAAACTTGATCAAGAACTGTGAGTAAAACTCGGATGACTGCACTGCACTGCCTCCGTCAGTTATTTCTGCTGCGCCATCTCGCCTGCACTGCAAGCCCCAGCATCACCACCATTTGCACCTACACTGCCACAGGGGCCTGCTCCACCTGTGGGGAGCAGAAACATCCCAGCTGCCATCCCATTAACCATTACCGGAAACCACAGGTGGCGTCACGAGACAAACTGTATACTAAAACCCCTTTTTAAAGAGAGACCCAGAATACGGGCCCGGGAGCCGACTGCCGTGACATCCTAAACAAGGTAAAAAGCCCGGGTACCGAGTCCCCTATATTCCCCCTGGGTGACACATATGTTTCTAGCATGTGTTTTATTGTAAAGATGCCAGATTATTGGAATTGTATCTAAAATATCTTAAAATAATATAAAGTCAATATATGTGATTACAGAAACTGACAGAAGGACATAAATACCGGGGTCGGGCATTGAGACCCTTTTACAGTGCAGATGGGCAAATGACTGCTCAACAGAATGAGGATGAATTAAATATGACATCAGCATCGGTTTCCGATAAATAATATATGAATACAATAAAACGATTTGCAAGCACATTAATATTTCAAACATTAGGCATGACAGATTTGTAAAAAAATAGTGGAATCTGATCTTGATCTATGTTATTATATGCATGACATGAATGGAATATATAGGTCAAGAAATGGCGGAAACTGTGGTGTAGTATGCTGGGATTATCACAAACCAGGGATAAATCTGATTGATAAAAGAGCTTTTTCAAAAGCAAAACTCAAACGTGGTGATTACAGCATATTTGGCGACTCAATGTCCTTCTTTAGGAAGCTTTTGGAGGATTTTTTCATTTCCTTAACTGGTTTTAAAGAATTTTTCAATCATTTTTAAAGAGTTTTGATTTTTTTGAAGCCTATTGATTGGACCGTGCGTATCATAGAGCAAATTGCACTAGGTGCCCTATTTTATTTCTCCTACCAAGAATTTTTTGAAATATGAAGTAGATGAAATGCTCAAATAGACTGAACAAATCACCATCAAAGTGGTTTTACAATAGATACAAATAGGAAGAGTCTTTCAAGCATTTTTGTCTTATTTTTCAGCCATGTTTTGGAGCAGGCCACTCCCAAAAGACTCCTCAAAAAACTCATGGTGCACATACCCTAATAAACTAAAGTTAGGAATTAAATAATCAGAAAAGGACCTTTGTGTTAAGTGAATTTTTATATTAAATGTGTATTTCTAAAATTTTTGATGTTTTTGTGTATTATTTTTTACTTGAAAAATAGTCTGTTAAAAAAAAATAAAGCAAAAGCATTTTACTCTTTATCCAGGTCTCTTACAAATCGTCTTGTACATTGTCAAGCGTATCTCACAAATATCACAGCCTAGGAAGGTCATGCAGAGCCACCTGCTGCAATCTCTGGAGCTTACAGCTCTCTGCTGCCCCCTATCATCCAGGCAATTACACTATTGGACGACGATTGATGGAGGCCGCAGGCTGTTTGTACAGGCCAGTTATCGGAAAACTAACAGTGAGCGTATGGTATATAAACCTCCGGATTCCAACACATGGAATATATGATCACCGCTAACTCCACAATAATCCCTAAATACTCGCTGCCACCATCAGTCATTTTTACAGGCTGACTGGAGGCCTGATTTCTGGTAGCGTATGGCTTCGAGGCACGGTTACAGAACAAAAGGAAAAGAACTATTAAATTTTTTAATATTTAATCCAAAAAGGGGGAAGTTTATAAAAAAATATACAAAAGATTTTACAAAGGGGACAAAACAATACAGCACATACAGTTACAGAAAATAAAAAGGGATTAACAAAAAAACTTACTACGCCACTCCCAGAGATGAGTCAACTTAGCCAAAGGAGAGCGCTTCGCTTGGGGCTATTTAGAAAATGGGATTTATGCATACACGGATATGTATCGCTCTACAGGAACACAGATCAGAATTTGGCTTAATCTTTTATCAGCCCCTGAGTCCCACCCACACCAGCCCCCATGATGACCTCACGTGGGCATGGTTATGGGGTGTCCTCAGCCCTTCAGGATTTTATGAAATCACAACTTCTGCGATAACTTCACTCCAGATAGTCACAGAAGTTCGAGATTACCGCCAGATTTTCCTTCGGTATTTTACCTTTCCATAGATAGTAAACATGACATAGCTGTTGTCAGTTATATGTCCACTTTAGATTTGTGGCTCATAGGCAGGGATTACAGTTCTGAAAAATTATGATTCTTCCCTTATTAGTCCCAAAAATGTATGTTTCATGCATTGGATTTATACAAATTATGATATTCAATATTTAATTTTGGAGATATGTCTGTTGCAGATGCAATACTTCTCTTACAGGGACAAAGGTGGCTAGTGTAAATGTAAAATATATCCATTGAACAGACAATGTATTTCCTTTGGACAAAAGGTTTCTTCCACTGCCTTGCTTATCTATAAACACATGTACCCTTTTGTTGTTCAACTCTTTGAAAAGAGTTCTCCTGTTTATTTTAAATCTTTTTGTCTTTCTCACAAATGGCATCTTCTTTCAGTCATCTGGGCATCATAGAATCATAGAATCATAGAATCATAGAATGGTAGAGTTGGAAGGGACCTCCTGGGTCATCTGGTCCAACCCCCTGCTCAAAGCAGGATTCACTAAATCATCTCAGACAGATGTCTGTCCAGCCTCTGTTTGAAGACATCCATTCTCCTTGTTTGTTGCCCATGCTTTGTGCATTTGTATAAAAACATTTTAGTTTGTGATTGGTTTCTCTTCCTCCCATATTTTTATTATTTAAATTGTTTTGTCTTTGTTCTTCCTTTCCACTTCCAGTAGCAGAGATCTCAATAGTATTTGTCAGCTGTATGGCTTTTTCTGGCCTTTTGCTTCCCTTCCCACATTGTTCTAGTTTAAAGCTCTCCTGATGAGTGTAGCAAGGCGACTTCCAAATACATGTTTTCCAGTCTTCGTAAGGTGCACCTCATCTCTAGCAAGTAGTCCATCGTATAGGTAATTCATTCCGTGATCCAGAAATCCAAATCCTTGTTGACGGCACCATCGACGTAGCCAGTTGTTCACCTGTAGAATCTTATTCCACCTCATTGTTCCATGGCCATCCACTGGGAGGATGGATGAGAAGACCACCTGCGCTCCCAATTCTTTCACTTTCTTGCCTAAGTCTTCAAAGTCACTGCAGATGGTTTCCAGGTCCTTTCTTGCGGTGTCATTTGTCCCCACATGTATTAGCAGGAATGGGTAGTGATCTGTAGGTCTGAAGAGTCTTGATATCCTGTCAGACACATCTTTAATTTTTGCTCCTGGAAGACAGCACATTTCTCTTGAGGTTATGTCTGGTCTGCAGATAGCGGCCTCTGTTCCTCTTAACAGGGAATCCCCCATGACCACCACTCTCCGTTTTTTCTTCACAACATTCTTCTTTCTCCATCCAGGAGGATTCTGAGGGCTTACAAGGTTATTCATTGCTGGCAAAGTCTTATTTTGCTGTATTTCTTCATGGTTCTCCTGCGTGAGAGCCTGGTACTGGTTCCTGAGCAGTATGGGTGCTGACTGCCTCTCGATCCTCCTGCTTCTCTGGGTCACATGCTTCCATTCCTCTGTTTCGTCAGGTGCAGTTCGAATTTCTTCTCTTTCTGAATCATGAAGAGATAATTCTGCTCTGTCTAAGAACTCTTCACCTTCCTTAATGATTTTCAAGGTAGTTAACCTCTCTTCTAGATTTCGCAACTTTTCCTCCAACAGGGACACAAGCTTGCATTTCTGGCATGTGAAGTTTGGCTTTTCCACTGGCAAGTCTGTGAACATGTAGCAGGATATGCAGCTCACCAAATGTCTCCTGGACTCTTCCATGCTCTTACTGTTAATGTTCTGAAAACAGTGAAAAAAGCTTAAAAAAAAAAGCTTCCGGCGCGCGGTTTACCGATGTCCTCTTTTCAGCTCCAACAGCCAAAATCCAGTGTTCTTTGAGCTCGCGGAGACTCTTCACTTACCCCAAAATGCAGTGGAAATATGCAAATTATCTCCTCAGGACTCCTCCCCTGGTTTTCAAAAGGACTTCATGCATTTTAACTAAGATGGTTCACATCTCTTTGACTATTTTACAATCCTACATCTAAGATGTGTCAGCTCTTTTCTCATACTGCAACTGAAAAAGGGGAGGAGGGAGGAGAGAGAATGTCCCTCTCTGGTGGGGCTGTAGCTGCTAATATTTTCAATGACATATACTTTTTAGCTTGTAATTATGTACAGTCAAAGTTGGATCACCATCAAGATTTGAGCAAAAAGTAAAGTACTAAGTAAATGTTATAATGATAAACAAAGAGAATACACAATTAGAAAATTGATAACAGGTGATATAGAAGGGACACCTGTGTCTCCCTCTCTCTGCACGGTGTCCTCTGCACATGCTACAGAGCATGCCCACTCTATTTATATATTTTTTCCCTTGGAGCATTGCCTTGAAAATAAGTTTACATATTGAGTCTCTTATTTTTTCCTGTGAGCTGCCTGCTTTCAGTCAAAGGGGGCATGCATGGAGCCGCCACAGTCACCGCTCAGTATGTTGTAAGTTGCAGACGTAAGTGACGCGCCCCCTGGGCTGTGGGGTACTCGGTAGCCGGGCCGGTCGATGCTGGGGGATGTCACAGTGGCGGTGACCCAGGGCGGTCAATAAAAGGGGATGTTAAGAAAAGGGGAATTAAAGTTTTTATATATATTGTTTGTGACGCCACCTGTGGTATGCGGCTATATGGGGCCGCCGCTGCGGTGCAGATCCTCTGGAGCTGATGATGACGCAGCAGAGTTGGTTCTGCTCTCCACAGGTAGAGCTAAGCCCCAGGGCAGGAAGTGGTGATGTTATAGATGTTGCTGTGCAGTGTAGTACAAGGGATGGCGCAGATAATGACCAGTCCACAACTTAATGGCGGTTTCCTCTAATCTTTACTTGCGGTGGTTAGGCAGACTGGGGCACGGGTACTAGCTGGTAGTAGAGGTCCGGGCAGCCTGGAAGCAAGTTGGGAATCCACCTTGCCAGGTGAAGTTGTAGGCCTTCCCTTTGCGCTAATCTCTTTGGCCCTGCTGCTTATAGCTATGCTGCAGCCCTCGTCCCTGAGTAAAACTTCTTTGTGCTCACCTGTATGGCAGGCAGCTCGGGCCTTCCTGGAGTGTCGCTCCCACGTCGAGGTGCTGGGCCCTATGGTGCTGCTGAGCCTCCGGCGTCTGATGGGGCCAGGAGACCTGCAGTCTCCTGCCCTCCGGTTTCTGCTGCTGGGCCTTCAGTGCCCCACCACCTCGGACTCCGGTGTCTGGTTCTTTTACGCTCCTCTCTGGGGTGAACTGCCGTGCTGCTCCACTCCCCAGGTCTTTCCTCTTCGCTCTCCTGACTTCAACTCCTCTCACTAACTCTAACTAACCCTGCCTCCAGATCCCAGTTGCTAAGGGGAGGAGCTCCCCTTGCTGGTCTGGAGCCAGGAAAGTGTTGCATGCTAGTATATCTGATTAGGGGACCCCTGCTTGCTTCCAGGCATGGCATCACCTCTTGTGAGGGAGGCAATGCCACTGTGACAACCGGACCCCTGGGGTGCCACATAAGCATGCCCCAGCACTTTGACAGCTTGTACTGCACAGATGCGCTGCAGAGCCAGCTGTCAATCAAAGTTCCAGGCGTAAGCAGTGACCATAGCTGCTCCATGCACGCTCCCATAACTGAAAACTGGCAGCTCTCAGGAGGAAAAAAGTTCATTTTCTCCCGCACTTTCAGGTGGTCAGGCAGCATTGTAATGCTATTTACCTGCAGACTGACTGTATATCTATGAGTAAATAGCATTTTCCGAGGTGATAGGTTCCCTTTAATCTTCATTTTTGTGTATCAGAAAGGAAAAACAATCTAAATTAATAAGTATAAAAGAATGAAAAATGGATGCGTTCCAACACAGGTTGGCCATATAGTATTATTGGCTCTCTTGTGCAAAAGATATTTGTTCCAAACATTAAAAATGCCTTCAAGATTTTACTTTTAATCACACGTACAACATGAAAAAAAATCTGGTTAGCAGTAAACAATGTCCTTCAGCTTTATATATTGTATCTCCATTTCATTCCCAGGGCTTAGTGGTCCTTTAAATCTACATGGGAAGAAAAATAATTCCGAAAACGGCAATAATTTAGATTTCAGTCTATCTACAGAACAGCCATCTGTAAAGTGCTCTGAATACAAATAAGCAGACTCCATTTCTCTATTTTAATTGTGTCTGCTGTGTAGCAGCTGTTAAGGAACATAAAACTTTTCTGACAATAACACATGGTAATCAATAATCCCGAACAGTGCTGCAAGGTACAAATCTTTTCTAATATAGGACCTATGACATAAAAAAATACAACATTTTTAAGAGGAAATACTGCATGATAGCGCTGACAGACCTCACATACGGGGCGACGAGTTCCTTTAATTTACAATATTTATGCAAATGTTATGAGATGCCTTTGTGTCCCTTGGTTAAACTTGGGTTTAAACTATTTTTTTTACACGTTAGTATTTTTTATTAAATTGATTTTCCAAGGTTTAGGGAAAAAAAAGATTTGCTTACTTTTCAAAAACAGCGTCACATCTGTCCCATGAACAGATAAAAAGAATGTGAATACAGCCTATACATGGAAGGAGCAAGTGAATACAGCCTAAACCTATAAAGAGGATGTGAATACAACCTATACACGTGTAGGCTTTTTTTTGCTGTTCTGATCTTAGTCAACCCATTTAATAACAAGCAATCATCTAGTTATCAGATGTACTTTAAATGGGAGAGCTTTCCATTGTAATCATTACTTAAATGCTCCCCGTATTTTCAGACAACTTGTGCTAGATAGTGCGATAAATAGGCAATGCCTAATATAAATATGCAAATCACCTATATAAAGATTGTTGTCTTGCCTCCCCCCTAAAAAATCACTCCAAAGTGCAACCCTAAAGGGGTCTCCCTTCAGTCCCATCTGCTATCCACTGCCTGTTGTGAAGTGCAATCCATTTTTAGCAGTAAACAGGAAGGAAGTGGGGATAGATTTTTGCCACTGTTCTCCTGTTTATCTAATTACATAAAGGCTGAAAAGAGAGGCGGGTTTTCAGTTCAGGGCAAGCTAGAAACTAGACAATGGTAGGTACAATGCATGGTAGGAAGTGAGGGATGCTCTAGCACATACAGTGCTGAAAGAATGCTGATGAAGAGAAATCACCTACTTAAAAAGAATATTGGAACAGTTCCTGGACATACAGTATTAGACTGCAGTGCCATCCCTAAGGTGTCTTAATTCTGTCCAGTGTGTTGTCTCAATTGTGGTAGATAAGAGCAGCAAGTCCATGATTTTTTTTATTATGTAGCAGGACAGATAAACATTAAAGAGTCCCCCTGATAAAGTTTTAATAGAATTCATGCATCTGACAAGGGCAATTTCTATGTTCAGCTCTTGCTTAGCAAGCGCTGCAGTCAGAGGGTGACTACACTGAAACATCTTGCTCCAGTGGAGACCAGTGGTAGATTGCATTGACAGGCAATTCATTTGTATAGGCTACATTCACATGCTAATTACATGTATAGGCTGCATCTGCATGCTCTTTAAAGGTATAGCTTGGATTCACATGTTCTTTACGTGTATAAGCTGTATTCATATGCTATTTACAGGTATAGGCCGTATTCTCTTGCTTTTTACAGGTATAGGCTGTATTCACATGCTCTTTCCATGTATAGGATGGATTCTCTTGCTCCTTTCGAGTATAGGCTGTATTCTCAAATCGGCATGAGAAAAAAAGCGCTGGTTGGCACTGGGCCATAGTATAACAATGGTCCAAGCGCTATCCGATAAAACATCAGATAGCACGTGGCTGTGTTATACAGATGTGTGAGCGAGCCCTTGCTATATGAATAGCTTGTATTCACATGCTCTTTACATGTATAGGTTGAAATCACATGCGATATACGTGTTAGGCTGTATTATCTTGCTCTTTACGTATATAGGCTGTATTCTCTTGCTCTTGATGTGTATATAGGCTGTATTCTCTTATTCTTAATGTGTATAGGCTGTATTCTCTGGGCAGCACAGTGGTTCGGTGGCTAGCACTGCAGTCTTGCAGCCCTAGGGCCCTGGGTTCAAACCCCACCAAGGACAACATCTGCAAAGAGTTTATATGTTCTCCCCATGTTTGTGTTGGTTTCCTCCAGGTTCTCTGGTTTTCTCTCACACTCCAAAGCCATCCTGATAGGGAATCTAGATTGTGAGTCCCAATGGGGACAGTGCCCATAATGTCTGTAAATTGTCTGAATTGTAAAGCGCTGCGGAATATGTTGGCACTATATAAATAAAAATATTATTATTATTCTCTTGCTCTTTACATGTATAGATTGTATTCTTTTGCTCTTTACGTGTATAGGCTGTATTCTCTTGCTCTTTACGTGTATAGGTTGAAATCACATGCTCTATACATGTATAGGCTGTATTATCTTGCTCTTTACATATATAATCTGTATTCGCTTGCTCTTTGCATGCATAGATTGTATTCTTTTGCTCTTTACATGTATAGATTCTATTCTTTTGCTCTTTACATGTATAGATTGTATTCACTTGCTCTTTATATGTATTGGCTGTAGTCTCTTGCTCTTTACGTGAATCGGTGATATTCACATGCTCTTTATGTGTAGAGGCTGTATTCTCTTGATCTTTACATCCATAGATTGTATTCACATGATCTTTACATGTATAGGCTGTATTCACTTACTTTCGAAATGTATAGGCCGTATTCACATTCACTTTACAGATATAGGTTATATTCACATGCTGTTTACATGTGAGGCTGTATTCACTTGATCTTTACATGTGTAGGCTGTATTCATATGCTTTTACTGTATAGATTGTATTTAAAAGTGAACAATGACAGTACAGTGAAATATGGCACAACCAGAACACGGTAGTACAATTAAACGAAATATCCAACCAAATATATATATATATATATATATTTATGTATATATATATATATATATATATATATATATTTATATATATATATATATATATATACACAGTAGGTACGGAAAGTATTCAGACTCCTTTAAATTTTTCACTCTTTATTTCATTGCAGCCATTTGGTAAATTCTAAAAAGTTAATTCTTTTTCTCATTAAAGTACACTCTGCACCCCATCTTGACTGAAAGAAAGAGAAATGTTGAAATTTTTGCAAATTTCTTAAAAAAGAAAAACTGAATATCACATGGTCATAAGTATTCAGACCCTTTGCTCAGATACTCATATTTAAGTCACATGCTGTCCATTTCCTTGTGATCCTCCTTGAGATGGTTCTACTCCTTCATTGGAGTCCAGCTGTGTTTAATTAAACTGATAGGATTTGATTTGTAAAGGCACACACCTGTCTATATAAGACCTCACAGCTCACAGTGCATGTCAGACCAAATGTGGCAAGGCACAGATCTGGCCAAGGTTACAAAAGAATTTCTGCATTACTCAAGGTTCCTAAGAGCACAGTGGCCTCCATAATCCTTAAATGGAAGAAGTGTGGGACCACCAGAAGTCTTCCTAGACCTGGCCGTCCAGCCAAGCTGAGCAATCGTGGGAGAAGAGCCTTGGTGAGAGAGGTAAAGAAGAACCCCAAGATCACTGTGGCTGAGCTCCAGAGATGCAATAGGAAGATGGGAGAAAGTTCCACAAAGTCAACTATCACTGCAGCCCTAAGAAACGATTCTCTGGCCTGATGAGACAAAGATAGAACTTTTTAGTGATAATTGTAAGCGATATGTGTGGAGAAAACCAGTTACTGCTCATCACCAGCCCAATACTATCCCAACAGTGAAACATGGTGGTGGCAGCATCATGCTATGGGGGTGTTTTTCAGCTGTAGGGACAAGATGACTGGTTGCAATTGAAGGAAGAATAAATGCGACCAAG
Source organism: Phyllobates terribilis (assembly GCF_046119375.1). Lineage (NCBI taxonomy): Eukaryota > Metazoa > Chordata > Amphibia > Anura > Dendrobatidae > Phyllobates > Phyllobates terribilis. The sequence continues at coordinate 139,951,011 of NW_027362769.1, read as the reverse complement.
TACAGAGATATTCTAGATGAAAACCTCTTCCAGAGTGCTCTGGACCTCAGACTTGGCCGAAGGTTCACCTTCCAACAAGACAATGACCCTAAGCACACAGCTAAAATAACAAAGGAGTGACTTCAGAACAACTCTGTGACCATTCTTGACTGGCCCAGCCAGAGCCCTGACCTAAACCAATTGAGCATCTCTGGAGAGACCAGAAAATGGCTGTCCACCAACGTTCACCATCCAACCTGACGGAACTGGAGAGGATCTGCAAGGAAGAATGGCGGAGGATCCCCAAATCCAGGTGTGAAAAACTTGTTGCATCATTCCCAAGAAGACTCATGGCTGTACTAGCTCAAAAGGGGCTTCTACTCAATACTGAGCAAAGGGTCTGAATACTTATGACCATGTGATATTTCAGTTTTTCTTTTTTAATAAATTTGCAAAAATTTCTACATTTCTGTTTTTTTAGTCAAGTTGGGGTGCAGAGTGTACTTTAATGTGAACGAGAAATAAAATGAACTTTTTAAAATTTACCAAATGGCTGCAATGAAACAAAGAGTGAAAAATTTAAAGGGGTCTGAATACTTTCCGTACCCACTGTATATATACAGTGGTGGCCAAAAGTATTGGCACCCCTGCAATTCTGTCAGATAATACTCAGTTTCTTCCTGAAAATTATTGCAATCACAAATTCTTTGGTATTATTCTCTTCATTTAATTTGTCTTCAATGAAAAAACACAAAAATAATTGTCCTAAAGCCAAATTGGATATAATTCCACACCAAACCTAAAAAATGGGGTGGACAAAAGTATTGGCACTGTTTGAAAAATCATGTGATGCTTCTCTAATTCGTGTAATTAACAGCACCTGTAACTTACCTGTGGCACCTAACAGGTGTTGGCAATAACTAAATCACACTTGCAGCCAGGTAACATGGATTAAAGTTGACTCAACCTCTGTCCTGTGTTCTTGTGTGTACCACATTGAGCATGGAGAAAAGAAAGAAGACCAAAGAACTGTCTGAGGACTTGAGAAACCAAATTGTGAGGAAGCATGAGCAATCTCAAGGCTACAAGTCCATCTCCAAAGACCTGAATGTTCCTGTGTCTTCCGTGCGCAGTGTCATCAAGAAGTTTAAAGCCCATGGCACTGTGGCTAACCTCCCTAGATGTGGACGGAAAAGAAAAATTGACGAGAGATTTCAACGCAAGATTGTGCGGATGGTGGATAAAGAACTTCGACTAACATCCAAACAAGTTCAAGCTGCCCTGCAGTCCGAGGGTACAACAGTGTCAACCCGTACTATCCGTCGGCGTCTGAATGAAAAGGGACTGTATGGTAGGAGACCCAGGAAGACCCCACTTCTTACCCCGAGACATAAAAAAGCCAGGCTGGAGTTTGCCAACACTTACCTGAGAAAGCCTAAAACATTTTGGAAGAATGTTCTCTGGTCAGATGAGACAAAAGTAGAGCTTTTGGGGAAAAAGCATCAACATAGAGTGTACAGGAAAAAAAAAGAGGCATTCAAAGAAAAGAACACGGTCCCTACAGTCAAACATGGCGGAGGTTCCCTGATGTTTTGGGGTTGCTTTGCTGCCTCTGGCACTGGACTGCTTGACCGTGTGCATGGCATTATTAAGTCTGAAGACTACCAACAAATTTTGCAGCATAATGTAGGGCCCAGTGTGAGAAAACTGGATCTCCCTCAGAGGTCATGGGTCTTCCAGCAGGACAATGACCCAAAACACACTTCCAAAAGCACTATAAAATGTTTTGAGAGAAAGCACTGGTGACTTCTAAGGTGGCCAGCAATGAGTCCAGACCTGAATCCCATAGAACACCTGTGGAGAGATCTCAAAATGGCAGTTTGGAGAAGGCACCCTTCAAATATCAGGAACCTGGAGCAGTTTGCCAAAGAAGAATGGTCTACAATTCCAGCAGAGCATTGTAAGAAACTCATTGATTGTTACCGCAAGCGGTTGTTCGCAGTTATTTTGGCTAAAGGTTGTGCAACCAAGTATTAGGCTGAGGGTGCCAATACTTTTCTCTGGCCCATTTTTGGAGTTTTGTGTGAAATGATCAATGATTTGATTTTTGCTTCATTCTCTTTTGTGTTTTTTCCTTGCAAGCAAATTAAATGAAGAGAATAATACCAAAGAATTTGTGATTGCAATCATTTTCAGGAAGAAACTGAGTATTATCTGACAGAATTGGAGGGGTGCCAATACTTTTGGCCACCACTGTATATATATATATATATATATATCTATATCTATATATATATATATATATATATATATATATATATACGTGTTTTATATATATATATATATATATATACTGTCCTTTGTGGTTACAGCTAAGGGGCTACTATTGTAGGTAATGTTTAGTCCTAATACCCCAAGTTAATGGGCATCACTCTCATTACTGGGCCCATCACCATTGTCTTTTCTCTAATCTGCTAAAAGTGTCACACAGGTCCTGATGGGGGACGATGATACTACCTGCAAGGCCACAAGTCCCAGATTTTACTTGGTGCACAGTACGCTCGTCACACTGGCTGCCTTCGTTCCCTGAGGCACAGCCCCGGTCCCTGCTCTGTACCATACATCCATGCTGGAAGTAATGGCTCATACGAACGTCTCTCTCTCCGGCGACCTGGTCTTCTCCCTCTCAGATTTTACCCCGCTCATTCGGCTCAGTTCTCCCAGCTCTGGTCTTTTGTCTCTGGGTCCTCTCTCTAGATTCTTCCCTCTGGTATAGACTTTTGTCTATTTCCTTTGGTATGAGCTCTCGTCTCTTCCCTCTCACAACGCCAACTCCGCTGCTTTCACGTCCGTCCTGCTGCAGGTCTGGGTGACAACTGCTCCTTTTGTTTTCCTTCCTGGGCTTTTTATAATTATTAACTGCACCACAGCTGTCACCTGACCCGGTGTCTCCTCTAATCTTCTTCCTCAGGGAACGTATGTTCCACTCTTCAGTTCCTACCATTGTCATTCTCTCCTCTTCCTCTGTTCCTATCATCTTTGGTTAGCAGATGGTGATGTTTGCTTGCAGACACTTGGCTTAATTACTATTGTGTGTGTCTCTCCACTCTTTCATCACCTTACACAGCCGCTGGGACCCCCAGCATTCCCAAGAGCTCCCAGCAATCTGCATAGGCTCGTCTTGAATGGAGCTAGTGATTGGCTGCAGTGCAGATTCACACTGTCGATGTGACGTCACCGCTGCAGCTAAAACATTGAAAAAGGAGATGCAGTGGAGAGCTGGTGCTGGACCCAAGGAGGGTGTTTGCCTATTCTGTTTGTTATATTAGGTACTTAAAAGCATTTTCTGTCCACTTTTCGATATTAGACTCTAAGATAATGGCCAAAAAGGTGATCACCCGCTACTTACTAGTTGTTTACAAAAATCTGACCCCTAAATGTATAGGTTACCCAACTGTTGCCTTATGTGAACAGAGTTACATTTTTAATTTATATGAAGCTGAAGAAATAGGAGTTCATATTAAAATCACAAAACATGTCTCCTCCGTGCAACAGCAGCACCGATATCACATTTTACAAATCAATTTCCACATCACCAGATAAATGATGTTTGACTGTTTTGCGTTGTTAAATAAACCAGGTTCTGTCTAAAGCATAAAGTCGAGATGACATTCCTGGGGTCTGAACACGGCATATGATGCTGTAATGCTTCCCTTTTAGACAGTATTTCACCAGGCGAAAGTGCACCACTTGGATATACCGTCTGATTAATGTCTGTCTAGTTCTGCAGTCTGGATATTTAATAAAAGGCAGTGACACAGCGGCTGCGATCTGCCCCATCTGACTCCAGATTTCTTCAGAATTCTGATAACCTGCAGAAAGCCTTGGACTCCAGAATGTAAAATAGGGCAGGATTTATGAAAGTGTGCCAAGCCATGATATATGTTATCTACTGCAGGAGAAGAAATGCTAAATTGAGAAAAATGCTTTATTTGTGGAGGAATACAGACATATGTTGTATTACAGCAACTCTAATTATGACATCTAAAAGATAAAGCTTGGCTTCTCAATCTGCCAAGAAAATGCAAAATGAACAAGTCTTGCATAATAATTGGCCCAGTGGTGTAATATAAAATGCCTGGCTCCCAATGCAATATTTGTAATGGGGCCATCACCACCTACCACGTGTCATTATAATAGTTTACGCCTCTGAACCCTGTGTATTTAATTTGCTCATAAGGGACCCTTCATAGCTTGCGGTCCCAGAGCACCCGGTCACGGCACCGCTGAGTGTGTGTGTGATATGGTGTTTTGCTGCTTACCCCCCATTCAGGCCACAAGTGATACAGGGACCTTAAAAATATGCGATGAATCAGTGAGACGAGTATCCGTTGTAAAAAGATAATCACATCTTTACTGGAATTCCATAAAAGAAAAGGTAACAAATGATAACAGGCACAATACTTCTTGCACATATCTTCTGTATGATACAGCAGCTTTCTTGTTATTCGTAATGCACATGGCATTTCGATAGTATAGGTAGTATACATGAGTGTAAGAGTACTTCACAAGCCTCCTAGCTCTGTTCTTTCTTTTTATTTTCTTAACTACAGAAGTATCTTTGCATTTCCTCCTGGTAGGAATATGAATTCTCAAATCTGCCAGGACCGGCTAACATGATGCCCTTATGTAGCCCATTCCTTCTAGCCTCCCTCAGCTTTTTTATGCTATGGCTGTACTCACTGCAGGTGGAAGATACCTTTTTATTACTCCTTCAACGTCTGTACTCTGGCTCTATGGAAATTAATCCGTTGCTGTGGTACTTATTCTAAAACTTGTTATCTGTAAATCTGCTGTCACTAAACACACTCTCTCACTTGTGGCCTTTCTTCTAATCAACAATACTTCTTAGCTGTTCAGTATCTATTCTTCAACTGTCTCACAAACAGGAACTAGTGTCTTAGGAGAGGCTAAAGTCCACCAGGCAAAGCCAACACTTTTTTCCCTAGTATTAAAGAGGCTGTCCACTACTTTTCCACTGATGGTCTATTCTTGGGATAGGTCATCAATGTCTGATTGGTTGGGGTCCAACAACTGACTCCCCCACTGATCAGCTGTCATTGGTGCCGGCGGCAGCGGCCACCGGCCGGAAGTACTCACTTGCCATGCTGCTCCGTCTACTTATAGTGGCCACCACAGGGTACTACACATCTGCCTCCTGTTGATTTGAATAGGAATTGGATGTCCAGTACCAAACCCCAGCCAGTGCAAGTAGACGGAGCAGCTCAATAAGTGTGTACTTCCGACGGCCACCGCCACCAATAACAGCTGATCAGTGGGGGTGCCAGATGTCGGACCCCGGCCGATCAGACATTGATGACCTATCCTAAGGTAAAACTAGTGAACAACCTCTTTAAGACTCTTACTGGTAGGGTGTATACCCTATATATACCCTATCTCTGAATTAGACCATTCTGAATTAAGTGATTCCCCAGAAGTTTTCCCACATAACAACTTATTGCTGGAGGTTTGCCTGCTGGTACATTCACCAATCCCACGACCTGGGCTCTATAGTCCTGAATTTTAAAAGAAGTGATTAGTGATGAGCGAGTATGTTCTATTAACCCTTTCGCCGAGTATGCTCGGACGAGCACCAAGTAGTTACAGCTGCTCGGTGATATGGTTGAATCGCTCCCGTGTGCATGATTTGCGACAGTTTGACAGCTTTAATACATGTGAGGAATGTATAAGAAGCAGACATTCCTCACATGTATTAAAGCTGTCAAACAGTCGCAAATCATGCACACGGGAGCGATTCAAACATATCACCGAGCAGCTGTAACTACTCGATGCTCGCCCGAGTATACTCGGCGAAAGGGTTAACCAAACATACTCGCTCATCACTAGAAGTGATAATTGAGCATTTGCCTTGCTGCTCTACTCTTTATCTACAGGACAGAAGGACATAGCTATGAACAGCGCTCACCTTTCTACCTATATCAGTTCCTTAGGCAATTGATGGAGAGATTCCAGAACCCCTTTTTCTTGATTGGTATTCAGACCCTCAGCCAATCCCTTTACTGTTAGTAAATTTTTTACATGTGTAAGTAAGGAAAAAAAATTATATGAGTCTTCTTGTTGATTTTATGACCAAGGCCCTTAAATTTGGATCTCAGCTGGCATTCGTAGAATGAATTATTGTGTGCAATTGTACAATTGAGAGTTGTCTCAGGATCATTGATCAGGGGCATACAGCTCTCCGGGCTCGCTGCTTACCGTTGGGTGGAGAGTGCAGACCAATGCTGTTCCAACTGTGCACTCTTCAATGCTGCAAAAGATGTAGCTTTTTCTCTGTGGCATTGGAGGAGCGATTGCTGGAACACTTACCATTCCCAAAAACTGGGATACAGCTTTGAAGCAGCACCTGCAAACTGTAAAGCAAAGAGCTTGTAGACACTGCGCTGCTTCCCTAGGAGACCGTCCAACGTTGATAGACTGCAGTGGTGGCTGGTAGTCTTTGCAATGAACAATAAATAGTAAAAATAAAAATCTCTCCGTTCTTGAGAATAGAAAGAATTTTTAATAACAAGTAAATTGTTTTTATAAGGACTTTTAATTTTTACCCAATTGAGAAAACCTCTTCGATGTTCTATTTAAACAGAATGACTTTTTAAACCACCCATATATAATCATTGTTGAGGATCTGATGGATATTTTCATCTAGACTATTATCACTGCAGCCAAAGCAAGAAAATGACGTGCGACGATTTAACTGCAATTTATTAAAAAAAAAAATTTAAAAATTGTGGATGTTCAGGATTGTTGAGCCGCCCCTGGGAACATCAAGTCACAATGTTCTTTCAGGAAGGCAGTTACGAAATATACTGTACAATGCGGCAAAAGAAAGTGAAATAATAGTAGCAGTGAGTTTGAGCGTTGGCTGGGGAGTGGAAGTTCATCTGCTGCATAGGCAGCCATTCATTCTGTGCCAGCACCTGGAGCGACTGCAGTCAGACAATAAAACTATGGAAGACAATTGTTCAGTTACTAGACCTGTATGAGGGAAGCATGTAGTATATAGCAGAGATCCAACACTGATGGAGGTGACGTGAATCCTCATAAAGCTGCAAAAAGAGCCTATAAAAAGTGAGCACAACCTCCCAACCAACACCTATTTTTTTTATTCATGTCCCCTTTTATGAATCAGAAAGCCAAAACCTGGACCACAAAAGCCCTACCCAGCAACTGTCCACCCAGCACTGGATGTATATCTCAGAATAATGTAGGCACAGACTATCTAATGCATTAAACTGGATCTGTCACCAGATTTAACAATACAAACTGCATACATTAGTAAGTAGATCTATTAGAGTTGATGAGATTGGTGTGCTTACTTTGATAATCTGCATCAGAATAGCTGTAGAATCCTTTCTGAAAGTTTAACTTGCCGCTTAACCTGACGTTTCCTCAGTGTCCCTCCTCCCTGCTGCTGCTGATATCTCACACTGCTCAGTTCAAGCTGCAGCTGTCAGTCAGGCTGGAAGGGGTGAGGGAGGGTGGACTGAATACATTGGACTCATGAGCGCTCTCACTTTATAGTAGGTTTCATGAAATGCTCTTTTTAATATCAGGATTTATTCTTATATGGCTCTTCTAAGCAATTACCGGTCTCATCAGGTCTAAGAGATCTATTGAATAATATATGCGGCTTGTATTGTGAAATCTGTGACAGATCCACTTTAAACTGCGATTACTATAATAGTCGCTCTTCGCTTTTAACCTTGGAAATAGAGATATGGAGGCTTGGGAGTGAGAGAGTTGAGCAGGCAACTATCCAGACAAAGTTATATGCTTCTTATGTAGACGGACATATTACCCAGGTTTATTATTATTATTGCTTAAAACATAGTTTTCTAATCCTTTTTATTTTCTGATTGACCTTTATTTACTTTTTTTTAGATTTATTTACTTACTTTATTTTCTGTACACGATTATAGAAAATGCCATTGTATGGGATCTCCTGCTCTGCTCACAGAAGTCACAAGGGATTGGAAACCAGTGTCTGCAGAAAACTCATTGACTTCTGCATGTGCCATGACCTCTGCAGCAGTCATTGTGCAGGAAGGAGGAGGAGGTGAGCTGTATCCACTATGTATTGGCATTGGTGGATTTTGTGTTTTTTCTTTCTAATAGAGGTGTTGACTTTCATTATAACTAAAGATTTCAGGATTCATTTATTATTTATGCCTGATGAAGATAACGGTCCGGCATTCAAAAGCGTTACATGCACTCTTTACTTCCCAGTTCATGCTTTTTTGTTGTTTTTTTTGTACCTGTGAGTAACTTTTTAGCAACAAAATACTTAGTCTACATATTGTTAGATCCACTTTTCAATCTATCCGAATGTCTTAAACTAGTAGTGCCCAAGGCTCTGGATTTTACTCAGAATGTAAGTAATTGTGTATATATATATGTATATATATATATATACAGCACAGACCAAAAGTTTGGACACACCTTCTCATTTAAAGATTTTTCTGTATTTTCAGGACTTTGAAAATTGTACATTCACACTGAAGGCATCAAAACTATGAATTAACACATGTGGAATTATATACTTAACAAAAAAGTGTGAAACAACTGAAAATATGTCTTATATTCTAGGTTCTTCAAAGTAGCCACCTTTTGCTTTGATGACTGCTTTGCACACTCTTGGCATTCTCTTGATGAGCTTCAAGAGGTAGTCACCGGAAATGGTTTTCACTTCACAGGTGTGCCCTGTCAGGTTTAATAAGTGGGATTTCTTGCCTTAAAAATGGGGTTGGGACCCTCAGTTGTGTTGTGCAGAAGTCTGGTGGATACACAGCTGATAGTCCTACTGAATAGACTGTTAGCTGCTTTTTTCTTGCTGTAATACAAATTCTAAGTAAAGAAAAACGAGTGGCCATCATTACTTTAAAAAATGAAGGTCAGTCAGTCCAAAAAATTGGGCAAACTTTGAAAGTGTCCCCAAGTGCAGTTGCAAAAACCATCAAACGCTACAAAGAAACTGGCTCACATGAGGACCGCCCCAGGAAAGGAAGACCAAGAGTCACCTCTGCTTCTGAGGATAGGTTTATCCGAGTCACCAGCCTCAGAAATCGCAGGTTAACAGCATCTCAGATTAGAGACCAGGTCAATGCCACACAGAGTTCTAGCAGCAGACACATCTCTACAACAACTGTTAAAAGGAGACTTTGTGCAGCAGGCCTTCATGGTAAAATAGCTGCTAGGAAACCACTGCAAAGGACAGGCAACAAGCAGAAGAGACTTGTTTGGGCTAAAGAACACAAAGAATAGACATTAGACCAATGGAAATCTGTGCTTTTGGTCTGATGAGTCCAAATTTGAGATCTTTGGTTTCAACCACCGTGTCTTTGTGCGACGCAGAAAAGGTGAACGGATGGACTCTACATGCCTCGTTCCCACCGTGAAGCATGGAGGAGGAGGTGTGATGGTGCTTTGCTGGTGACCCTGTTGGGGATTTATTCAAAATTGAAGGCATACTGAACCAGCAGGGCTACCACAGCATCTTGCAGCGGCATGCTATTCCATCCGGTTTGCGTTTAGTTGGACCATCATTTATTTTTCAACAGGACAATGACCCCAAACACACCTCCAGGCTGTGTAAGGGCTATTTGACCAAGAAGGAGAGTGATGGAGTGCTACGCCAGATGACCTGGCCTCCACAGTCACCAGACCTGAACCCAATTGAGATGGTTTGGGGTGAGCTGGACCGCAGAGTGAAGGCAAAAGGGCCAACAAGTGCTAAGCATCTCTGGGAACTCCTTCAAGATTGTTGGAAGACCATTTCCGGTGACTACCTCTTGAAGCTCATCAAGAGAATGCCAAGAGTGTGCAAAGCAGTCATCAAAGCAAAAGGTGGCTACTTTGAAGAACCTAGAATATAAGACATATTTTCAGTTGTTTCACACTTTTTTGTTAAGTATATAATTCCACATGTGTTAATTCATAGTTTTGATGCCTTCAGTGTGAATGTACAATTTTCATAGTCATGAAAATACAGAAAAATCTTTAAATGAGGTGTGTCCAAACTTTTGGTCTGTACTGTATATATATGATATAAGTGGACTGTATGATCAGAAAAATACTTATTGCATAAATCAAGGTAATATTTTTACATTTTTATATTGATTTTTCAAATTTTTCTTATATACAGTAGTGACCAAAAGTTTTGCATTTTTTTTTTAAAGTGTGCTCACTACTGTCTGGTTGTTGTGAGGCCATTTCCCTGGTGATGAATTGAAAGGACATGAAGTTGTCATCATATAAGACCTTAATTTTAACCAAAATGCTTTTGGATAGAGGTCTGGTAATTTAATTAAAGAAAACCAACTGCCTAAAGTTTTGCATCTACTATTTATTGATCACAACATAGAGGGTAATTCATTGTTTACAATGCCATGACTTAGTATTTTGCAGCATAAGCTCCTTCTTTAATTACTGCACCCCACCGACAGGGCATTGAAGCCACTAGAGTATTCAAGACATCTTGAGGGATCTTGCTCCATTCCATTTGCCAATCTACGAACAATTCATCTTTATTGCTATGGGTACGGGCCCCAACTCGTCGCTCTAACTTATCCCAAAGGTGCGATATAGGGTGTAAATCAGGTGATTGGCTTGGCCATTTCAACAGGTGAACAATTTTCTTTGCTAACCAATTTTTGACTAAATTGAATGTGTGTTTAGGATCATTGCCTTGCTGGAATTTCCTCTCCCCTGGCTACTTTGGTTTTACAATGTAGCAGCATTAAATTCTCCAGTATATCCATGTACATGGTAGCATTCATATTTCCATCAATTCTATGCAGAGGGCCAATGGCAGATGCAGAAAAGCAGCCCCAAACCATGACATGGCCACCACCATGCTTCACTGTAGGTGTTTGGTACCTTACATCATTACATTTTCTAACTGGGCGCTATATATAGTGCTGCCATCACTATCAAACAGATTGAACTTGGAATCATCCAACAACAACACCTTACCCCAATCTGTCTCTTTGTCTGTCTCTCTGGCTGTGTTCTTTGGCAAACTCAAGTCGGACCTTCCTGGTCTTTGCAGAGATGAAAGGCTTCTTGACTGGAACTTGTGCAGTCAACCTACTGCTCTTAGCCGTCGCACCACAGTTTGGCGACTCACTTTGACCCCACATTCTTCGTTCATTTCATGTGAAATCTGTCCAGCACTTTTATGGACATCAGATACTGACATTTTCTTAATAATGTGATCAACTCTGGAGGAAGTTTTCTGTGGTCGCCCACTTCTAGGTTTGTCACCTGTTCTAAAACCTTCTTTTTCTTTCTTTAATATACGTGACACTTGACTGTGAGAGCAGGTGAATTCCATAGCTCCTCTTTTTGGCTTTTGCCTGAGTTCACTCTCCATATAATAAGCTTCCTGACATCTGGTGATAAATTTGGCTTTGTGTTTGCCATGTTTTAACCTAAAAACACACACACACACAAAAAATACTAATAAAGTTTAGGCAACATTTGACCTCCCATAACAAAATATACAAAACATTTGGCTCAGCAAATGTCGAAAACAAACACATAAAGGGATAAAACAATGTCAAACACAATTTTCTTGCTTATAGCTGACAACCATTTGCTTCTGGTTTACTAAAATCACAACAACCAGACAAAAGTAATCACGCTTTTAAAAAAAATACAAAACTTTTGGTCGCTACAGTATATATGAAAAATTAGAAAAATCAATATAAAAAATGAAAAAATATTAGCTTGATTTACGCGATAGGTATTTTTTTTAATCAAACTTGCTATTTTTTCATGTAGCATGTAAAGTCAAGTGTCTACACTATGGCAGATACGACCCAATGTAAATGGACACGTAGGAGGTTGCCCGTTTAATAGCATCAATCACACTCTGCGACGACTTACTATTTATTCTGCTGTGGATTTATACGGTTTATGGCATTTTGTTGTTTTCCGGTAACAGCTGGGTCGTCTCCGGTCTCCAATCATATCATAACGTCAGACTTTGTGTGAAATAAAACCTTATTAATCACAACCCAGTCCTGTTCTCAGATTCTTTGGTGTCTCATTGTCTAAATTCTGCCTTCCGATTATTTCTTTTACTATCTTGGCACAATACCTGCTACTACTATACCAGGTTGCCAAACTGCAAAGAAAGAGCTATTGATGACAGCATGTGTCTTGTCTTTTGCACCTCTCTAATCCAGGAAATTAACACTCTAATTTGGGAATGCGTGACAAGTGCTTATAACAGCCTCAAATATGGGAATTCCAGTGAAATGAATGCAGACCCCGAGGAATGCTACAGCCTGTCTCATTAGTGTCAGAAATGCTAAACCCATAACAGACTCCCGATTCTTCCTTGTGTGCGAACACGTCTGGAGTTAGTAATGTGCAATGGAGTGTTTTCCTTTTTTTTTTTTTTTCTTCTTCTTTTCTTTTTTTTTTCTTCATTGTTACAGACGGTTGATGTTCCCAAGATATAACAGGGTCCCAGACATAACAAAAACAATAGCAACAGTAAAAGAACAATTATTAAGAAATTGATGTTCATTTCATTTTTCTGGATTTTTTATACATCCACAGCTTTGTGTGCAACAGTATTTTAACAAGTTTCACTGGAAGAGAATATAAAGTGTAAAGAGATTTTACACTATAGAACTGTAAGGAAAACCCAGCATATTTGTGAATCATATGGACAGATCATTAATTTCAACCATGCAATTCCTGTTGTGACCAGCGGAGGCACCGCACTGAAATTGAACACGGGTTTTCCTACAGATTACAACTGTTTGCTGGGGTTCCCTGCGGACGTCTTTTGTTTTAGACTCTGTTTGTTAACTTTTAATTTTTGTAATACACCTTTATCACTTAAAGAGACATGGACACTAGTGGACTGTTTTTGCTCGTATTTTATTCCCTCTATTTCCCTAAGAATTTTTTTTAAATTTTTTTAAGTCCATCATACTGTTCCAGAGAAATGGTCCTTTTTATCTAGTGTTAATTTTTATGAGCTTTACAAGCGCCATTGCTCACAGGATCCTCAGGGGTGTGTCTTTAGGGTTCTCTGTATAGTTACCCCGTGAGCTATTCTCACTTGGTAAAGACCATACAAATTTGCACAAAATAAAAAGGCCCATATCTCACTCAAGAACATTATGACATATTTAAAAAAAAATGGAATGCTCAGTGGTGAGAAAGAATAAAATAAGAGCAAAAGCTGTCCACTTTTGACCTGGGTATAGGTCCTCATTAACCATAGGACTGGGGACAGCTCACTGATCGTTGGGAGTCCAACCACTGTGAAACTGATAATAGGGCTCGGCAGAGCTCATCTTGAATGGAGGGGGAGTTTGCATGGTCAACTTTCACTCATTGACTATGGGACTGTTGGAAATAGTGGAGCTGTACTTGGCTTTCTCTGGCCATTACATAGACAATGAATGGGGCAGAGGACAAGCATGTGCATTTCCTCTTCATTCAGGAAGGGTCTCTGTGCAGCTGTTAGAACCTTGCTGTTAGGTTTTTTTTCCTTTGCTGGTCACATGACCTTGTTGGCCTATTTAATCCTGCTCCGCCCTTCTGGCTTTGCTGGACTTCATTGTATATCTACTTTCTAGCTAGCCTGTGCTCTGTATCTAGCTCTGTTAGTTTGCTTGGTCTACGGACCTCTATGTTCTATCTATTTTGTTTGTTCGTCTGTCTGCTACTATTTCTGTTAGGAGGTGTCCCATATTCCTCCCAGTCCTTAGTACTTGTAGGGATTCCCTCCCCACATCTATAGGTCTCCGTACAGACTAGATTAGGACTTTAGCAGGTCTGATCGCAGGATCAGGTTCCCTGTTACATCGTAGGGATTCAGCTGAGTCCTATAGTAGGGACAGATCTCCTCTCTTTCCTTAGCTTTGGTAGCAGAACATAACAGTAAGTCCAGCCTGCAAATTCTCTAAGGAAAGATTTTTTTTTTTTTGTTCCATCATGGTGTCGGTTCAGGATTTGGCTAAACACCTGCAGGGACTCTCTCTGGAAGTGGCCGAGCTCCGTCAGCACGTGAGTAACTGTCCTGGAGCATATTTCTTGGAGCCTAAGGTATGTTTGCCGGATTTATTTTTTGGTGAACATCGAGAATTTTTTTCATTTAAAAATGCTTGCTTATTGTATTTTCGTTTGAGACCCAAGTCCTCTGGGGATGAATCCCAGCGCGTAGGGTTCATAATGTCACTTTTGCGCAAAGAGCCTCAGGAGTGGGCCTTTTCTTTGCAACCTAGTGATACATGCTTCAGATCAGTGGATAGTTTTTTTTCTGCTTTAGGATTATTATATGATGATCCTGACCGTGTGGCATCAGCTGAGACTGAGTTGAGACGTTTAAAACAAGGATCAGGTAATGTGGAAAAATATTGTACTCATTTTCGTCGTTGGTCCACTCAAACAGGGTGGAACGATTCTGCTCTGAAAAGTCTATTTCTTGCTGGGCTCAGTGAAAGGGTTAAAGACCTGCTAATTGCTTATCCTACACCTGAGGATTTGCAACAGGCTATGCAATTAGCTATACGGGTGGATAGAAGACTGCGTGCTAGGGTTAATGAGAGCAAATCCTCTGCTATGTCAGTTTCTGGTTATGATAATGTGTGTACTAACAGTGGTGAACCGATGGAGATTGGATCGGTGGCACCTCGCTCTCAAGAAAAAGACCGTCGTTTTTCGGAAGGCTTGTGTTTCTATTGCGGAAAATCTGGTCATTTGATTAAAGGCTGTGAGCTTCGTATGAAGAAAGAAAAAAAAAATGGTCAGTCACGCCCGTATTGCCTGTTTAAATTCCAAGGGTATATTTTTAGCTGCTTCCACGATTGCTCAGGAAAAATTAATGGAATTTCGGGTGTTTGTTGATTGCGGGTCTACACTGAATGTAATTGATGGGGGATTCGTGGAAAAACTCAATTTAAAACCTGAACCTTTATCATCCCCCATTGCTGTGGTTTCTGTGGATGGCTCCCCTTTGAAGAATATTACTCTCAAGGTCAGTGAATTTCCTCTCACTATTAATGGTGTACACCATGAGAAATTGGATTTGGTAGTGTTGAATAACTTGCCTTCTCCAGTAATATTGGGATTGCCCTGGTTAAAATTTCACAATCCTGTACTGGATTGGTCTACCAGTGAAATTAAATCCTGGAGCCATAAATGTTATGACAAGTGTTGTAACGGGCGTATTGCAGCTTTGGATAGGGGAGAATTGCCTGTTCCTATTCAGGATTTTTGGAGAGTTTTTTCTGAGAAAGAATCGCAGGTTTTGCCTCCCCATAGAGACTATGATTGTTCTATTGAATTTGTCCCTGGAGCGATTCTTCCTAAAAGTCGTTTATTTAACCTTACTATTCCTGAGAGGAAGGCTTTGGAGGAATACATACAGACAAGTTTGGCCGCCGGTCACATTAGGCCCTCTAAGTCTCCTGTGGCGGTTGGATTTTTTTTTGTAAAAAAAAAGGACGGCGGTTTACGTCCTTGTCTGGATTTTCGTGAGATTAACAAAATTACTGTACGCAATCCTTACCCACTGCCATTGATTCCTGATCTGTTTAACCAGTTATTGGGGGCCAAGTGGTTCTCTAAAATTGACCTTAAGGGGGCATACAATCTGTTGCGCATGAAGGAGGGTGATGAATGGAAGACTGCTTTTAACACTCCTGTAGGTCATTTTGAGAATCTGGTTATGCCTTTTGGTCTTACTAATGCTCCTGCATTTTTTCAGAATCTGATTAATGACATCCTTAGACCTTTGATCGGTAAAAATGTGGTTGTGTATTTGGATGACATTTTGATTTATTCGCCAGATCTGGAGTCTCATTGGCGGAGCGTGCGTGAGGTATTACAGTTATTAATGGACAATTCGCTTTTTGCTAAGCTGGAGAAATGTGAGTTCGCTGTACAGAGAATTAGTTTTTTGGGCTACATTATCTCCAGCAAAGGTTTTGAGATGGATCCGGTTAAGGTTCAGGCTGTGCAGGAATGGCCTAGGCCTATTGGTTTGAAATCGATACAGAGGTTTTTGGGTTTCGCCAATTACTATAGAAAATTCATAAAAAATTTTTCTAGTATTGTCAAACCTCTGACTGATCTCACCAGGAAAGGTGCTGATGCGGTTCAGTGGTCTTCTGAGGCCATTGAAGCTTTTGTGTATCTCAAGGAGAGGTTCACCTCTGCTCCCATCCTTATGCAGCCTGATGTTACTAGGCCGTTTTTGGTTGAGGTTGATGCTTCCTCTGTGGGGGTTGGCGCAGTATTGTCTCAGGATAACGGGGATGGATTACATCCCTGTGCCTTTTTTTCAAAAAAATTTTCGGAGACTGAATTGAATTACGATATTGGTAATCGGGAATTATTGGCTATTAAACTCGCATTTGAACACTGGCGCCACTTCTTGGAAGGTGCGGAATTTCCCGTTCAGGTTCTTACGGATCATAAAAATCTGATATATCTTGATGCTGCCAAGCGCCTGAATGCCCGTCAGGCTAGGTGGGCACTGTTTTTCTCGCGGTTTAATTTCTCCGTTACTTACATCCCTGGTACTAAGAATGTTAAGGCGGATGCCTTGTCTCGCAGTTTTTCTCCCATAGTCGGTGCTGAGAAAGAGGAAAACATTTTACAAGAAGGTGTTGTGATTGCTGCTTTAGACTCCGTTTTGGAAGATGAGATTCTTAAAGCTCAGGAGAATGCCCCATCTAACACTCCTCATGGGAGGTTGTTTGTGCCTGGGACCTTTAGGAGAGATTTGTTTGTTGAGTGTCACGAATCTCGGTTGGCAGGTCATCCCGGAATCTCTGAGACCAAGAGACTGGTGGGTCGCAGTTTTTGGTGGCCTGGATGGCAGAAGGAAGTCATTAAGTGGGTGCGCCAATGTACTATATGTGCTAGATCTAAGTCCTCACATACTCCTGCTGCGGGGTTACTTTGTCCTTTGGAGGTTCCCAGTGCTCCTTGGACACATTTGGCTATGGACTTTATAACTGACCTTCCCCCCTCTGAGGGTTTTACTGTCATCTGGGTGGTCGTGGACCGTTTTAGCAAGATGTGTCACTTGGTTCCCTTCGTCAAACTGCCCTGCGCTAAAACTCTCGCTAAGGCCTTTGTCAAGGAAATTGTCAGACTTCATGGCGTTCCTACTGACATTGTTTCTGATAGGGGTCCTCAGTTCGTGGCTCGTTTTTGGCGTGCCTTTTGTGACAGGTTGGGAATTCATTTGTCGTTTTCGTCCGGATATCATCCTGAATCTAATGGCCAGACAGAAAGGAAAAACCAGGATGTTGAGCAGTTCTTGCGTTGTTTTGTGGCAGACAATCAAGAGGGGTGGTCTGAGTTTCTGCCACTTGCCGAATTTGCTCTGAACAATCATACATCTTCTTCTGCTGGTTGTTCGCCTTTTTTTTGTTGTTCTGGGAGACATCCGTCGTTTGGGTCGTTCTCCAAGTTGGGATCTGCCGTGCCTGAGGAGGAGAATTTTTCCGGTGATTTGGAAAGAGTTTGGACGGATGTGCGTGGTAATCTTCAGGAGGCCAACAGAAAATCTAAAGACTACTTTGATAGGAAACGACAGGAGGTTTTGTTCGCTGTTGGTGACATGGTTTGGTTGTCCTCTAGGAATCTGCGGTTGAGGATTCCTTCTAAGAAATTGGGTCCCAAGTTTGTAGGGCCCTTTAAGGTGCTTCAGGTTGTCAACCAATCTGCTGTTAGGTTGGAGGTTCCTACCTCCTGGAGAATTAATCCGGTCTTTCATGTCTCTCTGTTAAAAAAAGCTGTTGTGTCGGATGGTGACGCCTCTGCCTCTGTTCCTCCGGTGGTGGAGGACGGGGAATATGAAATTTCTCGCATCCTTGACTCTAGACGGTATAGAGGTAGTTTGCAGTATCTTGTGGCCTGGAAAGGTTTCGGACCCGAGGATAACTCTTGGGTGAGGTCAGATGATGTTTCCGCGTCCAGACTTATCAGAGCGTTTCACAGGAGATTTCCTGATAAGCCTGATCCTAGGGGATCCGGAGGATCCTCTTAGAAGGGGGGGTACTGTTAGAACCTTGCTGTTAGGTTTTTTTTCCTTTGCTGGTCACATGACCTTGTTGGCCTATTTAATCCTGCTCCGCCCTTCTGGCTTTGCTGGACTTCATTGTATATCTACTTTCTAGCTAGCCTGTGCTCTGTATCTAGCTCTGTTAGTTTGCTTGGTCTACGGACCTCTATGTTCTATCTATTTTGTTTGTTCGTCTGTCTGCTACTATTTCTGTTAGGAGGTGTCCCATATTCCTCCCAGTCCTTAGTACTTGTAGGGATTCCCTCCCCACATCTATAGGTCTCCGTACAGACTAGATTAGGACTTTAGCAGGTCTGATCGCAGGATCAGGTTCCCTGTTACATCGTAGGGATTCAGCTGAGTCCTATAGTAGGGACAGATCTCCTCTCTTTCCTTAGCTTTGGTAGCAGAACATAACAGCAGCCCCTTTCTGGGATCGCTGGGGGTCCCAAGAGTCAGATTCACAGCAATCAGTAAATTATTCCCTATCCAGTGAATAATAATAATAATCGTTATTTATATAGCGCCAACATATTCCGCAGCGCTTTACAATTCAGAGGTTCATATACAACAGTCTTAAGTAACATAGATAAAGATAATACAATAATTAAAGCAAAAATAATGACAACCCTGCTCGTAAGAGCTTACAATCTACAATGAGGAGGGGGTGACACAAAGTACAGGGACTTATTTACATTGATGGTTCAGCCATCTTGATGGGATTAGGGATAGATAAAGGCTGCATGAGCTCGTCACCGGACAGTATTTGTAGTGCTTTTGGGTGCGGTGGAGTTTGGTGGAGATTTATATTTGGAGAAATAATGAATGGGCTATAAAAATATAAAAAGGACTTTGATTAGGAAACGTGATAGGCCGCCCTAAACAGGTGTGTTTTTAGGGAGCGCCTAAAACTGTGTAAGTTGTGGATCATCCTAATTTCTTGGGGTAGAGCATTCCAAAGAATAGGTGCAGCTCGGGAAAAGTCTTGAAGCTGGGAGTGGGTTGTACGGATTAGTGCGGATGTTAGTCGAAAGTCTCTTGCGGAGTGTAGAGAATGGGTAGGCTGATAAACAGAAATGAGGGAAGAGTGTTAGTGGGGTGCCGCACTGTGGAGAGCTTTGTGGGTGAGAACAAGCAATTTAAATTGGATCCTATAATGTATGGGCAGCCAGTGCAATGACTGGCACAGAGCGGAAGCGTCTGAGTAATGATTAGCCAGATAGATGACCCTGGCTGCTGCATTAAGGATGGACTGGAGAGGGGAAAGTCAAGTGAGGGGGAGGCCAATTAATAGAGAGTTACAGTAGTCTAGGCGGGAGTGGATCAGTGTGACATGCAGAAGTAGTGCTGTTGCTTTAAAAGCATTCAGCAACTATTAAAAGTAACACAAGCACATGGGACAGGAAGTGTTGTGATCCAGAAGCATCCAGCAACTAGAGGGGTTAACACAGTCACAGGAGAAGGGGAGTGTTTTAGCAGAGCCCCAGGGGGATTGTGGTGAAGTTGTTTACTGTCTGGCTGGAACCGAAGAGAAAGGTGGTGTGTGTGTTCTGTATCTAACAGAAGCGCCCTAGGAGGTGAAGGTGTCAAACACAAAGCGCAGACAGCGCGCCTGTTGGCTCGGCGTTATTGTGGTGCCACATATGGAGAGGGAGATGTCAGATTTAGGGAGGTGAGTAGACGGCGAGAGCAGAAGAAGTTCAGTTTTGAAAAGGTTGAGTTTCAGTGAATAAGGTATAACATTCAATTTAGGGATTACCCCTTTAAAATTTAATAAGACATTTGCAAGGTGTTGCTTATATTTTGTACTTCTGTATCATTATTAAACTTCATGTAAAAATGTCATTCAGTCATCCTTTTACAGCCAGTTTCCAAAAAAAAAATCTACATTTAACTATTTTTTAATTATATTTTTCTGTAAAAACTGAATGACCACAAACAGGAAGTGATCTGTGATAATTAATTATCAATCACTGTAGTCATTATACATTTTGGAAACATTTTGCACATAAACTACAGAGAAGATCTGCCTCAAGATTTCACAATAAAAGTTGTTTACATTATAGAGACTGGTGTACTTACTTTGAAAATACATCAGAATGGCTGCATAACTGACGCGCCCCCTGGGCCAGTGCTGTTTGGGGATTACCCGGAGCCGGATCAGATGGGGGTTGTAGTCTCCGAGTGGCGGTGACCCGGTCCGTGCCCAGGGTGTCAAACTCAGTGTGTGGCAGTCTTTACAGATGTTGTTAAAGGTCCTTAATGTCGACTACGCCACCCGTTGATTTGCGGTCACAAGGCCGCCGCTGCAGAAGGGTCCGCTGAGGCTGGTGGTGTGTGTGCAGCTCTGGTAGTATAACCTCCAACGCGAGGGGTATAGCCTCAGGGGGTCAGGTGTAGAGGATGGTGGTTGTGCAGGTGCAGGATGAATCAGCAAGAAGACTCAGAGTCGGGCTGTGCAGTTCAGGGGTTTTTACTCACGGGTGTTCTTATGGTCACTCTGGCCTGAAGCGACCACCCGAGCCGTGCGGCGTCCACCAGGTCCTGGACTCGGCTAACCCCCAGGCAGTTCTGGAGCGTGGTCCTGAGCTCCTGTCTGACTTTCCCTCTCTTCTGGCCGTTCTCACCAGGGATCCACCTATGTCCGGCTCCCTCGGGTCTCTTGGTGGGTACACCTCTTCTGGGTTCCCTGACCCTATACTTGGTCTGCCTTCCTGGTGGATTTGGTGAGGGTTATGGCAGATCCTGCCCACGACCTCCGGTCTCTGGCTAAGGTGTGCTTTTCTCTCTGCCAGCTTGGGATCCGGTACCCTGGGTGCCAACCCTTCACCCTGTTGCTTGTATTCTGGGGTCTTGGGGTTCCTTCTCCTTCTCTCTGGGTCCTTCTGACTCCTCTCTCTCTCTTGGCCTTGGAGCTGGGCCCAGCCGGAACCACAACTCCCTGTCAGCCCTTCTGGCTGAGCTCCTCTGCTCTGCTCCTCTGACTCTACAAAAGACTGACCCTGATCTAAGATGGTGCCCACCTTATATACTCCCTCTATGTGTGAGCTCAGGTGACCAGCACCCAATGAGCTCCTTGCCTTACCCAGACTGCTCCCCCTATCTGCCCCTACACTACTGGGATGTTCCACCCCCCTCCCACTCCAGCCAGGGACAGACACTATCGTACCTGCACATAAACTGGTGGGAGTACCGTCGATCTGTCCCCCGGAAATGGGATATATGTAGTGTATGCAGCTAACTGAGCTCAGTTCCACACTCCATCCTTACCCGGGAGTGGAATACCACACCTCTGGCTTGAGGTGCAATACCACTGTAGCAGCCGAATCCTCAGGGTGCTACATTCCCCCCTGGTAAATCACAGCACTTCCTCGGGCTGTAAGAGAATAAAAACATCACAAACATACAATTTTTTTTCATAAAACATAAACATATAAAACATCATATAGATATTATCAGCATAAAACTTCTTCATATAAACATTCTTGTTCCTCCGGCCACGGTGCAACTTGTGACCGGGTAAAGTGCGACAGTCTCTTTAGTAAAAACAACAGTTTCCTATAAAACCGGTAGGGGGCGCCTTAGAAAGCGCAACTATATACAGGGGGAAAGTGGCCGCTCTCATTCCTCGGCCAGGTATAAGGAAGGAATGACCGCTCTCAGTCCTCGGTCAGTGGGGAAAAGGGATGGCTGTTCACAGTCCTCAGCCTGTGGGGAGATGGGACACACTGGAACAGTTCACTCTTGTCCCAACGGGGACATATTTAAAGCAGCAACAGTTCACTGTACCCCGACGGGTAACTATTTACAGTCTCTTTACCGTACTTTAACGACGGCGTCCTCCTGCTCCTTCTTTATCTTCAGACCCGTCCGGGTCCTCTTGCTCCTCCTCACACCGCAGCTCCTCCTCCGTCAGGCGATGCACATGGAGGGCGTAGGGTCCTTTGGCACATTTGTGCCGGGTGAACGTGACCTCGTCCCCTACGTACAGGTCACGACCTCTGTGTCCCTCCGGCAGATGGCTCTCTACGTCTCTGCGGGTTACAAAGACGTCGCCGGGGGTATGATGGTCTCTTATGAAGCCCCACCCATGCTGCAGGTTGAATTTAATCACAGTCCCGGTGGTATGGGGACCATGAGCTGCACGGGGGTTCCTCCTGGTCCGGCTCTTCTGCCCTGCGCTCTGTTCCTGCAGCCGCTGCTCACGGATCCGCCTCTCTTTCCGCTCTTGCTCGAAGGCTGCCAACTGCTGGCGGCAGCACTCCACTCGCTCTGCTGCGGCTGCCCGCGTTTCTTGAGTGAACCCCATGAGGTCTCCTCCGGTGGGGTCCCACTCGAATTGTGCTTCTTCTAGCGGGAGCGGGGTTCTCCTGACGGGCTTCGGAGCCGGAATCAGGGGCTCGCACAGGGGCCTTGCTCTTTGGAGTTCCAGTTGGTAGTACTCCTGGGGCCATACAAAGGGCTGCCCATCCGGGCACGTGTGCTGGGCAAATAGATCTTCGCCCAGGTGCGAAACTCGAGATGTTGAGGGCGCGTTGATGGTAGCGGCGCCCGGGTTGACCAGGCCTTGCGACCAGGCTTGGGGCACCCTAAAGGTAAAGGGCACCGTAAGAACGGCGGCGCCCGGGGGTACTCGGCCCTGCGACCAGGCCGGTGGCTCCGCGCAGGTAGGGGGCGCTGTTGGAATTGCGGCGCCCGGGGGTACTAGGCCTTGCGACCAGGCCAATGGTATTTCCTGTTTGGTCGCGCTCAGGGTCGAGGCGTGTGACGTCACAGGGGTCGCGGCTGCGGCTTCTACTTGAGGCCTAGTCCGGCACGGTGACGATGCAGCGACGGGCACGGCAGGGGGAATTTCGGGCTCTGCGACGGGGAGCTGGGACAGGTACATGGTTTCTTGGCCCGGGGTAAAGACGTCTCCTTTACCTGCCTCCGTCCGTTCAGCTCCCTTCTCGGCGCCGTCTCCGGCCTTCACTCCTCCTGCACCATCCTCAGAGGCGGTCTGTCTCCTCGTCTCGGGTGGCGTGCTCCGCTGACGGGTTCCGGTCTGCTGGGCCATCTCACGGCTCCACTCCGTCAGCGTGTCTTGCTGCACCTGGGCCATCCTCCGTGCGAGGCCCTCCAGCGCGGTCTGTGCACACTCCCGGTCTCGGGGGAGCTGTGCTAGGATCTCCACTAAGCCTAGTGGGGTTGTTGCTTGCAGCAGGCTCCTGACCACTGGGTCGGTGCTGCCTGTCTCTCCCTCCATCTCCGGGTACGACTTCTCCGGAGTCCTCTCCAGACTTCTTGTCTCCGGGTGCGCTCTCTCCAGACTCCTCCAGGCTGCACCCATCTTCGCTCTCTTGTTCCGTCTCCGCCCACATTGAGGGTGGTCCCGGGGCAACTTTGTGATTGTCAGTTCCAGGGGCAGTTCTCTCACGCTGATGGACACTTCCAGCATCACAGTCTCTGTTGGTGGGCGCGGTTTCCGCTTTTGGCGCCATTCTTCGACCTGGCCCACGATGGGAGGTGACCTCTTGCCACCCTCTGGCACGCCCATAATGGCGTCCGCTCTTCCAAGGCGGGAAATCTTTGGAAATGGCGGGAATCGTCTCCCAGTGGCGGGAAAAAGCTGCAAATGGCGGTCAACCGGCGGGAAACGACCTGTGATGGGGTCCGTTGGCGGGGACCCTCCGGAACCGGCGGGAGACTTCTTTTTAAGGTAACGGTGAACTTTTCTTCAGGCACGCAGTACCCGGTTGTTGCGGGCACGTTATCCTGCCGACTACGCCAAAGTTGACGCGCCCCCTGGGCCAGTGCTGTTTGGGGATTACCCGGAGCCGGATCAGATGGGGGTTGTAGTCTCCGAGTGGCGGTGACCCGGTCCGTGCCCAGGGTGTCAAACTCAGTGTGTGGCAGTCTTTACAGATGTTGTTAAAGGTCCTTAATGTCGACTACACCACCCGTTGATTTGCGGTCACAAGGCCGCCGCTGCAGAAGGGTCCGCTGAGGCTGGTGGTGTGTGTGCAGCTCTGGTAGTATAACCCCCAACGGGAGGGGTATAGCCTCAGGGGGTCAGGTGTAGAGGATGGTGGTTGTGCAGGTGCAGGATGAATCAGCAAGAAGACTCAGAGTCGGGCTGTGCAGTTCAGGGGTTTTTACTCACGGGTGTTCTTATGGTCACTCTGGCCTGAAGCGACCACCCGAGCCGTGCGGCGTCCACCAGGTCCTGGACTCGGCTAACCCCCAGGCAGTTCTGGAGCGTAGTCCTGAGCTCCTGTCTGACTTTCCCTCTCTTCTGGCCGTTCTCACCAGGGATCCACCTATGTCCGGCTCCCTCGGGTCTCTTGGTGGGTACACCTCTTCTGGGTTCCCTGACCCTATACTTGGTCTGCCTTCCTGGTGGATTTGGTGAGGGTCGTGGCAGATCCTGCCCATGACCTCCGGTCTCTGGCTAAGGTGTGCTTTTCTCTCTGCCAGCTTGGGATCCGGTACCCTGGGTGCCAACCCTTCACCCTGTTGCTTGTATTCTGGGGTCTTGGGGTTCCTTCTCCTTCTCTCTGGGTCCTTCTGACTCCTCTCTCTCTCTTGGCCTTGGAGCTGGGCCCAGCCGGAACCACAACTCCCTGTCAGCCCTTCTGGCTGAGCTCCTCTGCTCTGCTCCTCTGACTCTACAAAAGACTGACCCTGATCTAAGATGGTGCCCACCTTATATACTCCCTCTATGTGTGAGATCAGGTGACCAGCACCCAATGAGCTCCTAGCCTTACCCAGACTGCTCCCCCTATCTGCCCCTACACTACTGGGATGTTCCACCCCCTCCCACTCCAGCCAGGGACAGACACTATCGTACCTGCACATAAACTGGTGGGAGTACCGTCGATCTGTCCCCCGGAAATGGGATATATGTAGTGTATGCAGCTAACTGAGCTCAGTTCCACACTCCATCCTTACCCGGGAGTGGAATACCACACCTCTGGCTTGAGGTGCAATACCCCTGTAGCAGCCGAATCCTTAGGGTGCTACATAACCGTAAAAGTAAAATTAGCTTTTTATAAGACCAGCTAAAGAGTCTAAGCGTATTCACTCTCCACCCACTCACTCAGCTTAACTGGCAGCTGCAGCTTGTTCTGAGCAGTGTGAGTTTTCAACAGCTGCAGGGAGGAAGGACACTGAGGAGCTGTCAATTAGGTCATGGGCAAAGAGTGAATTTAAACTTTAAAGAGTTAGGCAGCAATTCTGACATGGATTTCTGAAGTAAATCCATCAGCCTCATCAGGTCTAAGATATCATCTTAATACTATATGCCGTGTGTATTGTGAAATCTGATGACAAATCTGTTTTAAGAAGTGGTGCAACTTACTAAGGTGCTATTTGCCCTTCCACGCAAGTTGTCATCTTGCTTTCCCAGAGCACTGAGCTGCAAATCTATTAAAACGCATTAGAAAGTGAATTCCATCCGTGTTTTGTCACAGA
The DNA here is from genome assembly GCF_046119375.1 of Phyllobates terribilis. Classification (NCBI taxonomy): domain Eukaryota; kingdom Metazoa; phylum Chordata; class Amphibia; order Anura; family Dendrobatidae; genus Phyllobates; species Phyllobates terribilis. Next base: position 139,925,459 of record NW_027362769.1, on the reverse strand, counting down.
TAGTATAATTGAACGTGCAGAGTCCTCAGTCCTGATAACATAGTATCAGGGACCATAAAGCCACCGAGTCGACTTCTGGGAAGCACTATATCCAGTAATATGTTGCCATGTCTTATTATTATCACACTTGTCAGAAGCTGTCGCTTCTCATTAGCACAATGTAGATAGTTACTAATTATCTACAAGTGTATTTATATGGTGATCGCTACATGCGTAACTGCTGTGCACATATGGGAGAATATATATCACATTACAAAGACTTGGGCTCCATGGCAACTTTTAGCCTGAATGTTTCTCCATGGGAAAAAAAAAACATTGCGTGACATTAACAAGAATTCCAACCTTGCCATTGCATGCCCCCCATAACTACTACTCCCCCCAGAGTTACTTTAAAAAAATACTAATTTCTATTGGTGCTTTTCTATACAGACACGTGCTTCTTGCAGAAGGGAAGGTTTATTTGCAGTTTGTTGACTATGAATATAAATTCAGGTAATGTCTTTTCTGGTCTTGGCTTATCAGTACTCATTGTGGTGAGTGCTACCAAGGTTTCTTAATAATCCTTCTGTCAGTGCCGCATGTCTTACTTCTTTTTCAAGCATGGACTGCAAGCTATAAAGGGGAAAGTTACCTATTATTTTTGCATATATTTATTTTTTCTTAAAATATTTGAAATACATTACTACAATCCCATTTTCTACCAAGGAGGCAAATTAAACATTTAAAGCGTGCCTGTAGAAAAGCATGGTTTTGCTTCCCTCGTCCCCAACAACTGCTTTTGGTGCACATACCAACCCAACATGTCAAGGAACTGTTCCAAATATCAAGCTCTGTAATTTGCCATCCATTGTTTCTCACTGAATGGGTCTTCCTTAAAAAAACAACATTCTGCCAGCACTATAGGTTCTGGAACAACTTTGCTTGTATTCTTCCTGTCATTGCCCCATGACTTACTAACCCTGAAGTGAAATACCACCTCTCTGCATGTATTTCAGTTTGAGAAGAAAAAGGCTGTAGGAACAATAATAGCTCAATGGGGTATTATCCAAATTACAGCGTTAGGTAAAAGGCGGTACAGTTCACCTGATGCAGTTGTGTCAAGCACAACACTGAAGGTTTTATACAGGACTCCCAGCTGCTGCAGCCCCACAGGTTGGCAGATCCAACTTAGTATATGGGCAGTTTGGAGGTAGCGGGTAACCTGCGCTTCTGGTATTGTAGCAGCCAATAAAGGAGTGCAATTCAGGAGAATGTCAGATCGGTTTCAAAGAAGTCTGACTTCTTCTTCAGGAGAACCACAGAGATCCTTTATTCTTTGACTGGATGGGTCTTCCTTATATACAATATTCCACCAGCACTATAGGTTCTGGAACTTCCCTTTTTTTCACTTTACAGGATGTATTCTTCCGGTTATTGATCAATGACTTGCTATCCCTGAAGTGAAATACCACATCTCTGCCTGTATTCAGTTTTAGAAGAAAATGTCTTGGGGGAACAATAATAGAGTAATATGGTGTTATCCATATAACAGCGTTAGGCAAAAGGCGTTAATGCTCACCTGATGCAGTTGTGTCAGACACAACATTGACAACGTTTTAAACTGGGTTCTCAGCTGCTGCTTCCCCACAGGATGGCAGATACAATATAGTATATGGGTAGTTTGGAGGTAGAGGGTAACCTGCGCTGCTGGCATTGTAAAGAAATAAAGGAATCCAATTCCAGAGAGTGTAAGTGCGGTTTATTCTCAACGCGTTTCAAACGATTCTTAACTTCTTCAGGAAAACGATAGGAGAGCCTTTCTTCTTTCAGTGGAAGTGTCTTCCTTATAAACAGCATTCTGTTAGCACTATAGGTCCTGGAATTTTCATTTTCTCACTTTCCAACATATAGGCTGCATGCCTACTATGCGTTTTTCAAGCGTTTTTGCCATGGAATTTCCGCAGCGAAAACGCTTAAGAACCGCTTGGCAATACGTGCCCCATGGCTCCCAATGATAATCCACATGTGCTGTGCACATTCTGGGGAAATTTCCGCTGCGGATTATCATTGCGGAAAAATACTCAGCATGTAAATTAATTTTGTGCACACGCAGCGTAATTGCCGCCATTGACTTGCATTGAATCTCTTAATATCCGCATGACTACATGTGCACATGTGGATATTATGCAATTCAATGTACAGATGGTACCCAGGTTTGGAGAAGAGGAGACTCTCATCCAGACCCGGGTACCATGGTACCTGTTAAAAAAAAGAATTTAAAATAAAAAAAATAAAGATTATACTTACCTTCCCCTGTCTCCTGAGCGATGCGTCTGGTGTGTTGGGCGGCTCGCGATGGTCTAAAAGGACCTTCCATGACGTCATTTAGTCATGTGACAGGTCACACGACCGCTGACGTCGGCGGTCGTGTGACCTGACACATGACTAAATGACGTCATGAAAGGTCCTTTCACACCACTGCTGTACAAGAGACCGGACGCAGCAGAGAAAACACCGGGAGCCATCAGAAGGTGAGTATAATGTTTATTTTTTACCATTTTTATTCTTTTTTTAAACTATTAACTTGGTCACACTATATAAATCCATGCCGGTTGCATGGATTTATATAGTGTGACCAAGTTGTCAAGCACTTTTCCAAGTGATGCTAAAATCGCTTGGAAAAGCGCCTGATAACCCGCATGCGGAAATGCATGCAAAGACGCTTCACAAACGCTTCTACCTGGCGGGAAAAACGCATGGAAAATCCGCATGTACAATCCGCATGCGTTTTTCCTGCCAGGGAGAAGCAGAAAGAATTAGCAGCATTTCTGCATCGTGGGCACTTGGCCATATTGTCCCAGTCATTGACTTGCTAACCCTGAGCTGAAATACAACCTCTCTGCCTATATTCAGTTTGAGAATAAAATGGCTGAGGGAACATTAAAAATGCAATGTTATGCAGATGACATAGTTAGGCCACGTTCACACATTCAGTTTTTGGTCAGTATTTTTTCTCAGGAGTGGGAGCCAAAACCAGGAGTGGAACAATCAGAGGAAAAGTATAATAGAAACACGTCACCACTTCTGCATTTATCACCCACTCCTGGTTTTGGCTCCCACTGCTGAGAAAAAATACTGACCGAATACTGATTGTGTGAACGTGGCCTTAGGCAAAATGCAGCTCCACAGGTTGGTAGATCCAACGTAATATTTGGGCAGTTTGGAGTTAGCGGGTAACCTGCGTAGGTGGTATTGTAACCAATAAAGCAGTCCAATTCAAGATAGGGTCAGCGCAGTTTATTCTCAACTCGTTTTCAATGTATTCTTACTTCTTCTTCAGGAAAACCACAGGAGATCCTTTCTTCTTTCAATGGACTGGTCTTCCTCATAAACAGCATTCCACCAGCACTATAGGTTCTGGAACTTCCATTTTATCACTTTTCAGCATGTATTCTTCCGGTCATTGCCCATTGAGTTGCTATCCCTGAACTGAAATACCACCTATCTGCCTGTATTCAGTTTGAGAGAGAAGAGAGCAGTCGCAGAGAGAGACAAAGACCGGTGACACCCTGCCCTTCATTAATGACAGGTGATGTACCCGCATGGGCACCTGGGGTTAAGCGTTACATATGATTATTATTATTATTCATTTATATAGCAGAGAGTAATATGTACAAAATACATGCTTGGATGATGCATCACTATCCAACAGTTGTGAAAGTGGGAAGGGGTTACACCTCACAAAAGAACTCAGAAAATACTGTTTTATTCTGCCCTCATTACATTAAATATTGGTAATAGATCAGTATTGTAATATTCTTTCATATGCTCCCTATAACGTATCTTAAAACCTCCCAGATTATTTCTGCTTTCTAAGGAACATAGAAAAAAAAAATGATGGGTCTAGAAAATAAGTGTAATCTTGCAGGTATATTACATCTAATCATCTAGTAAGTGACAGACACTGCCATTCACTTGTGAGAAATGACTGGGATATATTAAGCAGATGTCAATTGCCTCTCCAGGGTTACTCTACAATACAGAATCGATCCCCTCTCTAATCTGATGCATAGGAAGATGATGCAGAAAAAAAAGTCTGATAATGACCGTTCTTTTCACCTATTAACCCTACAAGCATGCAATACAAGCTCACATACGACATGGGTGCATTCAGAAAGATACGATATAAGCATTGTAAAAAAAAATATTTATACGTTTAATAGCTGCCCCCTACAAATATGTGTCTAATGCATTTTTAATATTTTTCTGACTGTCTTGAGATATAAATGATAAATTATAACAGATCACAGCACACAGTGACCACTAGAGGGAGCTTACTGCGTGTGGTTAGAAAACAGTATGCAGCCAACTCTAAAGCTCCCCCCAGTGGCAGCTGCAGGAAGATCAAATTTAGCTGTTAATGGCTGTGAGTGAGCGCTGTATCACTAACATAAATCTCTAAGTTATCTAAAAATGAATATAAAATTATTCAGCAGAAAATCTGCTACATATAGATTTTCTGTTGAATATAGATATATATTACATATATGTGTATATATGTTACATGGAATTCATATGTGGACAACTGCTTTCTATAGAAATGGTATTGTGTAAGAGATTGGGAAATTTTATAGATCTTCCGATGAGGAACAGTTTCACCTCATACAAGGTTTGGTATATCTGACCATGTACATGATCACTAGGTATCTTATCTGTTTTGCGATGATACAACAAGCAAGTCTTATCAAATAGGTGGCTGATTAAAGGAGAAAACCTATCCCTTGCCATACAATTTCTTTATATATTTTCAACTGGTGTGCAAGGTGTTATTCTCTTGGATTTGGTGTTCTTTTTGGTCCTGCACCTTTCCATTACTGACATATGGCTGACTCTTCTCTGTATGCTAATCCAGTCTGTTTAGCCAAGTGGGCGTGGTCCCAAGCAGGCTCGGACTGGCCCAGCGGGAAATCGGTGAATCCTCCGGAGGGCCCTGTTGCTGGCCTACACTGACAAGAGATGGAAATCCCCTCCTATCCTAGCAAACAATGCACTGCTTAGCTAATCTGCATCCACAGTGGCTGTAGAATCAGATTAGTTGAGCAGTGCATAGCTGTGCTAGGGACACTTCCCCTGCAGAGATATCAAGCTGGCCAGGGAGACTTTCACAGGGAGCTGATGGGTCACCATATCTGCCCTCTGCCTGCTTGCTGTGGCAGTCTGCACACCCTCTCCTCTCCGGCACCTCAGAGTAGGAGCTTGTGCTGGGATTGGTGCTGTGTCACTGTAAACCATGGACCTTCTCTCTCCTCTGCTGCTAGTGGTGGCATCTAGAAGACTTCTGTGAGCTCGAAAACTGGTAGGAAAAATGATGCTGCAACTTCAGCATCGTGTAGGAAAAGCAAGTTCCATTTTTTTATTTCATTTAATGTGAAAATTGTATGTATAATAGAATAATGGACCTATATACATCAATTTTGGGGGAGGTTGTTAATATGCTATGTGTAAGAGAGGGTCATTTGGCTACACTTGCTACATTATGTGTGTGGGGGGGGGACTTGGCTGTGCATACTATGTGTGGGGAAGGGGGGACTTGGCACTGCATACTATGTGTGGGGAAGGGGGGACTTGGCTGTGCATACTATGTGTGGGGAAGGGGGGGACTTGACTGTGCATACTATGTGTGGGGAAGGGGGGGACTTGGCTGTGCATACTATGTGTGGGGAAGGGGGGGACTTGACTGTGCATACTATGTGTGGGGAAGGGGGGACTTGGCTGTGCATACTATGTGTGGGGGAAGGGGGGACTTGGCTGTGCATACTATGTGTGGGGAAGGGGGGGACTTGGCTGTGCATACTATGTGTGGGGAAGGGGGGACTTGACTGTGCATACTATGTGTGGGGAAGGGGGGACTTGGCTGTGCATACTATGTGTGGGGAAGGGGGGGACTTGGCTGTGCATACTATGTGTGGGGAAGGGGGGACTTGGCTGTGCATACTATGTGTGGGGAAGGGGGGACTTGGCTGTGCATACTATGTGTGGGGAAGGGGGGACTTGGCTGTGCATACTATGTGTGGGGAAGGGGGGGACTTGACTATGCATACTATGTGTGGGGAAGGGGGGGACTTGACTGTGCATACTATGTGTGGGGAAGGGGGGGACTTGACTGTGCATACTATGTGTGGGGAAGGGGGGGACTTGACTGTGCATACTATGTGTGGGGGAGGGGGGGGCTTGGCTGTGCATACTATGTGTGGGGGAGGGGGGGACTTGGCTGTGCATACTATGTGTGGGGAAGGGGGGGACTTGGCTGTGCATACTATGTGTGGGGAAGGGGGGGACTTGGCTGTGCATACTATGTGTGGGGAAGGGGGGACTTGGCTGTGCATACTATGTGTGGGGGAGGGGGGGACTTGGCTGTGCATACTATGTGTGGGGAAGGGGGGGACTTGGCTGTGCATACTATGTGTGGGGAAGGGGGGGACTTGGCTGTGCATACTATGTGTGGGGAAGGGGGGACTTGGCTGTGCATACTATGTGTGGGGGAGGGGGGGACTTGGCTGTGCATACTATGTGTGGGGGAAGGGGGGACTTGGCACTGCATACTATGTGTGGGGAAGGGGGGGACTTGGCTGTGCATACTATGTGTGGGGAAGGGGGGACTTGGCTGTGCATACTATGTGTGGGGAAGGGGGGGACTTGGCTGTGCATACTATGTGTGGGGAAGGGGGGACTTGGCTGTGCATACTATGTGTGGGGAAGGGGGGACTTGGCTGTGCATACTATGTGTGGGGAAGGGGGGACTTGGCAGTGCATACTATGTGTGGGGAAGGGGGGACTTGGCTGTGCATACTATGTGTGGGGAAGGGGGGACTTGGCTGTGCATACTATGTGTGGGGAAGGGGGGGACTTGACTGTGCATACTATGTGTGGGGAAGGGGGGGACTTGACTGTGCATACTATGTGTGGGGAAGGGGGGGACTTGACTGTGCATACTATGTGTGGGGAAGGGGGGGACTTGACTGTGCATACTATGTGTGGGGGAGGGGGGGGCTTGGCTGTGCATACTATGTGTGGGGGAGGGGGGGACTTGGCTGTGCATACTATGTGTGGGGAAGGGGGGGACTTGACTGTGCATACTATGTGTGGGGGAGGGGGGACTTGTATGGGGAAGGGGGGGGACTTGGCTGTGCATACTATGTGTGGGGGAGGGGGGGCTTGTATGGGGAAGGGGGGGACTTGGCTGTGCATACTATGTGTGGGGAAGGGGGGGCTTGGCTGTGCATACTATGTAGGGGGAAGGGGGGACTTGGCTGTGCATACTATGTGTGGGGAAGGGGGGGCTTGGCTGTGCATACTATGTAGGGGGAAGGGGGGACTTGGCACTGCATACTATGTGGGGGGAAGGGGGGACTTGGCACTGCATACTATGTGTGGGGAAGGGGGGACTTGGCAGTGCATACTATGTGTGGGGGAGGGGGGACTTGGCTGTGCATACTATGTGTGGGGGAGGGGGGACTTGGCTGTGCATACTATGTGTGGGGAAGGGGGGGACTTGACTGTGCATACTATGTGTGGGGGAGGGGGGGACTTGTATGGGGAAGGGGGGGACTTGGCTGTGCATACTATGTGTGGGGGAGGGGGGCTTGTATGGGGAAGGGGGGGACTTGGCTGTGCATACTATGTGTGGGGAAGGGGGGGCTTGGCTGTGCATACTATGTAGGGGGAAGGGGGGACTTGGCACTGCATACTATGTGGGGGGAAGGGGGGACTTGGCACTGCATACTATGTGTGGGGAAGGGGGGACTTGGCAGTGCATACTATGTGTGGGGGAGGGGGGACTTGGCTGTGCATACTATGTGTGGGGGAGGGGGGACTTGGCTGTGCATACTATGTGTGGGGAAGGGGGGGACTTGACTGTGCATACTATGTGTGGGGGAGGGGGGGACTTGTATGGGGAAGGGGGGGACTTGGCTGTGCATACTATGTGGGGGGAAGGGGGGGCTTGGCTGTGCATACTATGTGGGGGGAAGGGGGGACTTGGCTGTGCATACTATGTGGGGGGAAGGGGGGACTTGGCTGTGCATACTATGTGTGGGGAAGGGGGGACTTGGCTGTGCATACTATGTGTGGGGAAGGGGGGGACTTGTATGGGGAAGGGGGGGACTTGGCTGTGCATACTATGTGGGGGGAAGGGGGGGCTTGGCTGTGCATACTATGTGGGGGGAAGGGGGGACTTGGCTGTGCATACTATGTGTGGGGAAGGGGGGACTTGGCTGTGCATACTATGTGTGGGGAAGGGGGGGACTTGACTGTGCATACTATGTGTGGGGGAGGGGGGACTTGACTGTGCATACTATGTGTGGGGGAGGGGGGACTTGACTGTGCATACTATGTGTGGGGGGGTGACTTGGCTGTGCATACTATGTGTGGGGAAGGGGGGGACTTGACTGTGCATACTATGTGTGGGGGAGGGGGGACTTGACTGTGCATACTATGTGTGGGGGGGTGACTTGGCTGTGCATACTATGTGTGGGGAAGGGGTGACTTTGTGTGGGGAAGGGGGGACTTGGCTGTGCATACTATGTGTGGGGAAGGGGGGACTTGGCTGTGCATACTATGTGTGGGGAAGGGGGGACTTGGCTGTGCATACTATGTGTGGGGAAGGGGGGACTTGGCTGTGCATACTATGTGTGGGGAAGTGGTGACTTTGTGTGGGGAAGGGGGGACTTGGCTGTGCATACTATGTGTGGGGAAGGGGGGACTTGGCACTGCATGCTATGTGTGGGGAAGGGGGGACTTGGCTGTGCATACTATGTGTGGGGAAGGGGGGACTTGGCTGTGCATACTATGTGTGGGGAAGGGGGGACTTGGCACTGCATACTATGTGTGGGGAAGGGGGGGACTTGGCTGTGCATACTATGTGTGGGGAAGGGGGGACTTGGCTGTGCATACTATGTGTGGGGAAGGGGGGACTTGGCTGTGCATACTATGTGTGGGGGAGGGGGACTTGGCTGTGCATACTATGTGTGGGGGAGGGGGGACTTGGCACTGCATGCTATGTGTGGGGAAGGGGGGACTTGGCTGTGCATACTATGTGTGGGGGAGGGGGGACTTGGCACTGCATACTATGTGTGGGGAAGGGGGGACTTGGCTGTGCATACTATGTGTGGGGAAGGGGGGGACTTGGCTGTGCATACTATGTGTGGGGGAGGGGGGACTTGGCACTGCATACTATGTGTGGGGAAGGGGGGACTTGGCTGTGCATACTATGTGTGGGGGAGGGGGGACTTGGCACTGCATACTATGTGTGGGGAAGGGGGGACTTGGCTGTGCATACTATGTGTGGGGGAGGGGGGACTTGGCACTGCATACTATGTGTGGGGAAGGGGGGGACTTGACTGTGCATACTATGTGTGGGGAAGGGGGTGACTTGGCTGTGCATACTATGTGTGGGGAAGGGGGGACTTGGCTGTGCATACTATGTGTGGGGAAGGGGGTGACTTGGCTGTGCATACTATGTGTGGGGAAGGGGGGACTTGGCACTGCATACTATGTGTGGGGAAGGGGGCACTTGGCTGTGCATACTATGTCTGGGGAAGGGGGGGACTTGGCTGTGCATACTATGTGTGGGGAAGGGGGGACTTGGCACTGCATACTATGTGTGGGGAAGGGGGCACTTGGCTGTGCATACTATGTCTGGGGAAGGGGGGGACTTGGCTGTGCATACTATGTGTGGGGAAGGGGGGGACTTGACTGTGCATACTATGTGTGGGGAAGGGGGGACTTGGCACTGCATACTATGTGTGGGGAAGGGGGCACTTGGCTGTGCATACTATGTCTGGGGAAGGGGGGGACTTGGCTGTGCATACTATGTGTGGGGAAGGGGGGACTTGGCACTGAATACTATGTGTGGGGAAGGGGGCACTTGGCTGTGCATACTATGTCTGGGGAAGGGGGTGACTTGACTGTGCATACTATGTGTGGGGAAGGGGGGGACTTGACTGTGCATACTATGTGTGGGGAAGGGGGTGACTTGGCTGTGCATACTATGTGTGGGGAAGGGGGGACTTGGCACTGCATACTATGTGTGGGGAAGGGGGCACTTGGCTGTGCATACTATGTCTGGGGAAGGGGGGGACTTGGCTGTGCATACTATGTGTGGGGAAGGGGGGACTTGGCACTGCATACTATGTGTGGGGAAGGGGGGACTTGGCAGTGCATACTATGTGGGGGGAAGGGGGGACTTGACTGTGCATACTATGTGTGGGGAAGGGGGGACTTGGCACTGCATACTATGTCTGGGGAAGGGGGGGACTTGGCTGTGCATACTATGTGTGGGGAAGGGGGGACTTGGCACTGCATGCTATGTGTGGGGAAGGGGGGACTTGGCACTGCATACTATGTGTGGGGAAGGAGGGACTTGGCTGTGCATACTATGTGTGGGGAAGGGGGTGACTTGGCTGTGCATACTATGTGTGGGGAAGGGGGGGACTTGGCACTGCATACTATGTGTGGGGAAGGGGGGACTTGGCACTGCATACTATGTGTGGGGAAGGGGGGACTTGGCTGTGCATACTATGTGTGGGGAAGGGGGGGACTTGGCTGTGCATACTATGTCTGGGGAAGGGGGGGACTTGGCTGTGCATACTATGTGTGGGGGAGGGGGGACTTGGCACTGCATACTATGTGTGGGGAAGGGGGGACTTGGCTGTGCATACTATGTGTGGGGGAGGGGGGACTTGGCACTGCATACTATGTGTGGGGAAGGGGGGACTTGGCTGTGCATACTATGTGTGGGGGAGGGGGGACTTTGCACTGCATACTATGTGTGGGGAAGGGGGGGACTTGACTGTGCATACTATGTGTGGGGAAGGGGGTGACTTGGCTGTGCATACTATGTGTGGGGAAGGGGGGCACTTGGCACTGCATACTATGTGTGGGGAAGGGGGGCACTTGGCACTGCATGCTATGTGTGGGGAAGGGGGGACTTGGCTGTGCATACTATGTCTGGGGAAGGGGGGGACTTGGCTGTGCATACTATGTGTGGGGAAGGGGGGGACTTGGCTGTGCATACTATGTGTGGGGGAGGGGGGATTTGGCTGTGCATATTGTGTGGGAAAGGGGGGAGTTGGCTGTGCATATTATGCGTGGGGGAGGGGGTGCTTGGCTATATGTGGTATGTGTGGGGCAGGAGTATCCTCTATGAATTGATTTTTTAGGAGCAGCTTTATTGTAAATTTATGCTACATTCACTGTATGCAATGTGTGGGGAGAAAGAATACTTTTATTAGATCATTTTTGTGGGGTAGAGGCCTCAGTTAGACATCTGTTATTTAAATCCATGTTCCATCCATGTTTTTTTTATGGACAGAATATGTACCCTTCTTAGACTATGGGGCCGTCCACATGTCCGTATTTTTTATTTTTTTTGCATGCAGTAAAATCTCACACTCTAACCTAACAGCAATAAAAATCTGACCCAGCACTGTGATGCAAATAGTTTTACTTAATTTATTTATTTTTTATGTACCCCAAAAAAAAACAGACGTCTGCATGAAGCCCAGTCTGTTCAAATGTAGCAGAATTTCTGTGGAGAATTTAAATAGCAAATCAGCAAGAATCCAAAAGAAAATCCACAACAAAAAATCTGCATTAAATTGCGTGATTTTTGGTGAAGATCTTTCTGGTAATTTACTATGGAAGACATCAGTGTGTAAAATAAAGAACTTGTATAATCTTCTCCTCTGTCACATTTGTGTCTTTGTGTAGCCTGAAAGTAAAAAGAAATTATATACTTACAGGACCCCTGTAGTTTCCCAGAACCGCTACCTATGTGCCCCACTCGTGTTCTCACTTCCTATTATGGCCAGAAGGTTACGTGACCGCTGCAGTCAGTCAGTAGCCACATATGTGATAAAAAAAACGTCACCACTGTGGCATCTGCACTTCCAGGCCGGGGTAGTTCCTCTTTAAAATTAGCTAAAAATCATTTGAGCAATGAGATGAATTTTTATTTTAGACTATTTTTATGTCTTTCTATCTACAATCAATTTATCCACCTGTCTGCTATCTATCCATCCATCTATCTATCTATCTATCTATCTATCTATCTATCTATCTATCTATCTATCTATCTATCTATCTATCTATCTATCTATCTATCTATCCCTCTATCTATCTATCTATCTATCTATCTATCTATCTATCCCTCTATCTATCCATCTATCTATCTCTATCTATCTATCTATCTATCTATCTATCTATCTATCTATCTATTATCTCTATCTATCTATCTATCTATCCCATCTATCTATCTATCTATCTATCCCTCTATCTATCCATCTATCTATCTATCTATCTATCTATCCCTCTATCTATCCATCTATCTATCTATCTATCTATCCCTCTATCTATCTATCTATTATCTATCTATCTATCTATCCCTCTATCTATCCATCTATCTATCTATTATCTATCTATCTATCCCTCTATCTATCTATCTATCTATCTATCTATCTCTATCTATCTATCTGTCTATTATCTCTATCTATCTATCTATCTATCTATCTATCTATCTATCTATCTATCCCATCTATCTGTCTATCTATCTATCTATCTATCTATCTATCTATCTATCTATCTATCTATCTATCTATCTATCTATCTATCTATCATTATTAAGCATCTGTCAGGACCCACAGGTGTCAGTAGTGAATGACACAATATGACGATCTTGAAATCATTATGCGATTGATCCCACCATCAGTGCTGCAGCGAGGGTCGCTATCGCAGTGGTATCTCCTCTGCCGCCCATTCAGCAGCAGATCTGTAAAGAGACAATTTCAATTCATTCTGCTGTCAACTTGTCATGTTCTGGGAGCTAAATTACACTATAAATGACTGAAAATAACAGTGATTTGCTGATTTCCTCTCATTCTGTTGCCGTTGTATGAACTGATACTAATTTAAACATTCTTGGGTAATTTCACAGTATTTTGAGCTTTAGTTTTCAAAGATGCCATTCTTCATATTAGGCATTATGCTGGCAGATGTCCCTGTGGAGGGGAGGCAGCATCATGATGAAAGGTGGTGTGTGGAGGACGGACCAGACAGAGCTTACTATACAATGCTGCTTAACTAATCAAATGCCAATATTATATATATATATATACATATATATATATATATATATATATATATATATATATATAAAATGTCTGAAAATTAAGTTTCTCCTCCTGAAACCTGATCTGGTTTGAATGAATTTATGTGAAATTCTCACCAAAAAGAAAAAAAAAAAAAAAATATATATATATATGTTAGTCATGCTTCCAAGTAGAGGAATAAAATAGTGGCACTTGCCGAATTCATAGTATTTCATTTATTCATGCCAAAATTACAGAGCAAGGGAGAGGGAAAGGGGAGCTAAACCTGCCAAGGTGGCGGCCACTTCACCCACACCTGCGCTTCTACTGATGGCGAAACATCTGTCACCTTGGCGTGTTTGGCTCCTCTCTCCCCTGCTCTGTAATTTTGGCATGAATAAATTAAATACCACAGATTCTATGAGTGTCACTGTTTTTTTTCTCTACTTGGAAGCATGATTATAAAGTTTTTATACAGTGTAGAACGACCGTGATCCATACTGGAGGACCATACTACTCTCATTTTATCTGCCTGCCACTAATAGTGCTGTTTTTTTGTCTTCCTCCAGATAATTTTTAGTAATGTGCAAAAGTTTTTAGGCAGGTATAGGAAAAAAAATGCTGAAAAGTAAGAAAACTTTCAAAATAGAAGTGTTATTAGTATTAGTATTTAGTAGAAGTATCAGTAATAGTTTATTTTCATCAATTAACAAAGTGCAAAGTGAATGAACAAAGGAGAAATCTAAATCACAGAAGTTCGGGTTCTGGTAATCTACCCAAAGTTTATTGCAAAGTTTGGTTCTGGTACCAGAACTTTAGACGAACTTCAACCAGAACCTGAACCCCATTGAAAACAATGAGGACCCGAACTTTTGAGCCAGAAAATTCTCTCTCTCTCTTCTAGGTATTTGTCACTTGCACACAGTTTGTGAAGGAACTCTGCTGAAGGTTGTTCCAAACATCTTGGAGGCAGCAGCTGCGAAGGCAAATAGAGTCATGGCATGCATCAGAAGAGGAATAGGGGCATATGATGAGAACATTGTTCTTCCTCTGTATAAAGCGCTGGTAAGGCCGCACTTAGAATATTGTGCACAGTTCTGGGCTCCGGTGCTCAGGAAAGACATATTGGTGCTAGAGAGGGTACAAAGGAGGGCGACTAAGGTAATAAAGGGAATGGAGGGACTAGAATACCCAGAGAGGTTGTCAAAATTAGGCCTATTTACGTTGGAAAAGAGAAGGCTTAGGGGAGACCTCATAAACATGTATAAATACATCAGGGGGCAGTACAGAGATCTCGCCCATGACCTGTTTATACCAAGGATGGTGACAAAGACGAGAGGGCACACTATGCGTCTGGAGGAAAGGAGGTTCCTGCACCAGCATAGAAGGGGATTCTTTACGGTCAGAGCCGTGAGACTCTGGAACTCTCTGGGAGAGGAAGTGGTGATGTCCAACTCACTTAAAGAGTTCAAGAGAGGCCTGGACGCCTTTCTTGAGAACAATAAAATTACATCTTATACTTAGTGATAGTTAATTAATCCAGGGATTTAATCTGACTGCCAGATTGGAGTCGGGAAGTGAATTTTTCCTCAATGATGTAAATTGGCCTATACCGCATGTTTTTTTTTTTTGCCTTCCCCTGGATCAACGCTGCGGAATAGCTGCAGTGCGCAAGAAATAGGCTGAACTCGATGGACGCTTGTCTTTTTTCGGCCTTATAAACTATGAAACTATGAATTAACCACAGATCTTCTGTGGATGTCGCTTGTGCAAATCCTTCTGTCTCTTCATGTAATCCCAGACAAACTTGATGATGTATGCTGTTATAACTTCAAAAGGGGGACCAACTCCATATCCAGCGGTAGACAGAAGCAACACATGCAGAGATTGCCTGTTTGTTAAGCAATCTCTGCATGTGTTACATCTGTCTACCACCGGAAAACATGCAGCCGCAGGAACTCGAACATATTAGCAAAGCACACCGAAGATACTCTGACAAGACCAAGCATGCTCAGATAACACGTTATCCGCGTACATTCGCTCAACACTAATCTCATTTGAAATAACTGTTATGACATCCCATTGTAAATCCATAGGCACTAATATGGAACGGGCAGCGCAAATCTATATGACGTGCCTGTAAAAGGCATTGTATTATATTTAGTTTGAAGTTTGGGGATAAAAATAAATCACTGTCATTTATGTGGAATTTTTTTCCAATGTAAATGTAGAAAAAAGCTATTTTCAGTTTCATTTTTATAGGTTACATTTTTTACAGTTCACATATCACACCAAATAAGTTGCTGAATGAAATTTTCAGGTTATTATGACCACGTGAATACCCAATATGTGTAGGATTAATTATATATATAATGTGTGTGTACATTTATGCATACTTACAGTACAGACCAAAAGTTTGGACACACCTTCTCATTTAAAGATTTTTATGTATTTTCATGACTATAAAAATTGTACATTCACACTGAAGGCATCAAAACTATGAATTAACACATGTGGAATTATATACTTAACAAAAAAGTGTGAAACAACTGAAAATATGTCTTATATTCTAGGTTCTTCAAAGTAGCCACCTTTTGCTTTGATGACTGCTTTGCACACTCTTGGCATTCTCTTGATGAGCTTCAAGAGGTAGTCACCGGAAATGGTTTTCACTTCACAAGTGTGCCCTGTCAGGTTTAATAAGTGGGATTTCTTGCCTTATAAATGGGGTTGGGACCATCAGTTGTGTTGTGCAGAAGTCTGGTGGATACACAGCTGATAGTCCTACTGAATAGACTGTTAGAATTTGTATTATGGCAAGAAAAAAGCAGCTAAGTAAAGAAAAACGAGTGGCCATCATTACTTTAAGAAATGAAGGTCAGTCAATGCGAAAAATTGGGAAAACTTTGAAAGTGTCCCCAAGTGCAATTGCAAAAACCATCAAGCGCTACAAAGAAACTGGCTCACATGAGGACCGCCCCAGGAAAGGAAGACCAAGAGTCACCTCTGCTTCTGAGGATAAGTTTATCCTAGTCACCAGCGTCAGAAATCGCAGGTGAACAGCAGCTCAGATTAGAGACCAGGTCAATGCCACACAGAGTTCTCGCAGCAGACACATCTCTACAACAACAGTTAAGAGGAGACTGTGCAGCAGGCCTTCATGGTAAAATAGCTGCTAGGAAACCACTGCTAAGGACAGGCAACAAGCAGAAGACACTTGTTTGGGCTAAAGAACACAAGGAATGGACATTAGACCAGTGGAAATCTGTGCTTTGGTCTGATGAGTCCAAATTTGAGATCTTTGGTTCCAACCACCGTGTCTTTGTGCGACGCAGAAAAGGTGAACGGATGGACTCTACATGCCTGGTTCCCACCGTGAAGCATGGAGGAGGAGGTGTGATGGTGTGGGGGTGCTTTGCTGGTGACACTGTTGGGGATTTATTCAAAATTGAAGGCATGCTGAACCAGCATGGCTACCACAGCATCTTGCAGCGGCATGCTATTCCATCCGGTTTGCGTTTAGTTGGACCATTATTTATTTTTCAACAGGACAATGACCCCAAACACACCTCCAGGCTGTGTAAGGGCTATTTGACCAAGGAGGAGAATGATGGGGTGCTACGCCAGATGACCTGGCCTCCACAGTCACCAGACCTGAACCCAATCGAGATGGTTTGGGGTGAGCTGGACCGCAGAGTGAAGGCAAAAGGGCCAACAAGTGCTAAGCATCTCTGGGAACTCCTTCAAGATTGTTGGAAGACCATTTCCGGTGACTACCTCTTGAAGCTCATCAAGAGAATGCCAAGAGTGTGCAAAGCAGTTATCAAAGCAAAAGGTGGCTACTTTGAAGAACCTAGAATATAAGACATATTTTCAGTTGTTTCACACTTTTTTGTTAAGTATATAATTCCACATGTGTTAATTCATAGTTTTGATGCCTTCAGTGTGAATATACAATTTTCATACTCATGAAAATACAGAAAAATCTTTAAATGAGAAGGTGTGTCCAAACTTTTGGTTTGTATTGTATATAAATAGAAATATTATTTGACATACATTTTTCGCTAAGAGGTTATAATAGTTCTCCATTGAACATTTTCTTCTTTATTGCTCACTTTTTCCACTGTTAGGGTATGTGCACACATTAAAGGCGTTTTCCCATGAACAAAAGTTGATTTTAATCAATAGATCTTGGAATAATAATAACTTCCACAATTGGATGTATTTAAATAAAATGTTCCTGTGCTGAGATAATCTTATAAATGTGCCCCTGCTGTGTACTGTGTAATGGCTGTGTCTGACCGTGAAGGAACATGGTCTGATCATACCACATCTCCTGGGCAGGGGGGGAAGCAAAAGAGTATACAGACATTACAGCAGGGGATCACAGCTGATTCTTTCTTTAAACTAAAACATTGTTTACCAACAGGAAGGGAAATGTTTTACCTCACAAAAAGAATCATTTGCGATCCCCGTGCTGTAATGTCTGTATACTCTTTTGCTTCGCCCCCTGCCCAGGAGATGTGGTATGATCAGACCATGTTCCTGTACGGTCAGACACAGCCATTACATAGTACACAGCAGGGGCACATTTATAAGATTATCTCAGCACAGGAACATTTTATTTACACACATCCAATTGTGGTAGTTATTATTATTCCAAGATCTATTGATTAAAGGGGTTTTCCCACAAACAAAAGTTAAGTCTTTGCAGCAGACATTTCTGCACCAAATATGTGTATCTCGGCAGAAAAAATGCTGCTTAAATATGCATGTTTTTGTCATGTTTTTGTGTCTGTTTTTGATGCGTTTTTTCTGCATTTTTTTCCCATTCATCTGAATGGGTGAACACGCTGCAAAAATGCTGAAAGAATAGACATGATGCAGATTTGAAACTGCTTCAAATCCGATAGGAAAATATAAGCAACGTGTGTATGAGATTTCAGAAATCTCTTTCACTTTGCTTGTACAGAAAAACACTGCTGATTTTTTTGGGGGGGTGCAAAAATGAACAAAAACGAGCAAAAATGAACAATCTCTAATTGGGGCATCTATAAAAGTGAAAGAAATCACTGGTAGAGCTGATCTGGATATTGTAGAACTTGGCCAGCAGAGACTTGACTATCCTGTGATGGTCAGTAGCATTGACAATACTTATTTTTCTGTTTGCTGCATAGCGGCCACTGAGCGAAAAACACGAATAGTACCCGTACGAAACAAACTGACGTCAGAATGAGACCTTATAGTCACCAACACAGATATCCTCAAATCCAATGAAAAAAAAAATCAACAAAAATGTGTAATTTTAATTTTATTAGATTTAAAGTAAAATTTGCTTTGGTTCCAATCTGTGTTTTTCGTCTCCACTTTTTTTGTGTCATCAGCAATCGCTCTCCTCTCTTGTGGGTAGTAAGACAGCTGCATTGGCTTCCAGCTCTGATGCATCCGATCCTGCATTTCTACTCTCCTGGTAATAAGCCAGCGCAAAGAAAAAACTGTTCACATCAAGTGCTCATTAAAGGACTCAATGAGAGGAAAAAGCTTCTGAATGATGAGGCTATTACCTGATAGTCTGGGCAAATCCAAGATCCGTTCCTACTTGACAAGCAAATTAAAAGGTCAATCTTCAGAGTAGTTTCCTCTCGCATTAGAAAAGCCATTGTTACTTACTTCTGCCAACTGCTCTATGGTCTAATGGTAAATTAATTGTAAAGTGGGATGATTTCCTAATCATAGGAACTTGTTGTTTATTGTCAAATATGGAGGATTCACAGGGACCACTGAAGCCTATGAACACTCACATAGGGCACCCCTATAATAATCTGATCTCTCGGATGCAACCATCTGAAATCAGCAAGAAAACCAACAAGGATTTAAAAAAATTCTCCATCTTCAGTACGCGAAACTCAGATGACATCCAAGTGCAGTACAATTTTTTCCACGAACCCATAGACATGAATGGCCGAGTGCAAGACAATAATCGGATGCAACTCGTGCATCCTGGGATTTTTGTGCAAGGCCCATAGAATAACATGGGTACGAGTGCTATTCCTCAAAACGATGGATAGCACTCGTCTGATTATTACAGTCATGTGCACGAGCCCTTAGAGTAAACCACTCCTTCTTTTGATTAAAGAATCACTCCCATCAAAGTTTGTATCCTCTTAATATATTGCAATCAACATATTATATAGCACTGTGTACTTACAATTGCTCATTTTGCCTTTCTACCCAGCTAATTATTCTCTTTTCTCTGCTCTTTGTAGAAAAAGGAAGTCTCTTGTCCCTGCATTTATTATTCCCCTCTTCAACTCCTGACCCAGCTGCTCCACTTCTCCCCCTGCCAGGGACTTTTGCAGTGACTTATGGCTCATACAGGGAAAATTTACCTCCTGTTTCTACATAGAGCTTAGAAGATTCAGCTAGCCATTTCTTAATCACGTGATGTCATAGACCCAGTGGAAAAGAGAAGAATAAACTGGGTAGAAAGGCAAAAGTTACTATGGAACAGTGATTGTGGTTTATTAGTTTAGATGATGGTGGCAGGTTACTTTTAAAAAGTAATTGTACTTTCAAAAAACTTGACATATCCAAATTTATATCGGGAGTTTCAAATGACGAGTGTACTGATGGTAGGACTCCCAATACTCACTGAAACAAAGAGGCAAGAGAACTCAAATGAAAGCTGTGCCTCTTCAATACTTGTAAGGGACTCTGCCCTGTCTTTTCAGCAGTTGGAGCTGGTGGTATGGTGGTAGTGGTAGAGTTACTTTTTTATTTTAGGTAAGACCATGTTTCCCCAAAAATAAGACATGACCATGATGTCATTGACGCGCTCCCTGGGCCGTGGGAGTACTCGGCAGCCGGGCCTCTGCGTATGCCGGTGGGGGATATCACGGTGGCTGGCCCGGTCCGTGACCCAGGGCGGTCAGTAAAAATGGGAATTTATAGGGGATTTGGAAAGTTTGTGACGCCACCTGTGGAATGCAGCAAAAGGGGTGCCGCCGCTGCGGAGCAGTCCTCTGGAGCGGGTGTTACGGCAGCAGGGATGGTGTGGTTCTCCACAGGTAGAGCTAGCTCCAGGGCAGCGTGGGGTGTAATGGAGGATGCTGGGGAGAGACGGCAGGACGGTCCCGGAGGAAAGACGGACACTCACACGGGGGTAAGCTTCAGTACCTTTACTGGTGATGCTGCAGGCACGGTCCAGGGTACTCCAGGCGAAGGGTGCACTTTTGGACTCTCCCCAGTGAGCGGGTATAGGGCCTCCTGATCCGTGGCTTTTCTCGTTAAGCTTATGGCCTGCCTGGAACTAGGCCTAGCTTGGTTACTGTCTCTCTCTCCCTTGCGCCTGCTGTCCTGGTTGTAGGGCCTTCTCTTTGGAGATCACTCTCCCTGGACGCTGGGGCCTCCGTGACTCCTAGCCCTGGTACTGTAGTCAGCGTTTGGCAAACCTGGGACCTGTAGTCCTCCAGGGGTTCCGGTAGTCCCTACTGGGTGTAAAGAGTCCCTGTAGGCGCGGACCCGGTGTCTGGTATATAACTCGGGGTGAGCCTGGTATGCTCCTCTGCCCCCTTGCTACTTCTTCCTTCTCCTCTCACCTTTGGCCCACTCAAGGCCCTCACTAGGCCGTCACATGTGCTGTAGGCCTTGGCTCGCCTAAGCACAGCAGCCAGCGTGCTGCCTCTTCACTGCTCTCAGAGCGTCAGCACGCTCTCAGCTCACTCTGAGCTCTGTGCTAACCTGAAACTGAGCTGCCTAACTCCACCCTCCCTATATATATCCCTAACGGGCTCCCTCTGGTGGTCTGAGGTGGTAGGGTGGAGGTGTGTGAATGTGTGAGGGCCTCTTGTGGAGAAGTCCATCCATGCACCCTTCTGGGTTCTGTGGCACCAATGCGCAGCAGGGCGCCACATTCCCCCCTAGTAAAACTCAGTACTCCTGGACTGAAGCATTTTTCAAAAACAGGTTTAACAATAACATTTCTTCCCTTTACGGGAGGCACTTTTCTTGAAAGTTACAGGTAACAACAATAACAAGTATAATAATTATAATAACATTAAAGTTACAGCAAGTCCATTAACCTGGTGTTCATTTCACCGATGAAGGAACACGAGGGACCCGCCTGAAAACCCTCAACGTAGGCCCTGGGCATGGCTATAGGGCATAGGTGATCCAGGTGCTGGACCACTTCTTCGGCCATGCCAAACGGGTTTTTGTTCCGTGGTCACTTAAGGAGCACTCCAGGGAGTGCAACTATGTACATGAACAGTTTTTGGGCTGCTCACAGTCCTCAGCCACCGAGTCCTTTATATATACCCTTACGGGTTGCTAAATAAACACATATATTTCAGTTTATGCAATAAACATTATGCAATACCCTACTGGGTAACTATTTATACTGCAGGTATCTTTAACTCACTCCTTATACCTGACAGGGGTCTGGCCTTTGGTGCTACTTGATGACCTACGTAGTACGGGGATGCGTGTAGTGTGGATGCTTGCGCTATTTTCTGCTCTATTGTTGGACTGCAAGACTGCCTTAACCTCTCTACGGGACTGGCAAGTACACTGGTTACTGGGCCTACTGGCTCTGCTTCTACTGGTGATCCTTCTTCCGGGGATTCTTCCTGAGCAGGCTCTTCTGGGGCACTTACAGGTCTTACTTGCAGTGGAGAGTCTTCTGGCTGTTGGTAGAAGTGTAGCACAGGTATTATTACCGCTCCATCCAATTGAGGCCAATCTGCTGGGAAATCTCCTAAGTCAGTATGGAGTACTTCTTCTTTAGGCTCCTCCGGGACGGTGAGAGGCACTTCCTCCTGGGGCTTCAGCGGACTTGGGCACAACTTCAGATGGTCTCTTGATACCGTTGCAGTTGTTCTTCCTCCGTCTTTGCTAATTAGACAGGTTTTCCTATTGTCGAATCTGAAATTCAAAACAGTGTAAGGTTCTCTTTCCCACTGGTCGTCAAGTTTGTGGTTTCTCCTTTTTCTTTTTAGCACAACTTCTCCTGGTGTTAAGGGTTCTGCTGGTGCACTCTTCTTGTACTGTGCTTCCTATTTGTCTCTTACCCTATTCAGACTGTCTTCGACACAGGCCTGTACCCTCCTGTACTGCTCCTGTCGCTTCGTGTCCCAGTCTTCAGTGGACATATCTGCTTCTGGCTCTACCACTCCAAGCTCCAGGTCCATGGGCAACTTTCCAGGTCTTGCTCTCATGAGGTATGCTGGAGTACAATTGGTGGAACTCACAGGTATGTGATTGTACAGATCTACCGGGTCAGGTAGTTTGTCTGGCCACTGATTTCTCTCCTCTAGCGGTAAGGTCTTCAACAGGTCGATGACTATGTTATTCATCTTTTCACATAACCCATTGGTTTGGGGGTGGTACGGTGTAGTCCGGATCTTCTTACACCCGTACAGATGGTGTTACGCTCGCGCCTGGACTGACTGGCATGAGTGTGATTAGTGATCCCACTGTACCATGAACCGAGAAGTGCCTGGAGGGGCGTAACTAAGTATCAACCCGATCCGACCAAGGTCGCACGGCGGCTCAGTCGACTCCGTGAACCAAGGAGGAACCGAGCAGAGGGACCAGGTGCTACTCCAGGTCAGACCCTGGTCACAGCTGTTGACCCACACCGGGGAATGCAGGAACAGGCAGGTTAGACTGGCATATGGACAGGTGGGTATTGGCAGGCACGGCTGGTATGCAGACAGGTGGGTACTGGTAAGCACGGCTGGTATGCGGACAGGTGGGTACTGGCAAGCACGGCTGGTATGCAGACAGGTGGGTACTGGCAAGCACGGCTGGTATGCAGACAGGTGGGTACTGGCAAGCACGGCCGGTATACAGACAGGTGGGTACTGGCAAGCACGGCTGGTGTGCAGACAGGTGGGTACTGGCAAGCACGGCTGGAGTGCAGACAGGGAGATACTGGCAAGCACGGCTGGAGTACAGACAGGGAGGTACTAGCAGGTTGGAGCGCAGGCTGGATAGGGTCCAGTACAGACTGGGAGACAGGAACAGAGCCGCAGATGCGGTAGACAAACAGAGTAAAGCGAAACCACCTGAGCGGAGGACAAGGCAGAGCAGAGCGGAACCGCCAGAGCGGTGGACAAGGCAGAGCAGAGCGAAACCGCCGGTGCGGTGAGCAAGCAGAGCAGAGCAAAACCGCAGGTGCGGTGGACAAGGCAGAGCAGAGCGAAACCACCAGAGCGGTGGACGAGGCAGAACAGAGAGGAACCGCTGGAGCGGTGGACAA
The DNA here is from genome assembly GCF_046119375.1 of Phyllobates terribilis. NCBI lineage: Eukaryota > Metazoa > Chordata > Amphibia > Anura > Dendrobatidae > Phyllobates > Phyllobates terribilis. The sequence goes on along the minus strand of NW_027362769.1, from coordinate 139,902,074 downwards.
GGCAGAGCAGAGCGAAACTGCTGGTGCGGTGAGCAAGCAGAGCAGAGCGAAACCGCAGGTGCGGTGGGCAAGCCATAGCAGAGCGAAACCGCAGGTGTGGTGAACAAGGCAGAGCAGAGTGAAACCACTGGGGCGGTGAACAAGGCAGAGCAGAGCGAAACCGCCGGGGCGATGGATAAGGCAGAGCAGAGAGGAACCGACGGAGCGGTGGACAAGGCAGAGCAGAGCGAAACCGCAGGTGTGGTGAACAAGGCAGAGCAGAACAGGGCTGAAGGTGCAGGCAGAGAGGACAGGGCTCTGTTCACATGGAACAGACTGGAAGATACAGGAAGATGGCTAGAACACAGGAGGAAGGGAAGGAAAGGGAAAGTGTAAAGGGAAAAGGGACAAGCAGAACCAGATACACACAAGGTACTTACTATGAAGTAGCGAGTGGACACAAAACTCACAAACAGAAGTACAGAGACAACGAGTTGGAGTTAGGTGCAGGTTCAGACACTGCAGGAAAAGGGAGGGTACGGACATAGAGACAGACAGGTAACAGGCTAGGAGACAGTTCAGACAGGAACTGATACTGAAACAAGATACAGGAACGAGCCTGGGTATACGGCCCCCAGAGGCGGAAACAGACTAGAAGTCACAGGTAACAAGCCTGGGTATACAGCCCCCAGGGAGCCTGAAACAGACCAGAAGTCAGAGATAACAGGCCTGGGTATGCAGCCCCCAGGGTGGCAGAAACAGACAAGATACAGGACAAGACCTGGTAACTCAGCGGCAAGGAGCACACTGATAGATAGTTTTGCTCAGGCACCTCCTTCTGGATGGAGGGGGTTTAAATATCCAGTGACTCACAGCAATAGGCTGGAGACGCATTAGGAGTGCGCCCACAGCAGCTATAAGAATCAGGAAGTAACCGGGCCGCCGCCCTAAGCAGTCAGACAAGAGACATGCACACAGCTTGAACTGGAGCAAGGTTTGCAGGCTAGACTGGTGGGTAAGAATGCGGTCTTACATAGTGGGAGGTGGTGCACTATGCAAGCATGCCACCAGGGATGTTACAGTACCCCCCCTTTACGCCCCCTCTTCTTCAAGTCTGCAAGGGTCTTCTGCAGAGAATTTGGAGGCCAATCCTTCTCTTCAAGAGGATTACCTCTTCTGTCCACTAGAGGAAACTAAACTGGTCTCATCATCTTGGTGACTAGGATGCTTCCTCCTATCAAGCCATCCTCAGCAACAGATGAAGTGGGTGAAGTACCAGGAACAGCACACAGGAAAGTCTCTCTCCATTTGTTATCAGGTAGCACCCTGGTGGATTCAGGAGACAACTGAAGGTCCTCCGCCTGGTTGGTGGGGTGCAGAGACTCGGGGGTAATCACTGCTTCGAAGTACACTTTGCCAAGCTTACTGGATGAAGTGGGCGAAGTACCAGGTACAGGGTGTAGGAAAGTCTCTCTCCATTTGTTATCAGGTAGCACCCAGAAGGATTCAGGAGACAACTGGAGGTCCTCCACCTGGTTTGAGGGGTGCAGAGATTCGGGGGTAATCACTGCTTCAAAGTACACTTTGCCAAGCTTACTGGATTCAGTGGGCGAAGTACCAGGTACCGGGTGTAGGAAAGTCTCTCTCCATTTGTTATCAGGTAGCACCCCGGAGGATTCAGGAGACAAATGGAGGTCCTCCGCCTGGTTGGAGGGGTGCAGAGACTCGGGGGTAAACACCGCCTGGATGGACGTAAGGCCAGATTTATTAGAGACGGAAGGTCCTTGATTTGGGACCATTTTCAATCTGGTTTCAGAGATGACATGTCTGTGAGGCGGGACGGTACCTGAAGCCAGATCATTGGTACAATCGTCGAGACTGTGTTGGGACATCGCCTCCGCTTCTCTTCCTTCGGAGACTTCAGCGCTCAGCGAGTCAGCGATTAGCAGATCTCGTGAAGAAGAAGAAACTACTGACTGTCCTGAAGATATGGGGACTGGACACCCCTTGTACCTTAGCAGTCCCCCAGGATACACCATGCAGGATCTCCAGACGTGAGCGGGCTCTAGATCTCTCGGCTCTGGTCGACCTGTGGGTAAACCAGTCAGCACCTGGATTGTGAACTTCTTCATGTGTAATGCTCCAATCTGGAGCTTAATTTGTACAGACATATTTTGACTGTTTCTGAGTAGGGCTCGTCCTTCTGCTGACAATGCCCAAACCGGCTTCTGGAGTTTTCGGACGGGAATCCAACACTGACTCTTCAAGGCTTTAAGCCCAAAACTTCCGGTTAATCCGAGGCCTTCACTTGCCACGGAGACAGTCATGGTCATCTGTGGAGAGGAAACACTAACTCCAAAGGCAGCCTCTCCTACAGGCCTAATGTCTTGGGATTCTCCAACCTTCGCTGAACAAAGACCGTCAGGGGGTCCCAAACAACCGCAGCGGGACCACAATCTGATTTTGTGGCTGAGTTCTGGCCTCTGCTTTGCCTGACGTACATGGTCAACCTTCATGGATTCAGTGAGGATAGCTGCCTCTACAGGCTGGGGAACAGGAGGTCTTTGGGAGGACAGAACCTGGCGTGATGGTTTACCTCTACGCCTTGCACGTCTGGACTGCCTCTTGAGGTTGGGAAGAGAAGTATTCTGTGGAGCATAGTCATCCTGTGTGGATTCTGGGTGGGCAGCAGTCTCTTCGGGCTGGAGAACTGGTAGGTTACCTACACACATTACCCATCGGGGCTGCTCCGGGGTATTGGAAAGGGAAGCTTTAGCAGAGGCTTCAGGATTAGGGTCATCGAAGACCATTAGAAAGGCCATCAGGAAGGCCTGCAGGTCAAAAACGATAGGATCCCATGCTTCCCATAGGGGGGTGATCCATTTCAAGGCATCACCCGCTAGGTAGGACATCATAAATGCCACTTTAACCCGATCGGTAGGAAAATAGTGAGCATAGAACTTGAAATGCAGCATGCATTGCTCCACAAATGCACGGCTACGTTTTGGATCCCCATAGTACCGTGGTGGATCCGCAGGAATGAGTGCTGATAGATTCATTTGAGCTGGTGCGTAAATCGCCGGGACCTCGGCTTGCGAAAAAATTTTTTCTTGGTGCACAAATTCGCCAGACAAGGATTCAAAATGTCTCTGAGAGCGAAGGGCCGTGGGGCTCAATGCGAACCATTGCCTGAGCAAACTGTTACGCTCGCGCCTGGACTGACTGGCGTGAGCGTGATTAGTGATCCCACTGTCCCATAAACCGAGGAGTGCTTGGAGGGGCGTAACTAAGTATCAACCCGATCCGACCAAGGTCGCACAGCGGCTCAGTCGACTCCGTGAACCAAGGAGGAACCGAGCAGAGGGACCAGGTGCTACTCCAGGTCAGACTCCGGTCACAGCTGTTGAACCACACCGGGGAATGCAGGAACAGGCAGGTTAGACTGGCATACGGACAGGTGGGTATTGGCAGGCACGGCTGGTATGCAGACAGGTGGGTACAGGTAAGCACGGCTGGTATGCGTACAGGTGGGTACTGGCAAGCACGGCTGGTATGCAGACAGGTGGGTACTGGCAAGCACGGCTGGTATGCAGACAGGTGGGTACTGGCAAGCACGGCTGGTGTGCAGACAGGTGGGTACTGGCAAGCACGACTGGAGTGCAGACAGGGAGATACTGCAAGCACGGCTGGAGTACAGACAGGGAGGTACTAGAAGGTTGGCGCGCAGGCTGGATAGGGACCAGTACAGACTGGGAGACAGGAACAGAGCCGCAGATGCGGTAGACAAGCAGAGTAAAGCGAAACCGCCGGAGCGGAGGACAAGGCAGAGCAGAGCGGAACCGCCGGAGCGGTGGACAAGGCAGAGCAGAGCGAAACCGCCGGTGCAGTGAGCAAGCAGAGCAGAGCGAAACTGCAGGTGCGGTAGACAAGGCAGAGCAGAGCGAAACCGCCGGAGCGGTGGACAAGGCAGAGCAGAGAGGAACTGCCGGAGCGGTGGACAAGGCAGAGCAGAGCGAAACCGCCAGTGCAGTGAGCAAGCAGAGCAGAGCGAAACTGCAGGTGCGGTGGGCAAGGCAGAGCAGAGCGTAACCGCAGGTGCGGTGAACAAGGCAGAGCAGAGCGAAACCGCTGGGGCGGCGGACAAGGCAGAGCAGAGAGGATCCGCCGGAGCGGTGGACAAGGCAGAGCAGAGCGAAACCGCAGGTGTGGTGAACAAGGCAGAGCAGAACAGGGCTGAAGGTGCAGGCAGAGAGGACAGGGCTCTGTTCACATGAAACAGACTGGAAGATACAGGAAGATGGCTAGAACACAGGAGATAGATACGGAGGAAGGGAAAAGGGACAAGCAGAGCCAGATACACACAAGGTACTTACAATGAAGTAGCGAGTGGACACAAAACTCACAAACAGAAGTACAGAGACAACGAGTTGGAGTTAGGTGCAGGTTCAGACACTGCAGGAAAAGGAAGGGTACGGACTTAGAGACAGACAGGTAACAGGCTAGGAGACAGTTCAGACAGGAACTGATACTGAAACAAGATACAGGAACGAGCCAGGGTATACGGCCCCCAGAGGCGGAAACAGACTAGAAATCACATGTAACAGGCCTGGGTATACAGCCCCCAGGGTGGCAGAAACAGACTAGAAGTCAGAGATAACAGGCCTGGGTATTCAGCCCCCAGGGTGGCAGAAACAGACAAGATACAGGACAAGACCTGGCAACTCAGAGGCAAGGAGCACACTGATAGATAGTGTTGCTTAGGCACCTCCTTCTGGGTGGAGGGGGTTTAAATATCCAGTGACTCACAGCAATAGGCTGGAGACGCATTAGGAGTGCGCCCACAGCAGCTATAAGAATCAGAAAGTAACCGGGCCGCTGCCCTAAGCAGTCAGACAAGAGACATGCACACAGCATGAACTGGAGCAAGGTTTGCAGGCTGGACTGGTGGGTAAGATTGCGGTCTTGCATAGTGGGAGGTGGTGCACTATGCAAGCATGCTGCCAGAAATGTTACAGATGCTAAAACTCTTTGAACAACTCGGCTTCAAAGGCAGGGCCTTGATCCATCAGCACCTTATCTGGGTATCCATGGGGCCTGTAGAAGTATGCTTGAAACGTCCTTGCTGCAGTTTCTACCGTCAGATCCTTGACGGGGGCGACCACCAGGAACCGTGAGTAGTGATCCACCATGGTCAAGGCATAGGAGTATCCTGACCTGCTGGGTGACAGCTTGACGTGATCCAATGCAACGATCTCCAAAGGTCCAGTTGTCTTGATGGGCTGCAGGGGTGCCTTCTGGCTGCTGTAGTCTTTTCTTCTGAGGCTACAGGGTCCACAATCCCGGCACCACCATTCTATGGAACTGCGCTTTCCAACCCAATAAAACCGACCCTTCAGCAGGGTTTCTAGCTTCTTCCAGCCAAAGTGCCGCTTGATCGTGGTAGGCCTCCAACACCATCTGGATATCTGTCCTGGGCACTACTATCTGCCATACCATCTCATGGATCCTGGGGTTGACATACCTTCGGCACAGCTTCTCTCTATAGATGAACAGCGGGCTTCTCTCATCCCACAGTTGCTTGGCTTGCGGAGTAGCCTCCTTCTCCAGGGAGGAACCTTCCTGGGTTATCAGTTCTTTAATACGGCTGACAACTGGGTCGCTGTCTTGGGTCTCCTTCCATCTCTGATGAGTAAAGGGTTTAGTGTCTTACCACGATACCTCCTGGAGGTGTGCTGCTCGTGGACCATCCCATTTCTGTGGAAGGCAGGTAGCTCAATCTCCTCCAGGTCATCCATTTCTTCTTCAGTGTCCGACTGGTGAGGCATTCTGGATAGGGCATCGGCGTTGGCGTTCTTGTGGCCTGCCTGGTACTTGATGGTGAACTGATAGTTTGACAGCCGGGCCATCCAATGCTGTTCCATGGCTCCCAACTTAGCTGTCTCTAGATGAGTCAAGGGGTTGTTGTCAGTGTAAGCCGTGAATTTACTGGAGGCCAAGTAGTGCTTGAATCGTTCAGTGATGGCCCAGACCAAGGCCAGGAACTCCAACTTAAAGGAGCTATAGTTTTCCGGATTTCTCTCGGTCGGACGAAGCTTCCTGCTAGCATAGGCGATCACCTTCTCCTTGCCATACTGCTTCTGACTCAACACAGCTCCTAGTTCCTCGTTGCTTGCATCAGTGTACAGCAGGAACGGTTGGCTGTAGTCAGGGTAGGCCAGGATTTCTTCGCTGGTCAGGATCTCTTTCATCACTGCAAAGGACTCTTTACCCCACTGGAAGGGGGGGTTTCTTGCCTCTGTGGGACTGTCCTACCAGGAGATCTTGCAAAGGTGCTGCCTTCTTGGTGTAGTCCTTTAAAAACCTCCGGTAATATCCGACCAGTCCCAGGAACTGACGTACCTCCTTGAGATTCTTCGGCTCCGGCCATTTCTGGATGGCAGTGACCTTCTCCGGGTCTGGTGCTACTCCTTCTGGACTGACGATGTGCCCCAGGTACTGAACCTTCTTTTTGAGCAGGTGGCATTTGGAAGGCTTCAATTTCATCCCATACCGGGACAACGACTCAAATACCTCCGCCAGGTGCTTCAAATGGTTCTCATACGTCTTGGAGTACACTATCACGTCATCCTGGTATAGCAGCACAGTCTCGAACTTACGGTGTCCCAAACAGCACTCCATCAATCTCTGGAACGTTCCAGGGGCGTTGCGGAGTCCGAATGGCATACTGTTGAACTCGCAGAGTCCCATTGGGGTAGTGAAGGCCGTCTTCTCTCGGTCCTCCTCAGCAACTGCTACTTGCCAGTACCCACTAGTGAGGTCAAGGATAGAGAAGTAATTTGCAGACTTTAGTGCAGCCAGGGATTCCTCTAAACGGGGCAAAGGGTATGCATCTTTGTGTGTTATGCGATTTACCTGTCTGTAATCTACACACATCCTCATGCTTCCATCCTTTTTCCTGACTAGGACCAGGGGAGCTGCCCAGAGGCTACAGCTATCTCTTATTACCCCTGCCTTCTTCATGTCATGCAACATTTCCTTCGCTTTCTGGTAGTGTGCTGGTGGTATGGGCCTGTAACGTTCTTTGATGGGTGGATGGTCACCTGTGGGTATATGGTGTTGTACCCCTTTAATCCTCCCGAAATCAAGTGGGTGTTTGCTGAATACTCCCTCATATTTCTGAACCACCCTGTGTACACCTTGTTTCTGATGGACAGGAGTGGCGTCAGTCCCAAAATGGAGCTGTTGACACCAATCCCCCACCTGGGTTTCTGAGTTGTTATCCTCCACTCTGCCTGGTGAGGTTAAGGACTCCACTGTGTGAATAGCGTTGTTATTAACAGTGTACAATCTGGCAACAGTGGCATATCGTGGTAATTTGACTTCATCCTCCCCACAAGTTATGAGACGTACGGGTACCCTACCATTGCGTACATCAACCACCCCTCTGGCAGTTAAGAGTGTAGGTCTATGTTCCGAGCTAAGGGGCTCTACTACCGCCTGGTAGCTCCGTCCTCTGAGACCTATTGCTGCTCTACACCAAATCAGCATTTCACTCATCGGGGGAATCACAATGGGTATCGGGTCTGTCACCCGTAAATTGCCAATTTCAGCACCTGTCAGCTTTACCTGTTGCTGGTACATAAGGGCTCGGATCTCTTTCTGGAGCAGCCTCCTCTGCCCTGGTTTGGCGGTGTCAGCAATCTGTTGGAGCAAAAACAACGCTTCTCCCAAACAGTTACCGACAATATTTGTACCAAGCATCATATACAAGTCTGTATCACCAGGATTAGTCTCCACTACAATCAGTCCTTGGTCCTTTAGTTCCGCTCTCCCCACCTTCACTGTCACGTTCTTAACCCCTACTAGGTTAAGAGGAAGGCCGCTAGAGGCATACACGGAGAGGTTCGGGGCTAGCGGCTGGAGTTCATCTACGGACCAGTACCTTTTGTAGAGGACATCAGGTATGATGGTTACCTGACATCCAGTGTCCAGCAGGGCAGGTGTCGTGATGCCATCCAGCACAATGGACAGGAAAGGTCTTCCTCCCACAAACCTATGGTACCAGCCTGATGGGTCTGCTTGATCTACTCCTGGGTGTCGGCCCTCGGCCCCAGGGTTTGCTCGTTTAAATGACAGTTCCGCGCTGTGAGGCCTGCCTTCTGGCAGCGGTAGCAGATGAATTCTCCTGGAGGGCGACGTTGGTCGTTGATCCTCCCACGGGATGGCGTTGTCCTCCTCCGGGGTGGTGTTGTCTTCCTACGGGGTGGCGTTGTCCTCCTTTTCCTCCTCATCCAGGGGACGTCCTCAGGGCTGTCGGCCAGTAGGACCCTTCCTTCTGGCTCAGGCTCCGTCTGTAGCTGCAGGGTGCTCAGGACAGTGGCCAGGGTTTTACTTAACTGGCGCACTTCAGAGCGTAGGCTGTCCAGCTCGCTAGGAGGCACTGTTTGCATCTTTGTTTCAGCCGTTACTGAAGGAGCAGGGGGTGCTGCGGGCACTGGGGTGGCCCCACCCTGGTAACACTGGATAGCAGTATCTGTTGTTTTCAGGGGTTGCAGACCCTTTATAGCCATGTCCTTAAGGGTGTCAAAGGTGGCATCTGGATGGTCTAAGGCCCACCACCGTACAGTCCTGCTCTCCTCTTGGGACCTCAACCCCCGGATGAACTGTTCCATCAGCATTTTATTTTCATTTTGTATGCTGGCTGGACTAACCTGTTTCAGGGCCCGCAGGGCTTCCTGTAAGCGCCATGCGTAGTCCCGGACACAGTCTTCAGGTTTCTGGACACAGTGGTAGAACCTCATCCGGAGATCTGTCTCAGTGCGGTTTTCAAACACAGTCTGCAGTCTCTTAAAGATGATGGATACTGATTCCTGGTCTGCGGCTGGCCAGGTTTCAACTTCCCGCTCTGCGGCACCAGTCAATTGTCCTAGTACAACAGCGACTCTCTGTTTGCCAGTCATAGAGTACATATCCAGCACACCGCATATTTTTCTCTTGAATCCGGACAGGGTGTCTGGTTTGCCGTTATACTGGGGAAGCCATTTCACTCCAGGGATATACGGCAGGGCCATGGGTATCAACGGGGTCACAACCCCTGCTGGTGAAGCGGCCGCTCCGGCCTGTGCAGCGCCGGGTGCAAATTGGGCATCAGGAGCATTAACCGGTGCTCCGGCAGCTTGCTGGTTGTCGGCCCTGGTTGCGCCCCCCTAGTGAACCGGAGCCTACCTTCTTCACTTCTCATCCGGTAGGCCGCAGCTCCGCGGGTGACGGTCTTCTTCCAGGACCTTGCGTCACTCGCGTCTGACGTCAGAGCGTCCTCTGGGCTCCTTCCAGGACCTGACGCTTCCTAGTTCGACGTCAGGGGCGGGGCGAGTCCTGGGCTTCGCGCGCTTCCAGCGGTTACGCCTCCGATTCCCACAGTTACGCCCCTCTTCTTCCCGCGCGGCGACAGGAAAATGGCGGACAATGGCGGGAAATCTCGGGAATGGCGGGAAACCTTCACCACAGTGAGTATCACAGTCTTTTAAGGCGCACAGTACCCGGTGGCAACGAGCACGCGATCCTGTTTGTGACGCCAAGGGGGCCGTGGGAGTACTCATGCTGGTGGGAGATATCACGGTGGCTGGCCCGGTCCGTGACCCAGGGGGGTCAGTAAAAAGGGGAATTTATAGGGGATTTGGAAAGTTCGTAATGCCACCTGTGGAATGCGGCAAAAGGGGTGGCGCCGTGGCGGAGCAGTCCTCTGGAGCGGGTGTTACGGCAGCAGGGATGGTGTGGTTCTCTACAGGTAGAGCTAGCTCCAGGGCAGCGTGGGGTGTAATGGAGGATGCTGGGGAGAGATGGCAGGACGGTCCCGGAGGAAAGACGGACACTCACACGGGGGTAAGCTTCAGTACCTTTACTGGTGATGCTGCAGGCACGGTCCAGGGTACTCCGGGCGAAGGGTGCACTTTTGGACTCTCCCCAGTGAGCGGGTATAGGGCCTCCTGATCCATGGCTTTTCTCGTTAAGCTTCTGGCCTGCCTGGAACTAGGCCTAGCTTGGTTACTGTCTCTCTCTCCCTTGCGTCTGCTGACCTGGTGGTAGGGCCTTCTCTTTGGAGAAAACTCTCCCTGGATGCTGGGGCCTCCGTGACTCCTAGCCCTGGTACTGTAGTCAGCATTTGGCAAACCTGGGACCTGTAGTCCTCCAGGGGTTCCGGTAGTCCCTACTGGGTGTAAAGAGTCCCTGTAGGCGTGGACCCGGTGTCCGGTATATATCTCGGGGTGAGCCTGGTATGCTCCTCTGCCCCCTTGCTGCTTCTTCCTTCTCCTGTCGCCTTCGGCCCACTCAAGGCCCTCACTAGGCCTTCACACGTGCTGTAGGCCTTGGCTCGCCTACGCACAGCAGCCAGCGTGCTGCCTCTTCACTGCTCTCTGAGCATCAGCACGCTCTCAGCTCACACTGAGCTCTGTGCTAAACTGAAACTGAGCTGCCTAACTCCACCCTCCCTATATATATCCCTAACGGGCTCCCTCTGGTGGTCTGAGGTGGTAGGGTGGAGGTGTGTGAATGTGTGAGGGCCTCTTGTGGAGAAGTCCACCCATGCACACTTCTGGGTTCTGTGGCACCAATGCGCAGCAGGGCGCCACATCATCAAATGTCCTTAAGCAATTAAGCAATCTTAACCTCAGAATAGAAACTCTTGAGGCCCCTAAAAGAGTGGTGGCCCTGGGCAATTGCCCAGTCCCCCCCCCCCACTCTAACGCTGTTCCTGACTGTAACTAGGGCTTATTTTTAATGTAGGGCTTATATTTCAAGCATACTCCAAAAATCCTGCAAAATTATGCTAGGGCTTATTTTCGAGATAGGGCTTATTTTTTGGGGAAACAAGATATGTGAACTCATCATAGAGTGAGCTATCTCACGCCTTCATCTCTCTTTCACTCATTAACAGCTAAAAAGTCATTTTACTCCTCCTGGCCCAGTTGCATTCGGCTGATACATGAGGATCCCTATCATCAGTTAAAAATCATTTAAGAAAATATTCTAAAATGCAAAATAGCATACAGAATTAAATGAATTTAGATGAGAGAGGAGTAGAGGTTAAAGAGGTTCTGTAACTTCCATGAATATGTAATTTTTTCTGATCTAAATGCTGCTGTTCTCCTGAATCCGGGGTTATTTTTCGTTTGTTTCTGCTTCTCTTTGTTCCTTAGATATAGCTTCCTCTTCCCTGTATATAAATCTCATCTAGATAGCCAAGGGGGCATGATCAGCAAAACAACTCTCACTGAGAAGAGTTTAAGACCACTCCCACTTGGCTAAAAATATTAGATTTATATAAAGTAGAGAGAAGGCTATATCTCAAGAATGGAGAGGAACAGGTTGAAAAGAAAAACATCGCCGGATTCAGAAGAACAGCGGCATTTACACCAGGTAAAAAAAATACGTATTTATGACAACTCATAGGTCCTCGAAATTCATATTACAAATATATATGGTAAAACATGATTGGCACACATGAAGTTTTTATATATTCCCTGTGTTTATGTAGGTTTTTTTCTGGGTACTCCTTCCCTCACTCCAAAAAAAAGTACATGATAGGTTAATTGGCTTCTTCTTCTGCTTGACATAAAGAATTTAGATTGTGAGTCCCATAATCTAAAAATGGCCATACACATATTTCAGTCTGCAGCTTTCTCAACCAACTCCCCCATACACATGCACGCTCAGTTTGGCCAAGTGATAGAGATGAGCGGATCTGATGAGATTCGAATTCTCCCAAATCGTATGGATTTTACTGGGAAACGCGATTTGCAGTAAATTTATTCTCCATGAATTTAATGTCCATTATTACACTCTGGGGTCTGGAAAGATCACAGGTCATAATAAACACAAAATGTAAAGAAAAGAAAATTAGAAACAACTAATACTCTACTCACCTCCACTGCTCACTGTCTCCTGTACGATCCTTCGCAGATCTTCACACTAGGCCAAGACTTCCGGCCATGCCTAAACCTGGGAAAAGGAAGGTTGTCCCAGGCCTAGTCGTGGCCAGAAGTCCTAGCCTAGAAGCCGCCGACCACGTCATGCAGCGACCTTACAATGCAAATCCACAGAGATCTCCCAAGATGTGCAACACGTACTCTAGGTTGGGACTGTACACAACTAAGCCTGAGATAACCCTACCTAATCACAGCCAGAATTACCGAGCGGCAGCAGTAGCCAGATTAGTGAGCAGTGAAGTGAGTATTTGTTGGGTCTTTTAAGCCTTTTGCCGGCCCTTTACAATTTTATTGAATTTGCATAGATTGAATTACAAAAAATCTGCATTTTTAGGAGACTATGGATTTTTGTGAAATTTAAGAAGAATTCAATTCCACTTGAATAAATTTTCCCATTTTTACCAAGCATATATATTTTTTTCAAGTGGTGAGAGTGGAGTAAGCCATTGCTTATCTGCGTCCTCAGTATGTAGAGACCATTGAATATGTGGCGCCCCTGAGGGTACAGTCGCCAGAGGTGTGGTGTCTCCTTCTGTCAGGTAAGAAAGGAGTGCTGCCCGGAACCCCTACACCTGCATCCAACACTACACTGCTCCAGGCCGGCAGGAGGGGCAACATGAAGAGCGCAGCTGCTGAGCCCCGACCCTGGCTGGAGTGGAGGGGAACCCAAAGGTAGGGGGAACCAGTAGTGGGTGTGGGTGGAGGAAGTAGTTAGGGGGAGCACCATAGTAGTAGGAGTATATATAGGGAGGCCATCTTAGGGTGGCAGGTGGTGTAGAGGAGAGCAGTTCAGAACAACAGCTCAGGACAGTTCAGAAGAACAGTCCGGGAGCAGAGTCTCACTAGGAGCTCTGCTCCACAAGTCAGGGCCTAGTGACAGAGGCCCAGGAGGGGAGCAGGGAGTAGGCTCCGTTCTAAGAAGGGATCCTAGGGGGTAGGGCGAGTGCAGGAAGGTGAGGCGCCCTGCTGCGCATTGGTGCCACAGAACCCAGAAGGGTGTGTGGCACCCCAGGGGTCTGGTTTTCCACAGTAATGTAATGTTATGTCTGAGAGCAGGTGGGAGGTCCTTTGGTCAGGGATCCTGTGCATGCCACACCTCCTGCCCAGTCTTGGGAGGGGAAGAACTTCCCCTGTATAAACCCGGGGCTGAGGCAGGGTGAGTCAGACAAGGAGAGTGGAGACAAGAAGCAGCATAGGAAACAGCAGAGTTACAAGGAGTCAGGGGCTGGCAGCTGCAGAGTTCGCCCTGACTAAGAAGATTCTTTACCGGACCCGGAGTCCGAGGCTGTGGGGACTAACTCCTACCCAGCAGCAGAATCCGTCAGGCAGGGGATTTCAGGTCCTCTGGCCCAGAAGCCCGAAGGCACGGTCACACGCGTGGGACCAGCACCGCCATCGTGGAGCGGAAGCCATTAGAAGGCCCCGAGTCACCGGCCATACGGGTGAGCACCACACGGTACACTCAGGGACGTGGGCTACTTACATCAGCTTCTAGCAAGGTAGCCAGAAGAGTACAGTCAGTTTGGGAGGCCTACAACTACGCCTGGCCAGGGGAGATCCCATCTGCTCAAAGACTGACCAGGCCCCGTTTGCTAGCAAGTACTCCGGGAGGGTCTGTCGTTGTTACCAGTAAAGACCCTGAACTACACCGTACCGTCTCTGAGTGGTTCCTGCTACCCCCATCATCCACGTCGGCTGCCCTGAGGCCATACCCCTCCCGTTGGGGGTTATACTATCACGCTGCACAATCCTACCACCGGCCTCAGCGGTCTGCCCTGCAGCAGCAGCTCCCTGGCTGCACTCAACGGGTGGCGTAGTCCTCAACTATTTACTACTAATAGACTGCCGTCTAGTTTGACTCCCTGGGCACGGACCGGGTCACCGCCACGAGACTACAACCCTCCACTGATCCGGCTCCGGGTAGGCTCCCGCGTGCGCAACGCAGCGCGACACATTCCCAGGGGCGCGTCAACTTTGGCGTAGTCGGCAGGATCTCGTGCCCGCAACCACCGGGTACTGCGTGCCTGAAAAGCAAAGACTGTTCAAACTTACCAGTGGTGAAGATTCCCGCTATCCGTGGAGGTTTCCCGCCATCCGGCGCCATCTTCTACCTTCTTCCCGCCATCGGTGAAGTTTCCCGCCATCCGGCGCCATCTTCGGCCTTCTTCCCGCCATCCGTGGAGTTTTCCCGCCGTTGGACGCCATCTTGGGGACGCCGCGCGGGAAGAAGAGGGGCGTGGACTCTGAAAGCGCGCGAGAACTGAAGCCCCGCCTCACGTCCGGACGTTGCGTAAGGTCCTGGAAGGAGCCCAGCAGACGCCGACGTCACAGGAGCGCGACGGAAGGTCCTCAACCCTGACGATCCACTGCGGAGCCGCGGCCTACGGAAGAGGATCATCGCAAGGTAGGCCACGGTCCACTAGGGGGGAGGAAGATGTCGGATACGGAGGAGAGCTTCACTGCCCCAACCCCCGCCAGCGCTACCGCTGCTGCAGTTATGCCCTTCACAATGCCCTATATCCCGGGAGCAGCTTGGCTACCCCAGTACTCAGGGGAGTCACATACCCTGCATGACTTTAGAGAAAAGCTGGATAGCCTCTTCCAGGTGTACCCCCTCACAGAAGAGCAAAAAGTGAGCATCCTGGTGGCCCAACTAACCGGGGCAGCCAAAAGGGAAGTAAAATCCTGGCCACCTGGGAGGAAGACTGTCGCAGGAATACTAACCCGGCTGAAGGACACCTTTGATACCCGCACCTCAGCCGAGATTAAGCTTAGATTCTACGGGTGCAAGCAGCGAGCGCATGAGAGTATAAGGGACTATGCACTAAACCTACAAGAGGCCCTGAGGGCCATAAAGCAGACCGACCCTGATGGGGTGGGAAACGAGGACAGGCTGTTGACTGAACAATTTATAGAGGGTTTATATTGCAATGCCCACCGAACCCAGTTGCGGGCAATGGCCTTACAGGATCCCCATCTGGACTTTGCACAGTTCAAGGACAGAGCCATCCGGGTGCTCCGAGAACCGGCACCAGGTGGCGTTGTGACCCACAGACGCCCCACTACCACTTACTACCAGGAGGCGGCGCCCTTGTCAGCAGGGCCTGTGGGAGCTGATGCGCAGGCTTTGGACAATGACCCGGCTCCAGACCTACACCATCAGGTCCAAGAGCTAGCTAAGAGCGTTGCTGCGCTAACCCGAACTGTGCAGTCTTTACAGGTTTCCACCCCAGGGAAGATCCAGCTGGCATCCGGACCGGAGGACATCCCGTGGCGTCGACCAAGGAGGACCCCACCGGCCAGAGGAAGACCCAGTGACCGATACAGCGAGGACGGACGACCCATCTGCCGCCGCTGCAATCAATCCGGACATATGGAAAGGTACTGTTCTTTTAACGGGCACAACCTGGGGTAGAGGGCCAACCCCCAGGAAAAAGATCACCAGGCCCATCGAACTGGCGCGACAGATATGTGGGAGGACGTCCAGTCTTGCCTGTGGTACTGGATGGCATTCCCATGAGTGCCCTACTGGATACCGGGTCACAGGTCACCACCATCCCGTACGTGCTCTTCAAGCAGTACTGGAATGACTCGGATATTACCCACTACCCTGACGACGACTTGAGTATCATCGCCAGCAATGGCCAGCCCGTGCCACAGATCGGATTTAAAGAGGTGGCCCTCAAAATCGGTAGAGTCGAACTGGCCGCACAGGGACTGATCATTGTAGATATTGACAAACATGAGAGTCACCCAAAAATAACTCTAGGAACTAACGTAATTGAAAATTGTCTTGCAGAGGTGATTTTCCTTTTACAGCAGGTTGCCAAGAACGCCAGCTCCGGCGAGCAGCGGGTGCTCCAGAAAGAGATCCGGGCACTGATGCAACGGCAACAAGTGGAACTCTCCGGCGGTGAGATTGGTAGCGTAAGAATGTGTGACCCTTTTCCTATTGCCATGCCCCCAAAAAGTGAAATGATGATTTGGTGCCGGGCAGCTATTGGTCTGAGAGGAAGAGATTACCAGGCAATGGTAGAACCAGTTTACTCAGACAGTAGGCCCACCATTTTGACAGCACGGGGGGTGGTCAATGTACGCCATGGGAGGGTGCCCATTCGCATAATAAATATCGGGGAGAGGGAAGTGTACCTGCCCCGGTATGCCACGCTAGCCAAATTATATACCACTAATCAAAATTCTATACAATCTGTGGAACCCTTGCCTCCATCTCACCCGGAGGAAGGTAACGGCTCTAAGAAAGACATGGAGGACTGGTGTCAGCAACTACATTTGGGTACTGATTCCACTCCCTCACATCAGAAACAAGGAGTCTATCGGGTGGTTCAAGAGTATGAGAGAGTGTTTAGTAAACACCCGTTAGACTTTGGGCGGGTCAAGGGGGTAGAACACCGCATCCCCACGGGAGATCATCCTCCCATAAAAGAGAGGTATCGACCCGTACCCCCTGCACACTACCAACACGCCAAGGGGATGCTTCGAGACATGAAGGAGGCTGGGGTAATCCGGGATAGCTGTAGCCCCTGGGCAGCCCCACTAGTTTTAGTCAAAAAGAAAGACAACACCATGAGGATGTGTGTAGATTACCGGAAAATCAACCGTATCACACACAAGGATGCGTACCCCTTACCAAGGATAGAGGAGTCATTGGCTGCTTTAAGATCTGCTAACTTCTTCTCTACCTTGGATCTCACTAGCGGGTACTGGCAGGTTCCTGTAGCAGAGGCGGACCGGGAGAAGACCGCATTCACCACCCCGATGGGACTTAGCGAGTTCACCTGCATGCCGTTCGGACTCTGCAACGCCCCAGGAACCTTCCAACGATTAATGGAGTGCTGTCTGGGCCACAGAAACTTCGAGACGGTCCTGTTGTACCTGGACGATGTCATCGTATACTCCAAAACTTATGAGGACCACCTGAAACACCTGGCGGAGGTGTTCGAAGCTCTGGCGAGTTACGGCCTAAAGGTGAAACCCTCCAAGTGTCACCTCCTGAAACCAAAGGTGCAATACCTGGGACACGTGGTGAGCGCTGACGGAGTGGCTCCCGACCCCGATAAGATCACCGCAATTAAGGGATGGCCAAGCCCCTCCAGCGTAAAAGAAGTGCGGCAGTTCCTAGGGTTGGTAGGCTACTACCGAAGGTTTATTCCCGGTTTCACCAAAAAGTCAGCGCCTATGCAGGACCTCCTGATAGGCCAGTCCCGGAAGGCCAAGAACCAGAAGCCGCCCTTCAAATGGGAAGAGCTAGAAGAAGAGTCCTTCTGCCAGCTGAAGATGGCCCTCACGGGGGATGAAATCTTGGCGTACCCGGACTATAGCCAGCCCTTCATCCTCTACACCGACGCCAGTAACATCGGGCTAGGAGCCGTACTGTCCCAGATTCAGCAGGGGAGAGAACGAGTAATCTCCTATGCCAGCCGAAAACTGCGACCCACCGAAAGGAACCCCGAGAATTACAGCTCATTTAAGTTAGAGTTCCTGGCCGTGGTATGGGCAGTCACCGAGCGCTTTAGGCATTACCTCGCTTCTTCCCGGTTCACCGTATACACGGATAACAACCCGTTGATACACCTGGACACGGCAAGACTCGGTGCCCTGGAGCAGAGGTGGATGGCCCGTCTGTCCAACTACGAGTTCACAATCAAATACCGGGCAGGACGCTCCAATACTAACGCGGATGCCCTGTCCAGGATGCCCAACCTGCCGGACGAAGGAGAAGATCCGGAGGGACTGGAAGAAGTTGAACTCCCTGCGTTCCACCGTCATGGGACTATCCAGTATTCCCACCGGGTAAGGGGTAAGCAGGCTGCTACGTTGAACCCCTTACCCCACTACAACTGGGCGGAAACGCAAGACAGCGACCCTGCCGTCCGACTAGTGAAGGAGATGCTGACTCGGCCGGAGGCTCGCCTTGAACCAGACGCTCCGGAGGAAGCCAAACAACTATGGGCGGAGAAGAGTCGACTATTCCTTTACAAGGGGAGGTTGTGCCGCAGAATGGTCAACTCCCGGACGCATGAACTACTCTGGCAAGTAGTGGTGCCACGAAGAGACGCAGCCATGGTGATGGAGGCATACCACGACGGAGCTGGACACTTCGGGTGGAAAAAGCTGGAGTTCCTGCTGCGCGAGCGGTTCCACTGGGTAGGCATGAGGGGAACCATCGAGAAGTGGTGCAGAGACTGTGGCCCGTGCAATCTGAGAAGGAAGGACCGGGCCAGCCAGAAGACTCCCCTGCAGTCCATCGTCACCCGGCAACCGTTGGAACTGGTAGCCTTGGATCATGTAAAACTGACCCCAAGCAGAAGTGGCTACGTCTACGCGTTAACCATCGTGGATCATTACTCCCGGTTCTTGGTTGTCGTCCCCGTCAAGGACTTAACGGCTCAAACAGCAGCTAGAGCCTTCCAGCAGCACTTCTGCCGTCCACACGGGTACCCGGACCAAGTGCTGACGGACCAGGGACCTGCCTTTGAAGCGGAGGTCTTCCAGGAATTCTGCAATCTGTATGGCTGCCGGAAGATAAGGACGACACCCTACCATCCGCAAACTAATGGACTTTGTGAAAAAATGAACCAGGTGGTAATGGATCTTCTAAAAACATTGCCCCTGGAAGAACGCAGTCTGTGGCCTGAGAAGTTGCCCGATCTGGTGGACCTATACAACCACATCCCGGTAGGTTCCACCAACTGTACCCCGGCTTACCTAATGAGGGCGAGACCTGGTAAGTTACCTGTTGACCTGGAAATGGGAGTCCTGACACCTGAGGACACTTCACCAGAAACAGACTGGGACACAGAGAGGCAGCAGCAGTACCGGAGAGTACAAGAGAGCGTGGAGCGAAGTCTCTGTCAGGCTAGGGAAAGACAAGAGAAAACTTACAACCAGTATGCTCCCGCTGTTCCCCTGGTACCCGGAGAGCAGGTCTTGAAGAGGAAAAGACGGCTCCACAAGTTGGATGACCAGTGGGAGAAGGACCCGTACACCGTACTGCCCTCAAGCCACGAGAACCCGAAGGTCTGTACCATCAGTAAAGACGGAGGGGAAACCACAGCCATTGTGTCCCGGGACCACCTGAAGAAGTGTCCCGAACAACTGAGGAACCCTGAAGAGGAACAAGAAGACCATCGACCCGTGGGAGAAAGGGAAGATATGGTTAGTACCGTGCTCGGGGACTTCCCTCGGTCTTGGACTCAAGTCAATGGTGCAGTTGTGGTACCCGTACTCACCTTCCTCCAACCAGCATCCCAAGCACCTACGGAGCAACAGGTAGAGCTGGAAGAACAGCCGGTCCAGGAGGCAGAAGACTCCACACAAGCAGAACAGGAGGATCAACCCTCTGCTTATAGTGAGCCTGCCGTACCCCTAGTGAGACAAAGAGCCGGTAGACAGCTGCCCAGTTTACCCTTGACAGCTCCTACACCCTGTAGTTCGGGGCCAGACAGTCAGCTCCGTAGGTCCACTAGGGCCACTAGAGGCCAGTTACCCGCACGCTGGAGAATTTGAAGTGTAAAAATAGTTTATTTATGTTTATCTGTGTATTGTTGCTTGTGTATAATTTTGTGTTTCCAGTTGTTTTTAGGAAACCTTGGTGGATTTACCGGGAATCCTTGTATATAGTTGGAGCGTAACCCAGGATGGACTAGAGACTGTTAAGGACTCGGGGTAGGACAGACCCCTACCTGGTTACGTCTCCCTGTGTTGGTGAAATGGACACCTTTGCTTTTCTTCAAAGACTGCATCCGGTTGCGGACACGCCGTAACCATCTTATGTGTTTTTCTTATAGTATTGTTATTGTTATACTTTGTTATGTTTTTCTAAATGTGTTTAGTCCCGGAGTACTAAATTTCACTAGGGGGGAATGTGGCACCCCAGGGGTCTGGTTTTCCACAGTAATGTAATGTTATGTCTGAGAGCAGGTGGGAGGTCCTTTGGTCAGGGATCCTGTGCATGCCACACCTCCTGCCCAGTCTTGGGAGGGGAAGAACTTCCCCTGTATAAACCCGGGGCTGAGGCAGGGTGAGTCAGACAAGGAGAGTGGAGACAAGAAGCAGCATAGGAAACAGCAGAGTTACAAGGAGTCAGGGGCTGGCAGCTGCAGAGTTCGCCCTGACTAAGAAGATTCTTTACCGGACCCGGAGTCCGAGGCTGTGGGGACTAACTCCTACCCAGCAGCAGAATCCGTCAGGCAGGGGATTTCAGGTCCTCTGGCCCAGAAGCCCGAAGGCACGGTCACACGCGTGGGACCAGCACCGCCATCGTGGAGCGGAAGCCATTAGAAGGCCCCGAGTCACCGGCCATACGGGTGAGCACCACACGGTACACTCAGGGACGTGGGCTACTTACATCAGCTTCTAGCAAGGTAGCCAGAAGAGTACAGTCAGTTTGGGAGGCCTACAACTACGCCTGGCCAGGGGAGATTCCATCTGCTCAAAGACTGACCAGGCCCCGTTTGCTAGCAAGTACTCCGGGAGGGTCTGTCGTTGTTACCAGTAAAGACCCTGAACTACACCGTACCGTCTCTGAGTGGTTCCTGCTACCCCCATCATCCACGTCGGCTGCCCTGAGGCCATACCCCTCCCGTTGGGGGTTATACTATCACGCTGCACAATCCTACCACCGGCCTCAGCGGTCTGCCCTGCAGCAGCAGCTCCCTGGCTGCACTCAACGGGTGGCGTAGTCCTCAACTATTTACTACTAATAGACTGCCGTCTAGTTTGACTCCCTGGGCACGGACCGGGTCACCGCCACGAGACTACAACCCTCCACTGATCCGGCTCCGGGTAGGCTCCCGCGTGCGCAACGCAGCGCGACACATTCCCAGGGGCGCGTCAAGGGTGCATGGATGGACTTCTCCACAAGAGGCCCTCACTACATTCATACACCTCCACCTTCCATCTCAGACCAGCAGAGGGAGCCCGTTAGGGACATATATAGGGAAGGTGGAGCCAGGCAGCTCAGTCTTCAGTGAGTGTTCAGTCTAGTTCAGTGTTCAGAGAGGAACACAGCTCACAGTGAGCAGAGAGCATGCCGACGCTCAGAGAGCGGTGAAGACTCAGCACGCCAGCTGCCAAGTAGTGAGGGCCCCGAGTGTGGTCGATGGCGAGGAGAAAAGGAGAGTGGAACTCAGGGGGCAGAGGAGCATAGTAGCTCACCCCGCTATATATACCGGACACCGGGTCCGCGCCTACAGGAACTCCTTATACCCAGTAGGAACCACCTGAACCCCTGGAGAACTACAAGTCCCAGGTCCACCTAATGATGATTGTAGTACCAGGGCTAGGAGTCACAGAGGTCCCAGCGTCCAGGGAGAGTGATCTCCAAAGAGAAGGCCCTACCACCAGGTCAGCAGGTGCAGAGAGAGACAGTAACCAAGCTAGGCCAAGCTCCAGGCAGGCCAGAAGCTTAGAGAATAAAGCAACGGATCAGTAGGCCCTATACCCGCTCACTGGGGAGAGTCCAGAAGTGCGCCCTTCACCTGGAGTACCCTGGACCGTGCCTGCAGCATCACCAGTAAAGGTACTGAAGCTTACCCCTGTGTGAGTGTCCATCCTTCTTCCGGGACCGTCCTGCCGTCTCTCCCCTGCACCACCATCCAGTACATCCTCTACACTGCCCTGAGGCCTGCTCCACCTGTGGGGAGCCATTCCATCACAAGCTGCCCTACCATCTGTTTCAGAGGACTGTTACAGCGCTGGTGATCCTCACCAGACACCACAGGTGGCATCACGAAGAATCCCAAAAACCCTATATAAAAGTATTCCCCGATTTCACTGACCGCCCTGGGTCATGAACAGGGCCAGCCACCGTGATATCCCCCGGCAACCAGAGGCCTGGCTGCCGAGTACTCCACGTCCCTGGGGGCACGTCAAAGGCACCCGTACGCCCCGCATCTGTCAGAAGACAGGGATCGTAAGCCACATTCTAATCCCCAGGAGGGTCAAGCCGGTCTGTGAACTCCGACGTCTAGGAGGGACTTCAGAGCACCCGAGCAGGATTGAGAGTGGGCAGCGCAGGGCAGGAGAGAGAAAGACCCAGAGTGAAGACGGTCTGGCTAGGAACACGGAAAAGTGGGGTTCTGTCAGGTACTCCTAATCTACCTGAGGAAGAGCTGAACCCCTGCCTGGTGAACGCAGCATGACGCGGGAGGCTGTAAGCTTACAGTGCACCCTGAGGAACTAAAGAACTGTGAGTAAAGACTCAGATGACTGCACCGCCTCTGTCCATTATTTCGTCTGTGCCATCTTTCCCTCTGCACTACAATGCCCCGCGCAACTACCATACACCCCACGCTGCCCTGGAGCTAGCTCTACCTGTGGAGAGCCACACCATCCCTGCTGCCATAACACCAGCTCCAGAGGACTGCTCCGCAGCGGCGGCTCCCTCTTGCCGCAATCCACAGGTGGCGTCACAAACACTTTCCCAAATCCCTATCTAAGATTCCCCTTTTGTTGACCGCCCTGGGTCACGGACCGGGCCAGCCACTGTGATATCCCCCGGCAACCGGAGGCCCGGCTGCCGAGTACCCCACGGCCCTGGGGGCGCATCATCTCTTGGCGTCACGAACAGGATACGTGACCAGCCCGTACCGGCGGGTGAAGTGTGCGTAAAGAACTCTGCTATGTTACTGAATGTGGCGCCCGCCCCAGAAGAACGGGCGCCATTATGTGCGTGCTCAAAGACAACAAAATGGAGCCTCCCATCAAGGGCCAGGTCCCGGAATGGCGCCAAAAGCCAGCCCTGCCCCTTTCAACAGTGACTGTCCGCATAGATGTGTCCGTCAAGGCAGGGAGGCCGTCACATGGAGTGACCGACAGCAGATTGCCATGGGACCGCCCCCGAAAGAAGAGAGGAGGAGGAGAAAAGAAATGGAGACAGGGTGTGGTCTTAACCAGTCTAGACAGACCGCACCCGGCAGCCAGCATGGACGGACGCGAAGACAAAGCCTCCGCCTCTGGCCTGCTGCAGTGTCAAGCAAATCCCCTCACTCAGGAGGGAGAAATTGGAAAATTGTCCCCAGAGCATGCGGAGTTCCTCCAAAGTGAAGTCCTGGAGTTGAGCCGGCAAGTGGAACAGGCTCAGCAGGCAGCGGTCATCAGAGGAGGAGTGAGCTGCTAGAGAAGATGGCAGCACGGCGGAAAGCAGCCCCGGCGGAGCCCGCTGAGTACCAGGAGGCCGGATGCAGCACAGGAGCAGGTAGGAAAGAGTCCCCTGTCCAGGGCGCTGCAAGCGCCATCCTGCTCCTGGGCCTCTTTCCCCAGCACTCCCGTATGCCGCCATGCCCTCCCTGGAGCAGCTGCTCAGCCCGGAACCTCCACCCCCGGGCGCTGACCCTGAGGAGCCTCCACTTAGTGCCCTCCCGGAACCTTCACTCCCGGGCACGGAAACAGGGAGCCTTCTACTCGGTTCCTTCCCGGCGCCTCCACCTCCGGCACCCGGCTGGGTGTACGGCGTGCCGGTCTTCGATTGGTCCGCCCGGATCGAGGATCAGCAGCCGAGCATGCTACTCCTGATACCAGCGCCCCTGCTTGCCTATTCCAGCGGAGAGGAGTTTTGCTGGGACAACCGGGGGGGGGGGACCTGATGGGGTTCCCGCGAGAGACCCAGGCCGAAGCCCTGCAGAGGAAGGAGTTCTGCAGGCGGGAGCTCCGGCAGCTGGAAAAGGAGTGGCGTGCTCAGCGGGCGTGCTGTGAACACCTGGAGGCCCGGGACAAGGCCGCAAAGGTCCAAGTCCGCCAGGCGGAGTCAGCCCACCCCAGCCCCCGCGGCGAAGGAGTCGTGGTCAAGTTTGATCTGAAGGCTGGGGGGGGCTTCATTAGAGATCCTAATTTTGCACGGGACATCTTCGTTAACCGGCGGGATGTTGAGCCCGAGCTGGAAGAGGGCCATCCCGACCGGAATCTGTACCCTTGTGATAAAGTCACCTACACACGTCACCACGGAGAACGCGGGTGGTATGCCCTGCAAGTGTACCGCATCATCGAGGACACCCCCCGCAGGACATACCGTATGACGCGGCTCGGTCTGGTAAGAATCAGAAATACCCCAGGCGGGGTCCCCACTATTAGTCCAGCAAGTGGGACTGAACATAATGTATATAATCACCCGTAAGGGTACAGTGTGAAGTTGAAGATAATGTTTTTGAGTGTGTGTTTCTATCATTACCCGTCCGGGTATACAGGCTGGGGACTGTGAACAGCCAGAAACTGATGATGTAAATAGTTCAGCACTTCTTAAAGTGCACCCTATTGGTTTTATATTAGTAACCATGACCACAGAACAAAAACCCGTTTGGCGTGGCGGAAGCCGTGGTCCAACTCCAGGATCACCTATGCCCTGCAGCCACGCCCAGGGCCTACGTTGAGGGTTTGCGGACGGGTCCCTCATGCTGCTACTTGTTGCACCTGTTTAAAAGTAAAATGGACACCCGGTTACAGCCTGAACTGTAACCTATTACAAGAGACTTTTATGAAAAATGTTTTATAATGTTGACAAATATAACCCGCAACGTTAAAGTGATGTGCCTCTCATAAAGGGAAGAAATGTTGTGTTTTCTAATCTTATATGCGAATGCATTCTTAAAAATTTTGCATCTCAATTATATCCCTGTTTTACTCTGTTCCAGCCCGCGGACGTGCTGTGTTTTACCAGGGGGGAGTGTGGCGCCCCTGAGGGTTCAGTCGCCACAGAGGTACTGCACCTCACCCAGAGGTGTGGTGTCTCCTTCTGTCAGGTAAGAAAGGAGTACAGCCCGGAACCCCTACACCTGCATCCAACACTACACTGCTCCATGCCGGCAGGAGGGGCAACATGCAGAGCGCAACTGCTGAGCCCTGACCCTGACTGGAGTGGGGGGGGAACCCAAAGGTAGGGGGAACCAGTAGTGGGTGTGGGTGGAGGAAGTAGTTAGGGGGAGCACCATAGTAGTAGGAGTATATACAGGGAGGCCATCTTAGGGTGGCAGGTGGTGTAGAGGAGAGCAGTTCAGAACAACAGCTCAGGACAGTTCAGAAGAACAGTCCGGGCGCAGAGTCTCACTAGGAGCTCTGCTCCACAAGTCAGGACCTAGTGACAGAGGCCCAGGAGGGGAGCAGGGAGTAGGCTCCGTTCTAAGAAGGGATCCTAGGGGGTACGGCGAGTGCAGGAAGGCACCCGTACGCCCCGCATCTTTCAGAAGACAGAGGGATCGTATTCCGCATTCTAATCCCCAGGAGGGTCAAGCCGGTCTGTGAACTCCAACATACAGGAGGGACTTCAGAGCACCCGAGCAGGATTGAGAGTGGGCAGCGCAGGGCAGGAGAGAGAAAGACCCAGAGTGAAGACGGTCTGGCTAGAAACACGGAAAAGTGGGGTTCTGTCAGGTACTCCTAATCTGCCTGAGGAAGATCTGAACCCCTGCCTGGTGAACGCAGCACGACGCGGGAGGCTGTAAGCTGACAGTGCACCCTGAGGAACTAAAGAACTGTGAGTAAAGACTCAGATGACTGTACCGCACCGCCTGTGTCCATTATTTCGTCTGCGCCATCTTTCCCCCTGCACTACAACGCCCCGCGCAACTACCATACACCCCACGCTGCCCTGGAGCTAGCTCTACCTGTGGAGAGCCACACCATCCCTGCTGCCGTAACACCAGCTCCAGAGGACTGCTCCGCAGCGGCGGCTCCCTCTAGCCGCAATCCACAGGTGGCGTCACAAACACTTTCCCAAATCCCCTATATAAGATTCCCCTTTTGTTGACCGCCCTGGGTCACGGACCGGGCCAGCCACCGTGATATCCCCCGGCAACCGGAGGCCCGGCTGCCGAGTACCCCACGGCCCTGGGGGCGCGTCAAATACAATGATGTAACAGGTAGCCATTCCACCTTCTGCCTGTGCATCTGAGCTAAGTCTTCGTGCAGCATGGGCAATAAGCCACTATATTGCACCTGCTGTGCGAAAGCACTTTACACAGAATGCACAGACCAGAGCAATGCACCCGACAATGGGGGTGAGGTAAGCAGTATCTTTTTTAAAAAAAATTTGGCAGTCATTACATTTAATGATACCGTAAAGGCATAATTTTGTGTGGGTAACTGTGTGCATCATCATACTGTGGGGGCCATCATTCTGTGTTGGAACTGTAGTACCATCATACTGTTTGGAGGCTGTGGGACCATCATAATTTTTGGGGAGCTGTGGGAACCATCATACTGTCTGGGGCCTGTGGGATCATCATACTGTGTGGAGTCTATCATACTGTTTGGAGGTCTATAGGAGCATCACACTGTGTGTGGGCCATCATACTGTGTAGGGGTGTTATAAAGGCATCACACTGTGTCACTATGTAGGGAAAAAATGTGGAGGCATCATTCTCTAGGGGTTGCAGATGCTATCATACTGTGGGGGGATGCACTTGGAAGACATCATACTGTGTGGGAGCTGATATTATAGAAACTCTATTGCCATTTTTAGGTTAATCCTGACTTTGGTTCAAACCCTGTATCCCTGTTTCTTGATTACTCATGATATATTCACTTGCTGACCATAGTCTGACTTGACCCTTTTTTGCCTTAATATTCTGACTTGGTTTCTGAATTCCCAGGTTTTTACCTAGTTAATTCGACCTGTCTCAGCCAGACCGCTCCACTGGCCAGCAGCACCTCCATGGACCCAAACGAGAGGTCCCTGTGTAAGTCTAGATCTCTGGACCTGATAGATAGAGTGGCTAGTGCAAAGTCTGCTGTCGAGTCCCTATTAAGAGCTACTAAACTGTGGCGCCCCTGAGGGTTCGACCGCCACAGGGATGCTGCACCTCTTCAATGGGGTGTGGTGTTCCTCCTTCGAGGTAAGAACGGTGCAATGGTCAGGATCCCACCTCCACATCCAACACCACACTTCTCCCACCAGAGGGGGCTAGTAGGCACTACTGTGCTGTCCCTACTGGTAAAATGGGAAATTGGGGAACCAAGAGATAGGGGGAACCATTTAGTGGGTGAGGGTGGAGGACGCACATTTAGTTACACTTAACATTTCATATTTACTAAACAGCCATCTTGGGCACTGCATTCTTTGATTGTGGTCTCCATCCCTGAACGTGGCTTCTGTGTGAACCTGCAGCGGATGGAGACACGGCCCTCGTACCCTGGCCTTGGGTCGAGGGGCAGGTTGGAGTTAACGGATGTCTCAACCCAGTCAAGGACCATACCCAAGAAGGCCTGGAGCTTAGGAGTGTGGCTCCACCACAAAAGGATCCCAGGGGGATGCAGACGGAACGGTATACGCAACCTGTCCTCGCTATTCTGGCTTAGTCAGAAAGATTCCGGCTGCAAGAGGGGTACCGGCCCCCGACACCTGACTTTGCTACTCTATGTCCTAGTCAGGAAAGCCCGGCAGGCCCAGAGGATCCCACCGGGTAACTGAAGGAGCGGAGCTGCCACCCGTACCCTTTATCTGAGCGTAGTCCAGAGGGAGACCCGGCCTATTTACACACACAGACAGGAAAGGACTCGGTCTGAAGTCTAGGGACACTCTGGTGCGGGGTCCTGATCGAACACTTGAATTTCTCGGAGGTTGTCGGACCCCCGTCTCTGGTGACCGCAGAACTCCGCGAGGAGCAGGGAGAAGCCCTTTCAGCTGCACTCTCCATCCTGAGTAAAAACCCTGGAAGTCAACCCATATGGCCTCCGGACTCTTTATTTCTGCACTGCACCGCATCACGTAGCACCAGACCTCCTACACTACAACCCCCTCCATCCTCGTCTCTGCACTGAGGCCCTGCTCCGCCTGTGGGGAGTAGTGTCAACTTTGGCTGCCACAACAACACGCCTCAGAGGACTGCAGCGGCGCTGGTGGCCTTCACCAGGTACCACAGGTGGCGTAGTCGATAAGAACCACTCAACCCTGTAAGCCCATTCCTTTCATGTGACGGCCCTGGGCACGGAGCGGGTCCAGGCCACGACTGCTCCCCTAACATCTGACCCGTCTCCGAGTTCCCCAACTCCCAGGGTAGGGCTGTGAGCGTCACAACTTGGCGTAGTCGGCAGGATCGCGTGCCCGCAGCAACGGAAGGAAATTGCCCATTGCTACCGGGTACTGTGTGCCTTACACCTTAGACTGTCGTTTTCACCTAAAATGGCGCCCGCCCAAGAAGAACGGACGCCATAGTGCAGCAAAAAGACAGTCTCCTAGCACCTCCTATCGTGGGCCTGGCTTTACTATGGCGCCAAAAGAGCAGACCGCCCCTTCCATCAGAGACTATCCGTGGGGTAATGCCCGTCAAAATGGATGAGATGTACGAAGGCATGCCTGTCAGCCTACCGCCCTGGAGCCGCCCCAAAAAGAGGAGGGAATGGAAAAACAACAAGGTGCGGCCATAGCAGTTGGAGACTTGCAACCCTCAGGAGTGGACATGGACGCTGCTGAAGCGAGTCAATAGGAGCCTTCCGAACCCGGCCCAGGTTCTTCTCCCGTCTGTGAATGGAGTGGCATAGTGCTAACATCGGGAGATATGGAATTTCTCCGCCAGGAAACCCCGAACTTAGCTCGGAGAGTGGTTGAGGCCCAGCAAGCGGCATCCGCTGCGTGGCGAGAAGAAATGCTGCTGCGCATCTGGACCTGCCGCCAAGGAGCAGCAACTCAGGAGGAGGCAGCAACAGAGGTCGCGTGCAGCCCAGGAGCAGGTGAGTGCGAAACCCTTGTCCCGGCTGCTGAGCCCACCGTGCCCCTCCTGGACAACATGACCGAGTATTTACTGCCCGGCGCGGTCACCTGGGAGCAGGTCTTTGCCCCGGAGCTTGAAGCCTCTGCTATCGGCAGGGACCTGCACTGCCTCCCAACTCCCGACTCGGAAGAGCCTGAGTCTGCTGGGGTATCCACCAACCCCAACCCGGACTGGTCTGCACTTCTTGAGGACCTGCAGCAGCCCCTGCTGTCACCGCTGCCCGCACCTACAGTCACCTGGCCTGCGGCTGAAGAGTGGGCCTGGGATAACCAGGGGGCGGGACCTGATGGGCTTCCCCCGGGAGACCCGGGCTGAAGCGCGTAGGAGGAGCGAGCTGTGCCGTCAGCAGATCCTCCAGCTCGGGCGGGAGCAACTCCAGAGGGAAGTTTGCTGCGAGAGCCTCGAAGTGTGCGCCAAGGCTGCAAAGTCTAGGGCCCGCCAGGAGGAGGCAACCCGTCCAAGCCTCCGTGCAGAGGGGCAAGTTGTCCGTTTCCACCATGAGGCGGGGTGGGGATTCATCCGGAGTTCCCGGCATGAACACGATGTCTTCGTCAGCAGGCGGGACGTCGAGCCGCAGCTGAAAAAGGGACACCCTGGTCGGAACCTCTGTCCGGGTGACATAGTCACATACACCCGCCACCATGGGGTGCGGGGGTGGTACGCCCTGGATGTCCACAAGGTGACCAGGAGTGATGCCCCTCGCGCTCGGACATGGAGGACCGGTCAGCCTCCGTCGGGAGGAATGAGCCTTTTCCCCGGTGGGGACCCCTGGATTGAGCAGTGCCGGCGGCTGTAACCTGTTTAAAGTTATGTTTATGTTGATGTTTTGCCATGTTTTTCCTCCCGTTTATCTAGAGACATTTGTCCCTGCGGACTTGCAGTAGGCAGACTCTTTAACTGTAAATAGTTTGCATCTTTTTAGGTGCTTCTTATTGGTTCTATGTAAAACCGCGGATATTTCTACCTCGGACCTCAGAAGTAAAACCTGTCTGGAGTGGCTCTACTGGAGGTCCAACTCGGGATCTTCATGCCCTGCAGCCACCCCAGGGCCTACGTTGGGGGTTTTGGACAGGTCCCTCACGCTTCTGAACTGACTCTTCGTCCTTGCACTTTAACCCGTCTGCCTATGCATAATGTCTCTTGATGATTTTATACTTTTATAATACTGCTGTTTGTAACGTTAAAGAAGAAGTGCCTCCCATAATGGGAAGATCGTTTTACTGTTAACAAAAATATAAAAAGACTGTACCAGGTTTTGCTCTCTTTGCAGCCCCACCTCCACATCCAACACCACACTTCTCCCACCAGAGGGGGCTAGTAGGCACTACTGTGCTGCCCCTACTGGTAAAATGGGAAATTGGGGAACCAAGAGATAGGGGGAACCATTTAGTGGGTGAGGGTGGAGGATGCACATTTAGTTACACTTAACATTTCATATTTAATAAACAGCCATCTTGGGCACTGCGTTCTTTGATTGTGATCTCCATCCCTGAATGTGGCTTCTGTGTGAACCTGCAGTGGATGGAGACACGGCCCTCGTACCCTGGCCTTGGGTCGAGGGGCAGGTTGGAGTTAACGGATATCTCAACCCGGTCAAGGACCATACCCAAGAAGGCCTGGAGCTTAGGAGTGTAGCTCCACCGCAAAAGGATCCCAGGGGGATGCAGACGGAGTGGTATACGCCACCTGTCCTCACTATTCTGGCTTAGTCAGAAAGATTCCGGCTGCAAGAGGGGTACCGGCCCCCGACACCTGACTTTGCTACTCTATGTCCTAGTCAGGAAAGCCCGGCAGGCCCAGAGGATCCCACTGGGTAACTGAAGGAGCGGAGCTGCCACCCGTACCCTTTATCTGAGCATAGTCCAGAGGGAGACCCGGCTTATTTACACACACAGACAGGAAAGGACTCGGTCTGAAGTCTAGGAACACTCTGGTGCGGGGTCCTGATCGAACACTTGAATTTCTCGGAGGTTGTCGGACCCCCGTCTCTGGTGACCGCAGAACTCCGTGAGGAGCAGGGAGAAGCCCTTTCAGCTGCACTCTCCACCGTGAGTAAAAACCCTGGAAGTCAACCCCTATGGCCTCCGGAATCTTTATTTCTGCACTGCACCGCATCACGTAGCACCAGACCTCTTACACTACAACACCCTCCATCCTCGTCTCTGTCCTGAGGCCCTGCTCCGCCTGTGGGGAGTAGTGTCAACTTTGGCCGCCTCAACAACATGCCTCAGAGGACTGCAGCGGCGCTGGCGGCCTTCACCAGGTACCACAGGTGGCGTAGTCGATAAGAACCACTCAAAGCCCATTCCTTTCATGTGATGGCCCTGGGCACGGAGCGGGTCCAGGCCACGACTGCTCCCCTAACATCTGACCCGTCTCTGAGTTCCCCATCTCCCAGGGTAGGGCTGTGAGCGTCACAAAACTATCGCAAGATACATAATAATGGTTGGCTGGTTCCACCACAATTGGCGGGTTCAGCCAGCTTTTTCTAATGTACAAGGGATCCTTTAGACAGGGACTGATGTGATGGATTACGATTCCCGTTGGAACTATTTAAGAATTAGAATTAAATAAGAATCATTGAGACTTTATTTGCTTCCTAAACTACATTCCTCCTGGTTGCATTATAGAGTGTTGTGGATGAATATTTTGGTCTATTAACAATTTACTTTTTCTAATTACATCTGTGAAGTTGTTGGATGTCAGTCCTTTGTCACGGAGATGACAAGAGATTTTCCTCACATTCATCATCGTAAGCTTCTTAACTATCATTTCAGAATTAATGACATGCAAATGAGGAAGTTTTGTTGAATAAAATATGTTTCTTGTCACAACAAAACTATTATTTTTCAAGCAGCAATGCACAGAGTGATCTATGCGGGAGCATCACATCATGTACATGTATTTCAGAGATTTCAAAGGATTAAACTCTTAACCCATCATGCTCAGAGATGCCTCGACTAACAAGACCACTTATGTTAGGAACACACGGGGTCAGGATATAATTGTTCCGTAATCATGTTATTTACCTGTTTCAGTTTTAGTGCCATTCACCGGAGGCCGGTTCCGTCTCTTCTCCTGCGCATTGAGTTGTTGCTACAACTGTTTGTTCTGCCGTCAACCACCCAGGTCATTTACACCTGGCTCAGGCAGAAAGATGCCGTTTGAGTATTCAGGTAGTTAGCGGTCATGTCGCTACACCACTGCACCGCCACTGCAAACATACCTCTGCTATTCTGTGGTCCAGCAATGCTACATCAAGCTCTTCTGTGTGGACTGGCCGCGACTCTCCTGACCCGACCTTTCACAGCCTCATAGACACTGTAGCTCATGCTTGGACCGATTTGCACGGACGTCTGCATAAGTCCTAAGGCCAATCAGAACAAAAATAAAAAATATTGCTCTTGCCTCTAGTGTTTACAGCACAATCTGAAAAGTCATCCCCACAAATTAACATGTGCCAACTCTTTGTTTCAGTGTGAAAACTGCTAAATTAATTTTTTTTTAAGTATAGATAGTGACGGAAAATAAAAAAATATATAAAAAAATGTACGTTTAGAGAGGTATTTCAGACAAAACATTTATGACTATCGATGAGGTCCCAACAACTGAGCTCTATAGCTGTTTCCGCCAAAGCCAGGGACTTTGAATGGAGCAGCAGGACCAATGCTTAATCAGGACTCAATATAAACTGCTCCTAGCCATAGTCATGTGGTCAGAGGGATTGGGACACCACCAGTCGGACTACCACTGGTCATGCATTTATCAGCTATCCAAAAGATAGATTATAAATAATTTTGGCTGCAATATCCCTTTGACATAAAAGTTTGAAAGTAAAGCAATAGTTTCAAACTTTTTGAGCTGGGTCACTTTCAAGCTCCTCCCTGACCCATTCCCCATTATTAGGATGCTGGGACTCTGTTCAGTGATGGAGTTTTACGATGTGAAGAACAAGATTGCTTCTATCCAGGAGGTTTCAATTGCGGCTGAGTGGTTTTCCAAGTTTCCTAGAATTTCGACCGGTTCACCCTCTTCCAGGAAGTCTCTGAGACGTTTCAGGAGAATTGGCAGCGAGTATGAGTTAGTTTTAGGGTATGTTCACACAAGGCATTTTTGCAACTTTTTTTGCCACCCAAAATGCTGCAATTTACAGTACCAGCACAGCGAATCAGAATTGAAAAATCTCATGCACATATTTGTTTTTCTTAAACCCTTCGCCACCCTGGGATTTCCCCTTTTTTTGCTCGCCTTCTTCCTAGAGCCATAACCTACCTATACATCATAGTTCGTAAAGGGGTTAAATTTGCAACATGTCAATACTTTCAGCGTTTTTGCAATGTTTTTCACCCATCTAAATTAATGAAAAAAATGCATGTAAAAATGCTGCAAAAGTATGCCAAAAGCGCAGTGTTTTTTTCTGCCGCCACTGTTTTTTTTGTGCATAAAAAGATGCTGTGTGCGAACATACTCTTATACTTAAGTCACGTGGAGCCTCACTAGTTTTGATGAATAGGATAATATTGCACCCACATACAATTATGGCACTGCTGACAGTATGACCGTAGTTGAAGTACAATTGTGGGACAAACCCTGTAACTTACATACTTATGACTGCACAATGGCTGACTTGTATGGCAATCCTTCCCATCCAACAGCTTGACATGAAAATTGCCAATCTGATGTAATCACAGAAAGTTAAAACACATTTTTACGAGCTGAACAGCCGGTCTTCATTTTCTACCTTATAATAATACAATGGATCTATTTATTGGTCTCTGACATCATATTCTGGGTTATTTTTTTTGTTGCCAAGGGAAACATAAGCCATCAGAGAGACTTCATTCATAAAATGCTCGGCAGAGTAGAGCGGGTTTATTTAAGGCGACAGAATACGTCA